>NC_090371.1:119015887-119647887 GCF_036365525.1 Heterodontus francisci
AATGCTGCAAGATGTTGGAAGTTTGAGGACCAGCTTTTGACTCGGGCAAATAGGTCCGTGGCAGGTATCATCAATGGACATTATTAATGCTGGACGTCTGAGAACTAGGCGTGCTAGTCAGAGTAGAAATAGCAGGATATATCGGATGAATACGTGGTTGAAGGGATGGTGTGAGGGGGAGGGTTTTAGATTCCTGGGGCATTGGGACCGGTTCTGGGGGAGGTGGGACCATTACAAACTGGACGGGTTACACCTGGGCCGGACCGGGACTGATGTCCCAGGGGGAGTATTTGCAAAAGTGGTTGGGGAGGGTTTAAACTAAAATGGCAGGGGGATGGGAACCTTGCAAGGAGTCAGAGGAGGGGGGATTGAAGACAAGAACAAAAGACAGTCAGGGGAATAAGAAAAGTGATAGGCAGAGAAATCAAGGGCCAGAATCAAACAGGGCCACAGTGAGAAATAGTGGGAAGGGAATAAATCATGTTAAAACGACAAGCCTTAAGGCTTTGTGCCTTGACGCGTGGAGCATTCATAGAACATAGAACATTACAGCGCAGTACAGGCCCTTCAGCCCTCGATGTTGCGCCGACCTGTGAAACCATCTGACCTACACTATTCCATTTTCATCCATATGTCTATCCAATGACCACTTAAATGCCCTTAAAGTTGGCGAGTCTACTACTGTTGCAGGCAGGGCGTTCCACGCCCCTACTACTCTCTGAGTAAAGAAACTACCTCTGACATCTGTCCTATATCTATCACCCCTCAACTTAAAGCTATGTCCCCTCGTGTTTGCCATCACCATCCGAGGAAAAAGGCTCTCACTATCCACCCTGTCCAACCCTCTGATTATCTTATATGCCTCTATTAAGTCACCTCTTCTCCTCCTTCTCTCTAACGAAAACAACCTCAAGTCCCTCAGCCTTTCCTCGTAAGACCTTCCCTCCATACCAGGCAACATCCGAGTAAATCTCCTCTGCACCTTTTCCAAAGCTTCCACATCCTTCCGATAATGCGGTGACCAGAACTGCACGCAATACTCCAGGTGCGGCCGCACCAGAGTTCTGTACAGCTGCAGCATGACCTCGTGGCTCCTAAA
Organism: Heterodontus francisci; assembly: GCF_036365525.1. NCBI lineage: Eukaryota > Metazoa > Chordata > Chondrichthyes > Heterodontiformes > Heterodontidae > Heterodontus > Heterodontus francisci. Next base: position 119,016,987 of record NC_090371.1, read on the forward strand.
CTCGATCCCCCTACTAATAAAAGCTAACACACCATATGCCTTCTTAACAGCCCTATTAACCTGGGTGGCAACTTTCAGGGATTTATGTACCTGGACACCAAGATCTCTCTGCTCATCTACACTACCAAGAATCTTCTCATTAGCCCAGTATTCTGCAATCCTGTTACTCCTTCCGAAGTGAATCACCTCACACTTTTCCGCATTAAACTCCATTTGCCATCTCTCAGCCCAGCTCTGCAGCCTATCTATGTCCCTTTGTAACCTACAACATCCTTCGGCACTATCCACAACTCCACCGACCTTCGTGTCATCCGCAAATTTACTAACCCACCCTTCTACACCCTCATCCAGGTCATTTATAAAAATGACAAACAGCAGTGGCCCCAAAACAGATCCTTGCGGTACACCACTAGAAACTATACTCCAGGATGAACATTTACCATCAACTACCACCCTCTGTCTTCTTTCAGCTAGCCAATTTCTGATCCAAAGCACTAATTCACCTTCAATCCCATACTTCCGTATTTTCTGCAATAGCCTACCGTGGGGAACTTTATCAAACGCCTTACTGAAATCCATATAGACCACATCCACGGCTTTACCCTCATCCACCTGTTTGGTCACCTTGTCAAAAAACTCAATAAGGTTTGTGAGGCACGACCTACCCTTCACAAAACCGTGCTGACTATCTCTAATGAACTTATTCTTTTCAAGATGATTATAAATCCTATCTCTTATAACCTTTTCCAACATTTTACCCACAACCGAAGTAAGGCTCACAGGTCTATAATTACCAGGGCTGTCTCTACTCCCCTTCTTGAACAAGGGGACAACATTTGCTATCCTCCAGTCTTCCGGCACTATTCCTGTCAACAATGACGACATAAAAATCAAGGACAAAGGCTCTGCAATCTCCTCCCTGGCTTCCCAGAGAATCCTAGGATAAATCCCATCTGGCCCAGGGGACGTATCTATTTTCACACTTTCCAAAATTGCTAACACCTCCTCCTTGTGAACCTCAATCCCATCTAGCCTAGTAGTCTGTATCTCAGTATTCTCCCCGACAACATTTTCTTTCTCCACTGTAAATACTGACGAAAAATATTTATTTAACACTTCCCCTATCTCCTCCGATTCCACACACAACTTCCCACTACTATCCTTGATTGGCCCTAACCTATCTCTAGTCATTCTTTTATTCCTGATATACCTATAGAAAGCCTTAGGGTTTTCTTTGATCCTATCCGCCAATGACTTCTCGTGTCCTCTCCTTGCTCTTCTTATCTCTCCCTTTAGATCCTTCCTGGCTAGCTTGTAACTCTCAAGCGCCCTAACTGAGCCTTCACGTCTCATCCTAACATAAGCCTTCTTCTTCCTTTTGACAAGCGCTTCAACTTCTTTAGTAAACCACGGCTCCCTCGATCGACAACTTCCTCCCTGCCTGACAGGTGCATACTTATCAAGGACACGCAGTAGCTACTCCTTGAATAAGCTCCACATTTCGATTGTGCCCATCCCCTGCAGTTTCCTTCCCCATCCTACGCATCCTAAATCTTGCCTAATCGCATCATAATTTCCTTTCCCCCAGCTATAATTCTTGCCCTGCTGTATATGCCTGTCCCTGCCCATCGCTAAGGTAAACCTAACTGAATTGTGATCACTATCACCAAAGTGCTCACCAACTTCTAAATCTAACACCTGGCCGGGTTCATTACCCAGTACCAAATCCAATGTGGCATCGCCCCTGGTTGGCCTGTCTACATACTGTGTCAGAAAACCCTCCTGCACACACTGGACAAAATCAGACCCATCTAAAGTACTCAAACTATAGTATTTCCAGTCAATATTTGGAAAGTTAAAGTCCCCCATAACCACTACCCTGTTCCTCTCGCTCCTGTCAAGAATCATCTTTGCTATCCTTTCCTCTACATCTCTGGAACTATTTGGAGGTCTATAGAAAACTCCCAACAGGGTGACCTCTCCTCTCCTGTTTCTAACCTCGGCCCAGACTACCTCAGTAGACGAGTCCTCAAACGTCCTTTCTGCCGCTGTAATACTCTCCTTGATTAACAATGCCACACCCCCCTCTCTTTTACCATCTTCTCTGTTCTTAGTGAAACATCTAAATCCCGGAACCCGCAACATCCATTCCTGTCCCTGCTCTACCCATGTCTCTGAAATGGCCACAACATCGAGATCCCAGGTACCAACCCATGCTGCAAGCTCACCCACCTTATTCCGGATGCTCCTGGCGTTGAAGTAGACACATTTTAAACCAAGCTCTTGCTTGCCAGTGCCCTCTTGTGTCCTTATAACCTTATCCCTGACCTCACTACTCTCAACATCCTGCACACTGGAACTACAATTTAGGTTCCCATCCCCCTGCTGAATTAGTTTAAACCCCCCCGAAGAGCACTAGCAATAAAGTGGATCAATTAATTGCGCAAATAGATGTAGACGGGTATGATATAATCGGAATTACAGAGACATGGCTGCAAGGTGACCAGGGATGGGAAATGAACCTCCAGGGATATTCAGTATTTAGGAAGGACAGGCAAAAGGCAAAAGGTGGTGGAGTTGCATTGCTGGTTAAAGAGGAAATTAATGCAATAGTAAGGAAAGATATTAGCTCTGACAATGTGGAATCTGTATGGACAGAGCTGAGAAGCACTAAGGGGAAAAAAATGTTAGTGGGGGTTGTATATGGACCCCCAAACTGTAGTGGTGATGTTGGGAATGGCATTAAACAGGAAAGTAGAGATGCATGCGATAAAGGAAGATCTGCAATTATGGGTGACTATAATTTGCATATAGATTGGGCAAATCAAATTAGTCACAATACCGTAGAGGAGGAATCCTTGGAGTATATACGGGATTGTTTTCTGGACCAATACGTTGAGGAACGAACTAGAGAACAGGCCATCCTAGACTGGGTATTGTGCAATGAGAGAGGAATAATTGACAATCTAGTGGTGCGAGACCCCTTGGGGACAAGTGACCATAATATGATAGAATTCTTCATCAAGATGGAAAGTGATGTAGTTGATTCTGAGACAAGGGTCCTGAATCTTAGTGAAGGAAATTACGAAGGTATGAGGCGCGAGTTGGCCATGACGGATTGGGAAACGTTACATAAGGGATGACGGTGGATAGGCAATGGCAAACATTTAAAGAGCGCATGGATGAACTGCAACAATTGTTCATCCCTGTCTGGTGCAAAAGTAAAACGGGAAAGGTAGCCAAACCATGGCTTACAAGAGAAATTAGCGATAGCATACGATCCAAGGAAGAGACATATAAATTTGCCTGGAAAAACAGCAGACCTGAGGATTGGGAGCAGTTTAGAATTCAGCAAAGGAGGACCAAGGGATTGATTAAGAAGGGGAAAATAGAGTACGAGAGCAAGCTCGCGGGGAACATAAAAACTGACTGTAAATGTTTCTATAGGTATGTGAAGAGAAAATGATTGGTGAAGACAAATGTAGGTCCCTCACAGTCAGAAACAGAGGAATTTATGATGGGGAATAAAGAAATGGCTGACCAACTAAATGCTTACTTTGGTTCTGTCTTCACAAAGGAGGGCACAAACATCATACCAGAAATGTTGGGGAACACAGGGCTTAGTGAGAGAGAGGAACTGAAAGAAATCAGTATTAGTGGAGAAATGATGTTGGGGAAATTGATGGGATTGAAGGCCGATAAATCCCCAGGGCCTGATGGTATGCATCCCAGAGTACTTAAGGAAGTGGACCTGGAAATAGTGGATGCATTGGTGGTCATCTTCCAAGATTCTATAGACTCTGGAACAGTTCCTAAGATTGGAGGGTAGCTAATGTGTAACCCCACTATTTAAAAAGGGAGGTAGAGAGAAAGCAGGGAATTATAGACCAGTCAGCCTGACGTCAGTAGTGGGGAAAATTTTAGAGTCCACCATCAAAGATTTCATAGCAGAGCACTTAGAGAACAGTGGTAGAATCGGGCAGAGTCAGCATGGATTTACGAAAGGGAAATCACGCTTGACAAATCTACTAGAATTCTTCCAGGATGTAACTAGTAGAGTTGATGAGGGGGAGCCTGTGGATGTGGTTTATTTGGACTTTCAGAAGGCTTTTGACAAAGTCCCACATAAGAGATTAGCATGTAAAATTAAAGTGCATGGGATTGGGGGTAGTGTATTGCGATGGATAGAAAATTGGTTGGCGGACAGGAAACAAAGAGTAGGGATAAATAGGTCTTTTTCCGAATGGCAGGCAGTGACTGGTGGGGTACCGCAGGGATCGGTGCTAGGACCCCAGCTATTCACAATATACATTAATGATTTAGATGAGGGAACTAAATGTAATATCTCCAAATTTGCAGATGACACAAAACTGGGTGGGAGGGTGAGTTGTGAGGAGGATGCAGAGAGGCTTCAGGGTGAGTTGAGTGAGTGGGCTAATGCATGGCAGATGCAGTATAATGTGGATAAATGTGAGGTTATCCACTTTGGTAGCAAAAACAGGAAGGCAGATTATTATCTGAACGGCTATAAACTGAGAGAGGGGAATATGCAGCGAGAACTGGGTGTTCTCATACACCAGTCGCTGAAGGTAAGCATGCAGGTGCAACAAGCGGTAAAAAAGGCAAATGGTATGTTTGCCTTCATAGCGAGAGGATTCGAGTACAGGGGCAGGGATGTCTTGCTGCAATTATACAGGGCCTTGGTGAGGCCACACCTGGAATATTGCATGCAGTTTTGGTCTCCTTATCTGAGGAAGGATATTCTTGCTATAGAGGGAGCGCAGCGAAGGTTTACCAGACTGATTCCTGGGATGGTGGGACTGACGTATGAGGAGAGATTGAGTCGGTTAGGATTATACTCGCTGGAGTTCAGAAAAGCGAGGGGGGATCTCATAGAAACCTATAAAATTCTAACAGGACTTGACAGGGTAGATGCAGGAAGAATGCTCCCGGTGGTGGGGGAGTCCAGAACCAGGGGTCCTAGTCTAAGGATACGGGGTAAATGTTCAGGACCGAGATGAGGAGAAATTTCTTCACCCAGAGAATGTTGAGCCTGTGGAATTCGCAACCACAGAAAGCACTTGAGGCCAAAACATTGTATGTTTTCAAGAAGGAGTTAGATATAGCTAAAGGGATAAAAAAAAGTATGGGGCGAAAGCGGGAACAGGCTACTGAGTTGGATGATCACAATGAATGGTGGAGCAGGCTTGAAAGGCCGAATGGCCTAGTCCTGCTGCTATTTTCTATGTTTCTATGTTAGAGAAGGAGACAATACAACATGTCAGGGAGGGAAAGGAATTCTTGGAGAGAGAACTTGAGAGGTTACTCACACCGGTGAGAGATGCAGAGCACACAGTGGAGGAGGAAAGATGGGAGATTATCCAGGAAATAGGGAAAGCCAAGAAGGACTGCATAGGACAGGAGCACCCAGAGCAACTTATGTTATAGCTTCCTGAGGGAAAATGAGAACTCGGGCAACACCATCAGTTAAATATCAATGGTAACAACAAACAAGAAATGACTCAGCAGCGTATGCAGAGTGGGGGTTGTGAGTAGAGTCATAGAGTCATTATGGCACAGAAGGAGGCCATTCGACCCATCTGGCTCATGCTGGCTCTCAGGAGAGTAATCCAATCAGTCGCACTCCCCGCTCTATTCCCATAGTCCTGCAGGTTTATTTCCCTCAAGTGCCCATCCAATTTCCAAATGAAATCATTCATTATCTCTGCTTCCACCACCCTCGTAGGCAGCAAGTTTCAGGTCATTACCACTTGTTGTGCGAAAAAGTTCTTCTTCACATTCGCCCTGCTTTTCTTGCCCAAAACCTTAAATGAGTGTCCACTGGTCCTGGTACCATCAGCTATTGGGAACAGCTTTTCCTTGTCTACCTTATCTAAACTTGTCATCATATTGTACACCTCTATCAAATCTCCCCTCAATCGCCTTTGCACCAAGGCGAACAACCCCAGCTTCTCCAACTAACCTTGTAGCTAAAATCCCTCTTCCTTGGAACCATTCTGGTAAATCTTCTCTGCACTCTCTGAAGGACCCTCACATCCTAAAGTGTGGTGACCAGAACTGGATGCAATACTCTACTTGTGGCCTAACCAGAGATTTTATAAAGGTTCAGCATAACTTCTCTGTTTTTTGTACTCAATACCTCTATTTCTGAGTAGTAGCTGGAAATACATTAGTGAGAGGGGATTCAGTCATTAGAAGGGCTGACACAATTTATTCAGGCCAGTAGTCCTGGATGCTTAGCTGCCTCCCAACTGCAAGGGTAAAGGGCATATTAAATAGACTGGAAAAGATTATGCAAGGAAAAGGAGAGCAACCCATCCTTGTGATCTATGTGGGAGCCAGTGATATGGGAAAAGACAGGCCTAAAGTCTGGCAAAATGAATTTAGGAGATTAGAAAACATGTTTAGGAGCAGAACCTCATGGTTAGTAATCTAAATATTACTTACCCAGCAATGTGCTAGAATAGGGAAAAACATAAAGATTAGGGAAATCAATGCAAGTCTAAATGTGTATTGTCAGGTAAGTGACAGGGTAGATCGATTTCCTGCAGTTGAATGGTCATAAATGAGTGACCATAGATACAAGATTAAGCATAAAAGATTTAGAATATAGGGCAGCAGGAAACCTTTTACACAGCAAGTTGTCAGGCTGTGGAATTAACTTCCAAATTAGTGATTGAGGCAAGAGGCATGTGTATAATTATATTGGATCTGTGAAGGAAAAAGGATTGAGGGGATATGAGAGCAAGGGGGTAAATGTGCTTACCGACATCAATGGCAAGCATTAACATGGATGGTTGTGCTGAATGTCTTGTTTCTGGGCAGTAACTTCTCTGTATTTCTGCACCATTTATTTTTGCCCCCTCCACTGCCACTGTGCTGTCAGAATTCTTGTCTGACAACTTGTCTTGGGTGAGATACAGTTTCCCCTAGCTCAACATGAGAATATTACAGAGCCACCCCACCCCCCCCACCCCGACATCGAGGGTCGTAACCAGGGGTGGGGGAGGGTGGGGGCCGGAAAAGGCGTCCGGGAGAGGGCTGCCATGCACCCTGATGCCGGGAAGTCCAGGCCTGATATTGTCGCCGGCAACGCGCCTCGTCGTGGCCCCCTCACCACTTGGCGATGGAACCCCCATTTAAATATTTAAATTGATTAACATCAGTGCATTAATGAGACCTACATTTCCGCCATCTGTCCCGGTGCGATCTTCGTGCCGTTGGCCAGCACTCCCGCGCTTTTGGATCCCCGTCCGGAGAACTGAGGCGGAACGCTGGTGGGGAGGGGGGAGGAGGTAAGTTTCTCAATGCAGGAGGGAGGGAGCAGGGTCAAAGTGATATCACTGGTGTAGGAGATGGTGGAAAGGGTTATAGTTTAAAGTTTATGTACTTCGGGTGTGGGTGGTCAGGTGGACAAGGTAAGTGTTTTGGCGAGAGAGGGCAAGTAGTTAAATTTAATTGTTAATGGTGGGGGTGGGAGAGGGGCAGAATAAATGTATTTATTTATTTTTTAAATGTCTCTTTAAATATTTAAATTTAAAGTTAGGGTTCAAAGCACTTTAAAAATGGCATCAGCGCCTGTGCACAGGCAGCTGATATCATTGCCAGGGACGGACAGCCCACCCCCACCAGTGCGGGGGGGGGGGGGGGAGTGGTGCGGCCCACCTCGGCTATTTAAATGAGCTGCCGCGCTTCATATTGCAGAGGCTCCGCGATGTGCAGCCCGCAAAGGCGAGCCACCACTGGTAACACCTGCTGCCAATTTCAGCGGCGAGAGTATAAATTTCAGCCTGCCCTGCCACAAACTGCATAACCTTGCCAAGAATTTATCCCTCTCCCTAAACACTGTCTCAGACTGAACCAGACTATTTGTAACCTTTATGCCCCACTGGACCACAAGCTGAATTTCCTCTGTCACAAACACTGCCTACCTAAATCTCAGTGACAATGCCCAACTCAACCTCTATGTCGACAATCTGCCACTGAAACCCTCCTCCATGCCTTTTGTCACCTCCATGCCTGACTAGTCTAACGTCCTCTGGCCAGTCTCCCATCTTTAACCCTATGTAAACGTCAGGTCACCCAAAACTTAACAGCCTATATTCTATCTCGCACCAAGTCCTACTCACCCACCACTCTGGTTCTTAGTGACATTGGCTTCTGGTCCCCCAAAACCTCAACTTTAAATTTTTCATCAGCGTTAACATTTCAGGTTAATAACCTTTCACCAGACCTGATGAAACGTCATCAACCTGAAATGTGAGCACTGTTTCTCTCTCCAAAGATACTACCAGACATGTTGAGTGTTTCTGGCATTTTCTGTTTTTGTTTCAGATTTCCAGCGTCCATAGTATTGTGATGAAACATAGGTATAATAGGCTTAATTAGGTAGACTTTAGATATAATTAATACATTATACCTTTTAGAATTAAAGGTTGAATAAATGGTCAGTTTTCAAGACTCACTGAAATTCCCCTTTAAGGATAGAGTTAAAAAAATCCATTCCAAGGTCTTCCAAGGTCTCTGCTACAATGGAATTCGAATATGACACACATTGAAACATCCTATGTGAAGTCAGTACTGATGGCCATAAACTTAATTAGTTGACAGTGTTAGTGATATAGAAAGACTGACTCAACAGGATGGTACAAGGTATCATAAAAAGACAATTTCAGATAATAAATTACAAAATGAAATGGTACTCACAAAAACAGATGCCAAGTAAACCAAATTATAAACATTTTGACCGGATAAAAGCTCACAACTTCAAGAGAAGGGGACTTACAGCAAATACATTAAGTGGGAATGGTAGCTAATGATATTACCATATATGGATCTCAAAAGCAGGAAAAACACACACAGAAAGGTAACGCCTACATTCTAAAAGATGAGATGAAAGATTAGAAACAGTATAAACATGAGAGCTTTGAATCAAAAAAACAGAAGTATTGAATTCCTTATCAATGCTTCTCAACCTATGCTACTCGGGGAATTTAAGGTAAAAGTTTTCTTTAAATTGTGATGGATATTCCAAGATATTTTGTTATAATATTGTCAAGATTGGATTCTATTTTAGAACTAAGATTATGTTTTATATCTCTTAATATTCTTTGATATTGTAGTATACTTAGCCACTTAAAGTGTATTGCATGTTCAACTCTTTAATAAATATATAAAAGTTAATAAATTGTTTCATGTAGCATTTTGTATACAACTACAAGAACCCCCTCTCTGTGTCTCCTTAAGTGGGGAGATACTTAAATATTTATTGGAGAGTTTCCCAGACCCTTATAATATCTGGGATATTTATGACTTAACTATAATTATTTTTTAAAATAGGCTATCCGAAAGATAGTAATATTCTCTGTTGGTTTTCTTTCTTTGAGGGAAGATTAGTTCAGTTCTTTGGACACAAACAAGTGTCTGCAGGAATAAAAACAAGAAGTGCTGGAAATACTGAGCAGATGTGGCAGCATCTGTGGAGAGAGAAGCAGAGTTAATGTTTCAGGTCAGTGACCCTTCATCAGAACTGGCAAAGGTTAGAAATGTAATAGGATTTAAGCAAATAAAGTGGGGGTGGGGCAAGAGATAACAAAAGTAAAGGTGTTGCTGGGACAGGGTCACAGAGAATAACTGACCAGAAGGTCATGGAGCAAAGGCAAACGGCATGTTAATGGTGTGTTGAAAGACAGAGTGTTAGTGCAGAGACGGTGTTAATGGATAGAGAAATGAACATGTTTGTGACCCTTAATGGCCTCTCCCCCTTCCTATCTTTGTAACCAGCTTCCAACCTGCAACCCATTCAAATTCTATACTCTTCTGAAACACCAGCACCCCCCACCCCAGCCTTTGCCTTCACTCTACCATCAGCGATCATGTTTTCAGCCTCCAAGCCCTAGAATTGCTTCTCTACTGCCCACCACCTCTCCAGCTCCTTCCCTCCAACCCATCTCTTTGACTAAGATTTTGCCCATCCATACAGTCATTTATGGCACAGTAGGAGGCCATTCAGCCCATCAAGTCCATGCCAGTTCTCTGCGGAGCAATCCAATCAGTCCCACTCCTCCCATTCGATCCCCGTAGCCATGCAAGCTTATTTCCATCAAGTGTCCAACGAATTTCCTTTTGAAATTATTGATTGTCTCTGCTTCCACCACCCTCACAGGCAGCAAGTCATTATCACTTGCTGCGTAAAAAAATTTTTTTCTCACATTCTCCCCTGCATCTCTTTCCTAAAACCTTCAATCTGTCTCGCCTAGTCCCTGTAATATCAGTTAGTGGGAACTGTTTTTCCTTGCCTATCTTACCTAAGCCTGTCATAATCTTACACACCTCTGTTAAATCTCCCCTCAATCTCCTTTGCTCTAAGGAAAACAACACCAGCTTTTCTAATCTAACCTTGTAACTAAAATCCCTCATCCCTAGAACCATACTTGTAAATCTCCTCTGCACCCTCTCAAGGACCCTCACTTCTTTTCTAATGTGTGGTGACAAAAACTGAATGCAATACTCTAGTTGGAGCCTAACCAGAGCCTTATAAAGGTTCAGCATAACATCCCAATTGTACTCTATGCCTCTATTTATGAAGCCCAAGATTCCATATGCTTTGCTAACCATTCTCTCAATATGTCCTGCCACCTTCAAAGATCAATGCACCCCCAGGTCCTTCTGTTCCTGCTAACTCTTTAGAACTGAGCCATTAAGTCTATATTACCTCACCCTATCCCTTCTGCCAAAATGCATCAACTCACACTTTTCTGTATTAAATTCCATCTGTCACTTGTCGGCCCATTCTGCTAGCCTACCTATGTCCTGTTGCAGGCAGTTTGTATCATACTCCCTGTTTGCAAATCCTCCAAGTTTGGTATCTTCAGCAGACCTTATTCTCATCAGGACATACAAGCAAAAGAATAAGGAGCAGGAGTAGGCCATTTGGCCCTTCAAGTTTGCTCTGCCATTTGATAAGATCATGGCTAATCTGATTGTGGCCTCAACTATACTTTCCTGTCTACCGGTTATAACCTTTGACTCCCTTGTAAATCAAGAATCTATCTAATTCAGCCTGAAAAATATTCAATGACCAGCCTCCACTGTTCTCTGGGGAAGAGAATTTCACAGATTAATGACCCTCAGAGAAAACAATTATCCTGATTCTAAATAGGAGACCCTTAATTTTTAGCCCGTGTCCCCTAGTTCTAGTCACTCCCACAAGGGGAAACATCCTTTCAGCATCCACCCTGTCAAGTCCCCTCAGGATCTTATATGTTTCAATAAGATCAACTCTCATTCTTCTAAACTCCAATGAATATAGACCTAACCTGTCCAAACTTTCCTCATAAGATAATCCTCTCATCCCAGAAATCAGTCATGTGAACCTACTCTGAACTGCTTCTAATGCAATTATATCCTTTCTTAAGTAAGGTCACCAAAACTGTACACAGTACTCCAGATGTGGTCTCACCAATGCCCTGTACAACTGTAGTAAAACATCTCTACCTTTATCAAAGCAAAATACTGCAGATGCTGGAAATCTGAAGTAAAGATAAGGCTGAAGCAGTTGCAACAATCTTCAGCCAGAAGTGTTGAGTTGATGATCCATCTCGGCCTTCTCCTGAAGTCCCCAGCATCACAGATGCCAGACTTCAGCCAATTCGATTCACTCCGCGTGATATCAAGAAACGACTGAAGGCACTGGATACTGCAAAAGCTATGGGCCCTGACAACATTCCGGCAATAGTACTGAAGACTTGTGCTCCAGAACTTGCCATGCCACTAGCCAAGCTGTTCCAGTACAGCTACAACACTGGTATCTACCCGGCAAGGTGGAAAATTGCCCAGGTATGCCCTGTACACAAAAAGCAGGACAAATCCAACCCAGCCAAGTACTGCCCCATCAGTCTACTCTCAATCTTCAGAAAATTGATGGAAGGTGTCATTGACAGTGCTGCCAAGTCGCACTTGCTTAGCAATAATCTGCTCAGTGACGCTCAATTTGGGTTCTGCCAGGGCCACTCAGCTCCTCACCTCAATACAGCCTTAGTTCAAACATGGACAAAAGTGCTGAACTGAAGAGGTGAGGTGAAGTGACTGCCCTTGACATCAAGGCAGCATTTGGCCGAGTATGGCTTCAAGGAGCCCTAGCAAAACTAGAATAAATGGGAGTCAGGAGGAAAGTTCTCTGCTGATTGGAATCGTACCTGGTGCAAAGGAAGATGGTTGTGACTGTTGGAAGTCTATCATTTCAGCTCCAGGACATCACTGCAGGAGTTCCTCGGGGTAGTGTCCTGGGTCCAACCATCTTCAGCTGCTTCATCAATGACCTTCCTTCAATCATAAGGTCAGAAGTGGGGATGTTCGCTGATGATTGCACAATGTTCAGCACCATTTGTGACTCCTCAGATACTGAAGCAGTCCGTGCAGAAATGCAGAAAGACTTGAACAATATCCAGGCTTGGGCTGATAAGTGGCAAGTAACATTTGCACCACACAAGTGCCAGGCAATGACCATCTCCAACAAGAGAGAATCTAACCATCTCCCCTAGACATTCAATGGCATTACGATCACTGAATTCCCCCACTATCAACATCCTGGGGGTCACCATTGACCAGAAACTGAACTGGAGTAGCCATATAAATACCGTGGCTACAAGAGCAGGTGAGAGGCTAGGAATCCTGCGGCAAGTAACTCACCTCTTAACTCTCCAAAGCCTGTCCACCATCTGCAAGGCACAAGTCAGGAATGTGATGGAATACTCTCCACTTGCCGGATGGGTGCAGCTCCAACAGCTCTCAAGAGCTTTGACACCATCCAGGACAAAGCAGCTTGCTTGGTTGGCACCCACCCACAAACATTCACTCCCTCCACCACCGACGCACTGTGGCAGCAGAGTGTACCATCTACAAGCTGCACTGTAACAACGCACCAAGGCTACTCAAGCAGCACCTTCCAAACCTGCAATCTCTATTACCTGGAAGGACAAGGGCAGCAGATGCGAGGGAACACCTGCAAGTTCCCCTCCAAGCCACACACCATCCTGACTTGGAACTATATTGCCGTTCTTTCACTGTTGCTGGGTCAAAATCCTGGAACTCTCTTCCTAAAAGCACTGTGGGTGTACCTACCCCACATGGTCTGCAGCGGTTCAAGAAAGCAGCTCAGCACCACCTTCTCATGGGCAATTAGGGATGGGCAATAAATGGTGGCCTAGCCAGTGACACTGACATCCCATGAAATGAATAAAAAACCTCTCTCCATGTAAATATTTTGCTTTTCTGTTCTTCCTGCCAAAGTGGACAAGTTTACATTTTCCCACATAATACTCCATCTGCCAAATTTTTGCCCACTTGCTTAACCTATCTATATCCCATTGCAGACTCTTTATGTCCTCTTCATAACTTACTCTCCTACTTATCTTTGTGTCATCAGCAAATTTAGCAACCATACATTCTGTCTCTTCATCCAAGTCATTGATACAAATTGTAAATAGTTGAGGTCGCAGAACTGATCCCTGTGGCACCCCACTAGTTAGAGCATGTCAACCTGAAAAAAATCCCATTTGTCTCTACTATCTGCTTCCTGTTAGCTAACCAATCCTCTGTCTGTGCTGATATGTTACTCCCTACACCATGAGCTCTTATTTTGTGTAGTAGCCTTTGATGTGGTGCCTTATAAAATGCCTTTTGGAAATCCAAGTACAGCACATCTACAGGTTCCCCTTTATCCACCTTTCTTGTTACTTCCTCAACACAATCTAATAAGTTAGTCAAACTCATTTTCCCTTCACAAAACCATGTTGACTCTGCTTGAATGCATTAAGAGTGTCCAAGTGCCCTGCTATAACTGCCTTAATAATAGATTCTGGAATTTTCCCTATGACAGATATTAGTCTAATTGGTCTGTAATTTCCTGCTTTCTGTCTTCCTCTCTTGAATAGGAGTTACATTCACTATTTTTCAATCTGATGGGATCTTTCCAAAATTCTATGGAATTTTGGAAAATTACAACCAATGCATCTATTATCTCAGCAGCTACTTCTTTCAAGACTTGCACCCTTGGAGACTTGTTAGCCTTTAGTTCTAATAGTTTTCTCAGTCCCCATTCCCTGGTGATAGTAATTGTTTTAAGTTCCTCCCTCCCTTTCACCTCTTGATTTACATGCATTTCTGGTATGTTACTTGTGTCTTCTAGAGTGAAGACAGATAAAAAATATCTGTTCATGCTTCTGCCATTTCCTTATCACCCATTATTAATTCCCCAAACTCACTCTCTAGAAGACCAAATTTAGTTACTCTTTTCCCTTTCAAATATTTGTAGAAACTCTTACAATTCATTTTTATATTTCTAGCTAGCTTTCTCTCATACTTTAATTTCTCTCTCCTTTTTTTCATCAATCTTTGCTGGCTTTTAAATTCTGTCCAATTTTCGGACCTACCACTAATCTTTGCAGAATGATGTGCTTTTTCTTTCAATTTGATACTATCCTTAACTTCCTTAGATAGCCATAGGTAACTATCCATCTCACAGAGTCTTTCTTTATCACTGGAATGTATGTTTGCTGAGTGATATTAAAAGCTCCTTAAGGAGCTAAATTCTAGATTTAGTCTTAGGAAATGAAGCTGAGCAAGTGGATGAAGTAGCAGTGGGTGACCATTTTGGAAATAGTGACAATAATACAGTTAGATTTAGCATTATTATGGAAAAGGACAAGGATAGAACAGGAGTAAAACTTTTAAATTGGGGGAAGGCAAATTTTACGAAGCTGAGAGTTGATCTGGTGAAAGTGGACTGGATACAGCTAATTGAAGGAAAACCAGTGGCACACCAGTGGGAGACATTCAAAAACAAGTTTCTATGAGCACAGTGTAGACATGTCCCCACAATGATAAAGGGTGATACTGCCAAATCTAGAGCTCCCTTGTTATCTCGAAGCATACAGGATAAGATAAAGCAAAAAAAAAGAAAGCTTATGACAGTCACAAAAAACTTAATATTTTAGAAAGCAAAGAGGAGTATAGAAAGTGCAGGGGTGAAGTAAAAAAGGAAATTAGGAAAGCAAAGAGAAGACATGAAAAAATATTGGCAGGTAAAATCGAGGGAAACACTAAGGTGTTTTATCAGTACATTAAGAGCAAGAGGATAACTAAGGAAAGGGTAGGGCTTATCAAAATGTACAAGATAACTTATGCATGGATGCAGAAGATGCAGGCAGGGTTCTTAATGAATACTTTGTCTTCACAAAGGAGAGGGATGCTGCAGACATTGTAGTTAAAGAGGAGGAGTGTAAAATATGAGATGTGATAAGCATAATGAGAGAGGAAGTACTAGAGTGTCTGACATCCTTGAAAGTGGATAAATCACCAGGATGGATTGTATCCCAGGCTTTTAAAGGAAGCCAGGGAGGAAATAATAGATGCTCTGAGGATCATCGTCAAATCCTCATTAAATACAGGTAAGGTACCTGAGGATTGGAGGTCTGCAAACATTGTACCATTGTTTAAAAAGGGTGCGAGGGATAAACTAAATAATTATAGGCCGATCAGTCTGTCCTCGGTGATGGGCAAATTATTAGAATCAATTCTGAGAGATAGGATAAACTGTCACTTAGAAAGGCACAGATTAATCAAGGATAATCAGCATGAAATTGTTAAGGGAGGGTCATGTCTTATTAACTTAATTGAATTTTTTGAGGAAGTAACAAGGAGGATTGATGAGGGTAGTGCAATGGATGATGTCTACATGGATTTTAGTAAGGCATTTGAGAAGGTCCCTCATGGAAGACTGGTCAGAAAAATAAAAGCCCATGGAATACAGGGGAATGTGGCGAGTTGGATCCAAAATTGGCTCAGTGACAGGAAACAAAGGGTAATGGTCAACAGATGTTTTTGCAAAAGGAAGGCGGTTTCCAGTGGTGTTCCACAGAGCTCAGTGTTGGGTCCCTTGCTGTTTGTGGTATATATTAATGATTTGTATTTAATTGTGGGAGGCATGATTTGGAAATTTGCTGATGACATAAAAAATGGCCATGTAGTTGATAGTGAAGAGGATAGCTGTGGAATCCAGAATGATATCAATGGTTTGGTTGAGTGGGCGAAAAGTGGCAAATGGAATTCAATCTGAAGAAGTGTGAGGTAATGCATTTGGGGAGGGCAAACAAAGCAAGGGAATACACAATAAACGGGAGGCTATTGAGAGGGGTAGAGGAAGTGAGAGACCTTGGAGTGCATGTCCACAGGTCCCTGAAGGTGGCAGGAGAGGTAGATAAAGTAATAAAGAATGCATATGGAATGCTTTCCTTAACTGGCTGAGGTATAGAATACAAAAGCAGGGATGTAATGCTGGAACTGTATAAGATGCTGGTTAGACCACAGCTGGAGTATTGTGTACAGTTCTGGTCACCACATTACAGGAAGGACATAATTGCTCTGAGAGGAGATTTACAAGAATGTTGCCAAGGCTGGAAAATTGCAGTTATGAGGAAAGTTTGGATAGGCTCGAATTGTTTGCCTTAGAACAGAGGAAGCTGAGGAGTGACTTAATTGAGGCATACAAAATTATGAGGGGCCTGGATGGGGTAGACAGGAAGGACCTGTTTCCCCCAGCAGAGAGGTCAATTACCAGGGAGCACAGATTTAAGGTGATTAGTAGAAAGATTAGAGAGAACATGAGGAAAAACCTTTTCATTCAGGTGGGTGTCTGGAATTCATTGCCTGGATCGGTCGTGGAGGCAGAAACACTCAATTCATTTAAAAGGTACCTGCACCTGCACCTGAAGTGCTGTAACCTTCAAGGCTATGGACCAGGTGCTGGAAGGTGGGATTAGATTGGGCGGCTAGTTTTTTTCGGCCGGTGCAGACACGATGGACCAAATGGCCTCTTTCTGTGCTGTAACTTTTCTATGATTCTATGGTTCTATATCTGCCACTGCATCTCTACTGAGCTACCCTTTAACCTAATTACCCAGTTCACTTTAGCCAGCTCTCCATACCATTTACTTTGAAATTTGAATTTCTTCTCTTAGATAGAAGAAATTCTAACTCATTTTACAAGCTGATGGGGCAGAGCTCGACTTTGAAAGCAGTTTTTCTCCCACAATATTGTTTTCCTTTAGTATTCATAATCTAGTTTCTCGGTAAATGATAACATAACAATCACAAGGTCACATGATAAGTTCACTCATCTAAAAAAAAACGGTGGTTCCTTGCCACTGTCTCTAAAACAATACCGTGACTTTTGTCTACATTTGTCTAATCAGAAGTCCAGCCCAAGTATTAATCATTATATTACATTGTGTTTTACCAGTTTAAACTTCTATCCCTTCCTTTTTCTTTTTTCATTGTGCATATTGAAATAGCCATGGCATTTCAAAAAATAATTAATTGTGTGCAGTGCTTTGAGACATTCTGCTGTGATAAGACATTATATAAATTCCAGCATTATATCATTGATCTTACAATTTTTTTTATTTCCACTTTAATGTTATCACTGCTGCCTTGCCTCTCTGCCACATGATTCTCCTTGCACATTATAAACTTGAACTGAAGCAAACTCATTTTGAATATGCTTAGTCCTGTGAATCAGTTAAAAGCTGATATCTGATTGTTTTGATATGGGATTCTGCTTGCTAGCATCTGAAGCCAAGAAATTTTGATTTCAAATTGATGTCCCGGAGGGATATAAGAAGTAGGCACAATCTTGATAAAGTGCATGCCTCAGCACAAGTGGTCTCTTTCATGTTTAAAAATGACATTGACGCTAAAAAAGATAAAGTATTCAGATAAAAAGTATTAAGAATTGTTTTTAATGATTATATATACTTGTTTTTTTAATGTTGAGTCATTTACTTTGCTCAACTGCTGGAGCCATTTTCCTGGTAAGTAAAAGCTTTATAGAGTTCAGTTACCCAAGTGCCATTTCACAGGACTTTGTCCTTGCTAATCATTACTTGCTGAGTAGTTGGAACATTCAGTAATCCATGGGAATTAAGCTTTTTTTTCACTCTCAGCATCGTTAGGTTCAATTTCTCAGACACATCTTGTTACAGTTGCCTCTGGCTATGCCCTATTGCTATGTCAGTAAGGAGGCCGTGTTTATGTCATGCATCATTTTCATCACAATGGAATAGGCATCATGCATCGTGGAATAGGCATCATTTATACAATATAATAACTGCTTCCTTTAAAAACAACTAAAGCTTTATTCAACAATAGTTATGATTAATTTTGCATTTTTCAAGTAGTCCACTTTCCTTTGATAAATATTTCTATCCAGATCTATTAGGATAGTTATATACCTAGAATACATAAAGTAAATGCAAATGTCTGCGGAGCTCTGCACTGTGTTGTCAATCCATTTAGTCACAGTAAATAGTAGGCTCTGTATATCAGCGTTAACTGTGTTTCGCTTGCTGTGCTGCAAATTGGGATATTGCGGGCCAAGGTTTATATTTGTGTTTGCTCTGGAGATTTTCACCTCCAGTCACTGCTTACTGGGTCTCAAGAAGAAAGGAAAACTAAACTTGAACTAATATATCACCTTATTGTGTTTCCCAGAATGTCCTAAAGTGCTTCCCGTAGAATGAATTATATTATGTAATTGCTGTTCTTAAGTAGTTAACCACATCAACAATTTTACACATGGCAATATCCTCCAACTATTTATCCCCCTATATGATGTGTTTGAGTGCCTATTGTTTTGTTCTCAGGTTCTCCCCCTTGATGACAGTGTGTGACATATGTCCTGTTTTACTTCATCTGGTGGCTCATCTTAGTACTACTTCTGGGACAGGAGTATGGGAGATGGCGGCTATCATGTATTAATAATAAGGGCTTCTTGGAAACTCTGAGAGCTGGGTCCTGTGATGAACCAGCTAGAGGCTCTGGCACCTCCAACAATGCAGCACTCCCTCAGTACGGTATTAAAGCATCAGCCGAGATTTTTGTGCTCAAATGGGACATGAATCCGACCTTCTGACTCAGATGCAAGAGTGCTAGGAGGCCTAAACAGTACTTGCTTCTTGTATTACTGTCCAGCATACCGCAACTGGGAGTGACTCAATCAAGCAGCAAGAAGCTACAGAAAAAAGTAAAGACAGACACAAAGTCACCAACCATGACAGTGGCATGCTAGAATGTCCGCATCTTAGCGGCAGTAGACCTGAACATCATTGAGCTGTAGTAGCCAGGAGTCTTAGACGGTATGGTGTAGACATAGCTGCCCTCAGCAAGATAAGACTAGAGGGAGAAGGATAGCTTGAATAAATAGGAGCAGGATACACTTTCTTTTGGAGGGCTCTACCTCTTACAGAATGTTGATTTCGCCATCAGGAGAAATTACAAAGGATCTAGAAAACCTTCCCAAATGCTTAATGAGCCTATGGGAGACACGTAACACTCATAGGTGCATATGCTCCAACAACGACTAACAGTGATGAAGCAAAGAAGAGGATCTATGATGATCTGGACAATCTCCTACAATCAATCACTAAAGACAACAAAATTATCCTTATGGGCAATTTCAATTCCAAATTCGGACATGACTACATCACTTGGGCAGTTTAGGCACCCACCATCCAATCCGTGAACTGTATGTAACCTGATACGTGGGGAAGTAGTGTGTGCGGCTAAAAGTGGTAAACAGGTGTCCGCAGCAGGGAAGCAAAATGTGTTGAAGCAGCAATGTGGTGTAATGGTACTGCTAAAGGGGAAGTGAATGTACTGAAATCTGCAAGGTCATAATGGAGGCATGTCTAACCTGTTGCTAAGTATGCAACTGATGCGCCATGTGGGCTGGTTGCTTAGAGACTGTTGGTCGGCGGAGTAAGGTAATGTCTTGTTATCAGACAAGGGCAGGAGAACAGGGAACTAGCTATGCAGTGTGGTCAAAACTTGAGGGATGAGGCTACCAAAACAAGCAGATGTCAAGACCGGTGAAAGGTTGACCGACTGTGGTTGGCGTAGCATGCCCGTGGCGTTAGCCAACAGCTGACTGACCTAACTCTGCTTCTTTCTCCACAGATGCTGCCAGACCTGTTGAGTATTTCCAGCATTTCTTGTTTTTATTTCAGATTTCCAGCATCTGCAGTATTTTGCTTTTATTATAGCAAAACACTCAGTTGTATCAAACCGCTACAAAGTCGAAGAAGAGGAATGAAACCGGACAGACCACCCAGCATCAACCAAGGCACTGGAAACGACAAAACCAAACCCAGCCCTGTCGATCCTGCAAAGTCCTCCTGAGTGACATATGGGGCTTGTGCCAAAATTGGGCGAGCTGTCCCACAGAAACTCACGGAATCATACCTTGCAGACAATGTCCCAGACACCGCCATCACCATCCCTGGGTATATCCTTTCCCACCAGAGGTGGCGGCACAGTGGTATACAGTCAGCAGGGAATTGCCCTGGGAGTCCTCAACATTGACTCCGGACCCCATGAAGTCTCATGACATTATGTCAAACCTCCTGCTGATTACCACCTACCTTGGATATGAATCAGTGCTTCTCCACGTTGCACACCAATTGGACGAAGCACTGAGGGTAGCAAGGGCACAAAATGTACTCTGGGTGGGGAACTTCAATGTCCATCACCAAGAGTAGCTCAGGAGCACCACTACTGACTGAGCTGGCCGAGTCCTAAAGGACCTAGCTGCTAGATTGAGTTTGCAGCAGGTGGTGAGGGAACCAACAAGAGAGAAAAACCGACTTGACCTCGCCCTCACCAATCTACCTGTCACAGATGCATCTGTCCATGACATTATTAGTAAGAGTGACCACCGCACTGTGATGAAACATAGGTATAATAGGCTTAATTAGGTAGACTTTAGATATAATTAATACATTATACCTTTTAGAATTAAAGGTTGAATAAATGGTCAGTTTTCAAGACTCACTGAAATTCCCCTCTAAGGGGAGAGTTAAAAAATCCATTTCGAGGTCTTCCAATGTCTCTGTTACAATGGAATTAGAACATGACACACATTGAAACATCCTATGTGAAGTCAGTACTGATGGCTATAAACTTAATTAGTTGATAGTCCTAGTGTTAGATATAGACAGACTGACTCACCAGGATGGTACAAGGTACCATAAAAAGACAATTACAGATAATAAATTATAAAATGAAATGGTACTCACAAAAACAGATGCCAAATAAACCCAATTACAAACATTTTGACCAGATAAAAGCTCACAACTTCAAGAGAAGGGGACTTACAGCAAAAACATTAAGTAGGAATGGTAGCTAATGATATTACCATAAATTGATCTCAA
Source organism: Heterodontus francisci (assembly GCF_036365525.1). Lineage (NCBI taxonomy): Eukaryota > Metazoa > Chordata > Chondrichthyes > Heterodontiformes > Heterodontidae > Heterodontus > Heterodontus francisci. Next base: position 119,038,274 of record NC_090371.1, read on the forward strand.
AAGCAGGAAAAACAGACACAAAAAGGGAACACCTACATTCTAAAAGATGAGATGAAAGATTAGAAACAGGATAAACATGAGAATTTTGAATCAAAAAGCAGAAGTATTGAATTTCTATTCAACGCTTCTCAACCTATGCTACACAGGGAATTTAAGGTAAAAGTTTACTTTAAATTTTGATGGATATTCTAAGATATTTTGCTGTAACATTGTCAAGGTTGGACTTTTGGATTCTATTTTAGAAATAAGATTATGTTTTATTTCTCCTAATAATCTTTGATATTGTAGTATACTTAGCCACTTAATAAATATAGAAAAGTTAATAAATTGTCTCATGTAGCATTCTGTATACAACTACAAGAACCCCCTCTCTGTGTCTACTTAAGTGGGGAGATACTTATTGAAGAGAGTTTCCCAGTGACCTGTAATAGCTGGGATATTTATGAATTAGCTATAATTATTTTTTAAAATAGACTATCCGAAAGATAGTAATATTATCTGTTGGTTTTATTTCTTTGAGGGAGACTAGTTCAGTTCTCGGACACAAACAAGTGTCTGTAGGAATCTGTCTGTTCTGAACTTAATTAAAGGAGATTCATAGGGATGTACGCTTGATTTGGTTTAATCCCTATAAGGGATTAAAGTCATAAATCACTTCAGCACAGTACTTGTGGAGACAAAGTCCCATCTTCACTCTGAGGGTACCGACTATCGTGTTATGTGGCACTACCGCCATACTAAGCAGGATAGATTTCAAACAGATCTAGCAACTCAAAATTGGGCATTCGTGAGGTGCTGTGAGCCACCAGCAGCAGCAGAATTGTATGCAACCACAATCTGTAACCTCATGGCCCAGCACTCTACCATTACCATCAAACCAGGGGCCAACCCTGGTTCAAAGAAGAGTGCAAGAGGGCATGCCAGGAGCAGCACCAGGCATACCTAAAAATGAGGTGTCTGCCTGGTGAAGCTACAACACAGGCTTGGGCTGATAAGTGGCAAGTAACATTTGCGCCACACTAGTGCCAGGCAATGACCATCTCAAACAAGACAGAATCTAACCATCTCTTCTTGACATTCAATAGCATTACCATTGCTGAATCTCCCACCATCAACATCCTGGGGGTCACTATTGACCATAACCTGAACTGGACCAGCCACATAGATGCGTTGGCTACAAAAGCAGGTCAGAAGCTGGGAATTCTGCAGCGAGGAACTCACCTCTTTTTTTCCCAATGCCTGTCCACCATCTATAAGGCACAAGTCAGGAGTGTGATGGAATACTCTCCACTTGCCTGGATGGGTGCAGCTCCAAAAACACTCAAGAAGTTCGACACCATCCAGGACAAAGCAGCCCGCTTGGTTGGCACACCATCCACAAACATTCACTCCCTCCACCACCGACGCACAGTGGCAGCAGTGTGTACCATCTACAAGATGCACTGCAGCAATGCACCAAGGCTTCTTAGACAGCATCTTCCAAACCCGCGACCTCTACCAAATAGAAGGACAAGGGCAGCAAATGCATGGGAACACCACCACCTGCAAGTTCCCCTCCAAGTCACACACCATCCTGACTTGGAACTATATCGCCGTTCCTTCACTGTCGCTGGGTCAAAATCCTGGAACTCCCTCCTTAATAGCACTGTGGGTGTACCTACCTCACATGGACTGCAGCGGTTCAAGAAGGCAGCTCACCACCAACTTCTCAAGGGCAATTAGGGATGGGCAAAAAATGCTGGCCTGGCCAGCGACACCCACATCCCATGAATAAATTTTTACAAGTAAAAGACAAAGCATTACTCCAGAGAGAGTGTTAATCGCAGAACATTGAATAGCTCTGTCCAAAAGCATAAACATGATAAATATGTTTAAGATAGGCACATGGTTAAAAGAAAAGGCAGTCATGCTCTGAAGTTGTTGAACTCAATGTTGAGTCCAGAAGGCTATAGAGGGCGAAGTAGAAGATGAGGTGCTGTTCCTTGAGCTTGTATTGTGGTAACTTAAAATAGCAAGCAACCGGAAGCTCGAGGTCATGCTTGCGGACTGAGTGGAGATGTTCCACAAAGCAGTCATCCAATTGCGTTTGGTCTCCCCAATGTAGAGGCGACTGCATTGTGAATAGCGAATTGTGAGCAGTGTTGTTCTCACATTGAAGAACTCCATGCACTTCCTCCAAATAAATGGTGTTGCTATGGGTACCCACTTGGGTCCTAGTTATGCCTGTCTTTTTGTGGGTTATGTGGAACATTTCTTGTTCCAGTCTTACTCAGGCCCCCTCCCACAACTCTTTTGCCAGTACATTGATGACTGTATTTGTGCTGTTTCCTGCTCTTGCCCTGAACTGGAAAACTTCATCAACTTTGCTTCCAATTTCCACCCTTCTCTTACCTTCAAATGGTCCATCTCTGACACTTCCCTTCCCTTCTTCGACTTCTCCGTCTCCATCTCTGGTGATAGGCTGTCCACTAATATTTATTACAAGCCCACTGACTCCCACTGCTTCCCATGGGTTGGCTACCATACCTTCCGCCAACACATACAGGTCCCAAAGGCCTGATGTTCTCCGGTCTCCTTTAAATCAATTATCTAATAAGGTTAGCCTCCCAAAGCCATTCTGTAAAACTGGAGTCGTGGATGGGACATGGCATGTCTGGGTCTCTGATTAGATTCCAGCCACTACACGTCTTCATACCCTGCATCCTGTCAGACTCCATTCCATTCTCCCAGTTTCTCCATCTCTGATACATTTGTTCTGATGATGCTACCTTCCACAACAGTGCTTCTGATATGCGTCCCTTTTTCCTCAACAGAGGATTCCCCCCCCCACTGTGGTTGACAGGGCCTCAACTGTGTCTGACCAATTTCCCGCACTTCTGCCTTCACCCTTTCCCCTCCCAGAACTACGACAGGGTTCCCCATGTCCTTACTTTCCACCCCACCAGCCTCCACATCCAAAGGATCATCCTCTGCTATTTCTGCCACCTCCAGCGTGATGCCACCACCAAACACATCTTGCCCTCCCCGCCCCATCAGCATTCCAAAGGGATTGTTCCCTCCTTGACACCCTGGTCCACTCCTACAACACACCAACACCTCGTCCTCTCCCCATGGCATCTTCCCATGCAATCACAGGAAGTGTAATACCTGCCCTTTTACCTCCTCTCTCTTCACCATCCAAGGCCCCAAACACTCCTTTCAGGTGAAGCAGTAATTTATTTGTATCTCTTTCAATTTAATATACTGTATTCACTGCTCACAATGTGGTCACCTCTATACTGAGGAGAGCAAACGCAGATTGGGTGATTGCTTTGCAGAACACCTCCGCTCAGTACGAAAGCATGACCCCGAGCTTCCAGTTGCTTGCCATTTTAATTCACCACCCTGCTCTCATACCCACATATCTGTCCTTGGCTTGTTGCAGTGTTCCGGTGAACCTCAGCGCAAGCTTGAGGAACAACACCTCATCTTCCGATTAAGCACTCTACAGCCTTCTGGACTCAACATTGAGTTCAACAACTTCAGAGCATGGCGGCCTTTTTATTTTATTTTATTTTATTTTATTTTTCAACCATGTGCCTGTCTTAAACTTGTTTTTCATGTTTGTGCTTTTGGACAGAGCTTTTCATTATTCTGCCATTAACACTATCTCTGGACTAATGCTTTGTCTTTTACTACAACTATTAGCACTCCACTTGCCTTTATTGCATGACATCTTTATCATTTAATATGTCTGCCCTCTGCCCTATCTCAGACCTTCCCTTTTGTTCTTCTTCCCCCCTCCCCACTTTCACTTGCTCAAAGCCTATTACATTTCTAACCTTTGCCAGTTCTGATGAAAGGTCACAGACCTGAAACGTTAACTCTGTTTCTGTCACAACAGATGCCACCAGACCTGCGGAGCATTTCCAGCACTTTCTGTTTTTATGCTAAATTACACAAAGTTGTATTCCCTGGAATTTAGAATTTAGAAGTCTAAGAGGTGATTTGATCTAAGTGTTCAAGATATTAAGGATAACAGGAGAGATAGGGAGAAACTATTTCTGCTGCTTGGGGAGTCCAGGACTAGGGAGCATAGTCTGAAAATTGGAGCCAAACCTTTCCAAAGTGAAATTAGGAATCACTTCTACATGCAAAGGGTGGTAGAAGTTTGGGAACTCTCTTCCACAAATGGTAGTTGATGCTAGATCAGTTGTAAATTTTAAATCTCAGATTGATATATTTTTGTTATCGAAATGTATTAAGGAATATGGGGGAAAGGTGGGTATCTGGAATTAGGCCTCTCAGGAAATCAAGGGGTATGGAGAGTGGGCGAGAAAGTGGGGTTGAGGCAGAAGATCAGCCAAGATTGTATTGAATGGTGGAGCAGGCTTGAATTTATTCCTGCCCTTATTCCTTATGTTCTATTTTTATGGCCTACTCCTGTTCCTATGGTCACAGCACAGGGTTCATTATAATCTTCTCCAGCTGTTTCTTGTCATCCTATTCTATCATTCAAATACTGATAACAAAATCTCTTGGCCCTGAATATTGTGTGGAAATACATCTAGGCTGCCAACCCTGCAAACATTTGTGGAATCAGGGAGAGATTCCATGGCCTAAATGTCTTTGATGGACTAGCAGCACAGCTGGAACACCCACTTACCGCTAAAGAGACTAAAAGGTCTTGCTGAAGAGTTCTGGGCCAGCAAGGAGTGCCAGATTCTCCCTGGCAAGAAAACTGTAGGTACCCAGCCTCCCAAGCCACCAAGGCCCCTTCGCAAAGTGGGCTACTTCAAATATATAAAAACACATCATAGCTCAATCTTTGTGGGTTTAGGCCTTAATCCTGGCCTAGATTCCCAGATAGGCCCCACAACTGCCTATGGGTTGGCTACCATACCTTCTGACAACACACACAGGTCCCAAAGGTCTGGGGTTCTCCGGTCTCCTTTACATCGATTGCCTTATAAAGGTTACCCTCACAAAACTATTCTGTAAAATTGGCACCAGGGATGGGACATGTCATTTCTGGGTCTCTGATTAGATTCCAGCCATTCCAGTAGAATCCTACAAACGTTAAAGTGAGAGTCAATTGGAACAGCTGCAATTTTTCAGAAACATGCTGTAGAACTATATCATCTCAATATTTCTAATCCAAGTTATATTTGAAGGCTACATCTAAGAACACCAGTGTAACTTCTGTTCCTCTTCTATTTGTTAGGCGTTGCACAGGTAATTGAGCCCAGGCTCCATACATCCAGGCCTTCCCGGCACTCCATACTTCGCAACCATAATTTAGATTTATCCATCTGAGATGATTTGCATATTGAATTAGAGGCCAGTGCACACAAAGCATGATTAAGAGGCAACAGTGGAACTGGTAGGAGAGAAGCTAGAAACAACTATTCAGAGTTTTACCTTGCATTATACTTTGACTGGTGAACCTGAAGCTCTGGACTTCGTGGGACCTATATTTGAAGAAGGATGCTTTCTAAGGATCAAGTATTGGTGTAGTCATTGTTACATATTCCAAGCAATGTTCTAATGATGTTGTAAATTGGGTGGAAGAGTCTACTATCTACACTGTCTTGCAAGAATGAGTCAGAACATAGCATCCCACCATGGAATGTCAGACAACTTCTGGAACATCCATAGTTGAATTTCCTCTGTCATAGGTCTTTCTCCCATAGATGATCAGACTATTGCCATTGAGGCATTGGGTTTTTGGAATGGAAGGGCTTACCTGCACTTGTAGCCATGATATTTATGCGGCTGGTCCAGTTCAGCTTCTGGTCAATGGTGACCCGCAGGATGTTGATAGGAGGGGATTCAGCGATGGTGATGCTGTTAAATGTCAAGGGGATATGGTTAGATTCTCTCTTATTTGAGATGGTCATTGCCTGGCACTTATGTGACACGAATGTTACGTGCCACTTATCAGCCCAAGCCTGAATGTCGTCCATGTCTTGCTGCATATGCACTTGGACTGCTTCTGTATCTGCGGAGTTGTGAATGGTGCCGTAGATCATACAATCATCAGTGAACATCCCACTTCTGACCTTATGATGGAGGGAAGTTCATTGTTGAAGCAATTGAAGATGGTTGTGCCTAGGTCACTACCCTGAGGAACACCTGCAGTGATGTCCTGGGACTGAGATGATTGACCTCCAACAATCACAACCATCTTCCTTTGTGCTAGGTATGACTCCAACCAGTGAAGAGTTTTCCCCCTGATTCCCCTTGACACCAGTTTTGCTCGGGCTCCTTGATGCAACTCTCTGTCAAATGCTGCCTTGATGTCAAGGGCAACCACTCTCACCTCACCCCTTGAGTTCAGCTCTTTTTAGACAAGGCTGTAATGAGGTCAGGAGCTGAGTGGCTATGGCAGAATCCAACTGAGCATTAGTAAGCAGGTTATTTCTATTTAAGTGGAGCTTAATAGTACTGTTGACAATATCTTCCATCACTTTGCTGATGATGAAGAGTAGACTGATGGGGCAGTAATTTGCTGGATTGGATTTGTCCTGTTTTTTGTGGATATGACATACCTGGGCTATTTTCCACATTGTCTGGTAGATGCTAGTGTTGTAGCTGACTAGGAGCATGGCTAGTTATGCAGCACAAGTCTTCAGTGCTACAGCTGGGATGTTGTCAGGGCCCATAGCCCTTGCAGTATCCAGGGCCTTCAGCTGTTCCTTGACATCATGTAGAATGAATCAAATTGGCTGAAGACTGGCATCTGTGATGCTGGGGTCCTCAGAGGGAGGCCAAGATGGATCATCAACTTGGTACTTCTGGCTGAAAATGGTTGCGAATGCTTCAGTCTTTTTTTTTTGCACTGATGTGCTGGGCTCCCCCATCGTTGAGGATGAGGATTTTTGTCGAGCTTCCTCCTCCTGTTAGTTGTTTAATTGTCCACCAACATTCACGACTGGATGTGGCAGGACTGCAGAGCTTAGGTCTGATCTGTTGGTTGTGGGATCGCTTCGCTCTGTCTATTGAATGCTGCTTCCACTGTTTGGCATGCAAGTAGTCCTGTGTTGTAGCTTCACCAGGTTGACACCTCATTTTGAGGTATGCCTGGTGCTGCTCCTTGCACAATGTTCCCCTGCACTCTTTATTGAACCAGGGTTGATTGCTTCGCTTGATGGTCATGGTAGAGTGGGGGATATGCCTGGTCATTAGATTACAGATTATTCTTTCGGGCCTCCTTATCTCGAGAGACAATGGATACGCGCCTGGAGGTGGTCAGTGGTTTGTGAAGCAGCGCCTGGAGTGGCTATAAAGGCCAATTCTGGAGTGACAGGCTCTTCCACAGGTGCTGCAGAGAAATTTGTTTGTTGGGGCTGTTGCACAGTTGGCTCTCCCCTTGCGCCTCTGTCTTTTTTCCTGCCAACTACTAAGTCTCTTCGACTCGCCACAATTTAGCCCTGTCTTTATGGCTGCCCGCCAGCTCTGGCGAATGCTGGCAACTGACTCCCACGACTTGTGATCAATGTCACACGATTTCATGTCGCGTTTGCAGACGTCTTTATAACGGAGACATGGACGGCCGGTGGGTCTGATACCAGTGGCAAGCTCGCTGTACAATGTGTCTTTGGGGATCCTGCCATCTTCCATGCGGCTCACATGGCCAAGCCATCTCAAGCGCCGCTGACTCAGTAGTGTGTATAAGCTGGGGATGTTGGCCGCTTCAAGGACTTCTGTGTTGGGGATATAGTCCTGCCACCTGATGCCAAGTATTCTCCGAAGGCAGCGAAGATGGAATGAATTGAGACGTCGCTCTTGGCTGGCATACGTTGTCCAGGCCTCGCTGCCGTAGAGCAAGGTACTGAGGACACAGGCCTGATACACTCGGACTTTTGTGTTCCGTGTCAGTGCGCCATTTTCCCACACTCTCTTGGCCAGTCTGAACATAGCAGTGGAAGCCTTACCCATGCGCTTGTTGATTTCTGCATCTAGAGACAGGTTACTGGTGATAGTTGAGCCTAGGTAGGTGAACTCTTGAACCACTTCCAGAGCGTGGTCGCCAATATTGATGGATGGAGCATTTCTGACATCCTGCCCCATGATGTTCGTTTTCTTGAGGCTGATGGTTAGGCCAAATTCATTGCAGGCAGACGCAAACCTGTCGATGAGACTCTGCAGGCATTCTTCAGTGTGAGATGTTAAAGCAGCATCGTCAGCAAAGAGGAGTTCTCTGATGAGGACTTTCCGTACTTTGGACTTCGCTCTTAGACGGGCAAGGTTGAACAACCTGCCCCCTGATCTTGTGTGGAGGAAAATTCCTTCTTCAGAGGATTTGAACGCATGTGAAAGCAGCAGGGAGAAGAAAATCCCAAAAAGTGTGGGTGCGAGAACACAGCCCTGTTTCACACCACTCAGGATAGGAAAGGGCTCTGATGAGGAGCCACCATGTTGAATTGTGCCTTTCATATTGTCATGGAATGAGGTGATGATACTTAGTAGCTTTGGTGGACATCCGATCTTTTCTAGTAGTCTGAAGAGACCACGTCTGCTGACGAGGTCAAAGGCTTTGGTGAGATCAATGAAAGCAATGTAGAGGGGCATCTGTTGTTCACGGCATTTCTCCTGTATCTGACGAAGGGAGAACAGCATGTCAATAGTCGATCTCTCTGCACGAAAGCCACACTGTGCCTCAGGGTAGACGCGCTCGGCCAGCTTCTGGAGCCTGTTCAGAGCGACTCGAGCAAAGACTTTCCCCACTATGCTGAGCAGGGAGATTCCACGGTAGTTGTTGCAGTCACCGCGGTCACCTTTGTTTTTATAGAGGGTGATGATGTTGGCATCGCGCATGTCCTGGGGTACTGCTCCCTCGTCCCAGCACAGGCATAGCAGTTCATGTAGTGCTGAGAGTATAGCAGGCTTGGCACTCTTGATTATTTCAGGGGTAATGCTGTCCTTCCCAGGGGCTTTTCCGCTGGCTAGGGAATCAATGGCATCACTGAGTTCCGATTTGGTTGGCTGTATGTCCAGCTCATCCATGACTGGTAGAGGCTGGGCTGCATTGAGGGCAGTCTCAGTGACAGCATTCTCCCTGGAGTACAGTTCTAGGTAGTGCTCAACCCAGCGGTCCATCTGTTTGCGTTGGTCAGTGATTATGTCCCCCGATTTAGATTTGAGGGGGGTGATCTTCTTGATGGTTGGCCCAAGAGCTCTCTTCATGCCATCATACATTCCTCTGATGTTTCCGGTGTCTGAGGCCAGCTGAATATGACTGCATAGGTGTTGCCAGTAGTCGTTTGCGCAACGCCTAGCTGTTCTTTGTGCAGTACTTCTGGCTGCTTTAAGTGCTGCGGATGTTAAATCGCTGGGGGCTTTCTTGTAGTTCAAAAGTGCAATGCGCTTAGCGGCTATGACAGGTTCCAGCTCTTCATTATGAGATTGAAACCAGTCTGCATTTCTCTTCGCACTTTTGCCGTAGGTGGTCAAAGCTGACTCATAGATGGCGTCTCTGATGTGGGCCCACTTGGTCTCAGCATCCCCTGTGGGAGTGTTTTGAAGGGCTGTTACAAGTGAATTTAGAAATTTTTGTAACAGCTGTGGGTGAGAAATTCTGCTCGTGTTGATGCGCGGGTGGCCCTTCTGCTTGGAATGATGCAACTTCTTTGGTCTGAGTCTAACCTTGCTGCACACCAGGGAGTGGTCGGTGTCGCAGTCCGCACTGTGGAAGCTGCGTGTGATTTGAACACTGTTTAAGGCGGCTCGCCTTGTGACAATGAGGTCTAGCTGGTGCCAACGACGTGATCTTGGGTGCCTCCATGAAACCTGGTGACAGGGTTTAGTGTGAAAGAACGAGTTGGTGATGCAGAGGTTATGATAGGTACACAACTCAAGCAGTCTCTGCCCGTTCTCATTCATCCTTCCAACGCCATAGCGCCCAAGGCAGGAGGGCCATGAGTCATGGTCGGCCCCAACCCTGGCATTAAAGTCCCCCAGCAGGAATAGGTGTTCGGTGTTGGGGATGCTGCTAATGATGTTATGGAGTTGTTCATAGATCTGGTCTTTAGCTTCAGGTGCGGAACAGAGTGTTGGAGCATAGATGCTGAGTAGGTGTACTGGACCAGAGGTGGTGAGCAGTCGGATGGACAGTATGCGTTCCGAGCCATTTGAGGGAGGCTCTATCATGCTGAGCAAGGAGTTTCTGATGGCGAAGCCCACTCCATGCTGTCTTGGTTCTTCAGGATCCCTGCCCTGCCAGAAGAAGGTGTAGTCTTGCTCTGCTAGAGAGCCACTCGCGGGGAGGCGAGTCTCCTGAAGTGCTGCAATGTCCACATTGAGTCTACTGAGCTCGTTGTTAATGATGGCGGTCTTCCGAGAATCGTTGATTTGTGTAAGGTCTTCCGACAGGCCAGGACACATAGTTCTGACGTTCCAGCTTGCAAAGCGAAGGGCTGGTACCTTCTTTCCTTTTTTCATGTTGTTTGGTGCGGTGTATCAGTCCACCTTTCGGGCAATGACCCTGAGCTCCAAGCACCCATTGAAGCAGGCAGACTGTGGCGGGACAGAACCTTATTGACCGGGGGCTGCCCGGTTTGAGGCGGGCGGTAGCTGTCCAGTGAGGTGCAATGACCTCTCCCACCGACAAAGGCAACCCGTGGCGCCCAGTTTCTACGCCAATTTATCTGGACTTATAACCCGTAACTGCTGCCTTCCGTGTTGTTTCAGTCGCTGTGAGGCAACTATGGAGTGACCTCTCCATGGCGCATGCCTGGGCAAATTTATGGAGGTTGAGAGTTGCCCAGTCGTCAAAACCCCCCTCTCGGCCTTTCTGGTGGGGTCCAAAGGAGTGCAGGACACGACGTTTGGCACCAGTATGGCTGCAGGAACTGCCGGAAACATGCCAAAGGTGACACATGACCGCCTACGGGGTTCCGCTCCGGATTTTCTGTTAGGGTTTACTCCCTTAGCCTTGGTCTCTCCCGAGACGCCCACAAGGCAGTGGGGTTGTTGGGGCCCCTACACAGGTGTAGGATGGTGCCGGTGGGAGGAGGGGATGCAAGGGGGAGGGGTAGAGGGAGATTATGGTTGAATACTATCCTGCTGGCTGCTGATGGTCATGGATGCCCAATTTTGAAGTTGTCAGATCTGTTCTGAATCTATCCCATTTAGCACAATGGTAGTGCCACACAACATGATGGCGGGAATCCTCAGTGTAAAGATGGGACTTCATTTTCATAAGGATTGTGTTGAGTGCCTCTTCAGAGTCTTTGCAAGGCTCGTCCATGAATAGACACCTCTAGCATTTCCACAAAAAGGGCCACGTTGATTTTAGGGTGAGGACATAAATAAGGTCTTGAACTAGCGCTGATCCTGTGCTGAGGGGGACATGGAGATGGATATCTTTCTAATTAATGATCTATCAGCCAAAATATCGCATTACACACCACCAGTCTGGAACGGTTCCTGCAGATTGGAAATTGGAAATTGTAACCCCACTATTTAAGAAAGCAGGAAGAGAGAAAATGGGAAACTGCAGGCCTGGATTTTATAGAGGCCTTGACGTCAGGATCCGTGCCGGGCTGGGGGGCATGAAGATTGCACCAGATGAGGCCCGCCACCGACCTCGATGCCGGCAGGGCCCATCATTTAATTATTCAAATTAATTTACATACTTTAGTTAATGAAGTTCCTGTCACCATCTGAAGTGCCGCCGTGATCTTCATCCCAGAGGCCGGCACTGCCGCGCCTTCGAATCCCCGTCTGGGGAAACAAGGCGCATCACCTGTGGGTAAGGGGAGGAGGTAAGTTTATCAGTGTGGGGGGGGTGGTGGGCAGGGTCAAACTTACTTGATTGGTCTAGAGGATGATGGGAAGGGGTAAAGGTAAAAAGTTCTGAACTTTGTCGGGGGGGGGGGAAGGTCATATATTCAAGATAATTATTTTGTGGAGGGGAAGGGCAGGAATGACTGGGGGTGTGAGAGATGGTCTGGAAAGATTTTTTAAAATTATTTTTAATAATTATAAATTCAGTGTGTCATTAAAAAATTAAAGTGTCATTTAGGACTCTAGGCCCTTTAAAAAGGGCGCTGCGCCTGCGCAAACACCGTTGCCAGGGATGGCTCGCCCACCCCCTCCACTTCGTTGGGTCGTGGGGGTCCACCCCGGGCTTGTTGATGAGCCACCGTTTTTACGATCGCGGTGGCTCCGTGGAGTGAATGCCGCATGTGCGGCCCGCCATCTTTTACGCTGCCGCCGCACTTGGCAGTGGCTACTTAAAATCCTGCCCAATGTCTCTACCTATCACTGAAAATCTGTAACATTTCTAGCATTAGAGCAACTGTCAATCTGGAGATCTGCTGAGCAAAAGATTTAAATCTTTGAATCTTCAGGAATTGCATGAGGGTGTTGTTTTTTTCTAGCCTCTGGCTCCCATCATGAAACCGAAGTACTTAGGCTTGGACCCTCCCTTCAGTTCAATTATCTCCACTCCCAAATGTTGGTATTTCAGCTGTTTCCCATGCCATTTCATGTGCCTTGTCATTCTCTTCATGTCGGACTGTAACATCCACCACAGCCACATTGTTGTCCTTCTTGAATATATCGGGTTTCCACAGGGAACCATCTTTGACTATAAGCCTTGGTTCAAGGTAGGATGTCCAGCCATACTTAGAGATGTTCTGTTGTAGTTGGCCCAATATCTTGTTATGGCTCTTTATACTCCCACCAATACTGTCATGGACAGATGCATCTGTGACAGGTAGATTGGTGAGGATGAGGTCAAGTAGGTATTTCCCTCTTGTTGGTTCCCTCATCACCTGCCGCAGACCCAATCAATTAGCTATGTCCTTCAGGATTTGGCCCGCTCGGTCAGTAGTTTTGCTTCCGAGACGCTCTTGGTGATGGACATTAAAGTTCCCTACCCAGGGTACATTCTGTGCCCTTGCCACCCTCAGTGCTTGTTTCAAATGGTGTGCAACATGGAGGAGTACTGATTCATCAGCTGAGGGAGGGCAGTTGGTGTTAATCAGCAGAAGGTTTCCTTGCCCATGTTTAACCTGATGCCATGAGACTTCATGGGGTCTGGAGTCAATGTTGAGGAATACATGCAAAGAGTAAGTGCAGAGTCAGTTCCAGGGAAGGCAGTGCTAAGTGTATTCTACGGCATAACTGGCATTAATGGCCAGCATTGAAAGTACTTTATGACAGAGTGAGGGGTAATTATAAGTACCATGGATATTTAGTACCCTGAATTAGTGGAAGGTAACAGTGAGTTCTCCTACTTTGCCTGATGAGGTAATTAAAATTCTTCCATCTTTGCTTCCTTCAGCAAACTTTTTATGCCCCTATCATAAAAGCCAGGGTATTGATTACACTCCTGATCTTCTTGTAGACATTGTGAAGCAGCAAAGAATAATGTTGACTTGAAAAACAGCAAATCATAGAGCACTCCTGACCCTTCTCATCCACTGTAGACTTTACGAATTGCAGGAGGACCTGATTTGTTCTGCTACAAGCAAGCTCCCTATCACAGATGCCACAATTACAACTAAGTCAGTGCACTAAATGTGGGCACTTTTCCCTCAACAACAGACCTCTGAGTGAGCAGAAACCTGATATTGAAATGTAGGTCAAAGCCTTTTAATTCAAAGGTAAGTAATGCTACCAGCTGATTGAAATTGATGCTAGACTCTAACACTAAAAAGTTACTTCATGTTTAAGGCAGTCACTTTTTAAATATCAGTTCTTATTGAAAAAAAAACATTGCTTATTAGTAATGCTGGATTTAGCAAATTAAATTTCAGATTGGGCTATGTGATAAAATATATGAATGTCAGAAAAATGTATTGGGAATCTTGAGTACAGTAAGATAACAGATAAAATCACATGTGTGAAATACAGATAAATGCAATAGAACATTACAAAAGTAAGATCGAGGAGATCAAGACGGAAAATAGTTCAACTGATGTGAAAGCTTATGGCACTGCATGGAGCCAGCTTATTGTTACTTGTTTCAGAGTTTTCTTCATCCATTCTGAGGGAAAGTGCTTAACTCTGCCTGAAGCACTGGAAATGGATTGGTTTTGTACAATGTTTTTCTAATTTTCCAAGTTGATTACTCATTGGTGGAATCTATAAATGCTGCTGGCATACAATGTGCCTTCTCTAATGAAATGTTGTATAAATTGCTGATCCATTAACTGCTGTATTATCTTCTCATTACCAACCTTGCACTGCTACAGACAACACTGGAACTCGCCAGAATAACAATAAAAGATATAATAGCCGATGCTTCCATTACTCTGCTACAACACAGGTACTTGAGCCAGAAAACTGGCTCAACATATTATGATTTGGAATGTTTTGAACTTTACTGGCAGGTGGTTGTAACAATCAGCCAATAGTTCCCACAGTTCAAAAAGTTTCAGTGAAGCCTGAGAAAATCTGTAACCAGATAATAGAAATTTCTATGAGGATGAAATTACCCCATCATACCTGCACCCAAGCCAGCACCACAATAATGGGGATTAAATTGGAAGGCCCCAAAAACGGGCGCAGGGATCACAATGTGCAATTAACCCGGACCCGTTGATTGAAATGCAGGCAGAATGCCAACTTCACGCTGCCTGTTCATTTGCATGATTTCTGCATGCAGCCATCCCTCCCTGAGCTGTTCATTGACTCCACACAGAAGCAGGGGGCATAATATAGTGATATAGTTAGCCTGCACCTCTAAAAGCGAAAGTGCACTGTGGTTGTTGGTGGTGCTGAGATCATCTCTTTATTCATTCACAGGATGTGGGCATCACTGACAAGTCCCATCCCTAATTGCCCTTAAAAAGGTGGTGGAGAGCCATCTTCTTGAATACAACTCAATGGTTTGCTGGACCATTTCAAAGGGCAGTTAGGAGTTAATCACATTGCTGTGGGTCTGATGTTACATATAGGCAACACCAATGAGGACAGCGGATTTCCTTCTCAGCTGAGTTATTACAACAATCCTGTAGTTTCATGGTCACTGTTACTTTTATTTCAGATTTATGTAATTCATTGAATTTAAATTCTCCATCTGCCATGGTTTGGTTTGAACTATGCTTCCAGATCATTAGTCCAGGCCTCTGGATTACTAGTCCAATGACATTACATCTACACCACCATCTCCCCTATCTCTGTCAATCAGGACTCATACCTAACATTCAATTGCTTTAACTCACCATCAAGCACTTAGAACTGTAGCAAGTCGCGCACGCACATCTCAAAACTTGAACACACTGCGACCTATTCAACCTATGCTCACATCCCATGAACAAATAAAATAAAATGACAGCCACATCACCCAAACAAATTGCAGGACACTCATTGAAAAAATTTCCCTTTTTCTTGTTGGAGAAGGTGGCACACAATAGAAGACAACAGAAATTATTGTGAGGGGGCAAGGCATGCCCGTATGTTTTAACCCCCATGGAAGAGACAGTGCAAGTTATTATGAGATGAGCCATTTCTGAGGCTCTGACTCCCAGTACGGCTGAAACCATTGAAGATGAAGGTCTCTTCTGGCTTACAAGCTGCAGATGGTGTAAGCATGCACCTCTTACTTTCCCCTCACTCTCCACTCCATTATCCAACCCTTGTCCCTTTTTAATTTCTGATACTCAAGAATTTTAACCTGCCCAGACAGAGGAGAAAGAGTTAGAAGAAAGTGAAGATGAAGGGACATTGTCACTCGATTTCACAATTGCAGCCACCAGCTCAGATACTGACACTGTGTGTAATTTAAAGGATATGATAGAGACGAAATCTGCATGTGGTGAGACACTGCCCACATGAGAGCTGCAGCAAGGCGGGGAAAAGCATAGTGCAGGTGCCAGCTCTATGTAGGATGAGATTGTATACTAGTTTTATTGCAGAGGATTCAAATGAGGACTTCAATGGGCCAGTCTACAGAAGAAGACTGATGCATGTACACACTGAAATGCTACATACATTGGAAAGCCTGCCAGAAAGCCTGCATTCAATGTCAAGGAGCAAGGAGGAGTGCGACACCAACTTGGCATGGGGCTTTGAGCAGAGCTTGGAGACTATCTTTTTCAACATGCAATGAGTGGTTACCTCCATCAACACACCTGTAGAGTCAACCATGATACAGTGTCTGATGGCCAATGTCACAGCTTCCATTCCAGCACCAGCAGCAGCCATCCAACATTTGGTTGCTCCAGGAAGCTCAGACTGCAGTCATGCAATCTCAGCTTGCTGTCATAGAAGCTCAAATTGCTTCCATCATAGCTCAGGATACAAGTGTGCAAAGGGGATTCCAGGGCATTACAACACCCCAGTAATCTGTTCCCCCACAGACTACTCCCTAAAGACCTGCTTCAGGTCTAGCATTCTGCTGAGATTCCTTCTCCTCCTCCTTCTTCTAGCAGCTTGTCCTGCTCTGTGTGGCCTCTGCTCATTCTCCCAGTCAAGCTGATGCCAAGAGGAAGCCCTACTAAGCCACCCTTGTCTGGAAGCAACTGATTTGTGCATAAGCCTTTAAGTCACCAAAAATATGCTGCAGCACCAGCCAGACCACTCCCTGCAGATTATTAAAATTTTTAACAAGTATGGTAAAGTGTGCAACACGCTGATTGACATCATGATCAGCCAGCCATGTAGTCTGCCAAGAGTTGTTAGGTAAGCATGCGCAAACTCCTTCACAAATATGGTGTCCATCGCACTTCCCATCAGAAGTGTGGCTGTGTGTCATGGATGCCATTTTGCTACATTAAGATGCCTTGTTGCACCCAAAAAACAGCACTACAGAGCCCACTTTTGCCCTTATCTACTCTAATCCGATTTCCCTGCACTTTGCCCAGTTTTTAATATTTTCTTTCATTAATTGTTGATTTAATTTCCTCTTAATTTACACTTCAGACTGAACTATAACTGAATTTCTGTATGTTCTGTTTTAAATAAATTTTAAAAATACAGGGTTAGTTCTCCACGGTCAGATTGTAAGCAGATATTTATACTTGATATATGGTAGTGCAGGCTCCTCTCAGAGTTCATGGGCCTACTGCAGTCTAATCAACTGTTCTTAAAGGGATAGTGGAGGCAGTTGATTAAAAGTTAATTTTCTTTAAGCTTACCTTAATGTGGAGTCAGGCATAGCAGGTAACCAGCTGCTGGCAGCTACACCTTTGAAATAATTCTTGAAAGGCAGGGGAAAGGAAGGAGGCTGGCACCTGATCAAATTGGCCTTTTGAGGTCCATTGTTCCGCATGAAGGTAAGCTGAGAGTGGCCTTAGTTCAGGAAAACATAGTTTTATTAAATTGACCCTTCCAGTTAGTACCTATTCTTAATGTGCACAGAGTGACAACAATGCTGCTCAGGCACTCTAGCCATGTTTTGGGGCTCAGACCCCAATTTGAATAGGTTCTGAGGCTTTAACAAACCTGGCTCACAGTTGGTGCATGTGCTCCCAACATGCTACTTGCTGGTCAGCATCATTGGAGAGTGTTGGACACATTGAGCATGGAGTAGCCCTCAGGTCTCTGAGCCTGATGATAGGAGGAGCCAGTGTCTGATGCACATCAGGGCAATGCGTGCCATCCATAACATTATCAAAGGAACATGGGAGCAGGATTGAGATATTCAGTACCTCGGGCCTGTTCAACCATTTAATTAGATCATAGTCTGATCTGTATCCCAAGTCCTTTGACTTGCCTTTCATAGAACCATAGAATAGTGCAGCACAGAAGAAGGTCATTCCACCCACAAAGTCTGCACAAGATCTTTTGAAAAGCAACCCCTTGATACCCTTATCTAGCAAAAATAGGCAGTACCTTATAATATCTGAAATACTGTGCCCACACATTCGGCTGAATTTTATAAGCCTGCTGCCGAAACTGGTGTTGGGCGGAAACAATGGCGGTCTACCTACGCGGGACTCATGTCGCAGAGCCACCGCGATCCTAAGCGCGGCAACTCATTTAAATAGCTGGAGTGGGCGGATCCCCCCCCCAATCATGTGGAGGGGGTGGGCTGTCCGTCCCCGGCAATGGCATCAGCTGCCTGTGCGCAGGCGATGACGCCATTTTTAAATGGCTTTGAGCCCTACTGTTAAATTTAAATATTTAAAGCGCAAGGATATAAAAATAAAGGCATTTCTTCTGCCCCTTTCCCATCCCCCCAATAACAATTAAATTAATTACTTACCCTCTACCCCCCAAAATACTTACCTGGTCCATCTGACCTCCCCCACCCCCCACAAGTGCATAAACTTTAACCTCAAACACTTCCCACCATCCCCTACACCAATGATGAACAGGAAGGGAATAGAGGGATATGGGCCCCAGAAGTGCAGAAGGTTTTAGTTTAGGCAGGCATCAAGATCGGCACAGGCTTGGTGGGCCGAATGGCCTGTTCCTGTGCTGTACTGTTCTTTGTTCTTTGTTCTTGTTCTTTGATGTTACTTTGACCCTGCAATAGGAAACTTACCTCTACCCACCTCCCCTTAAGTGTTCCGCTTCATTTCCCTGGACTGGGATATGAAGGCACGGGAGTGCCGGCCACCGGGCCGAAGATCGGAACAGGAACTCAGGCAGGGAAGTAAGTATAGTTAATGCATTTATTTACATTTATTTGAATATGCAAATGGGGGTCCCGCCACCGAGCAGCAGGGGGGCTGACAAGAGGCCTCGCCGCCGCCGGCAATATCGGGCCTGGCCCTCCCAACGTCAGGGTGCATGGTGGCCCTCTCCCGGAGGCAGTTGCTGGCTCCCCCCCCCATCCCCCACCACCCCCCCCCAACTACGAAACTTGACGTTCGGGGGGCCTGTAAAATCCAGCACATTAGCATATGACTTAAAGTAAAACTTGCTCACACAATACATCCTGTTTTATATCTAGCTTCACTTTTACTTTCCCCTTTTCTTAATTTTACACAGACCCTGACTACTTGCCAAACCAAGGAAGATAAGAAGTAATCACCAGATTATATAAAGATTGACGGGGAACATAGCAAGAGTCAAATATAATAAATCATCTATTGGTTGTGATAGTAGAATTGTCAAGGAAATATCCTTGGTCGAATGTGAAAAATCTGTCACTTATTCTTGAGCATTTTCTCAAGAAGACTAATGTATTATTGACCAGATATAGATTGAGTCTGCTGTGGGAAACACTTTTGTCATCAGGAATCCTATTTACAAGGTTTACATGAAGTAGATTAATGAACCCACAAAAAAAAATACTTTCTGTCAATGGGATAACTAATAAGAAAACAGCAGAGCTATGATTACAAACAAAATTACCTCAGGGAAAAAAATAATCATAAAAGAACTAAATGCATTTGGTTTTACTACATTTGAGTAAGACCTATGATTACATCTGACTGCACTGTTCTCTTTATCCAAGCGTTTCTTTTTAATAGTTTCAAACAATTTATATGAAGTAAAGAAATGGTTTGAATGTTTACTCTTTGAGGGTTTCAAGCAGCTCAATGGTTAACGGACAGAGTAGTGTGGGCCTGACCCATACATATAGGTCAGGTAGAAACTAGGTTTGGTCGTTAGTCTGTATGGAATTAGCTCATCTTCACTGAGACATTCTAGTGCAATCATTGGTCGTAGAGTCACTGGGACAAGAAAGGTAACAAATAATAATACAAATGGGATTCCTGGCACTAATTGGAATGCAATGACCTCTGGTGAAAATTTTTTTTATTTGTTCGGGGGATGTGGGAGTTGCTGGCTATGCCAGCATTTATTGACCATCCCTAATTGCTCTTGAGAAAGTGGTGGTGAGCTGCCTTCCTGAATTGCTGCAGTCCTTGGGGTGTAGGTACAAAAACAAGAAGGGAGTTCCAGGGTTTTGATCCAGTGACAGTGAAGGAATGATGATATAGTTCGAAGTCAGGATGATGTGTGGCCTGGAGGGGAACTTGCAGGTGGTGGTGTTCCCATGCATCTGCTGCCCTTGTCCTTCTAGGTGGTAGAGGTTGCGGTTTTGGAAGGTATTGTCGAAGGAGCCTTGGTGAGTTGCTGCAGTGCATCTTGTATATGGTACACACTGCTGCCACTGTGCGTCGGTGGTGGACGGAGTGAATGTTGAAGGTGGTGGATGGGTGCCAAGCGGGCTGCTTTGTGCTGGATGGTGTCGAGCTTCTTGAGTGTTGTTGGAGCTGTACTCATCCAGGCAAGTGGAGAGTATTCCATCACACTCCTGACTTGTGCCTTGTAGATAGTGGACAGACGTTGGGGAGTCAGGAAGTGAGTTACTCACCACAGAATTCCCAGCTTCTGACCTGCTCTTGTAGCCACAGCATTTATGTGGCTATTCCAGTTTAGTTTCTGTCACTGGTGACCCCCAGAATGTTGATAGTGGGGGATTCAGTGATGGTAATGCCATTGAATGTCAAGGGGAGATTGTTAGATTCTCTCTTGTTTGAGAAGGTCATTGCCTGCCACTTGTGTGGTGCAAATGTTACTTGCTACTTATCAGCCCAAGCCTGGATATTGTCCAGGTCTTGCTACATGTGGACACGGGCTGCTTCAGTCTCTGAGGAGTCACGAATGTTGCTGAACATTGTGCGATCATCAGCGGACATCCCACTTCTGACCTTATGATGGAGGGAAGGTCATTGATGAAGTAGCTGAAGATGGTTGGGCCTGGGACACTACCCTGAAGAATTTTTGCAGTGATGTCCTGGGACTGAGCTGATTGACCTCCGACAACTACAACCATCTTCCTTTGTGCTAAGTATGACTCCAACCAGCAGAGAGTTTTCCCCCTGATTCCCATTGACTCCAGTTTTGCTAGGGCTCCTTGAAGCCATACTCGGTCAAATGCTGCCTTGATGTCAAGGGAAGTCATTCTCACCTCACCTCTGGAGTTTAGCTCTTTTGTCCATGTTTGGACCAAGGCTGTAATGAGGTCAGGAGCTGAGTGGCCCTGGCAGAACCCAAACTTAGCATCAGTGAGCAGGTTATTGCTGAGAAAGTGCTGCTTGATAGCACTGTCGACGTCCCCTTCCATCATTTTGCTGATGATCAAGAGTAGACAGATAGGGTGGTAATTGGCTGGGTTGGATTTGTCCTGTTTTTTGTGTACAGGACATACTCGGGCCATTTTCCACATTGCCGGGTGGATGCCAGTGTTGTGGCTGTACTGTAACAGCTTGGATAGGGGTGCGGCTAGTTCTGGAGCACAGGTCTTCAGTACTATTGCCAGAATGTTGTCAGGGCCCATAGCCTTTGCAGTATCCAGTGCCTTCAGCCGTTTCTTACTATAAGCTGGAGTGAGTCGGATTGGCTGACGATTGGCATCTGTAATGCTGGGAACTTCAGGGGGATGCCAAGATGAATCATCCACTCGGCACTTCTGGCTGAAGATGGTTACAAATGCTTCAGCCTTGTCTTTGTGTGTATAGGGATGAGTGAGAACAGGATCAAATTCACCTGTAGTAGCATCTAGGCTGACGTCGGGAACAGAGGTGGACAGGGCCTGAAAATTATGAGGCCAGCCAGCATGCCAACCTTCCGACACAATTCTCAACATCAGCAATTTTGGCCGACGCTGATTCAGGGCCGGGTTCGGTCTGTCGGGCAGACAATTAGGCTCCTTATGCGTCTTGTTGAGCAGGGATTAAGGAGGCTGACTGAAATTTTCCCAGTGCTCCCGGCAGACTTACAGGCCTTCCCTGCCTGCCTGGGTAGTGTATAGCCAAAGGCTACCCTGTAGAAGGGTTCTCCCACACCCCACGACCTCCCAACAGTGGTGGCCTGACTACATTTTGTGTTTTTTAATTACAGCTTTTAAAAAGTGGCTGAGAGGGTACCTTCTTGTTGAAGTGCCCTCCCAGTTACTTGCCTTGTACTGCAGCCATGTGCTTCTTTGAAGTTGGAAGGCCTCTGATTGGCCCTCCAGTTTCGAGAGCCCATCAGCCACCCTTAATTGGACATGGAACCTGTCTCTATGTCAATTAAGGGCTCACCCACGTGAAAATCTTCCCATAGCAGAAGGGTTCAGGACCCAAAAACTGTCCTGGCTCCTGTTTCCCACCTCGTGGGGAAAATTCCACCCTCTTTGGTCTTAAATAGTGACATTCACTGGCAAAGGTCACATGTGAAAAACTTGGGTAAGGTGCTGAGGCACTGCCACCACTCATGAGACAGCGCTCCAGCAAGAGTCAAAACCATCACACACATGAGGGGAGGAAAAAAATGTTCTCTTCTAAGGTAAAAATAAATTAATATTAAAGCTTAACTTCGAAGTAAAAGGAGCACTGCTGTTATTCTGGAAGCAGCAGTTGTGTCATTGGAATGGGAGCCGCTGCATGTGGGACTCTGCTGAAGAGCTGGCAAGATGATGGGGATAGAAACTAAAGGTGGATGGAGCTAAAGGATTGCCAGGCCTGAGCTGGAATAGAAAGTAATGAAAGCAGAGCCGGGGATAAATGAACTCTCCAATTTGGTGCTGAGCCCTATGTATCATGGAGGACGCAGCTTCAATCTGGTCTGTGCAGAATCAATTGATCTCGGGTGGGCACTACAGTTATCCACAGATTAATGCTGTGATGAAGATAAATAAACAGAAAGTGAGAGGAAGACATATTAGAGATGAAATGGTGATTTTTGGAAGCCAAAAAAAAAAGGCAGGTTCGAGGCGGTTCTGTTCGGGTTTGAGATTTTTAAAATTTTTACATCACACCTGAGTCAAACCCACCCGTTCTTTGGGGGTTAAATTTTTCTTCATTTTTAAAAGACCACACCAGAGCAACAAGAACAATTCCTAGCTGGCTAGAAGTAATTTTGAACACCTGCATACATTAAACTGAGAAAAAACAAGTGAAATGTCAATCAATTATGGGTTGTATTTGTAGGAACTTATTGTTGACAAGTTACAACCCAAGATATGTGGTTCTAGGTTAGAAAGGGCTTTTAAAAGCTCGCTGGAATTCAGAATGCAAATGGACAGAGCTCCACTGCAAATGTTCCAATCTTGCTTTTCACTTCTTGGCAGCGCCACCTCACTTGGTATTTTCCTGACTGCTTGCTACTTCACAGTTTCATGCCTATGCAGGCTTTCGAAATTTCTGTGAAGGACATAACCTGGCTACAAGAGAATGACATGCCATAATACCGATGCAGACACGATGGGCTGAATGGCCTCTTTCTGTGCTGTAACTTTTCTATATGATTTCTACAACTGTATCCAACCAAGTACATGGAATCTTCCTGACAAGCTTGAGTCAACCATGAGTATGTAACTGTCGCTAAGGTGTTAGTCAAATGTGGACATTTAATTCCAAAAGGTTATATGTATAGAAGTTCAGAAGATATTGTGTTGTTAAGGCACTTCTAATTTCTGCATAAACCCAAGATGTTGCTTTGATTCTAATGTAAATTTTCTAATGTATTAATAATAAATGATTGTTTTCTTTATAAAGCCATTGTTTGTTCCTGAAGTTCCTTTAGAAAAAAAAGCCCATTTAGTTAAAAAATAAAATTAAATCACATGGAGATAAAAAGGCAATTCCTTAAATTAAAATATAAAATCACTTTGCATCTTTTTGTTCCTACACAGGCAAACTGAGATCTCATACAGCATATATCACAGAATGCCTGGCAGATAACTAATTTTTATTCCTTGATAGAGATTCAACAACAGTACGATAAGCCTACAAAAATGATGACACAGAATCCATTATATGAAGGAGCTGACATACATATAAACTTAACCCAAATTGGCTTTGGTTGTGACACAACCTTCCAAGACAAGCACCAGAAAAGATATTCTCAGTCAGCATTTTCTGTTGGCAGTTATTATTAATCATCTTCATATTCCTCCTCTTTGACTAATGAATAACTGGTGCTGAAGGGACATACATGCTTTTGGGATGTTATTAAACCTTAGTATTGCTTCCTGCAACATTTTCATTTGGTACATGGTTTACTTTGCCAAAGTGAGCAAGTTTTTTAAAATTCATTCATGGGATGTGAGTGTCGCTGGCAAGGTCAGCATTTATAGTGCTTCTAAACAACCTCTGGCATTCTTTGGGATGCCAGTGTTATTTGTGCCTATGTTAAAAGTGGACAATAGTTTAAAAAGTACGCTGATGGCTTGACTAGTAAGTGGTAGTAAGTCATATAGAACAGGAAGGTTCATATAGAACAGGCTTGATTCCCACGTGTGCTGAGTAATCTGACGTCAGTTGGCTGTGGTGCATTACAATTGCTCTCAACGCACATGGGCTGGGGAGAAAAATAAAACATAGGAACAGGAGTAGCAGAGCTCCTGCTCCTGATTGCTACCCAATGATTCTTGCTGGAAAATGAGCATGTGTGGATGTCACAAAAGAGATACAGATGAGGACGAATTGAAAAAGAGCAGATTTATGCTCATGTGTCCATATTCATTTCATAAGCTTATGCATGAAAGATGGTCACTTGGGCAAGGTACTAGAGGAAGGCAGTGAAGCCATACACCAGCATATCTCAAATCATCCACTTCAAAAGGAGAGGGAAGAAACTTTGGTGTAGTATGGAGACAATTAGTAGGATGAAGAAGCATATAGGACAATTTGTAAAATGCTCACACATAACTTGTATTTAGAATTGGCTTGAATATAAAAGATTTTTCATCAAACAGCTGAATATTCAGTGAATGAATGTAAACTTTAAAAAAAAATACTGACAGTATAAGCTATGTCATGTATAATTTATCCATTACAGGAGCATAGGAAATAGGAGCAGGAGTAGGTCATTCGGTCCCTCAAGCCTGCTCTGCCATTCAACGAGATCATGGCTGATCTTCTACCTCAATGCCATTTTACTGCACTATCTCCATATCCCTTGATATCTTTAATATCTAGAAATCTATCGATCTCTGTCTTGAATATACTCAATGACTGAACCTCCACAGCCCCCTGGGTTAGAGAATTCCAAAGATTTATCACCCTCTGAGTTAAGAAATTCCTCCTCATCTCAGTCCTAATTGGCCTGCTCCTTATTCTGAGACTGTGTCCCCTGGTTCTAGACACCCCCACCACACCTCCCCCCCAGCCAGGGGAAACATCCTTTCTGCATAAGAATATTATAAGGTTCAATGATATCACCTCTCATTCTTCTAAGCTCAAGAGAATACAAACCCAGCCTCCTCAATCCCTCCTCATTGGACAATTCCGCCATCCCAGGAATTAGTCTGGTGAACCTTCGTTGCACTCCCTCTATGGCAGGTATATTATTCCTTAGATAAGGAGACCAAAACTCTGCACAATACTCCAGGAGCGGTTTCACCACGGCTCTATACAATTGCAGCAAGACTTGTTTACTCCTGTTCTGAAATCCTCTTGCAATAAAGGCCAAGAGTGCCAGCGCAAGCCACAAGCCAAAGAGCTGCCATGATCTTCATAGTCGGGGCAGCCCACCCCCTCCCCCAATCATGAGGAGGGGGCGGGCTGTCCATTCCCGCCAATGGCGTCAGCTGCCTGTGTGCAGGCGCTGGCGCCATTTTTTAAGGGCAGCCAGCCCTACCGCTTATTTAAATATTTGAAGAAATCTACACCAAAATTAAATAAGTACATTTCGTTTGCCCCTTTCCCACCTCCCAATAACAATTACGATAACTATTTGCCTTTCCCCCCGCCAAAACACTTATCTTTTACATCTGACCTTTCCCTCCCACAAACTGCACAAAGTTTAAGGTTCCACCCTCCCACCATTCCCTGCACCAATTGCATGTATTTGACCCTGTTCCCTCACACCACCCCACTCCCGACCCTCGGCCCTGCACTGACAAACTTACCTCCTCCCCACTCCCCACCAGTGTAGCGCCTCGTTTCCCCGGACAGGGATCTGAAGGCGCGGGAGTGCGTCTGCCACACCAAAGATCGCAACGGGCCCTCAAGATCTTAGGTAAGTGTATGTAAATTAATTAATTTTATTGATTTGAATATTCAAATTGTGGTCCCATCGCCCAATGGTGAGGATCCACTACGGAGCATTGCTCAGGATCGGGCTGAGCCCTGCTGGCATCAAAGGTCCATGACAGGCCTCATCCGGAACCATCTTCAGGCACCCCCCCTCCCCCTAACCACGGATCATGACATTGGGGGCTTCTTAAAATCCAGCTCCAACATACCACTTGCCTTCCCAATTGCTTGCTGCACCTGCATGTTAGATTTCAGTAACCTACGAACAACGACATCCAGATCCCTTTGTACATCAACACTTCACAAACGCTCACCATTTAAGAAATACTCTGCATTTATGTTTTTCCTACCAAAGTGGATAACTTCATATTTTTCCACATTAGATTCCATCTGCCATGTTCCTGGCCACTCACACAGCCTGTCTAAATCGCCTTGAAGCTTTTTTGTATCCTTCTTACAACTCACATTCTCACCTAGTTTTGTATCATCTGCAAACTTGGAAATATTACATTTGGTGCCCATACCCAAATCATTGATATAGATTGTGAATAGCTGGGGTCCAAGCACTAATCCTTGTGGTACCCCACAAGTCACAGCTTGCCAACCTGAGAATGACCCATTTATTTCTACTCTTGTTTTCTGTCCGTTAACCAGTTCTCAATCCATGCCAGTATATTACCCCCAATCCTATGTGCTCTAATTTTGTTTACTAACCTCTTATGTGGGACCTTATTGAAAGCCTTCTGAAAATCCAAATACACCACATCCACTGGCTCCTCTTATATATTCTGCTAGTTCCAGCCTCAAAAAACTCCAACAGGTTTGTCAAACATGATTTTCCTTTCATAAATCCATGTTGCCACTGCCCAATCTTACCACTATTTTCTAAGCATGTAGTTATCACATCCTTTATAATAGATTCTAGCATTATATCCAATAAAAGTCCAGAAAAACATATGCACAAGTTGACCCATTTTCAATACTAGTGCAGAAGTTTCAATTTCAAAGGTGAGTTTACTTGTCTCTGTCAAATGAGAGCAGCATTAGTTGAATGCTTTCATGCACATTTCATCAGACCTTTGTATGCACCTCTTCTGGATATTTGCTATTCCACATGCGTACATCTGAGCTTGAACATATTTGATTATTTAGGAGAAAAGGTAATTGTTACTGAATGAACACTGCCCTCTGCTGAACTGAATTAATTTTAATTAAATTTGTATTGTACAATTCACTTTAATTTTAATATGTCCTGCTGCCTGTCAATGAGAGGATTTCAAAATGAAAAATCAAAACCCTGCAACAAAACATTTCTCAACTTGACTTCATCATATTTATTTAACTTCTTAATTATAATAAAGACATTCTATTTCAGAGAATCAGCTTCAAGAAAGGTACAGCTACCATGGGAACCATGTAGTTTTATTTTTGCCTTGGGTTTCTTGATATCATCTAGCACAGAAATAGATTACTTCTTGTAATTAGTTTAGCTTCACTTTGCTAGCATTGCTTTTTCTTGGAGGAAGTAAAGGGAAGGCAAGAGAGTGAGGTGGAGTAAATGAAGAGAAAGGAAGATTAGAAAGAATATGAGAGGGTGTGAAAAAAATGAGAGAATGAGAGAAAGACAAAGGGCAGAATTTTATTCTCCCGCCGCCACGACGGCGGCTGCTCATTTAAAATACGCAGAGCAGACCTCAGCGATTCCGTGAACAGCATCAGCTGTCTCTGCGCAGGCGCTGGTGCAGTTTTGTAAGGGCTGCCAGACCTGTACAGAAACTACAGAGTTGAATCCGTTACCCACCCCCGCCCCCACCCCAATATACTGTAAATAAATTTCTGACCCATTCCCCCCCCAATGCAATGAAAATAAATGGCCACTCCATTCCAACCCCCACCCCCCCCCCCAAAAAAAATGCTTACATTGAAGATTTGACCTCCCCCCACAACAACTGCACAAAGTGCAGAGGTTACCCCTTCCCCCTACCCCCCCCCCACCCCCAATACACTAGAAATGCAGAGTTTACTCCATTCCCCCACCCCACTTCATTAAAAATCCTAAGATCCCCCCTTCGCAACCATGGTGGTGTCAACTTTCCCTGAACGTGAAAGTGAAGGCGCATGAGTGCCACCTGTTGCATGGAAGATCCCGGACAGCCGGTAAGATTGTGATGAATGGTATTTAAATGTATTTATTTCCTTTATTTAAATATTTAAAGTTGAATCCCATAGCCGTGTGGCAGGGGGGTGGGGCTACAACGGAGCCTTGCCATCGCTGGGAAGATCGGGTCTGGCAATCCTGGCATCAGGCTCCTTGGTGGGCCGCTGCCGCTGCAAGCTTCTCCCACCCACCCCCCCGCCCCCGCCATGGAGCCAAAAGCCAGGAGCTCAACAAAATCTTGAAGAATGAAAAAGAAATTTGGTTAGACATTAATGGAAAGTAATAATGAATAAAGCCAGCCCACTGACTAAAATATTTTATATGACAAATATCATAATGCAATCATACGCTACAATGAAGATATAAATCTTGAATAGTTTATGGAACAAAGGATCTTTAATGCGCATAAACTAAGAAAATAATTGTGCTTACATTCAAAGAAAAAATGTACAGTGGAACCTTTTTTGTCACTTTCTGTATATCAGCCAGCAAATGATCCCGTAACTAGGGGAATAACAATAATTGACATCCCCTTAATTTGAAATATTGGCTGGATTTTTAGTCAGCACCAGCCATTCATCACACATACATTCGCCCACAGGCTTTCTATGGGCTTTTGCACTGTAAGTTGAGGTAATTAGAAATCCAAAATGGTGCAGCACCATCTACAGGGGATCTGGGACCTGTGTGAAGAAGGCAAACAGGGTGGCACAGTGGCGCAGTGGTTAGCACTGCAGGCTCACAGCTGCAGGGACCAGGGTTCGATTCTGGGTACTGCCTGTGTGGAGTTTGCAAGTTCTCCCTGTGTCTGCGTGGGTTTTCTCCGGGTGCTCTGGTTTCCTCCCACAAGCCAAAGACTTGCAGGTTGGTAGGTGAATTGGCCATTATAAATTGTCACTAGTATAGGTAGGTGGTAGGGAAATATAGGGACAGGTGGGGATGTTTGGTAGGAATATGGGATTAGTGTAGGATTAGTATAAATGGGTGGTTGATGGTCGGCACAGACTCGGTGGGCCGAAGGGCCTGTTTCAGTGCTGTATCTCTAATCTAATCTAAAACTGTGCATCTCTTTGATGAAGCAGATTGAAGAATTGTTAAACCAGGAAGTGTCAATTAGAATATTTAGGTTAATGTCAAATCAGGTATAGAAAGCAAAATAAAGAGAGGGAAGGAAAGATAAGATTAAGAGACAGAGATGAAAGGCAAAAAAAAGATTAAAAATATCTGATGGAATGAGATTCCACACTTGTAAAAGGAAATTTTTGGTGCTGGAGAGGTTGTTTAGCAGTAATTATGACTTATAACCAATGCTCCTGCTAAGCTGTGCAACCACATAGCCCAAAACAACCTGTAAGTCCCTGCCTCGCCACACACAAATTGGCCCCTTTAAATTACTGCACGTGCATGGTTGCGCAAAAAAAATTAAAGGGACAGCACACTTAAATAAATCGCCCATGCACCCCACTAAAAAATTCTATGGAATGTTGGTTATCACACCAATAAAAATTCACTTACACTTGAATAGACAAGCCCTGAATTTTTCTGGTGAATTTAGTGGGTATGTATTGAGTAAATACTGCAACTTCACACTCTCCATGTAATTCAATGTCAAGTCTCTCAGAGAGATACTGGTATAATGAAGCTTCTGGAGGAGCAGGGAAAGTCAGACAGCAACTTGGGAGAATTGGGAGAGACAAATAGCACAAGAACAGGAAATAGTATGGTATGAGGTGGGGTCAGAGTAAGAGGGAATGAAATAAGGTCTAAATTAGGTTTACTGTGCATGTATGTGAATGTGCAGAGAGTGGTAAATAAGGTTGGGGAACTGCAAGCGCAGATAGCCACGTGGGAATATAATGTCATGCCGATAACGGTGACCTGGCCCAAAAAATGGCAGGACTGAGAACTAAATATTCCTGGATACACGGTGTTCAGGAAAGATAGGGAAGAAAGAAAGGAGGTGGGGTAGCAGTAATGATTAAGGAGAACATTACAGTGCTAGGAGAGAGGATGTACTAGAGCAGTCAAGGACTGAATCTATTTGGTTTGAGCTAAGAAACAATAGAGGTACCATGACTCTACTGGGTGTATCCTATAGACCACCATCTGGTCGGAAAGATATAGAGGATCAAATTTGCAAGGATATTACTGAGAGATGCAGGAACTATAGAGTAGTCATAATGGAGAAGTTTAATTATCCTATTTTTAAAAACTCTTCTTTGGGATATGGGTGTCACTAGCAAAGCCAGCATTTATTGCTCATCCCTAATTGCCCTTGAACTGAGTGGCTTGCTAGGCCATCTCAGAGGGCAGTTAAGAGTCAACCACATTGTTGTGAGTCTGCAGCCATATGTAGGCCAGACCAGGTAGGAAAGCAAATTTCTCTCCCTAAAGGACATCAGTGAACCAGATGGGTTTTTTAACAATTGATGTTAGTTTCATGGCACTCTTTTTAAGACTAGTTTTCAATTCCAGATTTTTGTTATTACTTGAATTTTAAATTCCACCGGCTATTATAAGGGGATGTGAATGCATGTCTCCAGGATATTAGCCTGGATATTACTAGTCCAGTGATATTACCACTACGCCATCATTTCCCCAGGATAGTGATAGTGTTAAGGGCAGAGATGGGGAACAGTCCAGGAGAATTTTCTACATCAGTATGTTTCTGACCCAACGAAGAAGGTGGCACTGCTGGAACTAGTTCTGGGTAGGACAAGTTAATCAAGTGCCAGTAGGGGAATATTTAGGGGACAGTGATCATAGTATCATAGGGCTAAATTTTACTAGACCCTCGACGCCACGGGCTGCGGTGCAGGGGCCGGTAAAATGTTGCAGCGAGAGGCCCGCCACGGCTCGCGACGTCGAGAAGGGCCCACTACATATTACCGGTAGTGGCGGGACCTCGATGCGGCCCCCCGCCGCATGGCGGCGGCACCACAATTAGCATATGGTAAAGAGTACTTAGCTTTGCTGATTATGCAGCCCGCCGCCTCTACACTGATACTTCCGAATTTTTCGCTGAACGGGCAGCCATCACGTGCCGTCCTGTTCACGATTTGAAAAGCCGGCGGTACCTCAGAGGCAGAAGTTTTCGCCAGCGAAGGTAGTTTCTGCTATTCAGGGGTCTCACTCTGCATTACAGAAGGGAGGAGGGAGGGGGGATATGCAGGGGTCTAACTCTGCATTCTGGAAGGGGGGAAGGAGGGGGAGATATGCAGGGGTCTAACTCTGCATTCCTAAAGGGAGGATGGAGAGTGGGGGGTGCACAGGGGTCTCACTCTGCATTCTGAAAGGGAGGGCATCTGGGATTACTAGAGAGAAAGCTGTGCTGGCATGAAGGGAGGTACCGTGTACCATCCCTCCGTTAACAGTGTATGCTCTGTGTTTGTGTGGGGGCGATGGCACACTGGGCACCCTGTATGTGGGGAGGATGCAAGAAATGGCAGGAGCATTAAGGTTATATGGATTGTGGGGACAATCGATTCAGCTGGTAGGATCTTGATGTGGTCATGCTGTGCCACTCTGAGTGTTGGCCAAGATGGGCAGTGCATAGCACGTCACATAGTTGCTCCAGGAAAGCAGATGATGTACCCGTCAACACCAATCCATGCCCTGTTAGGAATCTTTGAATGCATGAAGGTTTCAACTTTATTTATCACATGGAAATAGGTTTGGCTCATCCTCCATTTTGTGATCCTCTGCACCTGGGGATCCGTATGCACCAGAGGCAATATCAACCGGCAGGTGTGATCCACGTAGAGGCCCCCGGTCATGAGCAGCAGCTCTCAAGGGGAAATCGCCATTATATTTGCTGTGCATCTACAGGCCCCACATGACATGCCATTGGATGTCAGAACACAAGTGTCAGAGGAGATTGCGCATGTAGAGAGGGTGGTGACACATCTCTGTGCCCTGCTCAAGGATGACCTGCAGCCCATGGGCTCCGGTGGACATCCCATGCCTTTGTTCCACATAGTGGCAGTGGTTCTCAAGCCTGATGCCTCTGCAGCTTTTTAGAGGCCCATCAGAGACCTTTGTGGGGTCACACAGTCAGCGGTACACCGCTGCATCAGGGAGGTCACCAATGCCCTTGCACCAGAGGGCCAGTGAGGATGTCCGCTCAGGATGGACTCTCATAGCCAGGCCCAGAGGGCCATTGGTTCTGGCATCATTGCTGGAGAACCATAGGTTATAATGTTCATAGACTGCACTCATGTGGCCATCAGGCCTCCCGCCAGGCTACCACCTGCAGACATCACCATTAAAGAAGCCCTCTCAATCTAGGTGAACCTGGTATGTTAACACCGCAGATGCTTGCTTCGAATGTGTGACAGCTTCTCAGGCAGTTGCCATGACACCTGGGTCTTGCGGCAGTCCCGGCTGCCACCAATGCTCACTGAACTGGCTCAGATGGAGGGGTGGCTTCTTGGAGATAAGGGCTATCTTTTGCAGACATGGCTCCCGACAACAGTGAGAGACCCCACCCCTGCTGCAGAGGAGAGCTACAACGCCAGCCACTGAGCTACATGAGCCACCATTGAGCAGGAGATCGGCATGCTGAAAGAGCACCTCCAATGCCTGGATGGATAGGGTGATGCCCTGTACTACAGGCCGAAAAGGCCAGCTCCTTTCTTTGCTGCTCTGCACAACTACCCACCCAATAGGGGCCAGGCCTGGCATGATGAGGAAAGACGTCAACAGGATTCCTCCTCGGACTATGAGGATGCTGAGAACCTACAACATGAAAGATGCATGGGAGGGCAGTTGGCACCCAGGCTCTTCACGCAGGGCAAGCAGTGAGGTAGGGATGTACGGAAGTGGCTTATCAAAGGGTGTCTGCTCCATAGAAACCGACATGAGTTCTGTAAGCCACACATCACCCTCGTTCACCTGCTGTGCACCAGTCCACATCTGCAGCATCCCTGTGTAAAGCATTAGAGGCAGCAGCTGATTGAGTCAATGTTTGTGTCACTGAATCCGTGGAGATGCTCGTGAGTAATGGTGGCATGGCAATGATGTTATTGCATACGTTGGCTCTCCTGAAGGGCCAACGGTGCAAGGGGATGTGGCATTGACGTAACATGCTGGGACACATCATTCACACAGAGAAAAGGACACACATGTTGGTGAGGAACATTTAGTGAAAGACATATTTACATTGCTGTGACACCCGTGCATTCCCATTTGTGACAGTGTGTTCTCTGTAAAC
Source organism: Heterodontus francisci (assembly GCF_036365525.1). Lineage (NCBI taxonomy): Eukaryota > Metazoa > Chordata > Chondrichthyes > Heterodontiformes > Heterodontidae > Heterodontus > Heterodontus francisci. The sequence continues at coordinate 119,071,503 of NC_090371.1, forward strand.
CTCTGTAATATCTTTTATGGTCTATTTAAGTCTCAAAGAACAATACAGCACAGGAACAGGCCATTTGGCCCTCCAAGCCTGCGCCGATCTTGATGCTTGCCTAAACTAAAACCTTCTGCACTTCCGGGGACCATATCCCTCTATTCCCATCCTAGTCATGTATTTGTCAAGATGCCTCTTAAACGTCGCTATCGTACCTGCTTCCACCACCTCCCCCGGCAGCAGGTACCAGGCACTCACCACCCTCTGTGTAAAGAACTTGCCTCGCACATCCCCTCTAAACTTTGCCCCTCTCACTTTAAAACTATGTCCCCTAGTAAACTTACTCTTCCACCCTGGGAAAAAGCTTCTGACTATCCACTCTGTCCATGCCGTTCATAACTTTGTAAACCGCTATCATGTCGCCCCTTCACCTCCGTCGGTCCAGTGAAAACAATCCGAGTTTATCCAACCTCTCCTCATAGCTAATGCCCTCCAGACCAGGCAACATCCTGGTAAACCTCTTTTGTACATTCTCCAAAGCCTCCACATCCTTCTAGTAGTGTGGCGACCAGAATTGCACGCAATATTCTAAGTGTGGCCTAACTAAAGTTCTGTACAGCTGCAGCATGACTTGCCAATTTTTATACTCTATGCCTCGACCGATGAAGGCAAGCATGCCGTATGCCTTCTTGACTACCTTATCCACCTGCGTTGCCACTTTCAGTGACCTGTGAACCTGTACGCCTAGATCTCTCATATCCTGGAATGTGAAAAATTAAGATTATTCCCCCAGATGCGGCACACCTACAAGAAGGAATCTTACACTTGAGTGGGAGAAGAGGATCGCAACTTCAGAAGACACTGGGACACAACAGGATAAGTATGTGGCAGCAAAGTGGAAAGTACTGGGGTAACTCAGTAGGTCAGGCAGCATTTGTGCAGAGAGAAGCAGTGTTAACTTTCAGGTCTGTGAACATGGACAAGTTAACACTGCTTCTCTCTCCACAGATGCTGTCTGACCTGCTGGATTTCTGGAGCACTTTTTGCTTTGCTGCAATATTAATAGCAGCCCCGCTCTTTAGCAGTCAGGTAAGTATTCTTTGACAGCTGTCAGGAACCAGGTGTGAGGGCGCTTAAAATAGGGCCCCAGCACCTGCTGCACAGCTGTCAAAACTCTCTCACTGCGCCAAATGTCCCGCTTCTCCCCACGTAATATGGAGAGGGCGGCTCGGCGCCATGATTCTAATGAGCCCCCGTGCATAATATCGCGGGGGCTCTGCAGCTGCCACTAAATGTGGGCACCGCACTGAGTTGAAAGGGCGCCATCACGTAGCGCAGTGCCCGATCAAAATTCAGCTCATAAGGTTTAAGTTAGCTATGGAAAGGATTAAAAATTATAAATTGGGGGAGAACCAACTTCAATGGAGTGAGAACAGATCTGGGCCAGGTAAATTGAAATCAAAGACTGCCTGGCAAAACTATAATGAAAGAATTAACTGCCTTGAAAGAGGAGATAGTTCGGATACAGTCGAGGTACATTTCCACAAGGGGGAAAGGTAGGACAAACAAATCCAGAGCTCTCTGGATGATGAAAATGATAAAAAGATAAACCAGAAAGAGGATGCCAGGCGGCTAATACAATTGAGAATCAGCTGAATATAGAAAGTTCAAGGGGGAAGTGAAAAAAGAAATCAGAGAAACGAAGAAAGAGTATGAGAAGAGACAAGCAATTAACATAAAGGGAATCCAAAAATCTTCTATCGGCATATAAATAGTAAAAGAATGGTAAACATAGAAACAGAGAAAATAGGAGCAGGACTAGGCCATTCGTGCCTTCAAGTCTGCTCCGCCATTCATTATGATCATGGTTGATAATCCAACTCAGTAACCTGTTCCCGCTTTCTCCCCATACCATTTGATCTTTTTGGACCCAAGAGCTATATCTAACTCCTTCTTGAAAACATACAATGTTTTGGCCTCAACTGCTTTCTATGGTAGTGAGTTCCACAGGCTCACCACTCTCTGGGTGAAGAAATTTCTCCTCATCTCAGTCCTGAATGGTTTACCCCGTATCCTTAGAATATGACCCCTGGTTCTGGACTCCCCCACCATCAGGAACATCTTTCCTGCATCTACCCTGTCAAGTCCTGTTAGAATATTATAGGTTTCTACGAGATCCCCCCTCACTCTTCTGAACTCCAGCGAATATAATCCTAACCGACTCAATCTCTCCTCATACGTCAGTCCCACCATCCCAGGAATCAGTCTGGTAAACCTTCGCTGCACTCCTTCCATAGCAAGAACATCCTGCCTCAGATAAGGAGACCAAAACTGCACACAATATTCCAGGTGTGGCCTCACCGAGGCCCTGTATAATTGCAGCAAGACATCCCTGCTCCTGTACTCGAATCCTCTCGTTGTGAAGGCCAACATACCATTTGCCTTTTTTACCACCTGTTGCACCTGCATGCATACCATCAGCGACTAGTCTCGCTACATATTCCCCTCCCTCAGTTTATAGCCGTTCAGAAAATAATCTGCCTTCCTGTTTTTGCTACCAAAGTGGATAACCTCACATTTATCCACATTGTACTGCATCTGCCGTATATTAGCCCACTCACTCAACTTGTCCAAATCACCCTGAAGCCTCTCTGCATCATTCTCACAACTCACCCTCCCACCCAGTTTTGTGTCATCTGCAAATATGGAGATATTACATTTAGTACCTTCATCTAAATCATTAATGTATATTGTGAATAGCTGGGGTCCTAGCACCGATCCTTGCAGTACCCTACGAGTCACTGCCTGCCATTCGGAAAAAGACCCATTTATCCCTACTTTTTGTTTCCTGTCCGCTAACCAATTTTCTATCCATCGCAATACACTACCCCCAATCCCATGCGCTTTAATTTTACACGCTAATCTCTTATGTGGGACTTTATCAAAAGCCTTCTGAACATCCAAATAAATCACATTCACTGGCTTCCCCTCATCAATGCTACTAGCTCCATCCTCGAAGAATTCTGGTAGATTTGTCAAGCATGATTTCCCTTTTGTAAATCCATGCTGACTCTGCCTGATTCTACCACTGTTCTCTATAGCAGAGCACTTAAAATCTTTGACAATGGATTCTAGAATTATCCCCACTACTGACGTCAGGCTGACTGGTCTATAATTTCCTGCTTTCTCTCTATCTCCCTTTTTAAATAGTGGGGTTAAATTAGCTACCCTCTGATCTGTAGGAACTGTTCCAAATCTTGCAAGATGACCACCAATGCATCCATTATTTCCAGGGCCACTTCCTTAAGTACTCTGGGATGCATACCATCAGGCCCTGGGAATTTATCAGCCTTCAATCCCATCAATTTCCCCAACACCATTTCTCTACTAATACTGATTTCTTTCAGTTCCTCTCTGTCACTAAGCCCTGTGTTCCCCAACATTTCTGGTATGATATTTGTGCCCTCCTTTGTGAAGACAGAACCAAAGTATGCATTTAGTTAGTCAGCCATTTCTTTATTCCCCATCATAAATTCCCCTGTTTCTGACTGTAAGGGACCTACATTTGTCCACACCAATCTTTTTCTCTTCACATACCTATAGAAACTTTACAGTCAGTTTTTATGTTCCCCGCGTGCTTGCTCTCGTACTCTATTTTCCCCTTCTTAATCAATCCCTTGGTCCTCCTTTGCTGAATTCTAAACTGCTTCCAATCCTCAGGTCTGTTGTTTTTCCTGGCAAATTTATATGCCTCTTCCTTGGATCTAATGCTATCTCTAATTTCCCTTGTAAGCCATGGTTTGGCTACCTTTTAGTGTTTTACTTTTGCGCCAGACAGGGATAAACAATTGTTGCAGTTCATCCATACATTCTTTAAATGTTTTCCATTGCCGATCCACCGTCATCCCTTTAAGTAACGTTTCCCAATCCGTCATGGCCGGCTCGCGCCTCATACCTTCGTAGTTTCCTTTACTAAGATTCAGGACCCTTGTCTCAGAATCAACTACGTCACTTTCCATCCAGATGAAGAATTCTCTCATATTATGGTCACTTGTCCCCAAGGGGTCTCACACCACTACATTGTCAATTATTCCTCTCTCATCACATAATACCCAGTCTAGGATGGCCTGTTCTCTGGTTGGTTCCTCAACGTATTGGTCCAGAAAACCATCCCGTATGCACTCCAAGAATTCCTCCTCTGTGGTATTGTGACTAATTTGATTTGCCCAATCTATATGCCGTTTAAAGTCACTCATAATTACAGATGTTCTTTTATCGCATGCATCTCTAATTTCTTGTTTAATGCCATTCCCAACATCACCACTACAGATCTATATACAACCCCCACTAACGTTTTTTGCCCCTTAATGTTTCTGAGCTCTCCCAATAGAGATTCCACATCGTCAGAGCTCATATCTTTCCTCATTATTGCGTTAATTTCCTCTTTAATCAGCAATGCAACTCCACCACCTTTTGCTTTTTGTCTGTCCTTCCTAAATACTGAATATCCCTGGATGTTCATTTCCCATCCCTGGTCACCTTGCAGCCATGTCTCCGTAATCCCGACTATATCATACCCGTTTACATCTATTTGCGCAATTAATTCATCCACTTTATTGCGAATGCTCTGTGCGTTAAGGCACAAAGCCTTGTGCCTTGTCTTTTTAACATTACTTGTCCCCTTCCCACTATTTTTCACTGTGGCCCTGTTTGATTCTGGTCCTTGATTTCTCTGCCTATCACTTTTCTTATTCCCCTTACTGTCTTTGTTCTTGTCTTTGATCCCCCCTCCTCTGACTCCTTGCAAAGGTTCCCATCCCCCTGCCATTTTAGTTCAAAACCTCCCCAACCACTCCAGCAAATATTCCCCCTACGACATCAGTCCCGGTCCTGTCCAGGTGTAACCTGTCCAGTTTGTACTGGTCCCGCCTCCCCCAGAACCGGTCCCAATGCCCCAGGAATGTAAAATCCTCCCCCTCACGCCATCTCTTCAGCCACGTATTCATCCGATATGTCTTGCTATTTCTACTCTGACTAGCACGTGGCACTGGTAGTAATCCTGAGATCACTACCTTTGAGGTCCGACTTTTCAACGTATTTCCTTGCTCCCTATATTCTGCTTTTTTTTTTCTTTTTTTTATTCATTCCTGGGATGTGGGCATCGCTGGCCAGGCCAGAATTTTTTGCCCATCCCTAATTCCCTTGAGAAGGTGGTGGTGAGCTGCCTTCTTGAACTGCTGCAGTCCACGTGGGGTAGGTACACCCACAGTGCTGTTAGGAAGGGAGTTCCAGGATTTTGACCCAGCAACGGTGAAGGAACGGCGATATAGTTCCAAGTCAGGATGGTGTGTGACTTGGAGGGGAACTTACAGGTGGTGGTGTTCCCATGCATTTGCTGCCCTTGTCCTTCTAGTTGGTAGAGGTCGCAGGTTTGGAAGGTGCTGTCGAAGGAGCCTTGGTGCATTACTGCAGTGCATCTTGTAGATGGTACACACTGCTGCCACTGTGCGTCAGTCGTGGAGGGAGGGAGTGTTTGTGGATGGGGTGCCAATCAAGCGGGCTACTTTGTGCTGGATGGTGTCGAGCTTCTTGAGTGTTTTTGGAGCTGCACTCATCCAGGCAAGTGGAGGGTATTCCATCACACTCCTGACATGTGCCTTGTAGATGGTGGACAGGCTTTGGGGAGTCAGGAGGTGAGTTACTCACCACAGGATTCCTAGCCTCTGACCTGCTCTTGTCCATGTTTGAACCAAGGCTGTAATGAGATCAGGAGCTGAGTGGCCCTGGCGGAACCCAAACTGAGCGTCACTGAGCAGGTTATTGCTAAGCAAGTGCCGCTTGATGGCACTGTTGATGACATCTTCCATCACTTTACTGATTAATGAGAGTAGGCTGATGGGGCGGTAATTGGCCAGGTTGGACTTGTCCTGCTTTTTGTGTACAGGACATACCTGAGCAATTTTCCACATTGTAGGGTAGATACCAGTGTTGTAGCTGTTCTGGAACAGCTTGGCTAGGGGTGCGGCAAGTTCTGGAGCACAGGTCTTCAGTACTATTGCCGGAATATTGTCAGGGCCCATAGCCTTTGCAGTATCCAGTGCCTTCAGTCGTTTCTTGATATCACGTGGAGTGAATCGAATTGGCTGAAGTCTGGCATCTGTGATGCTGGGGACTTCAGGAGGAGGCCAAGATGAATCATCAACTCGGCACTTCTGGCTGAAGATTGTTGCAAATGCTTCAGCCTTATCTTTCGCACTGATGTGCTGGGCTCCCCCATCATTGAGGATGGGGATATTTATGGAGCCACCTCCTCCAGTTAGTTGTTCAATTGTCCACCACCATTCACCGCTGGATGTGGCAGGACAGCAGAGTTTAGATCTGATCCGTTGGTTATGTGATCGCTTAGCTCTGTCTATCACTGCTTATGCAGTTTGGCACGCAGATAGTTCTGTATTGGACCTTTTAGGACCTCATCCTTTTTTTTACCTATATCGTTTGTACCAATGTGTACCACGACCACTGGCTGTTCACCCTCCACCTTCAGAATGTCCTCGAACCGCTCTGAGACATCCTTGACCCTCGCACCAGGGAGGCAACATACCATCCTGGAGTCTCTTTTGCGGCCACAGAAATGGCTATCTAATCCCCTTACAATTGAATCCCCTATAACTATTGCATTCCCACACTTTTTACTCCTCCCCTGTGCAGCAGAGCTAACCATGGTACAATGAATTGGGCTGTTGCTGCTTTCCCCATGAGAGGCCATTCCCCCCAACAGTATGCAAAGCAGTATACCTGTTTTGCAGGGGAATAGCCACAGGAGATTCCTGAACTGCCTGCCTCGTCTTCTTGCTCTGCCTGGTGGTCACCCATTCCCCTCCTGCCTGTGGACTCTGAGCCTGCGGTGTCACCACCTATCCATACATGCTATCCACGATACTCTCCACTTCATGGATGCTCCACAGTGTCCCCAGGAGAAGTGGGGATGGTTAGGGACCAAAAAGTGGATTTATGCATTGAGGCAGGGGGCATAGCTGAGATACTAAATGAGTACTTTGCATCTGTCTTTAACAAGAGGCATGATTCTGCCCAAGTCACGTGAAAGAGGAGGTAGTTGAGACACTGGATGGGCTAAAATTTGGAAAGGAGGAGGATTAGATAAGCTGACTATACCTAAAGTTGAAAAGTCACCAGAACCGGATGAGATGCATCAGAAGATGATGAGGGAAATAAGGTGGAAATTACAGAGGCCCTGGTCATAATCTTCCAATCCTGTATGGCTAATCTTTCGGATTCAACTCCACTTTCCCACCTGCTCGCCAAACCCTTGATTCCATGAGAGACCAAAAATCTATCTATCCCAGCCTTAAATTTATTCAACAATGGAGCATCCACAGCCCTCTGGGATAGAGAATTCCAAAGATTCACAACCCTTTGAGTGAAGTATCTGTGTCCAAAATGATCGCTTGCTTATCCTGAGACTGTGTCCCCGTGTTTTAGATTCCCCAACCAGCGGAAATAATCTCTCAGTGTCTACCCTATCCAGCCCCTTTAAAATCTTATATGTTTCAATGAGATCACCTTTCATTCTTCTAAACTCCAGAGAATACAGGTCCAATTTACTTAGTCTGTCATCACAGGATGACCCCCTCATCCCAGGGACCAATCTAGTGAACCTTCGCTGCACTGCCTCCAGTGCAAGTATATCCTTTCTTAAATGTGGAGACCAAACCTGCACACAGTATTCCAGATGTGGTCTCACCAAAACCCTGTACAATTGTAGCAATACTTCCTTATTCCTGTACTTCAATCCCCTTGCAATGAAGGCCAACATGCCATTTGCCTTCTTCATTGCTTGCTGTACCTGCATGCTAAATTTCTGCGTTCTTGTATAAGTCTTTTTGAACGTCAACACTTACAAGTTTCACACCTTTTAAAAAATATCCTGCTTTTTTATTCTTACGCCCAAAGTGCATAACTTCACACTTCCCTTGAGAGTGGATTTGCCATTGTCATTTCTCGCGCCTCGGTCGATGCGGGTGGCCATGTGGTTTCAGTCCTTTTCTTAGGCTTCTTAGCGGTTTGATACAACTGAGTAGCTTGCTAGGCCATTTCAGATGGCAGTTAAGAGTCCACCACATTGCTGTAGGTCTGGAGTCAAATGGAAGCCAGACCAGGTAAGGACGGCAGACTTCCTTTTCTAAAGGGCTTTGTGAACCAGATGGGTTTTTACAAAAATTGACAGTGGATCCATGGTCACCATTAGACTAGCTTTTGATTGCAGATTTATTAATTGAACTTAAATTTCACCAACTGTTGTGGTGGGATTTGAACTCATGTCCCCAGACCATTAGCCTGGGCCTCTGGATTATTAGCTCAATGACATTACCACTACACCATTGCCTCCCCTGTACCTGCATCCTCACTTTCTGTGTTCTTTCAACGAGCACACCCAGTTCTCTCTGAATATCAATGTTTAAAGTTTTCACACCTTTTAAAAAATATTCTGCTTTTCTATTCTTATTATCAAAGTGAATAACCTCAAAACTTCCCCCATTATACTCCATCTGCCACGTTGTTGCCCACTCATTTAACCTCTCTATATTTATTTATTTATATTTATTTATTTAGAGATACAGCACTGAAACAGGCCCTTTGGCCCACCGAGTCTGTGCCGACCAGCAACCACCCATTTATACTAATCCTACACTAATTCCATATTCCTACCACATCCCCACCTGTCCCTATATTTCCCTACCACCTACCTATACTAGGGGCAATTTATAATTGCCAATTTACCTATCAACCTGCAAGTCTTTGGCATGTGGGAGGAAACCGGAGCACCCGGAGGAAACCCACGCAGACACAGGGAGAACTCGCAAACTCCACACAGGCAGTACCCAGAATTGAACCCGGGTCGCTGGAGCTGTGAGGCTGCGGTGCTAACCACTGCGTATCTGTAAATTGTGAAATTTTACTGTGTATTCCAAGACCCAGATGAAACCAAAGTAAACGACTCGAACTGAAACAATGGGATGTACATTTATCTCTTTGCAGCCTCTTGGTGTCCACCTCATAGCTTACATTCCCACCTAGCTTTGTATTAGCAGCAACCTTGGACACATTAATCTTGGTCTCTTTATTTAAGTCTTCAATATAAATTGTAAATCGCTGAGGCCCCAGCACTGATCAAAGAACAAAGAACAAAGAACAGTACAGCACAGGAACAGGCCATTCGGCCCTCCAAGCCTGCGCCGATCTTGATGCCTGTCTAAACTAAAACCTTCTGCACTTCCGCGGACCATATCCCTCTATTCCCATCCTATTCATGTATTTGGCAAGATGCCTCTTAAATGTTGCTATCGTACCTGCTTCCACCACCTCCCCCGGCAGCAGGTTCCAGGCACTCGCCACCCTCTGTGTAAAGAACTTGCCTCGCAGATCCCCTCTAAACTTTGCCCCTCGCACCTTCGACCTATGTCCCCTGGTAACTGACTCTTCCACCCTGGGAAAAAGCTTCTGACTATCCACTCTGTCCATGCCATTCATAACTTTGTAAACCTCTATCATGTCGCCCCTCCACCTCCGTTGTTCCAGTGAAAACAATCCGAGTTTATCCAACCTCTCCTCATAGCTAATGCCCTCCAGACCAGGCAACATCCTGGTAAACCTCTTCTGTACCGTCTCCAAAGCCTCCACGTCCTTCTGGTAGTGTGGCGACCAGAATTGCACACAATATTCTAAGTGTGGCCTAACTAAAGTTCTGTACAGTTGCAGCATGACTTGCCAATTTTTATACTCTGTGCCCTGACCGATGAAGGCAAGCATGCCGTATGCCTTCTTGACTACCTTATCCACCTGCGTTGCCACTTTCAGTGACCTGTGGACCTGTACGCCCAGATCTCTCTGCCTGTCAATACTCCGAAGGATTCTGCCATTTACTGTATACTTCCCACCTGTATTAGATCTTCCAAAATGCATTACCTCACATTTGTCCGGATTAAACTCCATCTGCCATTTCTCTGCCCAAGTCTCCAACCGATCTATATCCTGCTGTATCCTCTAACAATCCTCATCACTATCCGCAACTCCACCAACCTTTGTGTCGTCCGCAAACTTACGAATCAGACTAGCTACATTTTCCTCCAAATCATTTATATATACTACAAACAGCAAAGGTCCCAGCACTGATCCCTGCGGAACACCACTAGTCACAGCCCTCCATTCAGAAAAGCACCCTTCCACTGCTACCCTCTGTCTTCTATGACCGAGCCAGTTCTGTATCCATCTTGCCAGCTCCCCTCTGATCCCGTGTGACTTCACCTTTTGTACCAGTCTGCCATGAGGGACCTTGTCAAAGGCTTTACTGAAGTCTATATAGATAACATCCACTGCCCTTCCTTCATCAATCATCTTTGTCACTTCCTCAAAAAACTCAATCAAGTTCGTGAGACACGACCTCCCCTTCACAAAACCATGCTGCCTCTCGCTAATAAGTTCATTTGTATCCAAATGGGAGTAAATCCTGTCCCAGAGAATCCTCTCTATTAATTTCCCTACCACTGACGTAAGGATCACCAGCCTATAATTTCCTGGATTATCCTTGCTACCCTTCTTAAACAAAGGAAAAACATTGGCTATTCTCCAGTCCTCTGGGACCTCACCTGTAGCCAATGAGGAAACAAAGATTTCTGTCAAGGCCCCAGCAAATTCTTCCCTTGCCTCCCTCAGTATTCTGGGGTAGATCCCATCAGGCCCTGGGGACTTATCTACCTTAATGCTATGCAAGACGCCCAACACCTCCTCCTTTTTGATAACAACATGACTCAGACTATCTACACTCCCTTCCCTGGACTCATCATCCACCAAGTCCTTCTGCTTGGTGAATACTGATGCAAAGTACTCATTTAGTACCTCGCCCATTTCCTCTGGCTCCACACATAGATTCCCTCCTCTGTCCTTGAGTGGGCCAACCCTTTCCCTGGTTACCCTCCTCCTCTTTATATATGTATAAAAAGCCTTGGGATTCTCCTTAATCCTGTTTGCCAATGACCTTTCATGACCTCTTTTAGCCCTCCTTGCTTAAGTTCCTTCCTACTGTCTTTATATTCCTCAAGGGCGGCACAGTGGCGCAGTGGTTAGCACCGCAGCCTCACAGCTCCAGGGACCCGGGTTCGATTCTGGGTACTGCCTGTGTGGAGTTTGCAAGTTCTCCCTGTGTCTGCGTGGGTTTTCTCCGGGTGCTCCGGTTTCCTCCCACATGCCAAAGACTTGCAGGTTGATAGGTTAATTGGCCATTATAAGATTGCCCCTAGTATAGGTAGGTGGTAGGGAAATAGAGGGACAGGTGGGGATGTAGTAGGAATCTGGGATTAGTGTAGGATTGGTATAAATGGGTGGTTGATGGTCGGCACAGACTCGGTGGGCCGAAGGGCCTGTTTCAGTGCTGTATCTCTAAACTAAACTAAATCTGTTCCTAGCCTTCCAGCCCTTACGAATGCTTCCTTTTTCTTTTTGACTAGGCTCACAATCTCCTTCGTCATCCAAGGTTCCCGAAACTTGCCAATCTTATCCTTCTTCCTCACAGGAACATACTGGTCCTGGATTCTAATCAATTGACGTTTAAAAGACTCCCACATGACAGATGTTGATTTACCCTCAAACAGCTGCCCCCAATCTAAATTCTTCAATTCCTGCCTAATATTGTTATAATTAGCCTTCCCCCAATTTCGCACCTTCACCCGGGGACTACTCTTATCCTTATCCACAAGTACCTTAAAATTTACGGAATTATGGTCACTGTTCCCGAAATGCTCCCCTACTGAAATTTCGACCACCTGGCCGGGCTCATTCCCCAATACCAGGTCCAGTACGGCCCCATCCCTAGTTGGACTATCTACATATTGTTTCAAGAAGCCCTCCTGGATGCTCCTTACAAATTCTGCCCCATCCAAGCCCCGAGCACTAAGTGAGTCCCAGTCAATATAGGGGAAGTTAAAATCACCTGCCACTACAGCCCTGTTACCTTCACATCTTTCCAAAATCTGTCTACATATCTGCTCCTCTACCTCCCGCTGGCTGTTGGGAGGCCTGTCGTAAACCCCCAACATCGTGACTGCACACTTCCTATTCCTGAGCTCCACACATATTGCCTTGCTGCATGACCCCTCCGAGGTGTCCTCCCGCAGTACAGCTGTGATATTCTCCTTAACCAGTAATGCAACTCCCCCACCCCTTTTACATCCCCCTCTAACCCATCTGAAGCTTCTAAATCCCAGAACATTTAGCTGCCAATCCTGTCCTTCCCTCAACCAAGTCTCTGTAATAGCAACAACATCATAGTTCCAAGTACTAATCCAAGCTCTCAGTTCATCTGCCTTACCTGTTATACTTCTCGCATTGAAACAAATACCACCAGTCCCGCTGTGCTCCACAACATCTCCCTGCCTGCTCTTCCTCTCAGTCTTACTGTCCTTATTCACTCGTTCCCCCTCATTTATTTCACTTGCTGTCCTACTGCTCTGGTTCCCACCCCACTGCCACACTAGTTTAAACCCTCCCGAGTGACGCTAGCAAACCTCGCAGCCAGGATATTTGTGCCCCTCCAGTTCAGATGCAAACCATCCTTCTTGTACAGGTCCCACCTGTCCCTGAAGAGATCCCAATGATCCAGATATCTGAAACCCTCCCTCCTACATCAGCTGCTCAGCCACGTGTTTAGCTGCACTATCTTCCTATTTCTAGCCTCACTGGCACGTGGCACAGGGAGTAATCCCAAGATTACAACCATAGAGGTCCTGTCTTTTAACTTTCTACCTAACTCCCTAAACTCCCCCTGCAGGACCTTGTCACTCTTCCTGCCTATTTCGTTGGTACCGATGTGTACCATAACGTCTAGCTGTTCATCCTCCCCCTTCAGAATGCCCCCTGTCCATTCAGAGACATCCTTGACCCTGGCACCAGGAGGCACATACCATCCTGGAGTCTCTTTCACTTCCACAGAAGCGCCTATCTGTGCCCCTGACTATAGAGTCCCCTATAACTATTGCTCTTCTGCGCTTTGTCCCTCCCTGCTGAACAACAATGCCAGCCGTGGTGCCACTGCTCTGGCTGCTGCTGTTGTTTTCCCCTGATAGGCCATCCCCCACAACAGTATCCAAAACGGTATACTTGTTAGAGAGGGGGATAGCCTTGTGGCACTCCACTGGTTATCACATGCCAACTTGAAAATACCACATATATCCCTACTCCTTGTTTCCTGTGCAATAACCAATTCTCTATCCATGCTAATATGTTACCCACAATTCCATGAACCCTTATCGTACATATTAACCTTTCGTGTGGCACCTTATCGAATGCCTTTTGGAAATGCAAGTATATTACAACTACTGGCTCTTCTTTACCTACCCTACTCGTAACATCCTCAAAAAACTCTGATAAATTTGTCAAACACGATTTCCCTTTCGTAAAACAATGTTGACTCTGTCTGACCCAACTTTGATTTTCTAAGTGCATTGTTAAGACCTCCTTTCTAATGGATTCCAGCATTTTCCTGAGGACTGATATCAGTTTAACTGGTAGCTCCCTGTTTTCTCTCTCCCTCCTTTCTTCAATAGCAGTGTTGCTAATTTCCAACCCACCGGGACCATTCTAGAATTTAGGTAATTTTGGATAATCATAACCAGTGAGTCCACCTCTGAGTTACCCCTTTAGAATCCAAGGATTTAGGCCATCAGTTCTTAGGGATTTGTCAGCTTTTAGTCCCTTAAGTTTCTCTAATATACTTTTTCTCTACTTAAGTTACTTTAAGTTCCTCACTGTTGTTTGCCCCTTGGTTACCCTTTATTTTTGGTATGTAATTTATTTCTTCTACTGTGAAGACAGACAGAAAATATTTGTTCAATGTCTGCTGTTTCGTCATTCCCATGATTATTTCTCCTGTCTCTGCTTCTAAGGGACCAACATTTATTTTAATTACTCTCCTTTTTATCTTTTTTTATACTTGTCAAAGCTCTTACAATCTGGTTTTATATTCCTGGCTAGTTAACTATCATATTCCATTGTTTCCCATTTTATCAACTTTTTGGTTGCCCTTTGCAGGTTTCTATAATTCTCAGGTTTACTACTATTCTTCGCAACATTAACAGCCTCCTTTTAATCTAACGCTAATACTATCCTTAACTTCCCTGGTAAGCCATGGATGGATCTTTCTCACTGAGTTTTGCTTTTTAATGGAATATATTTTTGTTGAACATTTTGAATCATTTCTTTAAATGTTTCCCACTGGTTATTGACTGCCATACCTATTTACCCAATTAACCTTAGACAGCTCTCTCCAATACATACGTAAGTGGCTTTATGGTTCTTGTTTTTGATTCGAGTACGTCATCAATCTTAATATGGAATTCAATTGATTATGATCACTTTTTCCCAGAGGATCTTTTACTAAGAGATTAGTAATCTGCTCTGCCTCATTACACAATACAATATCTAAAATAGCTTTATCCCCTGTTGATTCCACAACATATTGTTCTAGGAAGCTGTCACCAAAGCATTCTACAAACTCATCTTCTAGACTAAGTGCTGGCCAAACCGCTGTGCATTTCAAACACTTCCAATTTAAAAAACTTTAAAGGATAAATGTTATTGTTAGCAATAATAGTCAACAAACACTTAATGGGGGCTAAATTGTTGTGCCCATTTGATAGCTACTATGTGGTCAACATAGACTCAAGATCAGGGTCCAAGATGCATGCGCACATTACCAACAGGAAGTGTACTGGGCACTACCTTGTTAAAGGGGTTTGCACACTTGTGTCTAACAACTGCAGCCAGCATGCAGCACGGCAAGATGGTGATGCGAATCAATGTACAATGCTGATTTGCTACCACCGCTGCTATTTTGTTGCTCCAGCCAATGGCCTGTCTTAACCTCGCACTGATGAAGATGACTTTAAATGGAATGAAGGGCTCCATAATAGCGCTAATTGAAGGGATCATGAAGCACTTACAGGTTAGTTGCTGGAGTAATTGTATGTGTTTTTGGAGCATTCCTATATTTGGCTCTCTCACCTGATTAGCCATTCTTCAATACATTACAACACAGATTCAATTCACAAAGCTCTCCCACCACTTCTTGTAGCCACAATGCACCCCACCTTTGGCTGGCACCAAACCGAAAAGCAGCACTACCCACCTGATATATTGGGCACCTGCTGATGCGTGAAGCCAATGAACAGCACAGTTGGTGTTGACTACATGTATCAATCATGTAAAACACTGGACAGCACCAATTTAATGTACCATCCAAAATGTAATGAACAGGCACAGATGAATTGCATACCCATGCCTGTTTTCTGGGGTTATCCAGTTTAATCCCCAAAATGTCTGCATAATATGCCTTTGCTTATTACTTTAACACTAATTTAAAATAAATGGTTTAATGCCTTTATTAAAACAGAGAACTCAGAAATGTCGTTATCTTTTTGCCAGCACAGACACGATGGGCCAAAGGGCCTGTTTCTGTGTTGTATAACTCTATGACTCTATGACTTTATGGGTTTTTAATGGTTTATTTTCTTGCAATGGGAATCTTACATTACAATTATTAAAAAAAAAACTAAAGGGTTTGAAAATCTGGACAGACATCAGGAGCTGAATTTTGTTGACCTGACTGATAGCCTCTAGCCTGGGTTTACAATCTATTGCACACTTACTGATTAGCTCCTCACATTTTCCTGTGGATATTAACTGTCCTAATGTGGACAATGAAACCTGTCTCCCATTTACTGCATGGTAATGAAGGACCCCACCCCAAGTACAAACACAAACAGGAAACAACTAAGACAATTTACAATGATACAGAGCATAGCCTAATGTCACAGTGCAGCTGTAAACAGGTCATCTATCTGCAGCATACATCACAGTAGTACACTGTTGTAAAATCCTAGATATGGAAATGTCAGTTTTTTTTTAATTGAGTAAAAGCCATCATTACTCAAAATCTGCTTCCTATTTTGTTTCCAAATTCTGACAATTCCACAGTTGCGGTGACAGGAATGTTAAAATAAAGGCAGTTAGTGCATTCACATCAGAGAACATCTTGCTTATCTCAACATGATAGCTGCAACTGGTCATGGAATAAATAAACAGCAGCGAACTGCAGGTGCCAAGCAGGCAACCCAAAGCAACTCACTGGTCGGGACCCGACCAATTCTGGTTGCGTCTGATGTCAAGACACAGGTAGGCCTGTGAGAAGTTGGGGTGGGTGGGCGGTGTGATGGGTGTGGTGAAGCCTGGGCTGGCAGAAAACTGAAGTAGTAGCAGGAATAAACCATATTGCCCATCGTGCCTGCTCCGCCATTCAAAACGATCATGGCTGATCTTAGGATTCAATTCCACTTTCTTAACCCACTTGCCAAACCCCTTGATTCCCTGAGAGGCCAAAAATCTGTCGATCCCAGCCTTAAATGTATTCAACGATGGAGCATCTACAACCCTCTGGCGTAGAGAATTCCAAAGATACAGAACTCTTTGAGTGAAGCAATTTCTCCTCATGGAGACAGGCCCAATTTACTTAGTCTCTCATCATAGGACAACCCCCTCATCCCAGGGACCAGTCCAGTGAGCCTTTGCTACACTGCCACCAATGCAAGTATATGCTGTCTTAAATGTGGAGTCCATGGCAGTGCAGGCTGGAAAATGCCTCCGGCAGGCTCTGGTTCAATATTGCCCGCAGTAGCGAGGCTTCATGGTGGCCCCCCGCCGCTCGGCGACAGGACCCCATTTACACATTCAAATAAATTAAAAAGAATGCATTAATTATACTTACGCAGCTGCCTTCTGCCCTGGTGCGATCTTCCTGCCGCTGGCCGGCAGTCCCACACCTACGGATCCCTGTCTGGGGAAACGAGGTGGAAGACTGGTGGGGAGGGGGAGGAGGTATGCTTCTCAGTGCGGTGGGGGGGGGTGGGGGGCGGGGGAACGGGGTCAAAGTGACTTCATTGGTGTAGGGGATAGTGGGAAGGGTTTTAAGATGAAAGTTTATGCACTTAGTGGGGGGAAGATCAGGTGGACAAGGTAAGTTTTTTGGGGGGAGAGGGAAAGTAATTAATTTAATTGTTATTTGTGGGGGGTAGGAGAGGGGCAAAATAAATGTATTTAATTTTTTCATTCACTTTAGCTTTAAATATTTACATTTATCGGGCAGGTTCAAAGCCCTTTAGAAATGATGTCAACTGACTCCATTGCCGGGGATGGACAACCCACAGGATCGAGGGGGGGGTGGAGGGGGGGGGCTAGCGCAGCCTGCGCTGGCTATTTAAATGAGCCACCGCGCTTAGGATCGTGGCGGCTCTGCGACGTGCGGCCTGTGTGGGCGGGCCACCACTGTTTTCGCAAATCGACAGCGGACATGTAAAATTCAGCCCAGTATTCCATTTGTGGTCTCACTGAAACCCTGTACAATTGTAGCAATACTTCCTTATTCCTGTATTCCAATCCCCTTGCAATAAAGGCCAACATGCCGTTTGCCTTCCTAATTGCTTGTTGTACCTACATGTTAACTTATTGCATTCCTTGTACAAGCACACCCAAGTCTCTTTGAACATCAACACTTACAAGTTGCACACCTTTTAAAAAAATTCTGCTTATCTATTCTGATGACCAAAGTGCACAACTTCACATTTCCCTACATTATGGTCCATCTGCCATCTTGTTGCCCACTCACTTAACCTGTCTATATTTCTTTGCAGCCTTTCTGTGTCCTCCCCACGCTTACCTTTCCACCTACCTTTGTATCATCAGCAACCTTAGATACATTACTGTCTTTTCATCTAAGTCAATAATATAGATTGTAAATAGCTTAGGCCCCAGCACTGACCCTTGTGACACTCCACTATTTACTGCCTGCCAACTTGAAAATGCCCTGTTTATGCTCACTCGTTGCTTCCTGTCTGTTAACTAATCATCTATGCATGCTAACATATTACTCCCAACTCCATGAGCCCGTACCTTGCCAATTAACCTTTTTTGTGGCACAATATCGAATACCTTTTGGAAATCTAAGTATACTACACCTACTGGTTCCCCTTTACCTACCATACCAGTTACATCCTCACAAACTCTAAGAAATTTGTCAAACAGAATTTTCCTTTTGTAAAACCATGTTGACTTGTTCTAATCATACTGTACTTTTCTGAGTGCATTGTTAAGACTTCCTTAATAATAAGTTCAAGCATTTTCCCAATGACTGTATTAGGCATACTGGCCTGTAGTTCCCTGTTTTCTTTCTCCCTCCTTTCTTAAAAAGCAGTGTAACATTTACCAACTTCCAATCTGATGACACCGTTCCCAAATCTAAGGAATTTTGGAAAATCATAGCTAGCGTATCCAGTATATCTTCAGCTATATCTTTTAGAACCCTAGGATGTAGGCCATCAGGTCCTGGAAATTTGTCAGATTTTAGTCCCTTAAGTTTCTCCAATACTTTTTCTCTGCTGATATGAATTTCCTTAATTTCCTCATTCTTTTTAGCCTCTAAGTTACTGCCTATTTCTGGTATGGAACTCATGCCTACTACTGTGAAGACAAACACAAAGGGCTGAATTTTTATAGCTCGCTGCCATTCACTGCCATACTTTATTTATTTAGAGATACAGCACTGAAACAGGCTCTTCGGCCCACTGAGTCTGTGCTGACCATCAACCACCCATTTATACTAATCCTGCATTAATCCCATCACCCTCTCACATCCCGACCTTCCCTCAATTCCCCTACCTATACTAGGGGCAATTTACAATGGCCAATTTACCTATCAACCTGCAAGTCTTTGGCTGTGGGAGAAAACCGGAGCACCCGACGAAAACCCACACGGTCACAGGGAGAACTTGCAAACTTCACACAGGCAGTACCCAGAATCGATCCCGTGTTGCTGGAGCTGTGAGGCTGCTGTGCTAACCACTGCGCCACTGTGCCGCCCTAGACTTTCCAGTCTATTTACCCAATTTACCTTAGCCAGTTCTCCCCTCAAGCCTTTGTAATTGCCTTTGTTTAAGTTTAAGATTCTTTTTTGTGATTGGAGCATGTCACTTTCAAATTTAACATGGAATTCAATCGTATTATGATCACTGTTTCCCAGTGGATCTTTTACTATGACAGCACTTATTAACCCTGCTTCATTACACAGTATTAGGTCTAAGATAGCTTTTTCCCTAATTGGCTCCACAATGTATTGCTCCAAGAAACTGTCCGGAAAATATTCTACAAACTCATCTTCTAGACCACTCCTGCCAATTTCATCGTCAGTCTATATGAAGATTAAATTCCCCCACAATTATTACATTGCATTTGTTACAAGCTCCAATAATTTATTGTTTAATGTCCAATAGTATAACTACTGTTAGGG
This sequence comes from Heterodontus francisci, assembly GCF_036365525.1. Lineage (NCBI taxonomy): Eukaryota > Metazoa > Chordata > Chondrichthyes > Heterodontiformes > Heterodontidae > Heterodontus > Heterodontus francisci. The sequence goes on from NC_090371.1 coordinate 119,090,890, forward strand.
GGCCTTTCAACTTCTCCCACCAGTGTTTTCTGATTCTTGCTCTTCCTTATTTCCACCCATACTGATTCTACTTCATGATCTTCTGAGGTCAGATCCTTTCTCACGAATGCCCTTATGTCATCCTTTACCATCAATGCTACCCCTCCTCCTTTGCTATTCTGTCTGCCTTTCCGAAATACTGCACTGAATTTTAAGAGTGTGCTGCAGTTCGCGGTGACGCACTCTGATGGCGGCGTGCATCCCACGTGGATGCGCCGACCCTGAGCCCCTGCGGTATTACACGCGCGGTCTCATTTAAATGAAGGGGGCAGAACCCGCCACCTCTGATGACGTAGAGGGGGTGACCGCTGTGTCCCCAGCAACGGCATCTCCCGTAAATATTTTACTGGCCCCCTCCCAACCCCCACCACTTCAAGGGACTGGTAAAATTCAGCCCATTGTGTACCCTGGAATATTTATTTCCCAACCTTGATCACCATGTCTGTCTGATGGCTATTAGATATAAATCATGAACCTCTATTTGTGCCACTAGTTCATTTATCTTATTGCAGATGCTTCATGCATTCAGATATAGGACCTTTGATTTCATTTTTTTGCCTCTATTCCCTTCAATGACCTTATTTACTGATGTACACTTTCTGTTAAACTTTATGTCCCTTCCTGTCTCATTCTGCATGTCTTTACCCACAATGCTATACTGTTCCAATGCCTTGACATTTCTAAATCTCGCCTCTCCCAAACCCTCCCCCCACTCTGTTAGTTCACAAGCTCTAGTCTTATCTGCTGGCTCACTCTTGGGTTTGTATGCACTGTCCTTTCCGTTCACACCTTGATTATCATTATCCTTATTGCTATCTTGCTCTCTTGCCTTCTCCTCTCTCTTTAAATTATCACATCTTCCCTCCACTATTAAGTTTAAAGCCCTCTCTACTGCCCTAGTTATTCGACTCACCTGAACACTGGTCCCAGTGCGGTTCAGGTGTAGACTTTCCCAACAGTACAACTCCCATATTCCCCAGTATTGGTGCCAATGCCTCATGAATCGAAACCCATTTCTCCCACACCAATCTTTGGACCACGCATTTAATTGTCTAATCTCATTTACCCAACACCAATTTGCTCATGGCTCAGGTAATAGTCCAGAGAGTTCCTGTTGTCGTGGGTCACGTGGGTACGAACAACATAGATAGAACTAGGAAAGAGCTTCTGCATTGAGTGTATGAGCAACTAGGGGCTAAATTAAAAAGCAGAATCTCAAAGGTAATAGATTATTACCTTTGAGATTCTGCTTTTTAATTTAGCCCCTAGTTGCTCATACACTCAATGCAGAAGCACTTTCCTAGTTCTATCTATGTTGTTCGTACCCACGTGACCCACGACAACAGGAACTCACCCCCCACCCCCCCACCCCACTGCAAGTTCCTCTCCAGCCCCGAGCAGATGTCCCGAACCCTGGCCCTGGGCAGGCAACACAGTCGTCTGGACTCTCGCTCTGGGCTGCAGAGAACGGTGTATATCCCCCTGACTATACTGTCCCCTACTACCACTACATTCCTATTTACTCCCCCTGCTTGAATGGCTTTCTGTATCACGGTGCCATGGTCAGTTTGCTCATCCACCCTGCAGCCCTCACTCTCATCCACACAGTGGCGCAGTGGTTAGCACCGCAGCCTCACAGCTCCAGTGACCTGGGTTCAATTCTGGGTACTGCCTGTGTGGAGTTTGCAAGTTCTCCCTGTGTCTGCGTGGGTTTCCTCCGGGTGCTCTGGTTTCCTCCCACATGCCAAAGACTTGCAGGTTGATAGGTAAATTGGCCATTAGCAATTGCCCCGAGTATAGGTAGGTGGTAGGGAAATATAGGGACAGGTGGGGATGTGGTAGGAATATGGAATTAGTGTAGGATTAGTATAAATGGATGGTTGATGGTCGGCACAGACTCAGTGGGCCGAAGGGCCTGTTTCAGTGTTGTATCTCTAAACTAAACTAAACTAAACCTCAAACCTTTTGGACAATTACTAGGGCTGAGCCTCCTCCACTTCTGCCTTCTCAACCCCCTTACCTGCCTTACTCGCAGTCACATCCTCCTGTCAAATCAGAAGACCCTATCCTATGGGGTGTGACTGCCTTCCAGAACAAAGTGTCCAGGTAACTTTCCTCCTCCCTGATGCATCGCAGTGTTTGTAGCTTGGCCTCCAGCTCACTGACTCTGAGCCAAAGCTTCTTGAGCCGCAGACACTTACCACAGACATGTTTACCTTGGATCACACTGCCGTCCACTAGCTCCCAATATTTTAGCCACAACACATCACCTGCCCTGCCATCCTGATTGTGTTTTAAATAACTAATTAATTATTTGTTCCTGCTCCTTCTGCCTCCACAAAAAGATAGTTTTGAAAAGGTTTTTGGGCCGTTTTCTCAGCAGCCTGCAGCTGTCCCTTTCAGGGTCACTGGTTAGGCCATCCAAGGCCTAGTAAAGTTATGGGGGGGGGAGTTTGCATGTCACAAGCTGCACCCATTTGTTCCTGCAATTTGCATTGGGGTCCTACAATTGCTGTAGAACCCCAGGTTGCATTGTGAAACAGCCATACGCTACTTGAGGCTTGGGGGGGGTGTGGTCTGATTACCCATGTGCCGGTCCAGTTTAATATGGCATCAACTGGGCCTTGGCATCAATAAGATAGTTGAGGTGCCCCTTTATTTTACCACTCAGGTCACCCATTTTTCAGGTGCAAAATGGATGGTTGTGAGTTGATTTTTTTCCCTTTATCTTAAACTATTTCTGCCTCAAGCTGGTGCACAACCAACAGTGAAAGTAAGTTCTAATTGATTGGTTCTAACAGCTGTCAATCCCATCTTTCAGCCAACCTAATTAGTTCTGAGAGGCTATCATCTCACCTTTCAACTGACTTATTTGGTTTTGACAAGCTTCCAAATGGTTGACAGTGGCAGCCTACAAACCCGGTGAATAAAACTGATTTTTCTTATGCTAACAATCTGACACACATCATGGATTGAAATTCTGACGGGTCAGCTTAAAAAGATTATGCATGACATGCATGGATCTAATTATAAATACGTACAGCAATATTGCATACTCACCCTAAAAACAAGAACAGGATCCTCTCATGTAAGCCATATATTTGTAATTGAAATCTACACACTACCTCTTGAGATTTGTCCCTCATTTTCTTTTCTAAACTCATATACATTAAAATTAATTAGTAAAAATGTCATGGTTTAGTAACTGGAGCAAGTTACACCTATTATACAGATGTAAAGTACATGTATAAGTGCTTTTATGTTATTGTATAAGTGTCTAGTATGGCGGGCCGTGTGCACACAGTCCAATTGCACTGTAAGTGTACCTCCCGCCATATTGGTAAAGGCTCCTTCATAAGCACCTGGTGCATGTTCGTGAAACAGGCACTAGATTATTTTCATTTGCAAATAGGAGGCTTAACATCTTGCTCATCTTCCAAGGTTCTATAGACTCTGGAACAGTTCCTACAGATTGGAGGGTAGCTAATGTAACCCCATTATTTAAAAAGGGAGGTAGAGAGAAAGCAGTGAATTATAAACCAGTCAGCCTGACTTCAGTAGTGGGGAAAATTCCAGAGTCCATTATCAAAGATTTTATAGCAAAGCACTTAGAGTACAGTGGTAGAATCAGGCAGAGTCAGCATGGTTTTACAAAAGGGAAATCATGCTTGACAAATCTACTAGAATTCTTCGAGGATGTAACCAGTAGAGTTGATGAGAGGGAGCCAGTGGATGTGGTTTATTTGGACTTTCAGAAGGCTTTCAACAAAGTCCCACAAAAGAGATTAGCATATAAAATTAAAGCGCATGGGATTGGGAGTAGTGTTTTGCGATGGATAGAAATTTGGTTGGCGGACAGGAAGCAAAGAGTAGGGATAAATGAGTCTTTTTCCGAATGGCAGGCAGTGACTAGTGGGGTACCGCAGGGATCGGTGCTAGGACCCCGGCTATTCACAATATATATTAATGATTTAGATGAGGGAACTAAATGTAATATCTCCAAATTTGCAGATGACACAAAACTGGGTGGGAGGGTGAGTTGTGAGGAGGATGCAGAGAGCCTTCAGGGTGATTTGGACAAGTTGAGTGAGTGGGCTAATGCATGGCAGATGCAGTATAATGTGGATAAATGTGAGGTTATCCAATTTGGTAGCAAAAACAGAAAGGCAGATTATTATCTGAACGGCTATAAACTGAGAGAGAGGAATATGCAGCGAGACCTGGGGTGTTCTCGTACACCAGTTGCTGAAGGTAAGCATGCAGGTGCAACAGGCGGTAAAAAAGGCAAATGGTATGTTGGCCTTCTTAGCAAGAGGATTCGAATACAGAAGCAGGGATGTCTTGCTGCAATTATACAGGGCCTTGGTGAGGCCACACCTGGAATATTGTGTGCAGTTTTGGTCCCCTTATCTGATGAAGGATGTTCTTGCTATAGAGGGATTGCAGCAAAGGTTTACCAGACTGATTCCTGGGATGGCGAGACCGACGTATGAGGAGAGATTGAGTCGGTTAGGATTATATTCGCTGGAGTTCAGAAGAGTGAGGGGGGATCTCATAGAAACCTATAAAATTCTGACAGGACTTGACAGGGTAGATGCAGGAAGGATGTTCCCGATGGTGGGGAAGTCCAGAACCAGGGGTCATAGTCTAAGGATACGGGGTTAACCTTTCAGGACTGAGGTGAGGAGAAATTTCTTCACCCAGAGAGTGGTGAGCCTGTGGAATTCGCTACCACAAAAAGCAGTTGAGGCCAAAACATTGTATGTTTTCAAGAAGGAGTTAGATATAGCTCTTGGGTCTAAAGGGATCAAAGGGTATAGGGCAAAAGCTAGAACAGGCTACTGAGTTGGATGATCAGCCATGATCATAATGAATGACGGAGCAGGCACGAAGGGCCAAATGGCCTACTCCTGCTCCTATTTTCTCTGTTTAACATCTGTTACAGGCCAGTTGCGCTTGCTGCAGTCGATTTCTTCAGGTGCTTGGCAGCTAAACCAAAGATTATTAAAGGAACTGCTGTAGGGTGTGACTGGAAAGGTGAATTTCAACTTTTTAAAGTATCTTGTTGTGGAGCCAAGAGCAACAGGATTGTGAGCCGCTGTTGGCCAGCACCTTGGCACCTCCCTCCTCCTCCTGATCACCTCACCCCCTCTTCAGGAATTTCCTAACAACCTCGGTTGGCAACTTAGCTGCCCTCCACCCCCAGTACTGGAGAGCTGCCTCTGGGGTCATGGCTGGTGCCCACATCTCACAAATGAGTTCCAGCGGACCAATTTGCCATGGTCCTGCCACTGGCCTCAGTAGGAAAGTACTGTAGTGAGATCACACAAGCAGTGGTTAGCACCACAGCCTCAACTCCAGCGACCCAGGTTTGGTTCTGGGTACTGCACTGTCGTGAGATCACACGATAGATGCTGGCACAACTCAATATCCAGGCCAATATTCTTCTCTAGCAACCATAGCAGCTGTCTAAGGGTCTGAGTATAAAGCATCTGCCTATGAGTCATGCAGATCAGGAAAGGAACCCTGGTTTCAGTCACAACACTAGTAGAGAATTAGGGGAAAGAAAGTTAGCACGGCTGCAGTTCACCAGTTACAGAGTGGTGGGAAATTAGGCTGTTCCCACATTGTGATATTTAGCAGGTTGGGCTCAGAGATCCCAATGGGATCCTCAGACTGGAGTTTTTTGTGGGCCCAAGAGAAGCACTTTTGCTTTTCCTAGTCCCACAAAACTAATAATTACAATATTTTTCGGGCCGTTTTTTGAATAACTTCCAGCAGTCCCTTTAAGGTTAGATACCTGGTGCAAATGGATAGAATATGTGCTGCACATGGTCTGCCACTTTGTACCTGATAATTGTAATCGGGGTCCTTTAAAATCCCTCTGTATCATTAAGGAGCCTTCTGCCTGCTTCAGGTGGGCAGCTGTTAACCAATTTACAGGGTCAGGTGGGCCTTAGGCATCAACGGGAACCCCAAGGTGTCCAAGGCCCAGTTGTCAACTGCCTGCTTCCCATTTTTCAGGCCCCCACTCTGTCTGGCTAGTGTGTTTTCTTCTCAGAATAGACCCTGGTATATTATTATTTTATGTTTGTTATCATCATGAACAGATCCTAAATCAAAACACTTTTTAGGACTTATGTAAAGTCTTTGGTCCTCAACTAAATTTACTCTATAAAACTGTTCATACTATATTATTTTTCTGATGTTTTGTGCTCATTACAGTAATGATCAACAGTGCTTAGAAATGAAACAGTTCTCGTCTTTCATGCCGAGATCAATGTCAAGTATTAACAAGTAGAGGAAAAGCAACAGAGAAATCTAACTTTCCTGTCTCAACTCTAATCTCGAAAAAGCAGCCGCATTGTAAATACATTTCTTATACAATATCACTACCCTTATGGCCTATTCGAGGGTGATTACATGGGCATTTGATGCCAGATTTTATATGTTTTGGTTCTGTGAAATTATATCAAGTGAAATCTGGGCTGAGACCACCTCAATACATTTAGAAGAGGGCCTTTGCAGACCCAAATTCCAACTTAAATCACTGAAGTAACGACAATAATACTTATACCCAGTGTGGGACCCAATGTTCTAAGGATAACACCATTAAATATGTTAATGTAAAAGGTCAGTGATAAGTAGTATTATTTGCATTATTAAATGCAGCACCATGGCGCAGTGGTTAGCACCACAGCCTCACAACTCCAGCGACCCAGGTTTGGTTCTGGGTACTGCCTGTGTGGAGTTTCCAAGTTCTCCCTGTGACTGTGTGGGTTTCCGCCAAGTGCTCTGGTTTCCTCCCACAGCCAAAGACTTGCAGGGTGATAGGTAAATTGGCCATTGTAAAATTGCCCCGAGTGTAGGTAGGTGGTAGGAGAATTGAGGGAAGGTGGGGATGTGGTAGGGAATATGGGATTAATGTAGGATTAGTATAAATGGGTGGTTGATGGATGGCACAGACTCAGTGGGTTAAAGGGCCTGTTTCAGTGCTGTAACTCTCTATGACTAAATAATATTATTTTTACAGTTCAAGCTCACCCAACGGTTCAGGGAGTAACTATACCATAGCACTAAATCTAAGCTTTAATCACTGCGGGAGAACATTGGGAAAATAAGTTAGAATTCAAGGCAAAAATAAACCTTCAGGCATTTCCACAGTATAGGAAAATTAAAGTAGTAATTTTCATCATCAGTCGCTAGACAGCAGCACAGTGAAAACGTGACAGTTGATAAGTGACATATGGAAAGATTCTTTTTAAAAGCCAGCAAAGTACTTGACTGCTCAACAATTACTGTCATGTTACAATTTATTTCTGATTGCCTGATAGTTTTTAATAGTTCTGAACAGTGTTCTAAGAAATCTTTATAGTTAAATCTAGGTCCAGTTCTGTTTTGTGCTAACTTTATAAAACGTTCCCAGTTAGTTGTCATGCATGGCACATTAACTGAGTGATGGCAGTGCTCAATATGTCTTCCAAAAGCATTGTCTTGGTAAGGTTCACTGGCATGAATTAAACTGTGTGAAATTATCAAATGATACAGCATAGAAGCAGGCCATTAGCTCATTGTGTCTGTGCCGGTTTTTTGAAAGAGCAATCCAATTAGTCCCATTCCCATACCCTTGCACAAGTGTCCCCTTCAAGTATTTATCCAATTCCCTTTTGAATATTTTAATTGAATCTGCTTCCACCACCCTATCAGGCAGTGCACTCTAGATCACAACAACTCACTGTGTAAAATAAAATCTCCCTATCTTGCAAATTATCTTAAGTCTATGTTTTCAAGAGGAATTACGTTTTCTAAAACTGCAAAAAAAATCTGATGCTAGAGAGCAAAATGTTTCCTTTTGCATAGGTTTATTGCAACTCTGACTGACAGCACACTGTCACTTCCCTAGTAACTACAATGGGCTGAATTTTATAGAGCCCTCGACGTCGGGGAAGGATGGCGGGGGGGCATCAAAATTGCTCCGACTGAGGCCCGCCACCGACTTTGACGCCAGCAGGGCCCATCCTGACCTCAACAGAGGTGGAGAGGCTTCGTGGCGGCCCCCTCCCCCCCCCCACCGCCACTCAGCGACGGGACCACAATTTACATATTGAAATTAATTTACATACCTGACTTAATTGCAAGCCCGCCTCTGCCTCTGGTCCCGTTGTGATCTTCGTGCCACTAGTCGGCACTCCCGTGCCTTCCGATCCTCGTCCAGGGGATCGAGGCATGACACTGGTTGGGAGGGCAGAGGAGGTCAGTTTTTCTGTGCGGTGGGGAGGGGTGGGTGGGGGCGGGAGCAGTGAGAAAGCCTTCCTATTGGTGGAGGGATGTTGGGAAGGGATAAAGTTTATAGTCGATGCACTTTGAGGGGGGAAAGGTCATTTGAAAAAGGAAAGTGTTTTGTTCTGTCGAGGGCAAGTATTTAATGTTATGCTGATTGGGTGGTGGTGGTAGGAGAGGTGCAAAAATGCCATTGTTAATTTTTTTAATAAATGTTTAATGGTTTGTTTAGAAATCCCAGAAGGGCTCATAGCCCTTTAAAAATGGCGTCAGCGCCTGCGCACAGGCAGCTGTTGCCATCGAACCTAAAGAGAGTGAATTTGTATTTTAAGGAAGAGAGGCGAGTTAGCTCTGCATTAGTTTCCCATATTTCCTCCCACATACAAAAACACAACTCAGTTGTTGCAACATTACAGTGGGCCAAAAAGGATCTTTTGTTAAATGTTCATGGCCTTTTGTATGTAGCATAACATGAGGGCTCCCGAACAAGTTTCGTTTTGCATTTCCAATGCTTTTCAAACACAAAGCAAGGCTTTCAGGTGCATCCTTTTACCTCTGGAGCCCCCCAAGGATTTATCCTTAGCCCCCTGCTATTTCTCAGCCACATGCTGCCCTTTAGCAAGATCATCCAAAAACACGTCAGGTTCTACATGTACATTGATGACACCCAGCTCTTCCTCACCACCACCTCTTTTGATCCCTCCATTGTTTCTGGTTTGTCACACTGCTTCTCTGAAATCTGGTACTGGATGAGCAGAAATTTCTTTGAGCTAAATATTGTGAAGACTGAAACCATTATCTTTGGTTCCCACCACAAACTTCATTCCATAGCCACCGACTCTATCCTTCTCCCTCACCCACTTTCTTGCTTGATGTTCCTGCAGTAGTTCAAAACCCGACATCAGGACCAAATGTGGGTCCTGAGCCCAAGTTGCCATCAAGACACTTATCAGCGCAACATCACATGAGGCGGGCTCCTAATTGGCCATCTTCGTGTTCACCATCCAATTAAGGATGGTGGGCAGGTTCCCCAGACGGGAGGCACAATGAGAGGGCCCACAGCTCTGACCAGCTGGCAGCCACACCAGGAGAGGTGGATGCTACTGAAGTAGAAAGGTGAGCATGAGGACCACTCAAAATGAAGGCGCTCTTGGAAGCTTGCACAAAATTTAAAACTAAAGAAAGCCCATAATTATTAGGGCCATCAGTGTGGAGGGAAGGTTTTAGCCATGGCTGCAGCCTTTTCATACTTGCAGCTCACTCATCAGAACAGTGAGAGGAGAGGCAAATGGCCCTACAGACTTCCACTGGGAGGCCGTGTCCAAGTTGCTGCTGGGCTCCAGGCTCAGTGGGGGGCAGGACTGATGGCAGGAAAATGTCAGCAGCTCTGAAAATTGCTGCTAAGAGAGGCATAAATTGGCTGCTTGTCGCCATGCAGCAGGTTGCCGATTCCTGTGGCATCCTGCCGCTGGGAAACATGCCCGGAGGCTGATCAGCGTCAGGGAGTTATCCCGACATGCAACTATCTGAATTTCTCTGCCCTCACCACCCCGCACCACCCCCACCTCCAAAACCAGCTCAACCTCCATGGCAAAATTCATCCCTCTGAGGCTAAATCAGACTATTTGCAAAATTGGTGCGGTATTAACTCTGAGATGAGCTTCTGATCACATATCCACAAAATAACCCAGATTACATAGTTCAACCTATGTAGCTTCACCAATCTGTGCCCTGCCTCAGCTCAGCTGCTGCTGAAACTCTCATCCATGCATTTAAGACAGAGATGAGGGGATTTTTTTTCCCTCAGGGGGTCGTGAGTCTTTGGAATTCTCTTCCTCAAAAGGAAGTGGAAGCAGATTCTTTGAATATTTTTTAAGGCAGAGGTAGATAGATTCTTGATAAACAAGGGGGTGGAAGGTGATTGGGGGTAGGTGGAAATCTGGATTAATCATTTCAGCCATGAACTTATTGAATGGCGAAGCAGGCTCGAGGGGTCAAGTGGCCTACTCCTGCTCCTAATTCATATACTCTAGACTTGACTATTCTAATGTTGTCTTGACCAATCTCCCAAGTTCTACCCTCCAGAAACTGGAGCTCATCCAACAGTGTGCTGCCCATGTCTTAGCTCACATCAAGTCCCGTTCACTCATCACCCCTGTGCTCACCGACCTACATTGGTTCGCAGTTAAGCAATGCCTCAATTTTACTATTCTCATCTATTTTCCAATGATTACTTCAAATGATTGAGAAAACGTGTAACAAATGCATAATGGGCAGCTGATCCGATATCAAGCCTTTTCCACTAGCACCATAATCAAAATGACATCCAATACATGTTGCTGGTGGGCATGGCTCCAAGTCGAAGATGCGTAGTTGTAAAAGTTCCACCAGAGAGCTCAGCTCCTGGTATTGATTCTTGCAGGGAGCCACACAACCTAGTTTGGAAATCTTGTGCTTTGGCTTTATGCTTGCACAGTATTAATTTATTGCAAATTCTGCCGATTTAATAATATAAGGCGGATTGTCATGGACGTTTGATGTCTGAAGAAACAAGTCAGGCGATGAAACTCAGGCAAAACCTCATTCACCCCTGAATGACTCCACTTATACAAGAATGTCATGAAAATGTATAAAACAAATTCATAACAATATAAAAAATACTCTGCAGTGAAGACTACTTCAAGCATGAAATATCGAGGAAGTGACACCATAATAACAATGACATTCTGAAAATTTCCCTTCAAATGATGGGTAATTATTTTTATTTGCTCTCATGCTGTGAGTGATACTAGTAAATCTACTTTAATTGCCCATCACTAGCTAACTTGAGAAGGCAAGATAGTGATTGTTTTCACAACTCTGTAGCCTTCTGATTTACAAATTCTTATTTATTATTCTTAATTTAAATTTCAGGCAGAGGGATGACAATTGGATTTTATTTTCTTATTATAAACTCTGGGGAAAAAGCAGAGAACTTAGATTGCAACCTCATTTGCAAAAGTGTGATCTCACATACGCTAATTTCTATAACCTTCGGAGGACATTAAGAAACAACCATGTTTTGTGGGAGTGGAATCATATCCTCGCCTTCCTTGAATGATATCAGTGAACTGTTATTTTCACAATCTGACAGCTTTTGTGTTAGGCCACAAATGACCAGATTTATTAAATTCAATTGCATTTGCCATTGTGGGATTTGAATTCACAACTTTTAGGATTAGTAGTCCCAGTACCAGAACCATAACACAACCATGCTTATTCCAAACACACAACATTGGATGTAGGATGGGTGAAACCTGTAACAATCAACTTCTTTATGAAGTTGCGAGGGATTGTGTCCAGTTTTTGAACTCAGCACATTAACAATTATGGTCTGGATTTTGCAGTATGTACTGATGGTGAAACCATCAGCATTCAGCGTCATTATTCTTCTGAAGCTGACAACAACAAAGGCTGGGATTTTCTTCTTCCCCCAACCCCCCACCACCACCTCAGAGCTGGCAAGCAGCATGCATGGTTTGCTTGGTGTGCTCCGTGTGCAGAGACAGGCCAACCCATGATATCCTTAACTGAATATTAATTGCCCACTTAAATGGCTCCAATTGGTGGCGGGGTGGGAAGGCCATTCACAGTAAGTGAACCCATTCGCATTCATTAAGTGAATGGGCAAAACTGGCTAATATATTTCAATGCAGGCAAATGCGAGGTCATGCACTATGGATCTAATAATTAAAGAACAGTGCACTCTCTAAATGGTGAAAACCTAGAAACAGTGGAGGTCCAAAGAGAGTTGGGGTGCAGAAAATAATCAAAAAGGTTAATGTCATGTCTGCCTTTATAACGAGAGGACTAGACTACAAGTGGGTAGAAGTCATGTTTCAGTTATACAAAGCCCTGGTTAAACCACGCCTACAGTATTGTGAGCAGTTCTGGACACCGCATCTTAGGATAGATAATATTGTCCTTGGAGGGAGTGCAATGTAAATGTACCAGAATGATACTTGGACTCGAAGACGTAAATTACGAGGAAAGGTAATACAAACTAGGGTTGTACTCCCTGGAATTTAGAAAGTTAAGGGATCATTTAAGTGAAGTTTTCAAGGTATTAAGACGAACAGATAGAGTAGATAGAGGAACCATTTCCACTAGTTGGGGAGTCTCTGACTAGGGGACGTAGTTTAAAAAATTAGAGCCAGGCCTTTTAGGAGTGAAATTAGGAAACATGCAAAGCTTGGTAGAAGTTTGGAACTTGCTTCTGAAAATAGTAATTGATGCTGGATCAATAGTTACATTTAAAACCGAGATTGATAGACTTTTGTTACCCAAAGGTATTCAGGAATATGGGACAAAAGCGGGTATGTAGGGTTTGGTCACAGATCAGCCGTGATCTCATTGAATGGTGGAACAGGCTCTAGGGGCTACATCTGTTCCTATATTTCTATGTTCATAGTAGTGGTCCCAATACCAACTGCTGGGGGACACCAATGCATACTTCCCCCCAGTTTGATAAACAACCATTCACCACTACTCTCTGCTTTCTGTCCTTTACACAATTTTATAACAACACAACAACTGCCCCTGTAATCCCATGGGCTTCAATTTTGTTTACAATCCATGATGTGGTGCTTTATGAAACACATTTTGAAAGTCCACATACACAACATCAACCCTCCCGTTAATTCACTGAAGAACTACTGTACTTCAGGAGCTCCTCTCAGATGATTCCCCGACTCTCAGATCTCAGGTCCCAACTCAATGCTGAAAAAATGCATACCCAGTGCTCCCTGATCTCAAAACTATCTCAGTGACCCCCTCCCCAACTTTCACCAAATCGCACAGATCTCAAGATCACTGTCTCAGTGATCTTAGCATTTGAGGAACAAAGAACAAAGAACAGTACAGCACAGGAACAGGCCATTCGGCCCTCCAAGCCTGCGCCGATCTTGATGCCTGCCTAAACTAAAATCTTCTGCACTTCCGGGGTCCGTATCCCTCGATTCCCATCCTATTCATGTATTTGTCAAGATACCTCTTAAACGTCTCAATGGTACCTGCTTCCACCACCTCCCCCGGCAACAAGTTCCAGGCACTCACCACCCTCTGTGTAAAGAACTTGCCTCGCACATCCCCTCTAAACTTTGCCCCTCTCACCTTAAACCTATGTCCCCTAGTAACTGACTGTTCCACCCTGGGAAAAAGCTTCCGACTATCCACTCTGTCCATGCCGCTTATAACTTTGTAAACCTCTATCATGTCACCCCTCCACCTCCGTCGTTCCAGTGAAAACAATCCGAGTTTATCCAACCTCTCCTCATAGCTATTGCCCTCCAGACCAGGCAACATCCTGGTAAACCTCTTCTGTACCGTCTCCAAAGCCTCCACGTCCTTCTGGTAGTGTGGCGACGAAAATTGCACACAATATTCTAAGTGTGGCCTAACTAAAGTTCTGTACAGCTGCAGCATGACTTGCCAATTTTTATACTCGATGCCCCGACCGATGAAGGCAAGCATGCCGTATGCCTTCTTGACGACCTTATCCACCTGCGTTGCCACTTTCAGTGCCCTGTGGACCTGTACGCCCAGATCTCTCTGCCTGTCAATACTCCTGAGGGTTCTGCCATTTACTGTATACTTCCCACCTGCATTAGACCTTCCAAAATGCATTACCTCACATTTGTCCAGATTAAACTCCATCTGCCATTTCTCCACCCAAGTCTCCAACCGATCTATATCCTGCTGCATCCTCTGACAATCCTCATCACTATCCGCAACTCCACCAACCTTTGTGTCGTCCGCAAACTTACTAATCAGACCAGCTACATTTTCCTCCAAATCATTTATATATACTACAAAGAGCAAAGGTCCCAGCACTGATCCCTGCGGAACACCACTAGTCACATCCCTCCATTCAGAAAAGCACCCTTCCACTGCGACCCTCTGTCTTCTATGACCGAGCCAGTTCTGTATCCATCTTGCCAGCTCCCCTCTGATCCCGTGTGACTTCACCTTTTGTACCAGTCTGACATGAGGGACCTTGTCAAAGTCTTTACTGAAGTCCAGAAAGAAAACATCCACTGCTCTTCCTTCATCAATCACCTTTGTCATTTCCTCAAAAAACTCAATCAAATTAGTGAGACACGACCTCCCCTTCACAAAACTATACTGCCTCTCGCTAATAAGTCTATTTGTTTCCAAATGGGAGTAAATCCTGTCCCGAAGAATCCTCTCTAACAATTTCCCGACCACTGACGTAAAGCTCACCTGCCTATAATTTCCTGGATTATCCTTGCCACCCTTCTTAAACAAAGGAACAACATTGGCTATTCTCCAGTCCTCTGGGACCTCACCTGTAGCCAATGAGGATGCAAAGATTTCTGTCAAGGCCCCAGCAATTTCTTTCCTTGCCTCCCTCAGTATTCTGGGGTAGATCCCATCAGGCCCTGGGGATTTATCTACCTTAATGCTTTGCAAGACACCCAACACCTCCTCCTTTTTGATAATGAGATGACTGAGACTATCTACACTCCCTTCCCTAGGCTCATCATCCACCAAGTCCTTCTCCTTGGTGAATACTGATGCAAAGTACTCATTTAGTACCTCGCCCATTTCCTCTGGCTCCACACATAGATACCCTTCTCTGTCCTTGACTGGGCCAACCCTTTCCCTGGTTACCCTTTTGCTCTTTATATACGTATAAAAAGCTTTGGGATTTTCCTTAATCCTGCTTGCCAATGACTTCTCATAACCCCTTTTAGCCCTCCTGACTCCTTGCTTAAGTTCCTTCCTACTGTCTTTATATTCCTCAAAGGATTTGTCTGTTCCTAGCCTTCCAGCCCTTACGAATGCTTCCTTTTTCTTTTTGACTAGGCTCACAATATCCCGCATTATCCAAGGTTCTCAAAACTTGCCAAACTTATCCTTCTTCCTCACAGGAACATGCTGGTCCTGGATTCTAATCAACTGACGTTTGAAAGACTCCCACATGTCAGATGTTGATTTACCCTCAAACAGCTGCCCCCAATCTAAATTCTTCAATTCCTGCCTAATATTGTTATAATTAGCCTTCCCCCAATTTAGCACCTTCACCCGAGGACTACTCTTATCCTTATCCACAAGTACCTTAAAACTTATGGAATTATGGTCACTGTTCCCGAAATGCGCCCCTACTGAAACTTCGACCACCTGGCCGGGCTCATTCCCCAATACCAGGTCCAGTACGGCCCCATCCCTAGTTGGACTATCTACATATTGTTTCAAGAAGCCCTCCTGGATGCTCCTTACAAATTCTTCCCCATCCAAGCCCCGAGCACTAAGTGAGTCCCAGTCAATATAGGGGAAGTTAAAATCACCCACCACTACAACCCTGTTACCTTTACATCTTTCCAAAATCTGTCTACATATCTGCTCCTCTACCTCCCGCTGGCTGTTGGGAGGCCTATAGTAAACCCCCAACATCGTGACTGCACCTTTCCTATTCCTGAGCTCCACCCATATTGCCTCGCTGCATTACCCCTCCGAGGTGTCCTCCCGCAGTACAGCTGTGATATTCTCCTTAACCAGTAATGCAACTCCCCCACCCCTTTTACATCCCCCTCGATCCCGCTTGAAGCTTCTAAATCCTGGAACATTTAGCTGCCAATCCTGTCCTTCCCTCAACCAAGTCTCTGTAATAGCAACAACATCATAGTTCCAAGTACTAATCCAAGCTCTCAGTTCATCTGCCTTACCTGTTATACTTCTCGCATTGAAACAAATGCACTTCAGACCACCAGTCCCGCTGTGCTCCGCAACATCTCCCTGCCTGCTCTTCCTCTTAGTCTTACTGGCCTTATTTACTAGTTCCCCCTCATTTATTTCACTTGCTGTCCTACTGCTCTGGTTCCCACCCCCCTGCCACACTAGTTTAAACCCTCCCGAGTGACGCTAGCAAACCTCGCAGCCAGGATATTTGTGCCCCTCCAGTTTAGATGCAACCCGTCCTTCTTGTACAGGTCCCATCTGTCCCTGAAGAGATCCCAATGGTCCAGTATCTGAAACCCTCCCTTCTACACCAGCTGTTCAGCCACGTGTTTAGCTGCACTATCTTCCTATTTCTAGCCTCACTGGCACGTGGCACAGGGAGTAATCCTGAGATTACAACCATCGAGGTCCTGTCTTTTAACTTTCTACCTAACTCCCTAAACCCCCCCTGCAGGACCTCGTCACTCTTCCTGCCTATGTCGTTGGTACCGATGTGTACCACAACCTCTGGCTGTTCATCCTCCCCCTTCAGAATGCCCCCTGTCCGTTCAGAGACATCCTTGACCCTGGTACCAGGGAGGCAACATAACATCCTGGAGTCTCTTTCACTTCCACAGAATCGCCTATCTGTGCCCCTGACAATAGAGTCCCCTATAACTATTGCTCTTCTGCGCTTTGTCCCTCCCTGCTGAACAACAGTGCCAGCCGTGGTGCCACTGCTCTGGCTGCTGCTGTTTTCCCCTGATAGGCCATCCCCCCCAACAGTATCCAAAACGGTATACTTGTCAGAGAGGGGGATAGCCACAGGGGATTCCTGCACTGACTGCCTGCCCCTTCCAGCGGTCACCCATCTATCTGCCTGCACCTTGGGTATAACCACTTCTCTAAAACTCGTCTATGATGCTTTCCGCCACTTGCATGCTCCTAACTGCATCCAGTTGCTGCTCCAACCGATCCATGCGGTCTGTTAGGAGCTGCAACTGGGTACACTTCCTGCAGATGTAGTCGTCCGGAATGCTGGATGCGTCACAGACCTCCCACATCTCACAGGTGAAGCACTTCACCCCTCTAACTGACATTTCTAGCACTATTTAATAAATTAATTTAAAATAAATAAATACTTATTAAATCCTTACTAAATTGTTATAATTAACGATATGGTCCCTAGTGCTAGATTCCTACTATAAATATTAAATGCTGACTAAATACAGTAATCTCCTCCCTCTGGTTTAGTTACTCTACTTATTAATTAGTTAATTCGGGTTTTAATCAATTTTTTATCAATGTTTTATTTTCAAATTCAGTACAAATTCCCTACCAGCCAATCAGGTTACAACTTTCCTGTGACATCACTTTTCAGTTTTTATTACCAGAGGTAAGTTTTTTATACTTACAGGTCTGGAACTCCGCCCTCCGAGTCTTCTCCGTGAATGTAGGCCGCGAATTCCCGAGGTAAGTTCTTTATACTTACAGGTCTAGAACTCCGCCCTCTGAGTCTTCTCCGTGAATGTAGGCCGCGAATTCCCGAGGTAAGTTCTTTATACTTACAGGTCTGGAACTCCGCCCTCCAAGTCTTCTCTGTGAATGAACCTTCCCCCATGTTCCTAAAACCTCCCTTTCCTGTGCTCCTGGAATCAAAGTGATTTATTTTCAAGTTCTCCCAGATCCTGGCATGTCACTCAAAATACTACTCGACGTTGAAACCGCATTCTAGTACTACCAAAAACTATGAAAATCAATATAGCATAATGCCCAGGAGAGGAAGGGTAGAAGAACATTATAATACACTTGTTACGATCAGGTAAGGAGGAGTCGAATGGCTCCCCTCTTTTCCCTCTCCTTGTTTGACCATAATAGGCTTATTTCTTTCTGAAGTGGCTATCGTTTCCAATTCTGTGGGTATTTAACTGTTTATGCGCCATGATAATAAAAATAAACTATCAGACAGGTTTTCTTGAGTTTAACAAAGAAAGAGGTTAGCTTTATTGTACTTAAACTGATTTAAGTAAAATAATAAAATACGCTCCAAATTTCACACATACACATACTCGACATTCACACACACACATACACACACTGGTTACAAAGTGGGGAAGGATAGATTGGTTGAATTAGAGTCCAGAGAAATAAAAGGGCTATACAGTTTGTAGAGGTTGGTGACTTGGCTGGCTTCAGGCTGAATTCGGTGGTTGTGCATCTTCCCTATGGTGGTCCTGAGGCTTCAGATTTGAAGATGTGGATGGCTGATTTGGTGGTTCTCCTAAAGACAGCAATGTGGCTGATCTCCTTCAAGGCATCTCTGTCTGCAGCAGGGATATGCCTCAGTGGTCACGGTCAGCAGGCAGGGTTCAAAGCTTGCAAGGTGGATTGGGGAGAGAGAAAGGAAGCAGGGACCCCACTTGAGTCTTTTCGTGTCAGTGTCCAGCTGCTTGTCTGGCTGCTGCAGAGAAAACACCAACTTAAGCACACAGATGGTGGGCCTGTCACATGACTGTCGCACAAAGATCCAAGCATGGTGGTGACCAATGAGTATTCAATCTTGCAACTTCATCAGTCGATGCCTCGGCATTCCCTTCTCACAACCAGGGTCCAATTGTTCAAGTGATTAGGTTTTAGTGGTTTGTCTCCACCAGTTTAATATTCAGGCGATAGCCTTGATGCCTTGCTAATGGGAACAGGATAGATAGTTCACTCAGATTCCTCAGGTCATCATTCTTGATGGGTCTGTGCAGACAATCTGTCTCTACCTCAATGTATTGGATTGTGGAGTACAGTGAAGCAAGTTGGGGTGGCCATCTTTAACTGCTAGTATAGAGTAACCTTTTATCTGTTTTATTTTTTTTTTAATAATTCAGATTTCCAGCCAATGGAATAAAAATCATCATTCGACAGGTGTGAGAGTGACTGCCCTTGACATCAAGGCAGCATTTAACCGACATCAAGGAGCCTGAGCAAAACTGGAGTGAATGGGAATCAGGGGGAAAACTCTTCACGGGTTGGAGTCATACCTAGCACAAAGGAAGATGGTTGTAGTTGTTGGAGGTCAATCATCTCAGTTCCAGGACATCACTGCAGGAGTTCTTCAGGGTAGTGTCCGAGGCCCAACCATCTTCAGCTTCCCTCCATCATAAGGTGAGAAGTAGGGATGTTCGCTGATGATTGCACAATGTTCAGCACCATTCAGGACCTGTCAGATATTGAAGCAGCCAATGTCCACATGCAGCAAGACCTGGACAACATCCAGGCTTGGCTGATAAGTGGCAAGTAGCATTCATGCCACACAAGTGCCAGGCAATGAATATCTCAAACAAGAGGGAATCTAACCATATCCCCTTGACATTTAATGGCATTACCATTGCTGAATCCCCCCACTATCAACATCCTGGGCATCATCATTGACCAGAAACTGAACTGGACCAGCCACATAAATGCTGTGGCTACAAGAGCAGGTCAGAGGCTAGGAATTCTACATCAAGTAGCGTGCCTCCTGTCTCCCCAATGCCTGTCCACCATCCACAAGGCACAAGTCAGGAGTGTGATGGAATATTCTCCACTTGCCTGGATGGGTGCAGCTCCAACAACACTCAAGAAGCTCGACACCATCCAAGACAAAGCAGCCTGCTTGATTGGCACCCCATCCACCACCTTCAACATTCACTCCCTCCACCACTGACGCACAGTGGCAGCAGTATGTACCATCTACAAGATGCACTGCAGCAACTCACCAAGGCTCCTTCGATAGCACCTTCCAAATCCACAACTTTTACCACCTAGAAGGACAAGGGCAGCAGATGCATGGGAACACCACCACCTGCAAGCTCCTCTCCAAGCCACACACCATCCTGACTTGGAACTATATCGCCGTTCCTTCACTGTCGCTGGATCAAAATCCTGGCACTCCCTTCCTAAAAGCACTGTGAGTGTACCTACCCAACATGGACTGCAGCGGTTCAGGAAGGCAGTTCACCACCATCTTCTCAAGGGCAATTAGGGATGGGCAATAAATGCTGGCCTTGCCAGCGACGCCCACATCCCATGACTGAATTTTAAAAAAGCATGTTTATGTGACACTCGATATATTCTAGAATTATTGACAAATATGTGGAATCAAACCACATATTGCTTAATTTCTCACCATTTGTTGAATTGTGTTTCATCTCAAATGAAAGTTTTATTTTTTCCATTAAATATTACAGCTACTAATCATTCTTTCCTTTTGTCCTTCCTAATCTTACTCTTGACCACACTGTGAACCATTTCTTGCATGCTCAGTCTAAGACACTCAATTTAAAATGTCACTGCTCCCTCCTCTTGCCTTTGGCTACTATATTTTTTTATCATTCCTTGCTTCCTGTTATCTACTTCTGTTAATACAGTTTATGGAATTGCCATCAATTTCCTCCATGTTGGTCTATAGATATTCTGCATTAGGCACTTCATCTCACTCTCCTTTCTCAAAATTAGTTGTTGATTTAATGTGTGTGTTTAGCATTTCAAGATAGCTGGTGCACAGCAACTTGGAGCCTGATTGTTGCAGTTTGGAATTTGGTTCCATGAACTGAATTTTATCAGAAGCTCTGAAGTCCCACTGCCAGGATTGAAACTGGGACCAACCCCATGCCAACAGCAGCGAGACCCTGGGGCAGCTGCGGAAGTGGTCATTGCAGCTGGGGGCCCCTTTGTGGGCTATGGAGTGGCCATAAAGGAGGCCCCACCCCCAGGAACCTGCTGGGAGGCCATCAGGAATTATCTGGTGGTCTTCCCATGCGGTGGTGGCCCCTCCCGGCACTGGCAAAATGCTAGCAAGCGCAGGAGGCTTACGTGGCTCAATTGGCTGTCCAGTGGGAGGCCGTGTCGCTGTCATTCCTGCCATTGGTAATATGCCATAGTGGCAGGAAGACATCAGGTTCCCCTCCCGACACGTTCCCCCATTATATTACCAGCCCTCCCACCTCCCAGCCCGTCGCCAAAGGGCTGGTAAAATCCAGCCCCGTTTGTGGCCACTTCAACATGCAGTGCAAAGTGTGTCTGTGTGCACTATGATAGTGTTGCACAAAATATATCATTATTGTGAATCACAAACGCAACAACACAAGAAATAGGAGCAGGAGTAGACCATATGGCCCATCAAGCCTGCTCCGCCATTCAAAACGATTATGGCTGATCTTAGGATTCAACTCCACTTTCCTGCCTGCTCCCCATGTCCCTTGATTCCTGAGAGATCAAAAATCTGTCTATCCCAGCCTTAAATGTATTCAATGATGAAACATCCACAACCCTCTGGGGTGGAGAATTCCAAAGATTCACAACCCTTTGAGTGAAGTAATTTCTCCTCATCTCAGTCCTAAATGATCGGCCCCTTATCCTGAGACTGTGCCCCCATCTTTTAGATTCCCCAACCAGCGGAAATAATTTCTCTGTGCCTAGAGAAGCAGAATTAACATTTCAGGGTGGTGACCTTTCATCAGATGAAAGGTCATTGACCAGAAATATTAACTCTGCTTCTCTCTCCACAGTTGCTGCCAGACCTACTGAGTGTTTCCAGCACTTGCTGTTTTATTTCAAATTTCCAGCATCCACAGTATTTTGCTTTTATCTTTCAGTGTCTACCCTCTCCAGCCCCTTTAGAATCTTATATGTTTGAATGAGATCGCCTCTCATTCTTCTAAACTCCAGAAAATACAGGCTCAATTTCCTTAAGTCTCTCATCAAAGGACAACCTCCAGGACCCAATTTAGTGAACCTACTCTGCACTGGCTTCAATCCAAGTATATCCTTTCCTAAATGTGGAGACCAAAACTGCACACAATATTCCAGACGTGGTCTCACCAAAATCCTGTACAATTGTAGTAGGCCTTCTTTATTCCTGTACTCCAATCCTCTTGCAATAAAGGCCAACATACCATTTGCCTTCCTAATTGCTTGCTGTATCCGCATGCTAACTTTCATCTTTCCTTGTACAAGCACACCCAAGTGTCTTTGAACATTGAAACTTACAAGTTTCACACCTTTTAAAAAATATTCTGCTTTTCTATTCTTACGACCAAAGTGCATAACTTCACACAACCCTACATTATACTCCATCTGCCATCTTGTTGCCCATTCAATTAACCTGTCTACATCTCTTTGCAGCCTCTCTGTGTCCTCCCCACAGCTTACCTTTTCACATACCTTTGTATTATCAGCAAACCTAGATACATTACTTTATGCCTCTTCATCTGTCGTTAATATAGATTGTAAATAGCTGAGGCCCCAGCACTGATTTTTTTGGCACTCCACTATTTGCTGCCTGCCAAAGTTGGATTGAAAATTATTATCCACTTATTCTGTACCTCCAGCATTCATTATTCTGTTCAATATGTAACATCAAACCCTAAACCTGTACAACAACCTTCTTACTGGTGTAATTACATTACCCAAAGTTGGCAGCAGTCATTTTTCATAAATAGAAGCAATGAAAAAAACTGAGTTTGAATATGTTATGCATAATAAACAGTCATCAAGGGATTATTACAGAGATTTACATTAGGGGAAAAATGGATTAGGTCTGAAAATGGGTGTTTAGAAATGGCTGGGGCAGAGTTTCTGAGCAGGAAGAAGTGTGCAAATGGCACAACAGTGCACAAAGAGCATTCTAAAGTTTTCCAATGCAGAGGGGGCCTTGGTGCAAGAGGTGATCAGGAGGAGAGAGGGTCTCAATCCACTGGGAGCCAGGAGGCCCTCCAGACAGACACTGAAAAAGCAGAGGGAGCAACCAGCCATTGCTGTTAAATCCCAAGGACCTGGATGCAGTGTAGGAAGAAGTTTAATGACCTCACACAAGTGGTCAAGGTCAATGAATGTATCTTCAAATGCTATATCCTTACAAATGAACCACTAGCCTTACACAAAGCTCCAATTACCACCATCATCCCACCGTTCACTCACTTACCAATATTCTCCATCAACATATGAACATAAAAACCAATAAAGATAGGAACAGGAGGAGGCCAGTTACCCCCTCGAGCCTGATCCACCATCGAATTAGATCAGTGCTGACCTGCAACTTAACTCCACATACCCACCTTTGTCCATTACAATAATCTATCAATTGCAGATTTAAAATTAACAATTGGTCTAGCACCAATTGCTGTTTATGGAAGAGAATTCCAAATTCCAAACTCCTTCCAAACTTTGTGTGTAGATATGTTTCCGAATTACACTTCTGACAGGCCTGGTTCCAATCTTTAGACAATAACCACTATTTTTAGACTATACCTCATCAAGCACAACAGATACCTAACATTAATAATAATATATAAAATAAAAACAAGAAGCACTGGAAATACTCAGCAGGTCTGGCCGCATCTGTGGAGAGAGAAGCAGAGTTAATGTTTCAGGTTTGTGACCCTTCATCAGAACTGAAGAAGGGTCACTGACCTGAAATGTTAACTCTGCTTCACGCTCCACAGATGCTGCCAGACCTGCTGAGTATTTCCAGTGCTTCTTGTTTTTATTTAGATTTCCAGCGTCCGCAGTATTTTGCTTTTATTTTAGATACCTAACATTTATTGCCACACCTCACCCTTACACACTTAGCACTGCTACAAGCCATGTACCCACATCTCTCAGCTTGTATACCCTGGCAGCTATTCAACCATGGCAGCCACATCACTCAAACATTTCGTACCTCATCCACTCACACAGTTCCTGCTCTCTTGCAGAACAAGATGTCACATAACCAGAGGCAGGAGGAGCTAACCAGCAGGGGACAGGCACAACTACCTGTCTTTAACCCCATTGAGGAGACAGTGCTGGCTATTGTAAGACATAGCCTTTTACCCCTTGACAAGTTACTCTACTGCTCAGATATGAAAATTACGAAAAATAATGAGGCAACACTCAAAGCCCAAAATAAACTCCAATATCTTTACTTGGTTACCCATTAACAATACACCCATTAGAAACGAATTTGTTACAAGGAGTTATACATACGATCACCCAGCAAGTGGTTACTTTCCTGTCGATCGTTCTTTTCAGTGGCGGATCAAGCTACCCAACTTAAGCACCGAATCACTATTCACAACGATTATTATACCTTTCTTTCCAAGGTGGGCAGGATGTTTCATTGACAAGATCGTACTGTCCTATCAAAATCTACCTTTAGCTACAATTGTCCAATGGGGTGTCTAATTCTTTGTTCAAGCTATGATATCAGAAACTGTCTTGACAATGAGCATATTTGAAATGTCCTTGAGTAATATCATCACCTCTCATGAATGTAACAGAAGCCTTCAAGATCTTTATCAGTAAATACAATAGCAGCTTATTTTCCTGGTCATGCACACAATTTAAAACCACAGAACAATTAAGCAATCGAAGTCCCTCAAATTTCTTACTTCTTATAAGTTGTTGCTTGGAGAATTTCTAGTTGCTCTGCATTTTAAAAGAAGGCAAATTCTGGCATCATCAATCAACATCAGTTTATGTCACTCTCAGCTTTTCAAAATACTTTTGACCACTTCGGCCAGCTAAATTAGCATTTTTAAAGCACGTCAATCTCTTATCTTCGTGTTTCCAGACACCATGACTCCATGTTTTTTATGTACGTGAAGCTTCTCCAAACCATCTCTAACTTGGCATCAAAGCAAAACATAGCTTTGAAGTAAAAACAAAAATTGCTGGAAATACTCAGCAGGTCTGGCAGCATCTGTGGAGAGAGAAGCAAAGTGGGCGGCACAGTGGCGCAGTGGTTAGCACCGCAGCCTCACAGCTCCAGGGACCCGGGTTCGATTCCAGGTACTGCCTGTGTGGAGTTTGCAAGTTCTCCCTGTGTCTGCGTGGGTTTTCTCCGGGTGCTCCGGTTTCCTCCCACAAGCCAAAAGACTTGCAGGTTGATAGGTAAATTGGCCATTATAAATTGTCACTAGTATAGGTAGGTGGTAGGGAAATATAGGGACAGGTGGGGATGTTTGGTAGCAATATGGGATTAGTGTAGGATTAGTATAAATGGGTGGTTGATGTTCGGCACAGACTCGGTGGGCCGAAGGGCCTGTTTCAGTGCTGTATCTCTAATCTAATCTAATCTAATCTTAACGTTTCAGGTCTGTGACCTTTCATCAGAACTAGCAAAGGTTATAAAATAATTAGGTTTTAAGCAAGTGAAGGGGAGGGGATGGGGGAGAAAACAAAGGGGAAGGTGTTTGATAGGACAGAGGGAGATTAAATAACAAAGCTGTCCTGGGACAAAGGCAAAGACAAAGCATTAGTCCAGCGAAAGTGTTAATAGCAGAATAATGAGCAGCTCTGACCACATGAAAAGCAGGCACATGGTTAAAAAATAAAATATTAGCTTTGAAGTATGTCTGTTTATTGGTTTTGACTTGATTTTTTCATCTTTTCTGCTTTTTGCTAACTATTCCTTAGCCTTGAAGTGTTTTTTTCACTGTGACTCTGTTTATTTGCAATGATAAGAGCTTGTAGCTGTTAACATTACTTTAGCATGAAAATCCTTTTTGGCTTTGGCAATGCATTCTGGTCAGATTTGATCAGTTTTCTATAAACCTGTATACTGCACAGTTTCCTGTATTCCATTTAAACTATCAATGCTCCTGGGATAGCCTCACAAATCTCAACCACAAATTTCAATTAAAGTAATATTACCGTCTTACACTGTTATTGGAGCAACTGAGGCTATGGCCAACAGCCGGTCTAAAACCATAGAAAATGACGATATGTTTTTACCTAATCTGCCTTCTCTCATCCTATTTTCCCCCTCATCCCACAATCTTCTGATATACAAGCTGCAGATGGTCTAAGTATGCACCAGTTGCTTTCCCCCTGCAACCTTTTGCTCACGACAACCCTTCCCTTGTGCCTTTCTCCTTTCAGATAACCAAGAACTGACACCTGGTCGAGCGTTGGTGTTGGAGCATGAAGTGCAAGAGGTGACTGATGATGAAGAAATACTGTCATTCAACCTTATACTCACAACCTCCAGCTCAGAGATTGGCACTGTGCAAATTTTAGAGGGTAGCATAAAAGCGCAGTTTCCATGTTGTGAGTCTGCAGCGGGTAAGGGAGAAAGGGTAGTGTAGGTGCCAGCTCCCAGGACAGTGAGCTCGCACATGACTTCTTCTGAAAAGGTCTCAGATGAAGATATCAGGGTCGCGTACAGAAAAGGGCTGAATCACAATGAAATGCTTGGTACATTAGTAGGTCTGCGAGAAAGCCTGTTGTCTCTGACAAGGAACATGGCGGAATCCGGCCCCAACTTGGCACAGGGCTGTGTGCAGAGCTTGGAGCCCATTCTTTCCAGTGTGGAAGTGGTAGCCAATTCCATGACAGCAGTTGCAAACCTGACTATAATGCAACGACTGATGGCCAATATCTCAGCCTCCATTGCAGCAAAAGCAAAAGCCATCCAATCTCTGAGTGCTGGGGTGGAAGCTCAGGCTGAGATTGTGAAATCTCAGCTTGTTGCCATGCAAGCTCAGACTGCTGCCATTATGTCTGTGGATACCAGTGTTCAAAGGGGCTTTCAGACTCTCACAGCAGTCCAGCAATCAGTCCAATCGCTTACTAGGATTGCTGAGTCCCCATCTCAAGAGAGTAGCATGTGGAGCACAAACCTTTTGTCCTCTCTCAAGATTATAATAGCCTTCATGCTTCCAGCCCTGCCTCTCCGCCAGTGCACTTGCTGTTGACTGTCAGTCAGCCCAGACTCCTGCCGCCCATGCCGAGATGGTGCAGTTTGAAGCTGGGCCTTCTAGGGCCAAAGCTGCTCAAGGTTGTCTTGCTAGGACATCTGCAGTCCTCCCCACTGAAGTTCATCAGCCTTCCACCAGCTATGCTGCAATCACTAGGACTGCATTGGAGCACCATGACAGACAAAGGCACTCACAAGACAGGCACAAAGGGAATGCACAAGAATAATTATTTGGCTTTTGTATGAAATATTAGATGGTGTAGTTGATAAGGTTGATTTAGAATGGTTGTTTTGTGGTGGCTTTTATTTCAGCATTGTGCCAAGAGGTTTTTGTGATGGTCAATGGAAGATAAGGTATGTGACTGCTGTGTTCAATGGAACTGTAGTCAGAGGAGGCGAACACAGATAATCCAGCCGGAAAGGGGATATGTTGGTTACCTCCTTCCTGTTCTTCCTTTTCCACCTCCTCCTCCTCTTGCTTCACCTTATCCTCTTGCTCCTGAGTTGCTCAATGTATCCCTGGTGGCAAGGGATATGGTCTCATGAAGGCAAGGTTGTGCAGGACACAGCAGGACATATTCTCCAGCGAGTACAGGAGGACACCTCCAGAATGGTCCAGGCAGTGGAACCGTTGTTTGAGCACTGCAATGGTCTGTTCTACAATGTTTTGTGTGGTGACGCGGTTCTCACTATATACATGCTCTCTACATATTATAATAAAAGCAAAATACTGCAGATGCTGGAAATCTGAAATAAAAACAAGAAATGCTGGAAATACTCAGCAGGACTGGCAGCATCTGTGGAAAAGAGAAGCAGAGTTAAGGTTTCAGGTCAGTGACCTTTCATTAGAACTGGCAAAGGTTAGAAATGTAATAGGTTTTAAGCAAATAAAGTGGGGATGGGGCAAGAGATAACAAAAGGGAAGGTGTTGATAGGACAGAGGGTCACAGAGAATAACTGACCAGAAGGTCATGGAGTAAAGGCAAACGGTATGTAAATGGTGTGCTGAAAGACAAAGCGTTAGTGCAGAGAGTGTGTTAAGGGACAGAAAAATGAACAGTCCTGGCCCAAAGCACAAACATGAAAAAAAAACAGTGGGCAGGCACATGGCAACAAAATGAATGATGAAACAAACTAAAACAAAATAAAAAGAAAAAAGAAAAAAATAACTACAAATACAAATTTCATGCTCTGAAATTATTGAACTCAATGTTCAGTCCGGCAGGCTGTAGCATGCCTAATCTCTAAATGAAATGCTGTTCTTCGGGTTTGCGTTGATGTTCACTGGAACACTGCAGCGATCCCAGGACAGATATGTGGGCATGAGAGCTGGGGGGTGTTGAAATGGCAAGCAGCCAGAAGCTCGGGATCATGCTTTTGTACTGAGTGGAGGTTTTCCTCAAAGAGGTCACCCAATCTGCATTTGGTCTCCCCAGTGTAGAGGAGACCACATTGTGAGCAGCGAATACAGTATACTAAATTGAAAGAAGTACAAGTAAATCGCTGCTTCTCCTGAAAGGAGTGTTTGGGGCCTTGAATAGTGAGGAGAAAGGAGGTAAAAGGACAGGGACTACACCTCCTGTGATTGCATGGGAAGGTACTGGGGGAAGGGGTCTGAGAGAATAGCGAAGTGCCACAGAATGAAGGTATCATGACTGTTGTCAGGATAACAGGCACTCACCTGCATGATGTTCTCAGCATGATCGCTCAACAACTGCACATTCAAGGAATAGAACCCTTTATGTTGTGGTGCATCTCAGTATTTAGGTGCTCTGGCTGCAAAGTAATTTTTGCAGTCAATGGCACCCTGTACCATGGGGAAGCCCACTATCCTGGCAAAGCCACGTCCACGCTCTGTCTGCTTCTCTCTGGTCGGGAGAACACAATGACTCCCCTCTCCTCGTATAAAGAGCATCAGTTACCTTCCTTATGCAGCAATGAATAGCAACTTGGGAGATGTTACTGATGTCACCTGCTCCAGCCTGGAATGATCCCAATGAGAAGAAATTTATGGCCACAGTCACCTGTACACTGACTGGCAATGTCAACCTCACCCTACTCTGAGATGGCAGGCCTGTCTGCAAAAAGTGTCAAATTTTCATGAGCTCCTCCTTCATAAAACAATGTCATACAAACTGTTCTGAGGTTGAGGTAAGAGAGCTGCTCCAGGAAGACGGTGGGTGTATAAGGCCTCCTGCTGAGAGTGCCCCTCCTCCTCCTCCTCATCCTCCTCCCTTTGCAAACAGCTTGTCCTCTTTTGTGCTGCCGCTGTTCAACCTCCATTTCATGCACAGACCAAGGAGGATGGCAACAACAGCACCCCCATGACTGGAAGTTAGTGGTCTGACAAGAACTCTTGAAGTCAAAACCAAGGCCTTCTCCATGTGCAGCACCACTCTCTGTCAACTTCACTAACTTTAAGCAACTCTGAAAACAACCAAGCACTTCTACAAACTCAGACAGAGCCAGTGGAAATTAATCAGCAACTAACTGGAGAGTGGTTGATGTTCCTTTTAAATAGCGCTGTTGGGAGATCCTACTTGTTGCTGAACACATGCAGCTGTGCCTATTTGTTGGAGTGGCATGGTCAAAAATGGCAGCGCAGGCTTCAAATCAATTTTGATGTCACAATCTGCTTACTCTGCATACATCTGGCACACACTCCTAACGCCCATGCTACTGACCTCCCCAAAATGACACTCAATGCAAGCTGAATTTTGGTGCAATTGTCTTTTGCCAGACCTGTAGCTTTCCAAAGTCAGCCTGAGACTGTTTAAACTGTCTCTCAGAATGTAAATGTGCAGCCATGTTTTCAGCCATTCAGCTCTGTGGTCTTTTTAAACAAGTTATGTTCAATGTCCAGTAAAAGTTTAAATAGTGTTCCATATGACAAAATTAATATGTTTCGATTTGGCAGGTGTGATTTCATCATACCTTCCTATGAAAAGGTGACTAAAATTGCACTTACTACTCCAGGGCCCTATATAATTGTCGTAAGACCTCTTTACACTTATAATTTAATTCCTTTGTAATAAACAGAAATATAGCATTTGCTTTCCCAAATGTTTGTTGTACCTGTATGTTAACTTATTGTAATTTGTGTATAATGTACAAGGACATCCAATCCGTCCAAATACCAACATTTCCCAATCTCTCACCATTTACAAATATTCTGCTTTTCCAATTTTCTACTGAAGTGGATAACTACACATTTCTCCATATTATATTCTATCTGCCACTTTGTAGCCCATTCACTTAACTTGTCTATATCTTTTTGCAGCTTCTTTGTTTCTTTCTGTGCTCCTCACAACTTACTTTCCTATGTATCTTTGCATCGTGAGCAATCTTGGATACATTACACTCAGTCCAAACTGCAATTGGTGTGCAAACATTTCTCTGGAAAATAGAAAGATAAATGGATCAGGGATTACATTGGATGGTTGGTCCCTCACTAAAGTTGCAGATTTTATCCATTGGCAGGAATTTTATGACCCCCCCCCCCCCACCCGCCACTCCCCAGGAGTGGGTGGGAGGCAGGGCCTGCCGCTCCCATTGCCTACCCACCCCCCCTGCTATTTTACCAGTAGTGGGGAGTGGCAAACAGCCCACCTGCCTCAGGCCAATTGAGGTCCTTAAGTGGCCAATTCATTGCCACTTAAGGACCTCCTCCTGATGGGCACTCCAGCACCTGAGGAGGCCTCCCAGTAATACCTGGCAACCTCCTTGTGGGCTGGGGTTGGGCCCTCCTGATCGGACATCCTGTGCCCCATGAGGGGGGCCCCCACAGCAGCACAAGCCGCCCTTGCTGGAACAGCTCCCCCACCCTCTCAGTGGACCACAACTACCCACCTCTCCCCCACCCACCTCGCTAGGGCCCAGCTGATTGTCCCTGGCAAAGCCAGATCCCCACTTAACTTTTCCAGGGCCTCCTCCCTTGTTGCTGGTCCTGGCAGGGTGGAGTCCGAGTATTGGCACCAGTGCCAGTGATGCAGCTGTGGCTGAAGAGCTGCTGACCATCGATTAGCCGGCAGCTCTTGGAGGTGGGACCTTCTGCATCAGAGGGACGGTAGTACTGACTGAGGCCAGTTAAGGGCCTGGGCCATGCAAAATTGCTATGTGGCTTTCAGGCCCCGGTGGAGGTCGGCTCGTCCCTGACTTTCTGGTTGGTGGTGAGGTGGGGGGGGATGGTCACCACCTAAATGTAAAATTCCGGCCATTATTTTAATTTCTCTATCTTTTATGGATATGAAATTTGAACCCATTAGGTGCAAGAAATTTGTGTAACATTTGACAGTGTGAGAGCTGAAACGTGACCCCAATGTGTGCCACAGGAAGTGTGATGCCTGAAATATGACTGATATAAACTGTGTGCAGTATAATATTTTTATGTCATAGATAAATAAATGGGATTATTTAGAATCAAACAATATTAATTTTCAGTAATAGACATGATAACATTATCATGCATTGGGCATTCTTGTTTATAAACCTAGTAAAATGCATTCAACCAAACAACAATGCACCTCTGATACATTTAGAACATAAGTGCATAAGAATTAAGAGCAGGAGTAGGCCATTTGGCCCATTGAGCCTGCTCTGTCATTATTTATTTATTTTTTATTTAAAGATACAGCACTGAAACAGGCCCTTCAGCCCACCGAGTCTGTGCCAACCAACAACCACTCATTTATACTAACCCTACAGTAATCCCACATTCCCTACCACCTACCTACACTAGGGGCAATTTACAACGGCCAATTTACCTACCAACCTGCAAGTCTTTGGATGTGGGAGGAAACCGGAGCACCCGGTGAAAACCCACGCAGACACAGGGAGAACTTGCAAACTCCGCAGAGGCAGTACCCAGAATTGAACCCTGGTCCCTAGAGCTGTGAGGCTGTGGTGCTAACCACTGCGCCACTGTGCCGCATTCTACAAGATCATGGCTGATCTGACTGTGGCTTTAACTATACTTTCCTGTCTGCTCCCCATAACCTTTGACTCACTTGTAGACCAAAAATCTGTCTAACTCAGTCTTGAATATATTCAATGACCCGCTCTCTGGGGAAGAGAATTCCAAATATTAACGACCCTCTGAGAGAAGAAATTCCTGCTCATCTTTGTCTTAAATTGGAGGCCCTTTATTTTGAAACTGTGCCCCCTAGTTCTAGATTCCACCATGAGGGGAAACATTCTCTCAGCATCTACCCTGTCAAGCCCCCTCAGAATCTTATATGTTTCAATAAGATCACCTCTCATTCTTCAAAACTCCAATGATTATAGGGCCAACCTGCTCAATCTTTCCTCATAAGATAACCCCTTCACCCCAGGAATCAGCATAGTGAACCTTCCCTGAGCTGCCTCCAATGCAAATATATCTCTCCTTAAATACGGGGACCAAAACTGCACATAATTGATAGGAGGCAGGTATTCTACCATAGTTTGGTTTCTACATTTACTTCAGTTGCACTATCAATGTGTGCAGTGTTGTTATAAGTGCTGACAGATTGTCAATTCTACTGACACCAACTGTAGCAAACAACAACAGTCAAAATATACCAGCTAACTGAAGTGGTCATGATGCTGTTCATACAACTGATACCCTATCTTTAAGTCAGTGAAATGACAGATGTGATAATCAGCCAATTGCAGGCGTCACTGTCCCACGTTCTGTCTGGAAACTGGCCTCAGCCTGCAGATGGGGGAGGTGAACTGTGCAGCTCTCATTCATTCAGGATTGTAGATAACTAGCAGATCAGTGCCTGGTACTTCAATTTTAATTTGTTTAAAACTGTATCACGAGCTGACATAAAAACAGAAAGTATTGGAAATACTCAGCAGGTCTCGCAGCATCTATGGAGAGAGAAACAGAGTTAACGTTGCAGGTCTGTGACCTTTCATCAGAAAGCAAGCTGACAGTAAGGCTCCTTTCTTCCACAGCAGTACAGAAGCAATGATTTGCAAACAGCTTGACAATAAACAATCTCCCTTTAAACAGGTCCCATGTGAAGGCAAGGGACCTCCCAATGTAACACCAGTTTTATTTGAGTGCTGGTCTAGTACTCACAATTCATTATGTGAGTATTCTGTATTTTACAAAGAGGGCCCTAATGAGCAGAGGACACGACTGGTACTTAAGTTCCATCTAATTCCTGCACTTCTTGGTAGGTTTACTACCCTCACTGCACACCAAGTGCTTCGAAAGCCTCAGGGCACAATGGCCCTCAATGCAGGGAGCCAGTGCTTGATGGCTGCAGTGCAACAGATGCTCAGGAGTACAATGTCATTCTAAATATTTCAGCTGCAGTCTGTCTGTGTAGAAACAATTGTTTTTACTGAAGTTCTCAGGGGGCATGTGCTTAGCCAGAATAATAGCAATTTTAAATAATCTTACTTATTTAGAGTGCCTATATGTGACAAAATGTTAACCACTCATGCAGACAATGGTGAATTAAAGTGAAACATTCTAACCAACAAATACCCCTCTCATTCATGCCAATTCATGCTACAAGGAAAATCAACTTTGTTCGCTGGCATTGAAGCCTGTCACTATCATACAATCAGAACATTGCAGAGGCAGAGATGGAAGTCATCACAACCAATTATTCCTATTGGATAGCAGAAATTGAAACTGTCAAAATTAATTAATTAGACCACAAACTTAATTCACAACATTTTTAAACCTAATTCACAACATTTTTCAATTAAATGTTAATTTCTGAAAAGCACAGCTACAGATATGAAAGAATGAACTTCCATTTACAGTAACTTATATATCTTCATTACCTCCCACAATGTTTGCCACAGGCACCAAGAAGGAAGTCGTTGACCAAAAATTATGCCCCAAAACTCTGCCAGAGCTAGAATCTGATTAAAGGTTATTGATCTGAAACATTAACTCTGTTTCTCTCGCTACAGATTCTGCCTGACCTGTTGAATATTCCAGCATTTTCTGTTTTTATTTTAGATTTCCAGCATGTGCAGTATTTTACTTTTGTCGAATGTGATCATCCTTGGTTCTGAATCCTGGATAAGGTTGGATGACATTGTTATCTGGAGAATTGCAGATTTTTATCACAGTCATGCGAATGGTCCAATCTAACTGATCTTCACAGTGGGGCCTCCTTCGAATAAAAGAGGGAGTGAGGTTTCAGTATGATCATGGCATGGCCGAGACTGGAGAGGCTCAATGGCTCCTTGAGGAGTATGGGGAAGGACTCCTGTGCCTTCTGGTATGCAAGGCGTTCAAATAAAACTATCCACTCATCTGACTTGTTCCTCCCCATCGGCGGGTTATAATCGAGGCTCTAATATCAATAACATGAGAAATTAAGTCTTGGTTGATTCTTGATCTTTTGAGTCCCCTAAATAAGAAAGACCTACAGAAGAATAAAATATGCTTTTAACAGATATGATGGGTTTGTAAAGATTTCCAAAAAGTTTTCCCTCAATATTCAAGCCACTTAATTTTACACTTTAGCTGCGGGGCTACTGAAGTTTACAACTTTCTGCCTTCCTCTCTTTGATAGATAGTCAACACTATGTCCAATTTGGACTGCAAGCTCAGCATGAGTAAATAATTTGTGCTAAGCCCAGAAAATAATTAGCATTTGCCCCACTGGGGAGTTGGTTGCTGTGCTTCGGTCCCTTTGCATTCAGCTCCTCAGTCTGACCCTCCTTTCTTCTCCTTTTCTTTTTTTTTATTCTTTTATGGGATCTGAGTGCTGCTGGCAAGGCCAGTATTTGTTGCCCATCACTAATTGCCCCTTTCCACACTGAATTAGGTCAATGCATTTACCATGCTGTTGGCTAATGTATTTATGGGTGCAGGGAAATGGTAAGGGAAATCAAGGAAATGGCAAAGGGCTGCAGAAGACTGTAGCTTTATTAGATTGAATGGATCTATTAGTAAGGTTCAGCTGAAACATGCCTGTGTTAGCTCATTGTGAGCCTCCCATGCGTATATCGCATGGCACCTTGCCTGCAGCCCTATGGGGTCTTTATTATGTTGTGCCTGGTCAGAATCCCCCTCCATATCCTCATCATCAAAGGAAGCATTGCACTCCAGGATATCTTCATTGTTCAAAGCTTCTCCCCTCTGTAGTGCCAGGTTGTGGAGAGTGCAGCACACCACCACGATACACGAGACCCTTGCTGGGGCATACTGAAGGACTCCACCAGATCTATTCAGGTATCTGAACTGCATCTTCAGAAGCCCGATGGTCTGCTTGATGGTCACTCAATTTGCCCCATTGCAGCTGTTCTATCTCTCCTCTGCATCCGTGCTTGGATTCTGTACAGGCGTAAATAGCCATATTTTCAGTGGGTAGCCCTTGTCAGCCAGTATCCATCCTTGAAGGTGAGGAGGGTGACTGAAAATTTTGGGCACCAGGGATTGCCTTGGTACGTAGGCTTCATTGCAGCTTCCCAGTAACCTTGCACAGACCTGAAGGATCCATTCGCAATGTCGCAAACCAGTTGCACAGAGCAGGTGGAAGCCTTTCCTGTTGATGAGGGCTGCTGCCTGGTCTGTGGGAGCCTTGATGGCCACATGCATGCAGTCAATGACATCCTGCTCCTGAAGGAATTCAGGGATTTCCCGGACCATATGGCCCTCTCAGCCAGACTGTCCAGATCGGTGTAAAAACACCTGTAATAGCTGGCCCTCTTAAAGATGCCATTGATCTCCATCTTGATGCAGTGATGAGCCTCAGACGGTGCGATCTCACAGATATCTCCAAACCATCCCTGGAATTATCCTGAGGCACAAAACCGCAGCGCCACAGTGACCTTTAACACCACAGTCATTGAGTACCCACCACTTCCCATGGAGTTCAGCTCATCCTCTACCATGGCACACAGCGTGATGACCCACCTCCCTGGAGAGGCACTGCTGCTCCAACATTTGTAAAAAGCTAATCCTCTGACAGTAGACCCTTTCTCATGGGTAGCCTCTTCTGTGCACAAAAGGCAGGTTGTGTGCCCCTCTGCACCCTCCTTGTCCATCCCCGTTACCAGGCTCATGTTCCTGCTGCCCCTCTGAGTGCTGAAGGCCCACTCTCAGCAGCTGCAGCTCTCGCCCTCTCTGATGCTCCTCCTCACGAGAGACCTCAAAGCCTGATTGAATGAGGTACATAGCAAGTAGCTGAACTTACTTTTCATAGCTATCCTACCCCCCAAATCCTTATTCTGCACATACAACTGCCTAGTCAGTGAGGACACTCAACTAGAGTGCCTCGACTCTGCCAATCAAGTGTGTCTTGGCACCAAACTGCTGCTGCCACTGTGCAGCCAGTACCAAGCCATGCTATCACTTGCAATGGCTGCTGTTAGGCCAGTTAGTCTAACATCTGTTATTGGGAAACTGCTGGAATCCATTATTAAGGAAGTAGTGGCAGGACAGTTAGAAAATCATAATATAATCAAACAGAGTCAACATGGTTTTACGAAAGGGAAATTGTGTTTGACCAATTTATTAGAGTTCTGTGAGGATGGAACAAGCAGAGTGGATAAAGGGGAACCTGTAGATGCACTGCAGTTGGATTTCTGAAAGCCATTCGATAAGGTGCCACATAAAAGGTTACTACACAAGATAAGAGCTCATGGTGTTGGGGGTAATATATTAGCATTGATAGAGGATTGGTAACTAACAGGAAACAGAGAGTTAGGATAAATGGGTCATTTTCAGGGTGGCAAACTGTAAATAGTGGTGTGGCAGAGGGATCAGTGCTGGGGTCTCAACAATTTACAATCTATATTAATGACTTAGATGAAGGTACAGAGAGTAATGTAGCCAAATTTGCTAACGATACAAAGACAGGTGCAAAAGCAAGTTGTGAGGAGTTTTCAAAGAGATACAGATAGGTTAAGTGAGTAGGCAAAAATTTGGCAGATGGAGTATCATGTCAGAAAATGTGAGGTTGTCCAATTCGGTGGTAAAAATAGAAAAGCAGATTATTATTTAAATGGCGAGAGACTGCAGAATGCTGCGGTACAGAGGGATATGGGTGTCCTCATACATGAATCACAAAAAGTCAGCATGCAGGTACAACAAGTAATTAGGAAGGCAAATGGAATGTAGGCCTTTATTGCAAGGGGGATGGAATATAAAAGTAGGGAAGTTTTGCTACAACTGAACAGGTGTTGGTGAGACCACACCTGGAGAACTGTGTATAGTTTTGGTCTCCTTATTTAAGGAGGGATATACTTGCACTGGGGGCAGTTCAGTAAAGGTTCACGAGATTGAATACCTGGGATGAAGGGTTGCCTTTCGCGGAAAGGTTGAGCAGGTTTAGCTTATACACATTGGAGTTTAGAAGAATGAGAGGTAATTTTATTGAAACATTCAAGATTCTGAGGAGGCTTGACAGAATAGATGCTGAGAGGATGTTTCCCCTTGGGTGGGGGGGGAATCTAAATTTGGGTCTCCCATTTAAGACTGAGGTGAGGAGGCATTTCTTCTCTCAGAGGGTTATTAATCTTTGGAATTCTCTACCCCAGAGAGCAATAGAGGCTGGGTCATTGAATATATTCAAGGCTGAATTAGACAGTTTTGATATGCAGGGGAGTCAAGGGTTATGGGGCAGGCAGGAAAGCAGAGTTGAGGCTGCGATCAGATCAGGCATGATCTTAGTGAATGGCCTAGCAGGCTTGAAGGGTTGAACAGCCTACTCCTGCTCCTATTTCTTATGTCCTTATGTTATGACTGCAGCCACGAATGACCTGCTGCTGACCTTCCTCCTTGTTATAGCTGGTGGGGCCTGTAGCTCCATTGTTCCTGCGTCCCCCTCGTAAAATTGAAAAATCTCATAAAATTGGAGTTAATTGCCAGTTTAACAGGCTTAATTACCTGCCCGCCGCATTGAAGCGTGACCTCCTCTTGCCAGCCTGGGCACCTCTCATAATACCCGCATGCGACGCGGCGGCGTCAGGCTATCCTCTTAACTTCTTCCTCCATGCCCTCTCACCTCCCTGCCCGTCTCTGAAGGGCCGGTAAAATTCCAACCAAAGAGTTGGGGTAAATGAGTATTGTTTGGATTGGAGAATGGTTGGAGGTGGTGGACCCCAAAGGTCAGTGCTAAATCCTCTTTGTCCTCTGAGTGCACATTGAACACTGTGGGCTGACTTTTGTCCTGAGGGCAAAGGTCATGTCAGTGGCAGCAGAAGTGAGTGCCTTTCCATTTTCTTGTTACTTTTTGGATTTTCAAGGGAGTGGTGTTGGATCTTGACAAGGTGGTCAGAGGTGTTTGTTTGCCTGTCAGGAGAAAGTCTGCTTCAGTAATGAGGGCAATTGTTGCAGTCCCTCTTTGGCTTCAGCATGATTTGGAATGGAGCACAAGAAGCAAAAAAGGAAAGCAGTATACAGAGGAAGGAGGAAGAGGAAGGGGAAGGGAGGAGGCATCCAGGCCCCCTTCGCTCTGACAGGCTGTCTATCACTGGACACACAGACTCCAGATCCCTTGAGATGTCATCCCTGCATCACTGTTGCTCCATAATTCCCCACCTTTCAATCCATACGTAACATCAGAGCGTCCTCTTGTCCCAAATCCTGAATTAAAAGTCACTCACACAGAAAAATCCATAACTACTTTATCCAGCAACACTTCCAATAATACATGCACAACTGAACTACTCAACCTAGTGCATTCCCTTAGTTCCTGCCTAATGGGTGCATTTGCCTGTCCTACTGCTGCTCCAATGCTACGCAGTGCTACCCCAGTGACTGCAGTATGACTGGTGGTAGGCTACTGACTTTCACTGGGGGAGACTGTCGATGGCCTTGGAAGATGATCTCGAGTAGTTCTGGGCCTTGCATCACCTTAGCATTGGCACCAGTAGTCTGGGCTGGCTGGCCAAGAAGTAACAGCAAGGACAGCGGCAAAGTAGCAGTGGTGGTAGAATGAATACTGTCATCCTGAGAGAGGACAGCAGGTTCATGCACCATGGAGCCACTGCCATTTCCCCATGGAGGCACTTCAGCAATTCTAGTCACCTGCTGGAGGACAAATTGCTGAATTGCTGTACTGGTATCTGCAGCCATGATGGCAGCAATCTGAGCATGCATGGAACCAAGCTTGGATTGCAGAGCAACAAGCATGGGTCTCAGGACCTCAGAATGAGCTTCCACTGCAGAATTGAAATGTTAGGTGGCTTCTGCCTCTGCTGCAATGGAAGCTGCATCACAGCTGGGTCAGTAAGTGATCTCATGGAGTTGCTCACTACTTCCATGCTGGAAAGGATAGTTGACAAGTTGGAGCTGGACTCCTCCATGTTCCTTGACAGTGAGAACAGGCTGCCTGCCAGACCTGTCAATGCACCAGCATCTCTATGTATATGTCATCAGCGTTCTGCTGTACACCGCCCCTTCGAAGTCCTCATCTGAGACCGCTGCAGCAGAACTTAAGTGTGACCTTGCCCTCCGGGGAACTCACACACTCACCATCATTTCCCCCAGCTTGACTGGAACCCATTCATGCCTGGTGACTCCCCATGTGTTGATCCCAGCTCTCTGCTACTTTTAAAGTCTGTACAGTGCCTGTAGCTGAGCTGGTGGCTGCAATTATCAGATCAAGTGACAGTGCTTTTTTACCAGAGGTTAGGTGTGGCTCTCTCTCTTAATACTGAGGCAGAAACAGCTGTCCAGGCAGCAAATCTTGGGTACCTGAAAGCAAAAATACAGAAGGGGAGTGTTGGAGTGAGGAAAGGGGGAAGTGATTGCAAGTAAGAGGTCCATGGTCACACATCTGCAGCTTGCATTTCATGGCAGATAGCAGGATGAGGGTGAAGTGGGTTTTGAGAGGGTGTTTACATTGTTCTTTGCAAAAAGTGCTTTTAGAGCTGATATTTGAATTGTGGACTGAGTGAAATGTTTACAGACTGCAAGGCACCTCTTTCCAAGCAGCTCAACATGGAAATATCAGGAAGATTTATGACTGTCACATCACTTGATTGTGGGTTTTAGTTTCACTTTGCATTCTGAAAAAAGTGTGGACTGGACCAGCAGCATGCAGTGAGACCTGGCTGGGATCTGTTTTGCAGACCAGAGAAAATACCTACTCTCTGTAAAAGAAGACTTGCCTCTCTTGGAAAAAAGAAATACTACATTTGAGGTGTGGCTGTAGTCTGCCTAGAGAAAGAGAAAAGACCCAAGAAAAGAGGAGTTACTGCACTCTGTGGAGAAAAACTGCTTTGCAGAGAGGAAGCCCTGCATTTGAAAGGCAGCATCTTCCTATTGCCTCCAGTCTCTCAAGAATCCCTGCCTCAAGAGTGGTTCCTATTGCCTCTTGTGTTTTGGGAGATTCTGAAAGCTCAAGAAAACTCCTATTGATAGACTTCTACGTCAAAACCCAAGCAGCCCTGTTGTTCACCCTTTTCTGAAAGACCTTTGTGATGCCTGCTGCAGACAAATTGCCTTTGAAAGCCTACCCATCACAGATTGTTCAACAACCTTGCCTAGAGAGACTTTGAGTGGCATCTGACTATTCGACTCTGGGACACCTCACCGACCCGGAAATATCCTACCAGACCGTGACAACCCAATTATTTTATTATTCCTAAGAAATAGTTGTAAACCGAGAAAGCCTTTTTCACAGGTTAACTGGTTTTTGAATGATGTGTGTGTGTGCATGAGGGTTCAGAAGAATAAGTAGTTTTAAAAGAATCCTTTTCACATATAGAGTTATATCATGATTTAGATTAGATTAGAGATACAGCACTGAAACAGGCCCTTCGGCCCACCGAGTCTGTGCCGACCATCAACCACCCATTTATACTAATCCTACACTAACCCTATATTCCTACCAAACATCCCCATCTGTCCCTATATTTCCCTACCACCTACCTATACTAGTGACAATTTATAACGGCCAATTTACCTACCAACCTGCAAGTCTTTTGGCTTGTGGGAGGAAACCGGAGCACCCGGAGAAAACCCACGCAGACACAGGGAGAACTTGCAAACTCCACACAGGCAGTACCCAGAATCGAACCCGGGTCCCTGGAGCTGTGAGGCTGCAGTGCTAACCACTGCGCCACTGTGCCGCCCATTATTGTTTAAGATTTAGTTTATTAATAAATAGTTAATTTTGTTGTTGTTTAAAGAAACCTGGTTTGCTGTGCTTTATTTTGGGGGACAAATAGAGTGTTTAATGTGGCTATTTTTCCGTAGGTGGGAAGCTTTACTGATATGTTATGACCTGTGGAG
This sequence comes from Heterodontus francisci, assembly GCF_036365525.1. Classification (NCBI taxonomy): domain Eukaryota; kingdom Metazoa; phylum Chordata; class Chondrichthyes; order Heterodontiformes; family Heterodontidae; genus Heterodontus; species Heterodontus francisci. The sequence continues at coordinate 119,131,839 of NC_090371.1, forward strand.
TAGTGGGACTGAATTAACAGTGCATTACTCCCACCTTGGTCATAACAACTGCCATTCATAATGTTCTCAGTGATGCCAGATGCAATGGGCTGAGTCACAGCTGGGCCAAAAATGCAGAGGATTGTCTCCTCCAAGGAGCTCAGGATTTGCAGACTTGCCTGTCCCCTGTGCGGTCTCTGTTGTTCCCTGCAGTTGTGTGTGATCTTGTCCTGCAAGAATGAGGGAAGAATGTCAGCGAGTGTGTTGCAATGCATTTGAGTGATGTGCCTGCCATATCTGAATTGCTGGAGGTGTGTGGAAGCTGCAAAAGGTGGTTGTGAGGCTGGCAGCATTGGCACATGTGTGAGGGTGATGTGGAGTATCTGAATATTAGGTCCTGAGTGCTAATGAGTGCTGCTGGGTGAATACTGCGGTGTGGTGCATTGAGCAGCATGAGAAATTGGTGATACGGTATGTAGGAGGTTTAAAGTTGCTGACCTTGACCACCAGCATGAGATTATTGAATTTCTTCCAGCACTGCTGCCAGGTCCTCAGAGCCAGACTCCAGTAATTGACCTCCCTGGCCACCTGCTCCCATTCCTTTCTCAGGATGTGCCTTGAGGGCCTCCTGGCCTCCCATGGAAGCATTCCTTTTTCACCTCAATCACTAATCCCTCCAGCCTGGTATCAGAAAACCTGGAAACCCATTCTCTTGCTTGTTGCTCCATTCATTGTGCTTTTCCTTCCAGTCAAGCCTTCCAGAGATGATTGCATCAGCATATGATGTATGAGCACAGCTCCCCTTTACGAGGGGAAGACTGCCTTTAAGGTGTGCAGGCTAGCTGAAAAATGTGCTAGCCACGCATGATGCTGGGTCCCTGACTAGCCCGAAGTTTGCAGGTTGACTGCTTTGCGTCCCTTGATCCCCATGGACAAAAACGGGCCTTATGGAACTTTTTCACCAGGATCTTTAAGTGTATAAATGAGGGGCTCGTGCCTGTTTCAGGAACCCTCTGCAAAATTAGATAGTGCAGAGCCGAGCAGCACCAGGCCTGTTCTGCTGAGGATTCTTCAGCAACAACCACCAAAAGATCACTTTATACAAGATAATTTTTTAAATATTCTTGTGAAGAAAGGAGGAGCAGGATTCACAGTATCAAGACTGCCCTCCCTTGTTGTCCTGTTACCACTCTCCCTATCTCCCAGGACTCACTGGTATCACTCTCACTTCTGAGACACAAGGTTGTGGATTCAAGTCGACTCCAGAGACTTGAGCACAAAATGATGACAATAACAACTTGCATTTATATCCTGCCTTTAATGTAGCAAGCTGCTTCATAGGAGTGTTATCAAACAAAATTTGACAATGAGCCACACGTTAGGACAGATGACCAAAAGCTTGGTCAATGAGATAGGTGTTCAGGAATATAGGCTGACACCTCACTGCAGTACTGAGGGAATGTTAAACTATTGGAGATGCTGTTTTTTTGGATAAGACATTAAACTGAGGCCCCTTCTGCTCCCTAAGGTAGAAGTATAAGATTCCATGGCACTATGTTGAAGAACAGCATGCGATTTCTCCCTGGTATCCCTCAACCAGTATCTAAAAACACAGATTCTTTGGCCAATATATTACTGCTGTTTGTGGGAGCTTGCTGTGTGCAAACTGGTTGCTGCGTTTCCTACATTACAACAGTGACTACAATTCAAAAGCATTTCAATGGCTGTAAAGCACTTTGAGAAGTCCTTAGGTCATGAAAGACGTTTTTTTAATTTTACCTTTGGGCTTTTGATGGCGAGACAAGTGGCTCAAAAGGTACCTGCTTAGAATTGGGGAGCTACCTGTGGAGACGCAACAGGCAGCAGCAGCTCACCTGAATACTTTTAATGAGGTCAGAGGACCAATTTTGTGTTGGCCCTGGGCCTCCTCATTGGCTGGGTGTTCGTTTGACCCATTAACAGATCTACCCAGTTTACTGTGGACAGTCTCTGCCTCATCCCGGTAAAGTCAGCCTTACCTAAGTTTAAAATTCTAGTAGCTGATTCATGCTTTTCATTTTCAAACGCATCCTTGAATTCGATCATGTTGTGATCACTGTTTGATAAATGTTCACGCACAGTTAGGCTACTAATTAAATTTAGCTCATTGCTCATAACTAAATCTAATATTAGATTAGCCTGTCCCCTTGTTACATCTAGTACATATTGCTGTAGGAAACTAATCCGGACACATTCCAGAAATTCACTACCTTTCTGACAGGTGCTTGTCTGCCTCTCCCAATCTATGTGTAAGTTAAAATCCCCCATTAATACTACTCTGCCTTTGTTACACACTTGCCTAATTTGTGCATTATACAATCTAACACCTCAGAACTGCCACCAGGGGGTCTATACACAACACCTATTACAGTTTTAGATCCTTTTCTGTTCCTCAATTCCACCCATAAGGTCTCCACTGGATGCTTTCCCCTCATTATATCCTCCCTCACCAATGAGGTGATATTATTTCTAATCAGTAAGGCTACTCCACCCCCTCTGCCATTTTCCCTGTCCCTCCTGTAAACTTTATAACCAGGTATATTTAGTTCCCAATCCCAACCATCCTGCAGCCACGTCTCCGCAATGGCCACCACATCATAATCTTCCATGTGAATTTGTGCCTGCAGCTCATCTAGTTTATTCCTAACACTCCGTGCATTTGTATATAGAACTCTTATTTGGGCTATACCCCCTAACCTGTCCCTCAGCACTGATGCTTTATTTGCCTGTTTATTATTTCTCCTGGTTTAACCAGTATACTTCTTGCAGTTTGGTAACAACCTTACCACTAACTTGCACTCCTACCTTCTCCTTTACCTTCCTGTTTTTCCATGCAACTGAACCCTCCCCCCCCCCCCACTATTTAGTTTAAAGCCCGATCTACAGCCCTAGTTATGCGATTCGCCAGGACGCTGGTCCCAGCATGGTTCAGGTGGAGCCCGTCCCATCGGAACAGCTCCCTCCTTCCCCACTACTGGTGCCAATGTCCCACGAATTCGAACCCATTTCTCCCACACCAATCTTTGAGCCACACAGTTACCTCTTTAATCTTATTGACCCTTTGCCAATTTGCTCGTAGTTCCGGAGATTATTACCTTTTTGGTTCTGCTTTTTAATTTAGCACCTAGCTGCTCATATTCCCTCAGCAGAACCTCTAACCTCGTTCTACCTACATCTTTGGTACCTACGTGGACCACGACAACTGGATCTTTCCCCTCCCACTCCAGGTTCCTCTGCAGCCCAGATGAGATATCCTGAACCCTGGCACCAGGTAGGCAACAGAGCCATCGGCACTCTAGATCCTGGCCACAGAAAACAGTGTCTATGCCCTTACCTATACTATCCCTGATTACAACTACATTTCTCTTCTCTCCCCCCACTAATATGGCTCCCTGTACCATGGTGCTGAGGTCAGTTTGCTCATCCTCCCTGCAGTCCCTGCTCTCGTCCACACAGGGAGCAAGAATCTCGAACCTGTTGGACAAGGACAATGACTGAGGCTCCTGCAGCACTACCTCCTGGATCCCTCTACCTGCCTCACTAATAGTCACACCCTCCTGTCCCTGACCACTGGCCGAATTCAAGGTAGTTAAGCTAAGGGGTGTGACTGCCTCCTGAAACACAGCGTCCAGGTAACTCTCCCCCTCCCTGATGTATCGCAGTGTTCGAAGCTCAGACTCCAGCTCATCAACTCTGAGCCGGAGTTCCTCCAGCAGCCAATACTTGCTACAGATGTGGTCACTAGGAACCAGAATGGGGTCCACCAGCTCCCACATCATGCATCAACACATCAACACATCACCTTACCCTGCATCTCTATTTTATTTAATTAGATTTTAATTTGTTTTTTAAATTACCGACTGGTCTTTAGTTTTTAATCTGTAAAATATTTCTCCTATTCACCTTTAACCTGAAATCAACTTAGAATAGGTAATTCAAATTAGCAGTTACTTACCAATCAATGAACTTACAGTTTTCCTGTGATGGCACGCTTTGTTTTTTTCCACTCTGTTTTTACTACCTTAAATTACCCAAAAATTAGATTTACACCAGGAACCTTGATTCCCCCGCAAAAAAAACACTACCTCCTATATTAAAAAAGAACTGTAGACCATTCTTTTTACTTTAGTTACGAACCCAGCTATTTAGAGATGTTCCCTAACAGCAGTTACTCGCCAACCAATCACCTTGCAGCTTTCCTGTGATGTCACTGTTGACTATTTTCAAACCTCCGGCGCTGTCTGAGTGAACTCTCGCTCTCTCTCCCGGTCTCTTTGTGCTCTGGCTCCTCTCTCGCTGTTTCCCACTGTCCGAGTGAACTCTCTCTCTCTCTCCTGGTCTCTTTACGCTCCGGCTCCGTTCTCGTTGTTTCCCGCTGTCTGAGTGAACTCAAGTGGTCATACCCCTTAGGATAGGGTCTTCTGATTTGGTCAGTGGTCAGGGACTGGACAGTATGGCTGCAGCTGAAGCAGGTAAGGGGATCCAGAGGGCAGGAGTGCAGGAACCTCATCTTTTGCAATTGTCCAACAGGTTTGAGATTCTTTCAGCGTGTTTGGATGAGAGTGGAGGTTGCAGGGAGGATGAGCTAACTGACCATGGCACCCTGGTACAGGAAGCCATTTAAGTTGGGGGAGAAAAAAGTAATGTAGTGGTAGTAGGGGACTGTATAGTGGAATTGACACTGTCCTCTGCAGCAAAGAACGAGAGTCCAGAAGGCTATGTTGCCTGCCCGGTGCCAGGGTTCAAGACATCTGCTCAGGGCTGGAGAGGAACTTACAGTGGGAGGGGAAAGATCCAGTCATCATCAATTCTGATGAAAGATCACTGACCTGAAACATTAACACTTCTTCTCTCTCCACAGATGCTGCCAGACTTACTGAGTATTACCAGCACTTTGTGTTTTTATTTCAGATTTCCAGCATCTGCAGTATTTTGCTTTTATTTAAGAAATAATGTGAATTTGTCGGAAAGGTACGGCGATAAGCATGGAGGATTTTAATCGACATATAGACTGGAAAAATCAGATGGGCAAAGGTAGCCTAGATGAGGTGCTCATATAATGTTTTCAGGCTAGTTTCTTACAACAGCACATTCAGGAGCCAACCAGAGAGCAGGCTCTACTGGACTTGGTGCAACGAGACAGAATTAATTAATGACATCATAGTGATGGCGCACCTAGGTAGCAGCAATCATAATATGATTGAATTTTACATTCAGCTTGAGGGAGAGAAGAATGGATCCAAGACTAGTATTTTAGACTTAAATAAGGGCGATTATGAGCATGAAAGCAGAGCTAGCTAAAGTCAACTGGCAAAGGAATGTTTCGACCAGGTGAGAAGGGGTCTAGGGGGTTCCCTCTCAGCTTTTGCCTGGTTTAACCGTTAACAGGGTTTAATTTAAAAACACCGTGTTTTAACTCCCCCTCAGTAAATCCTTGTTCACTGCTCCAATTGTAAAGCAAAGAAATCAAACAGGTTTCCTTAAATTTAAACAAGAAAGGTAGAAGTTTATTCATCTTAACCTCTTATCCGGTTAATGACTACAAATATGCGGTGTGACCACACTAGCATGCATACGCGATAAACACACACGCAGATAGGGACAGAAAAAGAAGAAGGAATAAAGGGGAAAAATCTGAGACAATATCTGGTAGTTACAGTCCTTTAAGTTCAGTATGGAGTCTTTAGTTGCCGGTAAGTTGCTGGGTGCTGCCTGTGTGGAGTTTGCAAGTTCTCCCTGTGCCTGCGTGGGTTTCCTCCGGGTGCTCCGGTTTCCTCCCACAACCAAGGGACTTGCAGGTTGATAGGTAAATTGGCCATTATAAATTGCCCCTAGTATAGGTAGGTGATAGGGAAATTGAGGGAAGGTAGGGATGTGGTAAGAATATGGGATTAATGTAGGATTAGTATAAATGGGTGGTTAATGGTCGGCACAGACTTGGTGGGCCGAAGGGCCTGTTTCAGTGCTGTATCTCTCAATCTAAAATCTAAATCTAAAAGTCTTGCAATTCATTGGGGTCCAGTTCACACTTCAACTTGTTCCAATGTAGGAGTTTTTTCTCTCTTGAGGTTTACGTGTCTTCCGTGGGTCCAGTGGCTTGGGAGAAAGCGACAGAGAGAGAGAGACAGCCAGGCGGGAGACTTGCTTGTTTCAGCTTCAGTTGCATACAGCCTTCTGAATTTTGAATTCCTCTAACAAAATTACTTCTCTGAGATTTTCATAGCTGAGCTGTATTTTAAGAGCCCTCAGCCACTGGTCAAGGCCAGCTGTTTATTTCTTTCAAACTCCCGGTAAGTTTGATCAGCTTGCTTCCCGAGGGTTCTAAGCTTTTGGTGATTGGCTGCCGGTACTAACTCATATGCCCTGAGGATAGCATTTTTTATCAGTTCATAATTTGATGAACTCTCATCTGGCAACATGGAATAAACCTCATGGGCTTTTCCTACTAATTTACTCTGTAACAGCAGAGTCCAAGCCTCAGCTGGCCACTTTAACTGCCTTGCCAGTTCTTCAAAATTCACAAAAAACGCTTCCACGTCTCCCTCATTGAATTTTGGGAACAGTTGGGAAAGTTTTAACAATTCTGTATCCAGTCCTGAATTACACTCCTCCATATTGGCCATGCTTTCACTGGGGGTTAATCTGTCGCTCCCTAGTTAACTCAAGCCGCTTCAGCTCTCTCTCTTCGCATTCTTTCTGGAAGGTTCTTTCTCTTTCTCTCTCCTCCCTCTCTTTGTCTGCACATTCTTTCTGGAAGGCTCTTTCTTTCTCTTTCTCCTGTCTCTCTCTTTCTAGTTCTCTTTCCTCAAATACAATTTTCCTCTGTTCTAATTGTATCTTTGCCAGCAGTACCCTGTCTGGGTCTACTTCTAACCCTGTTTCTGCTTCTTCAGATTCAAGGAAAAAATGGTTGGCCACTAGCCTTAGGATTTCAGACTTCCTAGCCTTGCCACGTACAGTGATCCCACACTGCTGAGCCATTTTCCTCAACTCCTCCATAGACAGTGCTTTTAACTTATCCCAAGTTACGTCACCCTGGCTTGGGGAGCTACTAGCTTCAGTCGCAGACATGTTAGTATTCTAGCACACACAACCAGAAGAAAACCTGTATTGAAAACTTTTCTCTTTTTGATTGGGAACAATTTGGCTTCCCACTTCCAATTTCTCATTTGTCTGTGAGTCAAATCTCAGACGCTGGCCCCCGAATTTCTGTTATGACCGGATGAGATGGGATCTAGGTGGTTCCCCCTCAGCCTTTGCTGTAAAAGGGTTTAATTTTAATTTGAAAACACTGTTTTTAGCTCCCCCTTCAGTGAATCCTTGTTCACTGCTCCAATTGTAAGGCAAAGAAATCAAACAGGTTTCCTTAGATTTAAACAAGAAAGGTAAAAGTTTATTAATCTTAAACTCTAATCCGGTTAACGACTACGAATATGCGACGCGACCATACTCGTGTGCATACGTGATAAACACACACGCAGATAGAGACAGAAAAAGTAGAAGGAATAAAGGGGAAAAGTCTGAGGCAATATCTTGTCGTTACAGTCCTTTAAGTTCAATGTGGAGTCTTTGTTTGCCGATAAGTCTTGTAATTCATTGGGGCCCGGTTCACACTTCAACTTGTTCCAATGTAGGAGTCGTTTCTCTCTTGAGGTTTACTTGTCTTCCATGGGTCCGGTGGCTTGGGAGAAAGCGACAGAGAGAGAGAGACAGCCAGGCAGGAGACTTGCTTGTTTCAGCTTCAGTTGCACACTGCCTTCTGAATTCAATCTATCCTGTGGCTAGTTCAAAAAACCTGGACTAGCTAGTTAGTCATATGAGCAGGCTCTGTGGATTGTATCATTTTAGCAGGGCCTGGAATGCACTTCCTTACACCTTCAATGTCTGGTGATTAAAATCCCATTTGGGTTAATTGGAGCAGGGAATAGTCCTTTGTCTCCACAAGCAGCGTCTCTTAGTATGCAAATATCCTTCCAGCCCAGTGTCTGGTGATCTTCAAACAAGTCATTTCTTCACTCCAGCAACAGTTTAAAATCAATGTTCATATGACAAAATTAATATGCCTCATTCTTGGTAGGTGGGGGTCTTCATGACACCTCCACACCCAGCGGAATGAAATGTGATTTTTTTTAAAAAGAGCATTTAATTAAAAGGGACTAGAGAGAAGATAAGGACAGGAAGACACACATGCATCTCTCTCATTCATTCAGAACCCTAGCAATTGTTACAGCCTGTCTTTTCTTGATATCAGTGCTGCTTTAAACAGCCTTTTTTGACATCCCAATAAATATGTGGTTTTTGGGGTAGATATTTTTTCCAGTTTGCACATTTGCATGACTGCCTCAGGTGTCTATGTTCTGGCTGAGGTCTGCAGGGGAGGGTTAGGTTTAAGGCTGCGTTTGCTGACAATGCAACCACAAGGTGGCGCTGCAGTGGCACATGTGCAAATGCAGCCTGTGGCACTAAAACATCGCAGTCTGCGACATCAGGCAGCTGCCAGGACTAAAGATGGCACTGCTCAAATAATCATGCGATGGCAACCTAACACATGGCAGCACACAATGGCCGGAGGGAGAGAGCGAGCGGGCAGGGGAGGGAGAGAGCGAGTGGGCCGGGGAGGGTGTGAACGAGCGGGCCAGGGAGGGAGTGAGCAACCAGGCCGGGGAGTGGGTGAGCGAGTGGGCCAGGGAGGGGGTGAGCGAGCGGGCCGGGGAGGAGGTGAGCGAGCGGGCGGGGCGGTGAGCCGGGGTGGTGAGCGAGTGGGCAGGGGGGTTGAGCAGGTGAGGGGGGGGGAGCGGGCGGGGGGAGGAGGAGAGCACATCTGCCCCCACACCTGCTCTCTCCCCGCTGCCCCCACTCTCGGCCCACGTTACACGATGACGTCATCTGCGTATGCGCAAACCAGTCCTGGCAACGCGGTACGCATCGCATGCACATAGAGCAGGAAACAATCTGCGCATATGCGCAGATTGGCGCAGTTTGATGACATCAGCTGCCGGCTGCGTTGTCAATAATCACTTTGCTTAGGTTTAATTAACCTAGGTTGGAGTTCTGCTCAGGGGCAGCGGCAGTGGGTGGTTCTACTCTGAACTCTCTTTCAGTGCTTTAATGAGTCATGCAAGGGCTTTTCACCTCAGGGAATGGCTGGTTCCCTTTTTTCCTGACTGTGGGGGTGAATCTTTGCTAATCCTCCCTTTGTCCTGTGGGACACTCCTGCTTGCAGGTATTTCCCAGATTCTACTGCACTCCCCTAATGCACTTCAACTAGATGAGACATCACCCTCTTTGTTTCTCTGCCTTTTTGAGGACTTTCTTTGTCTCTGCAGGTTCCTGTAGATGCTGTTAGTCACTCAGGTGGGGTGCTTCGAGTATCTGCATTTACATAGGAGGATGTGGGGGTCTAACTTTTCAATTATTTCAGGGTTGGCTGACCGGACAGTAGGGGTTTTCATCTGGGATTCTTCCCAGATTTCCTTTAACCTGCCCTCTTGGTCCCTTTTCCCTCGTTCCTTTCTAACCTATTGCTGGCCTTGTGCCTGCTTGCCCCCTTTTGTTCTCGACTGGGGTTCCTTACAGTTCACCAGCCCTCTGCTGGAGGGTCCTCCAAACACTGATACAGGACTTAGGGGTGCAGATTTCACCATAGATTGGGGTTTCCCCTCAACCTGGCATATGTAACAACTCCTACAGTACTCCACCACATCTTTGTGGAGTTTTGGCCAGTAAAACTGCTGTCTTATGCGGGCTTTGGATTTTAGTATACTGACATATACAGACACTGTAATCTCACGGGCCATTCTTACTATTTCTCTCCAGTACCTCTGCGGCACCACTAACTGGTGAACTACTGTCCACTCCCTGCTCTCAAACTCCACTTTCTCATCAGTACCTCATTCTTAGTCAGGGACTCCCTCTGCTTCAATTTCAGATTGGGCAGACTATGCTAACTCTCTCGATACTGGGTCAGTTCTCTGAGCCTCAGCTCGGGAAAATCCATTTAGTTAATTCCCTGGGTCATCTCACTTTCCAAAGAAAGTCTCAGATAGACAGACCTCATGGTCCTCTGCCTGCAGTGCCAATTCAGTCTCCACTGGGGGAGCTGGTTTGATCATGGCCTCACTCATTACACATTCAGGGAAACTGCAGCGAACCGTCTCCTGCCACTGCCCTGTTTCTGTGACCTCCTGCGGTCTCTCTTTCACTACTGGGGAAGCTACCACCTTCATCCCCGCCAGATCATTACCTAGGAGCAGGTCAACGCCGTCCACAGGCAAACTAGAAACAATATCTACGGTCACCAGTCCCAAAACAAGGACGCACTCCAAGTGCACCCGGTGTAAAGATACAGGCATACGCTGCCCTTCAATAGCATTCACCACCATTCTGGAGTTTACTGCGCTCTCTGGGGGAAAGCAACAGTTTAAAATCAATGTTCATATGACAAAATTCATATGCTCCATTCTTGGCAGGTGGGGGTCTGCATGACAGTAGCTTAAAGGATAGGTCAATGAAGATGCAGTGGCAGATATTTAAGGGGATATATCAGAATACACAGAATAGATACATTCCAACGAGAAAGAAAAATTCCAAGGGTAGGTGAACTAAAAAAGTTAAAGATATTATCAAACTTAAAGAAAAAACATATAATTGCGCAAAAGTGCAGGTCAGAAGATTGGACAGAATATTAAAACATCGAAGAATGACTAAAAGATTGATAAGGATGGAAAAATCAGATTTCCAGCATCTGCAGTATTTTGCTTTTATTTAAGTGGTACTGAACAAATTGTTGGAGCTGCGGGCTGATGAGTCTTTGGGTCCTGATGGACCTCATCCCTGTATGTTAAAAGAAGTGACCAGTGAGATTGTTGATGCGTTGGTTTTAATTTTCCAAAATTCCCTAGATTCAGGGAAGGTTCCAATAGATAAGAAAATAGTGAATGTGATCCCTTTATTCCCTTGGGCGGCACAGTGGCGCAGTGGTTAGCACCGCAGCCTCACAGCTTAAGGGAACCAGGTTCAATTATGGGTACTGCCTGTGCAGTTTGCAAGTTCTTCCTGTGACTGCGTGGGTTTTCGCGGGGCGCTCTGGTTTCCTGCCAAAGACTTACAGGTGATAGATACATTGGCCATTGTAAATTGCCCCTAGTGCAGGTAGGGAATATGGGATTACTGTAGGGTTAGCATAAATGGGTGGCTGTTGGTCAGCACAGACTCGGTGGGCTGAAGGGCCTGTTTCAGTGCTGTATCTCTAAATAAAATAAATAAGTTCAAAAAGGGAGGGAGACAGAAAGCAGGAAACTACAGGCCAGTTAGCTTAACATCTGTCATAGCGGAAATGTTGCAAGCTATTATTAAGGATGTTATAGCAGGGCATTTAGAAAAATTCAAGGTAATCAAACAGAGTCAACATGGTTTTGTGAAAGGGAAATCATGTTTAACCAATTTATGGAGTTCTTTGAAGAAGTAACGTGTTGTGGATGAAGGGGAACCAGTGGATATATTGTACTTAGATTCCCAGAAGGCTTTTGATAAGGTGCCAAACCAAAGGTTATTGTGGAAAATAAAAGCTCATGGTGTAGGGGGTAACATATTGGCATAGATAGAAGATTGGTTAGCTAACTGGAAACAGAGAGTAGGCATAAATAGGTTATTTTCTGGTTGGCAAGATGTAACGAGTGGTGTGTCACAAGGATCAGTGCTGGGGCCTCAACCTTTTACAATTTATATAAATGACTTGGATGAACAGACCTAAGGTATGGTTGCTAAATTTGCTGCTGTTGCAAAAATAGGTAGGAAATTAAGTTCTGAAGGGGACATAAGGAGGCTACAAAGGGATATAGATAGATTAAATGAGTGGGGAAAAATCTGGCAAATGGAGTATAAAGTAGGAAAATGTGAATGTTTTTCATTTTGGCAGGAAGAATAAAAAAGAAGCATATTATCTAAATGATGAGAGATTGCAGAGCTTTGAGGTGCAGAGGGATCTGGGCATCCTAGTTCATGAATCACAAAAAGTTAGTATGCAGGTTCAGAAATTAAGTAGGAAAGCTAATAGAATGTTATCATTCATTGGGAGGGGAATTGAATACAAAAGTAGGGAGTTTATGCTTCAGTTATACAGGGCATTGGTGAGACCCCATCTGGAGTACTGTGTCCAGTATTGGTCTCCTTATTTAAGGAAGGATGTAAATGTGTTGGAAGCAGTTCAGAGAAAGTTTACTAGACTAATACCTGTAATGGGCGGGTTGTCTTATGAGGAAAGGTTGGACATGCTAGGCTTGTATCCACTGGAGTTTAGAAAAGTAATAGGTGACTTGAGTGAAACATATAAGATTCTGAGGGGTCGTGACAGGATGGATGTGGAAAGGATGTTTCCCTTGTGGAAGAATCTAGAACTAGGGGGTCACTATTTAGAAATAAGGTTTCACCCATTTAAGACAGAGATGAGGAGAACTTTTTTCTCTCAGAGGGTCATGAGTCTTTGAAACTTTCTTCTTCAAAAGGCAGTAGAAGCAGAGTCTTTAAATATTTTTACGGCAGAGGTAGATAGATTCTTGATAACAAGTGGGGCGAGGCGGGAATGTGGAGTTGAGGTTAAATTAGATCAGCCATGATCTTATTGAACGGTGGAGCAGGCTCACATGGCCGAGTGTCCTACTCATGCTCCTAATTCGTATGTTCGTATGCAAGCGCGTAAGTGCATGGACTCGTACTTGGGGTTTCACTGGGTGATAATAATTTGAGAAAGCGTTTAATGAGAGTTAAAGGCCTTTGCATTCAATGTATATTGACTGGTGTATTTATTTTTATGCAACAGTTGACATTGACCAGATGTGGAATCAAATCGATAGACCGTATGTAGAAGTGAGGGCATCATGAGTGCTTGTGTTGACAGAAGGCCTGGCATATAGTGCTGATAGGTACAGAGAGATGCTAAGGGTCTCTCATGAAAGGTCAGCAAGGCTGCCTCTGGGAGAGAACTTCTTAGTTTGCTGGGCCCTTGCACTTGTCCTCATGTGAAGTGTCTGCCATGTATATCACTGTCAGTGTGGCTCTACGTCTAAGTTAATTATGGCACAAGTGATGTAGCGACATAGCATGAGGACATCATAAGGACTCACACATGGGAAGGACTGATAGGATCTTAACGGGGCTGCTGCAGTGACCCTAGGCTGGGCTTTCACAGGCAAAGGCAGGACCAATAATTTCAATTTTAAATGCTTCCCTACAAGCTGGGCGCTTCAAACTAAAAGTACCGGACAATAAGGCGTCCGGTTCAAATCGGGTACTGGACAGGGGACAGATCACCTGAAAACTGGACTGCCTGGGATAAAACCAGATGAATGGCAACTCTAATTATCTTCTTTGGCACAGAGGAGGCTGAGGGGAGGACCTAACTGAAGTGTATAAAATTCTGTGTGGTCTAGATAGTGTGGATAGGAAGGCCCTATTCCCCTTGGTTGCAGAGTCCATAACCAGGCAGCACAGATTTAGCATAAGACAGGTAGGAGGTTTAGATGGGATTCAAGGGGAAATGTTTTCACCCAAAGGGTTTTGGGGATCTGGAATTGACTGTCTAAATGAGTGGTAGAGGAAGAAACCCTCATAACATTTAAAAAGAATGTGCACTTGAAGTGCCATAACCTACAAGACTACGGACCTAGAGCTGGAAAGTGGGAATAGGCTGGATGGCTAATTATCAGATGCTGCAGACACAAAGGGCTGAATGGCTTCCTTCTATGCTGTAAAATTTCTACGATTTTGTAGGGTTGGCAACACACATGTGGTATTCAGAAAAATATTTCAGTAATCCATATCTACTATTACTTCAGGTATTGAATGTATGGTGTGTCACCAATTTTAATTTATATCTTGTGACCTGGAGTCCAATTAAGAAAGAGAGTTTTATGCGAAGCTGCTTGTTATCTCTGACCACCTGGGAATGTATTACTCTAGTGCCAGAGTTCACCATATCAATTCAGTTAGCGGTTGTTTTACGGTGAAACATTGCCAATAAAAGTGTTGATGTGTCTCAAGTGATGAAAAGTCATGCAATCACTAACAATTTTTAATCAGCATTAGAAGAGTTATTACCAAATGTTGATCCCTTACAACAGTTACTGAGGATAAAAGTGCTTTCTAATGGCATAATTTTAAAATTCTAGTTGATCTATAGACTTGTAAAATGCCATGTACAATTTGTTTTTTGTATGTGTTTATTACCTATTTGTTAGGAATGATAATATAAATAACAGAAGTCTGCACTAATTTAGTTATGGAGGTGAAAATGCAGTCACAGAAATGAAAGAAAAAAAGTGATTAATCATAAAGTTTTCCCTTCCTAACAGCACTATTGGTGCGCCTACACCCCAAGGACTGCAGCAGTTCAAGAAGGCAGCTCAGCAGGACCTTGTCAAGGGCAATTAGGGATGGGCAATAAATGTTGGCCTAGTCAGTGAAGCCCACATCCCACGAACGAATAAAAAAAAGTGCTGAGAAAATTATGTAAAATTATGCATGGCCTAGATACTGCTTCGAAAAGCTGCATCACCCCTCTCAACACACTCGTCTATATATAATATATCTAAACATAGACAAACACATCAGTTCACATATAGTTAATAGGAATGAATGGACCTACATCTAAATCCAATCAATTAAACATGATATGGGGCATATTTGCAGTTTCAATGAAATTCATTGATTCTTGCACCTTCTTAAGTAGACCTAGGTATTACTTTTCTGAGTTTTATGCTAGATACTTTCTTGGGTTCAGTGTCACTGGCCACAGCTGTAAATGGACCCCATGCTCCATGATCCAGAGTGACCCTTAAATGCCCCAATGTTTGAGTAAATGATGGAAAGACCCAGGGCTCTCAACAGACAATCTTACTCTATACACAAGCAACAGTGATATGTAGATGTGAAGCTGGACTATGTCAATAGTTTAAAATGAGCTCATAGCACATTGACAGCTCAAATATTATGAAAAACAATTTCACCCCATAAAGTCTCACCATGTCATTCTTTTTTCTTTGAAGGGGGAACTGAATATGTGTGCTGTCTGACCAAGACTCGGGTAGATTTTCATCTTTACTCCCTTGGCATTAAACATCACCTGTCAGAGCTCCAAGTGGAAAGTCTGGCAGGGAAGATCACACTGGCATGTACCATACCCACTGGATTTTCATTCAATTAATTTAAATCAAATTTAAATCAGACCAGTTCTGTTACCAGCAGGCGATCCTCCCTGCAAGATGTTCCTATGTAATAACAACAAAAATCTACCCATCAAGCTCTAAATCAGTTGATTTTTTAAAACAAAATAGGTAGATAAACAGTATTTAGTATAAAACAGTGACTCATATTCTTCAACATCTTCTCCAATATGTATCATCATAAACACTGCTTACTTTCTTTCTTTACATAAGTCTCCATTTTACCCCAACCCTATTCCCAATCTTGAGGGAATTCCCCGCCACCACCCCCCTGTCACCAATCCGCTAAGTCCATGGAATCCTTCCTCCCATTGACCGGTGAGGATCATTTGAAAGATCCCTGACTACAGCTTCCTGCCACCAAATTCCTACTCCCGCCGATTGGCCAGGCAGTGAGTCTGGCGAGGTGTCAGGTAGGACTTTTGGGGGGCTCTTATTTAAATCAGAGCAGCGGGGCCTCTACATCCCCAGATTCTCCAGATGTGGCACTCACTACCGGGCTCTCAGCTGCCCTGAATAATGACTTTGAAACAGCTTACTTCCTACACTGCAGCATATACTGTAGTGGTTATGTTACTGGACAAGTAATTGGAGGTTTATGAAGGTCTGGACTATTGATCTGTGAGACCATGAGTTCAAATCCCGCAGCAGCTGGAGAATCTGATTTCAATTAAATAAATCTGTAATAAAAAGCTAGCATCAGTAATAATGATGACAAAACTACTGGATTGTCATAAAACCTATCTGATTCACTAATGTCTTTTAGGGAAAGAAATTTATCATTCTTATTCAATCTGGTCTCTATGTCACTCCAGACCCACATTGTGGTTGGTTCTTAATTGTCCTCTAACAAGGACTTGCAAGCCACTCAGTTGTACAAAACTGCTACACTTGCGGCAGCTCATCACCACATCTTGTGAATGAATTTTTTAAAAAGTGACTTTGATCCAGGAAACATTAAGGAAGGGCACAGCATGGGTGAGATTGGGCTACAAAGTTTTTGAATGCTGCACTGGAGGCCTTGGTGAAGTAGGTAGAAATAAGGTGAGATGTCCTGTATCCGCAGGGGATCAGGAGGCTGTCTCGACCGTGGAAGTCAATGGCAGGAGTCAAGTTCTGAGGATCTTGCAGTGCCGCAAGAAGTTAAAAGACCTCACACGAGTGGTCAAGATCAGTGAATGCATCTGCAAATGCCATATCCTACCACTGCACCACTATCCTCAGACACTGCTCAAATCATCACAACCCATTCATTCACCTAACAACAATCTCTATCAATCAAGAGTCATACCTGATATTCATTTGCTTCACCACACCCTCATGCACTTAGCACGGTTGCAAGCTTAACACCCATATCTTACAGCTTGCACACACTGCAAGCAATTCTACCATGATAGCCACATTAGCCAAACAGATTGCATGACATTCATTAGCATACTTCCCTCTTTCTTGCTGGAGATAGTGCTGACCATTATTGGAATGCCCATTGCTGAGGCTGTGGTTAGGAATGGGATTGAAACCAACAAATCTGACGGTATTCTCAGACCTAATCCTCCTCTCACACCAAACTCCCGCTCATCCCACTCTCTCTTCTGATTTACAAGCTTCATATAGTGTAAGCATGCACCTCTTAATTCTCTGCCACCAGCTCCCCACCCACCACCCCTCCACCTTCCAGGACCACCACCTCAGCTTTGTGCCTTTCTCCTTTCAGACATCAAGAGATACAAACTGGCCAGGCAGGAGAGGAACAGTAAGAAGACAGTGATGATGATGATGCATTCAATTTCACAATCACAGCCACCAGCTGAGACACTGCAACTGTGTATAATTTAGAGGATAGGGTTGAGGTGGGACCGGCGCATAATGAGATACTGGGCATAGTGCAGCAGGGCAGGGGAATGGATAGCACTGATGCCAGCTAGATGGAAGTGAGATCGCACAATAGTTCTGCTGCAGAGGACTCATATGCTGACTTTGAAGGGCCAAGCTAAAGAACAAGGCTGATAAGTGTACACACGCAAATGCTTGGTGCCAGAAAGTCTGTGTTTAATGCCAAGAACCACGGAGGTGTCCAGCAACAACTTGGCACAGGGTTTAGCACAGAGCTTAGAGCCCATCATTTCCAACATGGAATGGATGATTACTTCCATCAGCTACCTTGTGAAACCAACCAGGGTGCAGCATCTGATAGCCAATGTCTCAGCTTCCATTGCAGCACAAGCAGCATCCAGACAATATTATCGCAAGAGATCTTTATTGAAAGAGGATTTGAGTGCAGGAGTAAAGAGTAAAATTGCTGCAATTGTATAGTGCCTTGGAGTATTATGTGCAGTTTTGTCCCCTTACGTAAGGAAGGATTGACTTGCCAGAGAAGGAGTGCAACGAAGGTTCACCAGACTGATCCCTGGGATGGCAGGATTGTCCTATGAGGACGATTTTTTAAAAATTCATTCATGGGATGTGGGCGTTGCTGGCCAGCCAGCATTTATTGCCCATCCCTAATTGCCCGTGAGAAGGTGTTGGTGAGCTGCCTTCTTGAACCGCTGCAGTCCATGTGGGGTAGGTACACCCACAGTGCTGTTAGGAAGGGAATTCCAGGATTTTGACCCAGCGACAGTGAAGGAACAGCGATATAATTCCAAGTCAGGATGGTGTGTGACTTGGAGGGGAACTTGCAGGTGGTGGTGTTCCCATGCATTTGCTGCCCTTCTCCTTCTCGGACATTTCAGAGGGCATTTAAGAGTCAACCACATTGTTGTAGGTCTGGAGTCAAATATAGGTCAGACCAGGTAACGATGGCAGATTTCCTTCCCTAAAGGACATTAGTGAATCAGATGGGTTTTTATGAAAATCAGTGATAGTTTCCTGGCATCATTACTAAGGCTAGCTTTCGATTCCAGATTTTTATTAAATAATTAATTGAATTTAAATTCTACCAGATGTTGTGGTTGGATTTGAATCCATGTCCCCAGGGCACTAGCCTGGGCCTCTGGATTACTAGATCAGTGCCATTACTGCTTCATCTCCCCTCTGTTCATCCTCTCTCACTCAGTATAACCTCCTCTCCACCCCCAACTGCATTTCTGGCATCATCCTCGTAAATCTCTTTTTGCATCCTCTCTATGTTTTTTTTTATAATATGGCAAATAAGTGTGGTATAACCATGGTTTGATACAAGTAGAGTATCATTTCTTTACATTTCAATTCTATTCCTTTAGGAATGAACCCTAGTGCTTGGTTTGCCTTTTTTTGGCCTTATTAACATGCATCAAAACATTTTGTGATCTCTTTGGTCCTCTACCCCATTTAGATTCTTATTTTCCAAGAATTTGCAACCTTCTTTTTTTGCCAAAATATACTTCACATTTATCTGTGTTGAAAATAATTTGCCAGTTGTATGTCCATTCTGAAAGTTTGTAAATAACTTCTTGTAATTTGTTGCAGTCCTCCTCAATATTGACTATCCCCGCCTCCCTTCCACCCCAGCTTCCACCATTTGGTGTCATCGGCAAATTTAGAAATTGTGTTCTTGATTCCAAAGTCTAAATCATTAATATAAATTGTAAACAACAGTGATCCTAGCAATGATCCTTGTGGAACACTACTTCTTAACTTCTGCCACTTTCTGCTTTCTGTAACTAGCTCAAATTTCTCTAAGTGCTCAGTCACTCTGTCCTTAACAATGCACTTTGCATTATGTGACTATCTTCCACTCATTTCATTTTGCTGGAGAAATAATTTTGCTTTTATCAAGAGACTTTGCTGTAGTTTTGGTCAGGAGTTGCTGTAGTTCATAGAGACTCAATTTAAATTGACTCAGTTTGCTCAATAGATGAACTTGGTTTACTGTAAGAACCACTCTGCCTCCAAATCATTGGCAGACACGGTGGTATCTTTGTTCAGGAAACCAAGTCTTTGTGTGACCTAATGGATAGGCCTGAAAGGCCAGACCATAAGTGAACCAACTGGGTTTTTATGACAATCCAGCTATTTTCCTGGTGACCTTCTGTTGCTAGCACACAAATTATCATAATTTTTCATTCAATTTTATAACTTACCACTGTGATCTTGTACTCATGGCTTTTGGTACCTTCCCCTAAAGGAAATGTAAGCCTGTAACGACCAGATGAGAAAGAGGTACAGGTTTCCTCTCAACCTTCACCTGATCTTACCGTAATAGGATTTAATTTTTAAAACACCATGTTTTTAATTCACACTTTGTGAATCCTTGTTCACCGCTTTCCAATTATAAGGCAAAGAAACCAGCACAAACAGGTTTTCTGAGGTTTAAAGAAGAAAGGTTGACATTTGTTCAACTTAAACTCTAATTTGGTTAATGCCTACAGATACATGACATGCCTACACTAGCATGCATATGCGATACACACATGCAGACAGAACAGTGCAGAAGAAATAAAGTGGAAAAGTTTGAGGCAATCTCTGAAGAAGGTTTTTGTTATGGTTCTTGGAGCTCACTGTAGAGTCCTTGATTGTAGGTAGTTCTTGCTTTTCGTTGGTGCCCAGTATTCTTCTTAAACCTTGTTCACTGTAGGAAACCTTTCTCTCTTGGTGTTCATGTATCTTCAGTGGATTTGGAGTTCCATGAGAAAGATATGGGAGCAGGCAGGAGAAGCTGTGGCGAGCCAGCCAGGAGAGGTCATTTCAATCCAGGAGCAAACAGACACTCTGAGTTTAAACTGTTTGTACAATTCAGAAAAAAACAGGTTGTGAAGCAGGCTAGTCACGTGACCAGCTGGTCTGACCACATCTGTTTGTGGATTCGCTAGTCTTAGCCCACCCTGGAATATCTCTTCTTATGCACAGTACCTGGTGTTCAAAGTCCATTGTGAGTTAAATTGGATAAGGGAAGTAACCCCTTTGTCTCCACAAGCACTGTCTGTTAATATGCAAATGTATTTCCAGCCAGGGGCTTGGTGATCTTTTGAACAAGTCCTTTCTTCACTTCAGCAACAGTTTTCAATCAATGTTCATATGAAAAAATTAATATGCCTCATTCTTGGCAAGTGGGGGTCTAGCATGACAAAGCCCAACATTACAAATGATTAAAAATCATGCCTAAGATCAGACATGATTGTATTGAATGGCAGAGCAAGCTCGATGGGCCATATGGTTTACTCTTGCTCCTATTTCTTGTGTTCTTGTGTTATTATAGACGGAAATACTCTAATGTGATTCATATTCTGATTAATATATGAAAGTAATGAATATGCTATGTACATATCATACATGATGCAATACAAGAAATGTTATTGCAGGCATTCAATCAGGTGCTAAAAGTAGATAGATAGAAAAGGTTATTTTTTAAAAATGGGATAATTGCACAAACAGGGTTCAGCTTTTTCAAAAAAGCACAGTGATTACATAGAGAACCCACTGTTTTACAAAATGCAGATTCATAGCCAGTTCTAATTTTTGTCATATTACTGCTGAAACTTTCTGACCCCATAGCTCACATTTTTATTCAGGTTCTGCTGAGAAATAATTGCTTTGCCTTTTAGAGCAGTCAATGAATATTCCCATCAAAGCTGGAACAAGTCTCAGTGGGGTCCCTCAAATGTCAGTTTATTAAACTTGCAAACAAGAGAAATATTCATATTGTGCAGCATGCCAAGAAAGAGTTCCAGGCCTTCAATTTTTTAATCAATGCAAGCTATTAATATGAATGACTTCTTCACTAAGTAACCCAAAAAAATTAGCAAATTAAGTTTAATTTGCTCAACAAAATGATTAAAATAGTTGAGAATAAAATTTATAATTAACCTGACAAGTACTGAATTTCCATTGAGTCATATACATTGAGTCAAAGGGCTGAATTTTCATTTCAGCTTTGGGAACCTGAGAAGAGGCAGTTTTTTATAATTCAGTTCATGGGATGTAGGTGTCACTGGCTAGGCCAGCATTTATTGCCCATCCCTAATTGCCCTTGAGAAGGTGGTGGTGAGCTGTCTTCTTGAACCGGTTACAGTCCTTGGGGTGTAGGTACACCAACAATGAAGGGAGTTCCAGGATTTTGACACAGCAACAGTGAAGGAACAGCAATATAGTTCAAGTCAGTATGGTATGTGGCTTGGAGGTGGTGGTGTTCCCATGTATCGTCTGCCTTTGTCTTTCTAAGTGGTAGAGGTTGTGGGTTTGGAAGATCCTGTCAAAGGAGCCTTGGTGAGTTGCTGCAGTGCATCCTGAAGATGGCACATACTGCTGCCACTTTGTATCGGTGAAGGGAGTGAATGTTGAAGATGGTAGAAGAGGTGCAAATCAAGCGGGCTACTTTCTCCTGGATGGTGTTAAGCTTCTTGAGTGTTGTTGGATCTGCACCATATCCAGGCAATTGGAGAGTATTCCATCACAATCTTGACTTGTGTTTTGTAAATGGTGGACAGGCACTGGGGGGACAAAAGGTGAGTTACTTGCCACAAAGCTACCAGCATCTGACCTGCTCTTGTAGTCACAGTATTTATGTGGCGGTGCAGTCCAGTTAATTTTCTGGTCAACGGGAACCCCCTCAGGATGTTGATAGTGGGGGATTCAGCGATGGTAATGCCATTGAACATCAAGGGGAGATGGTTAGATTCTCTCTTGTTTGAGATGGTCATTGCCTGGCATTTGGGTGGCGCGAATGTAACTTGCCAGTTATCAGCCCAAGCCAGGATGTTGTCCAGGTCTTGCTGCATCTGGACACAGACTGTATCAGTATCTGAGGAGTCATGAATTGTGCTGAACATTGTGCAATAATCGGCAAACATCCCCACTTCTCACCTTATGATGGAGGGAAGGTCATTGATGAAGCAGCTGAAGATGTTTGGGCCGAGGACACTACCGTGAGGAACTCCTGCAGTGATGTCCTGGGACTGAGATGATTGACCTCCAACAACCACAACCATCTTCCTTTGTGCTAGGTACGATCGAACCAGCGGAGAGTTTTCCCCCTGATTTCCATTGACTCCAGTTTTGCTTGGGTTCCTTGATGCCACATTCAATCAAATGCTGCCTTGATGTCAAGGGCAGTCACTCTCACTTCACCTCTGGAATTCAGCTCTTTTGTCCATCTTTGGACCAATGCTGTAATGAGGTCAGGAGCTGGGTGGCCCTGGAGGAACCCAAATTGAACGTCAATGAGCAGCTTATTGCTGAGGAAGTGCTGCTTGATAGCACTGTCGACGACCCCTTCCATCACTTTGCTGATTATGGACAGTAGACTGATAGGGCAGTAATTGGCAGGCTTGGATTTGTCCTGTGTATAGGACATACCTGGGCGATTTTCCACATTGCTGGGTAGATGTCAGTGTTGTAGCTGTACTGGAACAGCTTGGCTAGGGGTACGGCTAGTTCTGCAGTCCTATCCCACATTCCATGTTCCAGATGTGGTCACTGCTATTAAAAGGATTGGCCAATTAAAGGCCATGGAGCAGGCTCACCGTCCAATTAGGGACTGCAGGCAGGCTCCCAAGGGGGGAGGGCCAATAGGGGGCTCTCCAGCACTCACTGTTCTGCAGCCTCACCAGCCAAGGTGGGAACTGAAGATAGAGAGGGGAGAAGGCCAGATAAGTCTTTTTTTTATTTTTCAAATGGCCACAGCTGCCTGGCCGTGATCCTGGAGAAGCAACCCCTCCACGGGACAGCCGTCGGCCATAGCTATGACCTGACAGCCATTATGAGTTCAGCAGTGTCCTTCGTGTGATCAATAGCACCCTCCTTCTTGTCCCGAGCCCACTATGCTGGCCGAGAACATATGGGCTGCCCACATGAAACAGGGCCTTACTAGACTCATTAATTACATTAATTTGCACTCATTTGTCAGGAGGTCAGGGTGTCAGGATCATGGCGCGGCACCTGCACAATAGCCAGGGGTGCCATATTGTGGGCCTGGCCGCCCCCAATCCAAACCCCGACCTTCTTTCAAAATTTGACCGATCGAGTCATTGAGCTGGATTCTATGTTGCCGCTGCTGAGTACGGCAGCAGCCGTGAAAGATGGCGGCATGCACACGCAGCTTTTACTCCACTGAGCCGCCGCTATCTTATACACAGCGCCTTGTTAACCCGATGATGTGGAGGGGCCGGGCGAGCCGTTGCCGGCAACTGTGTCTGCCACCACTGCGTAGGCGCAGGTGCCATTTTTAAAGGGTTTAGAGCCCTAAATGACAATTAAAATTTTTAAAGGAACAGAGAATTTAAAATTATTAAAAATAATTTTAAAAATCTTTCCAGCCCCTCTACCACCCCCCCACACCCCCCCCCCCCCCGCCACAATAGCATTACATGTCATTCCTGCCCTTCTCCCCCACTCCTGAAATACTTAGCTTGAATATAGGACCTTCTCCCCTGCAAAGTTCAGGACTTTTTACCTTTACCCCTTCCCATCATCCCATAGACCAGTCAAGTAAGTTTGACCCCGCTCCCCCCCTCCTGCACTGATAAAAGTCCCTACTCCCCACTCCCCACTCCCCACCAGTGTTGCACCTTGTTTCCCTGGACGGGGATTCGAAGGCGTTGCAGTGCTGGCCATCGGAATGAAGATTGGGGCAGCACGTCAGGAGACGACAGGTAAGTCATTAATGCGGGTAAACAAATTAATCTGAATATTTAAATGACAGGCCCATCGCCAAGCGGCGAGGGGGCTGCCACAAGGCCTTGCCGCCACCGTCAAGATGGGGACGGGCCCTGCCAGCATCGAGGTCAGTGGCGGGCCTCATCCAGGGCAATCTTCATGTCCCCCCCACCGCCCCCTGCCATGGATCCCGACGTCAAGGCCCCTATAAAATTCAGCACAGAAGAAGGCCATTTGGCCCATCAAGACCATGCCTGCTCTCTGTAGAGCAATATAGTCAGTCCCATTCCCCCCTCTGTCCCTGTAACCCTATAAGTTTATTTCCTTCAATGCCCATCCAATGTCCTTTTAAAATCATTGATTGTTTCCATTTCCGACACCCTCGTAGACAGCAAGTTCCAGGTTATTATCACTCACTGCGAAAAAAAATTCTTCCTCACATCCACCCTGCATCCCTTGCCCAAAACATTAAGTCTGTGTCCAACAGCTAATGGGAACAGCTTTTCTTTGTCTTCTTTATCCAAGCCTGTCAGAATCTTGTACACCTCTATCAAATCTCTCCTCAGTCTGCCTTGCTCCAAGGAGAACAATCCCAGCTTCTCCAATCTAACCTTGCAGTTAAAATCCCTCATTCCTGAAACATTCTGATAAATCTCCTCTGCACCCGCTCAAGGATCCTCACATCATTCCTAAAGTGTGGTGATCAGAACTGGACACAATACTCTAGTTGTGGCTAAACAGTGCTTTATAAATGTTTGGCATAACTTCCCTGCTTTTGTACTCTATGCCTCTATTTATGAAGCCCAAATCCCATATGCTGTGCTAACTACTCTCTCAATATGTCCGACCACCTCCAAAGATCGATGCACAGATCCCTCGATCCTCACACACTCTTTATAACTATAACATTTAGTCTATATTGCCTCTCCCTATGCTTTCTGCCAATATGCATCAACTCACACTTCTCTATATTAAATTCCATCTGCCACTTGTCTGCCCATTCTGCTAGCCTGTCTATGTCCTATTGTAGTCAATTGGTATCATCCTCACTGTCTGCCACACCCCCATGTTTGGTATCATCGGCAAATTTTGAAATTTTACTCTGTATTCGAATATCCAAATCGTTTATATATTGCAATGAGAGTGTTTCCTTTTTTCAAAAAATATGTTTTTAAGGACTCATATTTAAATTATGGAAATAGATTCATCTGGAAGTCTGAAGAAATGCTGCACTTTGTTTTTTTTCGCTGGGTTCATTAAAATGACACTTTACTGTGAAAACAATTACTGGAAGAATCAAGAAGTGCTACAAAACAACCTTTACTGGAGATCACCTGCCTTAAGATAAATAAACAACAGGGTCTTTTGACGAAGGGGAGATGATTACAGAGGAGCCACATGTGAAGGTTTATGGAGGTCAGGAGGTTGACTTTCTGTTTGGCGTTTGGTTATTGTTTTCAGTTCAGTTGTTTTGAAAACAGTTGAAGATTAGCCTGCCAAGGAAAATAACACCCAAATCATCTCTTTCATCCTGTTGATGAAAAACCCTGCGTATTCAGTGTGATATCCGAAACCCTTGGTGCCACATTTCTCCTGAGAAGCTGTAAAAAACATGCCAGATTAATTCTCGACATCACCTGCAAAGAACTGCTCCAGAAAAGATCCCAGTGACCCATCTACGTGTACATGGAAGCCAGACCAAAAGGGACAACTGCCATCTTTCCATATATTCTCTTTTTTCTTACTTCGAGAATTAGCAAGTATTTGGCTGAAGTATTCTTTTTTGTCTTTTTTTATAACAGAGCTCTGCAGAGAGAATTTCTTTATTTTTTTTCAGCATGTTTGTGTTTGCGTGTGGGGGATTTAAAAAAGGAACTTTTATGTTTCAATCTGTGCGTTAATGCTTTGCTTCATTACTGGATAAGTCTTGTTTTTCTAATAAACTGAAAATGTTGTTGTTTATTAAAGAACCCTGGTTGGTGTATTTTATTTTGAGATAAAGAGTAGAGTAAATAATTGACCATATCAGTAACTGGGCAAACACTTTAAAAATATATGTTGTGACCTGTGGAGAAGTGGGACTAGAAAAGACTGTGCACTCCTCCCGCCTCGATCATAACAATATAGCAAAAAAAGCAGTGGTCCTAACACTGACCCTTGGGGAATACCACTGTCTACCATCCTCCAGTCTGAAACATAGCCTTTTACCACAACTTGCTGTTTTCCATCCTTAAGCCAAGTTTTCATCCATGCAGATACTAACCCTCTTAGTCCATGAGCCTCAATTTCATTAACCAGTCTTTAATGTAATACTTTGTCAAATGCTTTCTTAAAATCCATACAGACAACATCCACCCCATTCTGTTCCTCAACCTTCTCTATTACTTCAGCAAAAAATTCAATTAGATTGGTCAAGCACGATCAGCCTTTTACAAATCTGTGCTGGCTCACCTTAATTAATTCAAACCTCTCCAAGTGCCTGTCAATTTTTCCCCTGATTACTGTTTCTAAATCCTTTCCCATCACTGATGTTAATCTGACTGGCCTGTAGTTATTAGAAATATCCTTACACCCTGTCTTGAATAAGAGTGTCACATTTGCCACTTTCTAATCCTCTGCCACCTCCCTTATATCTGGGGAAGATTATGGCAAGCCCTTCACTAACTCCACTCACACTTCTTTTAGCAACCTGGGTGGAAGACCAGGTGACTTATCTACTCTAAGCTTAGCCAGCCTTTCCAGTTCTTCCTGCCTAACAAATTTTCACCCCATCCATATCCTCTATCATATCCTCTATTGTAAGCTTCCTCTTCCTTAGTAAACACCAATACAAAGTACTCATTAAGTATTCTAATCTTGCCTTGCAGCTCTCAGCATATATCACATTCTTTGTCCCTAATAGGCTTCATCACATCTCTTACTACCTGCCTAATATTTACATGCTAGTAGAAGATTATTGGGTTATCTTTTATATTAATTGCCATTTTATTCTCATATTTTCTCTTTGCCAGTCTTATTTTCCTCTTCATTTTCCCTCTCAACTTACTGCATTTGTCCTGGATCTCACTTGATGAGTTCACTTGACATGCACCATACACCCTCTTTATTGTTTTATCACATTCTCTATCTTCCTCAACATCCAAGGAGGCCTAGTTTTGGTTCCCCTACATTTCCCTCATGTTGGAATGTATCTAGCTTGTACCTGAAATATCTCCTCCTTAAAGATCACCCATTGCTCTGTTATAGATTTTCCTGTCAGTCTTTTGTTCCATTTTACCTTGGTTAGAGCCCCTCTGGTCCTTTTGAAATTAGCCCTCTTCCAATTAAGAAGATCTACTTTTGATTGTTCCTTGCTCATTGCCATTACAATTCTAAACCTTATGATATGATAACCACTCTTATTCAAGTGATCTCCCACAGACATTTGGTCCACTTGGCCCACCTCATTCCCCAGCAGCAGCTCCAACAATGCCTCCTTCCTAGTTGGGCTGAGAACATATTTATCAAGGAATGTCTCATGAACATATTTCAGAAATTCCTTCCCCTCTTTACCCTTTACTCTAACATCCCAATCAATATTTGAATAATTAAAGTCCCCCAATATCACCACTCTATAGTTCTTGCACATCTCTGATTTCTCTGCAAATTTGTCCCTCTGTCACTATTTTGCGGTCTATAGAATACCTCTGTACCATTTTTGCTTCTCAAATCTAACCAAATGGATTCTGTCCTTGCCCCCTCAGGGACATCATCTCTTTCCAACACTACAATGCCTTCCTTAATCAGTACTGCCACCCCACCTCCCTTTTTTCCTTTCCTATCTTTTCTTTGCATCCTTAAATATTAAGTGGCCAGTACTCACCATTTTTAAGCCACGTTTCCATTATTGCCACTACATCATATTCTCACAAGGTCGTTTTCACTTGTAGCTCACCAATCTTATTTGTCACACTTTGTGTGTTTACATACATGCATTCCAAACATGTTTTGTATCCCTTGTTGTCCTTCTTAGTCTGCTCCTATTGTTATGGAAGTGATTCTGTTCTTGTTAAAATATATATTTTTTTAATTCATAGTCAAACTGAAGAAATGTTGGACAACTTGTTTTTCAAGAGGGTCATCAAGAGGACACTGAAAGAGCGAGTTTGCTAACAATGTTTACTTATTGTCACATGATTCAAGTTAAAAATAGAACAGAAACCCTGGTAACTGCGGAAAATGTGTGCAGAGAAGTGTCAAGCCCCTTCTTAGGACAGAACCCCAGCTCAGCCCAGCCTGTTCCACCTCTTAAAAATGAAAGCCTGCAGCAGAAGGAGACAATTCCCAAGGATGGAGAGAAAACACAACCTAGCGCAGTTTTCCAGCACCTCTCTAAAAGACCCTGAGAAGTCCATTGTGTCAACACATCTCATCTCCTGTCTTAGCCTGCTAAATTAATTCTCAATGCCGCTGAAAAGAACTGTTCTAAAAGATCCCAGTGACCTGTCTATGTGTACTCAGAGGCCAGACTGTATGCCAGTTTTGGAACACAACATTTCTCATCTACTGTTTTCTTCAAGAATGAGCAAGTATTCAGCTTAAGTGGTTTTTCTATCTGTAACAAAGCTCTGAACACCTCCTGGAGTAATCCTCTGTTCTTTAAACTTCAAATTTCATGAGCTGGGATCCCCATCCCTTTGAAGATGGGGATCCTGCCTCCAAGAGATGTTGGCTAATCAGAGGGCCAACAGCTCAGCAGTATTGGCAGCACAACCAGGAGTGGTGGGCACTGCCAGTACTGCAGAGGCCTTGGTCCCGGGCCCAGCGCCACAGCACAGGACCAGAGGTAGGTGAGAAGGGGTCACCGGGGACAGTCTGGAAGGCCCCAGCAAGGGGGTGGGCATGCAGGCAAAGAGGAGGGGGGACCAGGGTGGGTGAATTGGTTCCTAATGGGGGTCCTCAATGGGTCATAAATTGCCCAGAAAGGAGGCAACCCCCCCAAGCCTGCATGCGGGTGCCTCATTTTACAAGGCATCCCCCCCCCGCCTCTGGTAAGATCCCAGCAGTGGCGGGAAAAGGCCCTTCATTGACTATTAATAGGCCACATAAGGAGTTCAATTGGTCTCTGGGTGGGAAGGCCATCATTGTCCTATCCTGCCCCCGGGAAGGTGGCTTGATGATGGGGTGGCAACAGACCCTTCGTGCCACCTGCCCCCCAACACCCATCATGATACTCTGTCCCCCCCACCACACCTCAGAGGGCTATACAAAATCCCGGCCTATGAAAATGGTTTGGGCCTTGCACCAATTTCATGCAAGTGCAAGTTAAATTCCACCTCAGGAAATGTGGTTATTTGTGGTCTAGCATCAGATAATGAACATGAAAACAGCCAGGTTATTGCAAAAGTCCAAACTGGTTCACTAAGATCTTTAAGAAGAAAGACAAATGAATTTGTTTTTAGTTTTGGTTTTTCAGTAGATTTGTTGGGAATTTAGAATAGAGGGAATGGAAGTTAAGGCAGTTGTATGTTCCTCCTGCAGAATGTGGGAGGTAAGGGTCGCCAAGAGTGTCCCTGCTGACTGCATCTGCGGGAAGTGCACCCAACTCCAGCTCCTCGAGAACCGCGTTAGGGAACTGGAGCTGGAGCTGGATGAACTTCGGATCATTCGGGAGGCGGAGGGGGGTATTGAGAGGAGTTATGGGGAGGTAGTCACACCTCAGGTAAAAGAAGTAGGTAGATGGGTTACTGTCAGGGGAAGGAGAGGGAACCAGCAGGCAGTGCAGGGATCCCCTGTGGCCGTTTCCCTCAACAACAGGTATACCGTTTTGGATACTGTTGCGGGGGACGACTTACCAGGGGTAAGCAATGGGGTACAGGTATCTGGCACAGAGTCTGTCCCTGTTGCTCAGAAGGGAAGGGGGAAGAGGAGCAGAGCATTAGTCATTGGGGACTCCATAGTTAGGGGAACAGATAGGAGGTTCTGTGGGAACGAGAGAGACTCACGGTTGGTATGTTGCCTCCCAGGTGCCAGGGATCGTGATGTCTCGGATCGTGTTTTTGGGATCCTTAAGGGGGAGGGGGAGCAGCCCCAAGTCGTGGTCCACATAGGCACCAACGACATAGGTAGGAAGAGAGATGGGGATTTAAGACAGAAATTCAGGGAGCTAGGGTGGAAGCTTAGAGCGAGAACAAACAGAGTTGTTATCTCTGGGTTGTTGCCCGTGCCACGTGATAGCGAAGCGAGGAATAGGGAGAGAGAGGAGTTGAACACGTGGCTGCAGGGATGGTGCAGGAGGGAGGGTTTTGGTTTCCTGGATAATTGGGGCTCTTTCTGGGGTAGGTGGGACCTCTACAAACAGGATGGTCTTCACCTGAACCAGAGGGGTACCAATATCCTGGGGGGGAGATTTGCTAGTGCTCTTCGGGGGGTTTAAACTAATTCAGCAGGGGAATGGGAACCAAAATTGTAGTGCCAGTGTACAGGATGTTGAGAGTAGTGAGGTCAGGGATAAGGTTACAAGGACGCAAGAGGGCACTGGCAAGCGAGAACCTGGTTTAAAGTGTGTCTACTTCAACGCCAGGAGCATCCGGAATAAGGTGGGTGAGCTTGCAGCATGGGTTGGTACCTGGGATCTCGATGTAGTGGCCATTTCGGAGACATGGGTAGAGCAGGGGCAGGAATGGATGTTGCAGGTTCCGGGATTTAGATGTTTCAGTAAGAACAGAGAAGATGGTAAAAGAGGGGGGGGTGTGGCATTGTTAATCAAGGAGAGTATTACAGTGACAGAAAGGACATTTGAGGACTCGTCTACTGAGGTAGTATGGGCAGAGGTTAGAAACAGGAGAGGTGAGGTCACCCTGTTGGGAGTCTTTTATAGACCTCCAAATAGTTCCAGAGATGTAGAGGAAAGGATAGCGAAGATGATTCTCGACAGGGGCGAGAGTAACAGGGTAGTTGTTATGGGGGACTTTAACTTTCCAAATATCGACTGGAAATACTATAGTTCGAGTACTTTAGATGGGTCAGTTTTTGTCCAGTGTGTGCAGGAGGGTTTTTTGACACAGTATGTAGACAGGCCAACCAGGGGCGATGCCACATTGGATTTGGTACTGGGTAATGAACCCGGCCAGGTGTTAGATTTAGATGTAGGTGAGCACTTTGGTGATAGTGACCACAATTCGGTTAGGTTTACCTTAGCGATGGGCAGGGACAGGTATATACCGCAGGGCAAAAATTATAGCTGGGGGAAAGGAAATTATGATGCGATTAGGCAAGATTTAGGATGCGTAGGATGGGGAAGGAAACTGCAGGGGATGGGAACAATCGAAATGTGGAGCTTATTCAAGGAGCAGCTACTGCGTGTCCTTGATAAGTATGTACCTGTGAGGCAGGGAGGAAGTTGTCGAGCGAGGGAGCCGTGGTTTACTAAAGAAGTTGAAGCGCTTGTCAAGAGGAAGAAGAAGGCTTATGTTAGGATGAGACGTGAAGGCTCAGTTAGGGCGCTTGAGAGTTACAAGCTAGCCAGGAAGGATCTAAAGGGAGAGCTAAGAAGAGCAAGGAGAGGACAGAGAAGTCATTGGCGGATAGGATCAGGGAAAACCCTAAGGCTTTCTACAGGTATATCAGGAATAAAAGAATGACTAGAGTTAGATTAGGGCCAATCAAGGATAGTAGTGGGAAGTTGTGTGTGGAATCAGAGGAGGTAGGGGAAGTGTTAAATGAATATTTTGCGTCAGTATTTACAGTAGAGAAAGAAAATGTTGTCGAGGAGAATACTGAGATTCAGGCTACTAGGCTAGATGGGATTGAGGTTCACAAGGAGGAGGTGTTAGTAATTTTGGAAAGTGTGAAAATAGATAAGTCCCCTGGGCCAGATGGGATTTATCCTAGGATTCTCTGGGAAGCTAGGGAGGAGATTGCAGAGCCTTTGTCCTTGATCTTTATGTCGTCATTGTCGACAGGAATAGTGCCGGAAGACTGGAGGATAGCAAATGTTGTCCCCTTGTTCAAGAAGGGGAGTAGAGACAGCCCTGGTAATTATAGACCTGTGAGCCTCACTTCGGTTGTGGGTAAAATGTTGGAAAAGGTTATAAGAGACAGGATTTATAATCATCTTGAAAAGAATAAGTTCATTAGCGATAGTCAGCACGGTTTTGTGACGGGTAGGTCGTGCCTCACAAACCTTATTGAGTTTTTCGAGAAGGTGACCAAACAGGTGGATGAGGGTAAAGCAGTGGATGTGGTGTATATGGATTTCAGTAAGGCGTTTGATAAGGTTCCCCAATGTAGGCTATTGCAGAAAATACGGAAGTATGGGGTTGAAGGTGATTTAGAGTTTTGGATCAGAAATTGGCTAGCTGAAAGAAGAGGGTGGTGGTTGATGGCAAATGTTCATCCTGGAGTTTAGTTACTAGTGGTGTACCGCAAGGATCTGTTTTGGGGCCACTGCTGTTTGTCATTTTTATAAATGACCTGGAAGAGGGTGTAGAAGGGTGGGTTAGTAAATTTGCGGATGACACTAAGGTCGGTGGAGTTGTGGATAGTGCCGAAGGATGTTGTAGGGTACAGAGGGACATAGATAGGCTGCAGAGCTGGGCTGAGAGATGGCAAATGGAGTTGAATGCGGAAAGTGCGAGGTGATTCACTTTGGAAGGAGTAATAGGAATGCAGAGTACTGGGCTAATGGGAAGATTCTTGGTAGTGTAGATGAACAGAGAGATCTTGGTGTCCAGGTGCATAAATCCCCGAAGGTTGCTACCCAGGTTAATAGGGCTGTTAGGAAGGCATATGGTGTGTTAGCTTTTATTAGTAGGGGGATCGAGTTTCGGAGCCACGAGGTCATGCTGCAGCTGTACAAAACTCTGGTGAGACCGCACCTGGAGTATTGCGTGCAGTTCTGGTCACCGCATTATCGGAAGGATGTGGAAGCTATGGAAAGGGTGCAGAGGAGATTTACTAGGATGTTGCCTGGTTTGGAGGGAAGGTCTTACGAGGAAAGGCTGAGGGACTTGAGGTTGTTTTCGTTGGAGAGAAGGAGGAGGAGAGGTGACTTAATAGAGACATATAAGATAATCAGAGGGTTGGATAGGGTGGATAGTGAGAGTCTTTTTCCTCGGATGGTGATGGCAAACACGAGGGGACATAGCTTTAAGTTGAGGGGTGATAGATATAGGACAGATGTCAGAGGTAGTTTCTTTACTCAGAGAGTAGTAGGGGCGTGGAACGCCCTGCCTGCAACAGTAGTAGACTCGCCAACTTTAAGGGCATTTAAGTGGTCATTGGATAGACATATGGATGAAAATGGAATAGTGTAGGTCAGATAGTTTCACAGGTCGGCGCAACATCGAGGGCCGAAGGGCCTGTACTGTGCTGTAATGTTCTAAAATTTGCATATATATAGCACTTTTCATGACTTCAGGACATACTTTACAGCCAATGAAGTACTTTTGAAATATAGCCACTCTTATTTGTCTTTTTTATTCATTCATGGGAAGCAGTTATCACTGATAAGACCAGCATTTAATGCCCATCCCTAATTGTCCTTGAGAATGGGGTGGTGAGCTGCCTTAGAGTATTCCTCGGCCATTTCAAAGGGCAGTGAAAAGTGAATCACATTGATGGGGATCTGCAGTCACTTATAGGCCAGACTGGGTAAGCATGACACACTTACTTTGCTGAAGGACATTAATGCGTCACTTGAGATTTTTTTTTACAACAATCCAATAGTTTAATGGTCACCATTACTAAAACTAGCTCTTTATTCCAGATTTATTTAATTAACTGCATTCAATTCACAAACTGCCATGATAGGATTTGAGGCCATACCTACCCAGATTAGTAGTCCTGGCCTTTGGAATAGCTAGTCCAATAACATAACCACTCTGCTACCATACCCCATGAGTAGCAATGTAGGAAAAAGACAATTTAAGCACAGCAAGGTCCCACAAACAGCAAAGCACTCATTCAAAAAAAAGGATTTACTCTGTGATTCACTGCCCTCAATGAGAGCAGAGGTCACAAGGTGTGCATTTTCAGAAATTACAGAGAGGCCTCTTTAGATTTCCCGGGATTGACTCCCTGCAAGGACCCTTCCCCACCAGGTGTGCATGATTGTGAAATTTCTCCTATAAATTCATTTGTTCATGTGGATGTACAACATTCTGCTCAATCCGTCTATTCAAATTACATTTTAAGATGATGTGCAAGGTTAGGATTGAGGAAAATATATGGATTTTCCACATTCATTGCCCACACTATAACTTGGCTCATTAAAAGTTTGTAATTTTGGAGGTAAGATCACTATTAGGTCTCTTCAAAAAATAATCACAATGTCAACTTACTAGCTTCTGGTTAAAATGAAAGCAAACATCAATCTGAAGCAAAAATAGAAAATGGTGGAAACACTCAACAGGCAGTCTCTATGGACAGAACAAGGGAGTAAATGGCCCTGAGATTTACTGGGGTGAGATTTATAAGTGGTCAGGAAACGCAGAGGCTTGCATTCCCCACATGTTGTGGAGTTTTAACAATGTGGCATGTCAATTTTTCTTTTAACATGTCCCTCAACCAGAAGAGTGGCTGATTGACAGTCTTGATTCCCTGTCAGGTGGGGAATGCTATGGAAGAGGTCACAGACCAGGAGCAAGTAGGTTTCTTGCTACTCAGAGTAGAGATTGTGCAGGTTGGAGGAGGAGGTGAAGGTGGGTACAGCATGAGTTGGAGGGTCAGAGTGATCAAGGGGGTTGTACAGAGATTGCGGGCAGAGATGGGGGATGAGGGAGAAATTGGAAAGGTATTGTAGAAGATAGAACAAAGAGATGTAGGTTGGAGAAAGAGCAGAGGGAGAAATGGGAGGATGAGGAATAATTGGAGGGAGAGATGTGGGGTCAGTGAGGGATTGGAAAGAGATGGAGTTTGGGTGAATGTTGATGATGCAGGGAAGGATGGTGATTGTAGAGGAGGTTTACCTAAATGCTTGGTTGGCCAGGTAAAGCACTCCCATTCCTCCTGGCCCACTAGCACTACTGGAAAAGCACTTACAGTGGTTACCTTCCTTTTGCAGCCAAGATCCAGAAAATCCAGCCAGCCAAAGTTAAGCCTGAAACACAGACAGTCTCATTAAAATATCAATAAGCAACCTGCCTTCTGAGAGTGTATTGGTTCACTTCCACCCCCCATCCCATTCCTGCCTCCATTTAAACGAAGTGGGCGTCTTTGAGGCAGATTGTGTTTGGGTTTGAGATTTGTTACATTGTAACATCTCAACCAACACAAACCACAAACCCACCCATTTGGGGGATTAAAATTACCCCACTTTGTTTCAGCTGGGGACCCCTTCATTGGAACTGGCGACAATATTTTTGTATTCTTTCATGGGATGCTGACAAGACGAGCATTTGTTGCCCATCCCTAATTGCCCTTGAGGTGGTGAGCCGCCTTCTTGAACCATTGCAGCCCATGTGGTGTAGGTACACTCACAGTGCTATTAGGGAGGGAGTTACAGTATTTAAATCCAGTGGCAGTGAAGAAACGGCAATATATTTCCAAATCAGGATGGTTTGTGGCTTGGAGGAGAACTTGCAGATTGTGGTGTTCCTAGTCCTTCTAGATGGTAGAAGTCGCAGGTTTGGAAGGTGCTGTGCAAGAAGTGCAGTACATCTTGTGTATGATACACACTGTCATGAGTTTCTTTGTGTTATCTTAAGCAACACAATGAGGTACGTGGATTCCAGTTCCTTGAAGATCTCTAGAAGGTTTTTTAACAGCTAAACTAGTACATACAATACAGAGCAAACTATTTACTGAACCTTTGTCCAGGGTGTTGCTATGCAGAGAGACTATGGCTTCTAGTTACATGACTACATCCTGGCACATAGCTCATGAGCATACTGAGTTCTTAAAGGGACATCACTCTTAAATTGATCATCCAACATCTGCTTTCTTTCCAAAGATAAGTCTCGTATGCTACAAGTAAAAGCACATAAAATTGGACAATCTCAAAATTATACAGGGATAGAGATTATAAAATTTACAAGTATAAAATAGGGATTGCGAAATTTACGAGTGCAGAAGCTTAAGATTCCATATATCATTTTGGTGGTTGACAGCTGTTCCAGATCTTCTTATGGTATATGCTTCTGGGGATGTGGATTTCACCCTTGGCTGTTCTTGGCTTGCGGATGTATTATTTGTTGTCCTGTTGTTCCCTGATGGTAAGCCCATATGCATAGGTGTAGCTCTGAGGTATAACATGACAACACGAAAATCTTGTTTTGTACTCCTTCAGGTTCAGTGATTTAACTGTGTGAACCATTTGTTCTGCAAGACCATTAGATATAGGGGAATGTGGTGTGGATGTCACATGGTTTCCGCCCCATTTGGCACACATCTCCTGAAAGGTCTGCCCGTATACTATGGCCCATTGACAAAAATAATTTCTTCAGGTGCACCAAACAGACTGAATATGGCACACAATGTGTCTGTGACGGCTGCACTTGAAGTATCTTTATACATGTCTGACAAGTAGAAATTTGGAGACATAATCAGTGATTAAAATAAAGTCTTCTCCATTCACAGAAAATAGATCAGTGGCAATTTTCGACCAAGGGACTGACAGAATCTCATGTGGGTGTAGAGGTTGTTTACATTGTAGTGGCTAGTGGCTCCGGCATGCCTCGCACATCCTCACTAACATTTCAATATCGCCATTGATCCCTGGCCAATAAACAGTGTCTTGTGCCAGTCATCTCATTTGCTATATACCCATACGGCCTTGCTGAAGTTGTGACAAGATGTCCTGACAGAGAGCTTTGGCAACAATCATTTATTTTGCTTTGAAGGTTACGCTTTTCGACACAATATGATTGAATTTTACATCCAGTTTGAAAAAAAGAAGAATGGGTCTAAGACAGGGCAAACCCAGCCCTGTCAACCCTGCAAAGTCCTCCTGACCAACATCTGGGGGCTTGTGCCAAAGTTGGGAGAGCTGTCCCACAGACTAGTCAAGCAACAGCCTGACATAGTCATACTCACGGAATCATACCTTACAGACAATGTCCCAGACACTGCCATCACCATCCCCGGGTATGTCCTGTCCCACCGGCAGGACAGACCCACCAGAGGTGGTGGCACAGTGGTAAACAGTAGGGAGGGAGTTGCCCTGGGAGTCCTCAACATCAACTCCGGACCCCATGAAGTCTCATGGCATCAGGTCAAACATGGGCAAGATAACCTCCTACTGATTACCACCTACCGCCCTCCCTCAGCTGATGACTCAGTACTCCTCTATGTTGAATACCACTTGGAGGAAGCACTGAGGGTGGCAAGGGCACAAAATGTACTCTGGGTGGGAGACTTCAATGTCCATCACCAAGAGTGGCTCGGTAGCACCACTACTGACTGAGCTGGCCAAGTCCTAAAGGACATAGCTGCTAGAATGGGTTTGCGGCAGGTGGTGGGGGAACCATCATGAGGGAAAAACATACTTGACCTCGTCCTCACCAATCAGCCTGCCGCAGATGCTTCTGTCCATGACAGTATTGGTAGGAGTGACCACCGCACAGTCCTTGTGGAGACAAATTTCCGCCTTCACATTGGGGATACCGTCCATCGTGTTGTGTGGCACTATCACCGTGCTAAATGGGATAGATTTCGAACAGATCTAGCAATGCAAAACTGGGCATCCATGAGGTGCTGTGGGCCATCAGCAGCAGCAGAATTGTACTCAACCACAATCTGTAACCTGTTGGCCCGGCATATCCCCCACTCTACAATTACCATCAAGCCAGGAGACCAACCCTGGTTCAATGAAGAGTGCAGGAGGGCATGCCAGGAGCAGCACCAGGCATACCTCAAAATGAGGTGTCAACCTAGTGAAGCTACAACACAGGACTATCTGCGTGCCAAACTGCATAAGCAGCATGCGATAGACAGAGCTAAGTGATCCCATAACCAACGGATCAGATCTAAGCTCTGTAATCCTGCCACATCCAGCCGTGAATTGTGGTGGACAATTAAACAACTAACTGGAGGAGGTGGTTCCACAAATATCCCCATCCTCAATGATGGGGGAGCCCAGCACATCAGTGCGAAAGATAAGGCTGAAGCATTTGCAACAATCTTCAGCCAGAAGTGTCGAGTTGATGATCCATCTCGGCCTCCTCCTGAAGTCCCCAGCATCACAGATGCCAGACTTCAGCCAGTTCGATTCACTCCGCGTGATATCAAGAAACGACTGAAGGCACTGGATACTGCAAAAGCTATGGGCCCTGACAATATTCCGGCAATAGTACTGAAGACCTGTGCTCCAGAACCTGCCGCACCCCTAGCCAAGCTGTTCCAGTACAGCTACAACACTGGCATCTACCCTGCAATGTGGAAACTTGCCCAGCTATGTCCTGTACAAGTCCAACCCGGCCAATTACCGCCCCATCAGCCCACTCTCAATCATCAGTAAAGTGATGGAAGGTGTCATCAACAGTGCCATCAAGCGGCACTTGCTTAGCAATAACCTGCTCAGTGACGCTCAGTTTGGGTTCCGCCAGGGCCACTCAGCTCCTGACCTCATTACAGCCTTGGTTCAAACATGGACAAAAGAGCTGAACTCAAGAGATGAGGTGAGAGTGACTGCCCTTGACATCAAGGCAGCATTTGACTGAGTATGGCATCAAGGAGCCATGGCAAAACTGAGGTCAATGGGAATCGGGGGAAAACTCTCCGCTGGCTGGAGTCATACCTAGCGCAAAGAAAGATGGTTGTGGTTGTTGCAGGTCAATCATCTCAGCTCCAGGACATCACTGCAGGAGTTCCTCAGGGTAGTGTCCTTGGCCCAACCATCTTCAGCTGCTTCATCAATGACCTTCCTTCAATCATCAGGTCAGAAGTGGGGATGTTCGCTGATGATTTCACAATGTTCGGCACCATTCGTGCCTCCTCAGATACTGAAGCAATCCGTGTAGAAATGCAGCAAGACCTGGACAATATCCAGGCTTGGGCTGATAAGTGGCAAGTAACATTCGCGCCACACAAGTGCCAGGCAATGACCATCTCCAACAAGAGAGAATCTAACCATCTCCCCTTGACATTCAACGGCATTACCATCGCTGAATCCCCCACTATCAACATCCTCGGGGCTACCATTGACCAGAAACTGAACTGGAGTAGCCATATAAATACCGTGGCTACAAGAGCAGGTCAGAGGCTAGGAATCCTGAGGCAAGTAACTCACCTCCTGACTCCCCAAAGCCTGTCCACCATCTACAAGGCACAAGTCAGGAGTGTGATGGAATACTCTCCACTTGCCTGGATGGGTGCAGCTCCAACAACACTCAAGAGGCTCGACACCATCCAGCACAAAGCAGCCCGCTTGATTGGCAACCCATCCACAAGCATTCACTCCCTCCACCACCAACGCACAGTGGCAGCAGTGTGTACCATCTACAAGATGCACTGCAGCAACGCACCAATGCTCCTTCGACAGCACCTTCCAAACCCACAACCGCTACCAACTAGAAGGACAAGGGCAGCAAATACATGGAAACACCACCACCTGCAAGTTCCCCTCCAAGCCACACAGCATTCTGACTTGGAACTATATCGCCGTTCCTTCACTGTCGC
Organism: Heterodontus francisci; assembly: GCF_036365525.1. Taxonomy (NCBI): domain Eukaryota; kingdom Metazoa; phylum Chordata; class Chondrichthyes; order Heterodontiformes; family Heterodontidae; genus Heterodontus; species Heterodontus francisci. The sequence goes on from NC_090371.1 coordinate 119,171,243, forward strand.
TGGGTCAAAATCCTGGAACTCCCTTCCTAACAGCACTGTGGGTATACCTACCCCAAATGGACTGCAGCGGTTCAAGAAGGCAGCTCACCACCACCTTCTCAAGGGCAATTAGGAATGGGCAATAAATGCTGGCCTGACCAGTGATGCCTACATCCCATGAATGAATTAAAAAAAAAAAATTTAAATGGTTCACCGGTTTTTAAAAAGGATGTTTTGGATTACAACTATTTCTTAGGAATAATAAAATAATTAGGTTGTCAAGTTCTGGTAGGATATCTCCAGGTCAGTGAGGTGTCCCTGAGTTGAATAGTTAGATGCCGCCCACCTCCAGGCAAGGTTGATGAACAGTCGGTTATGGGTAGGCATTCACGGGACTTCGTCTGCAGCAGGTGTCACACAGATCTTTCAGCAAAGGGTGTAGCAATAGGTCTACTTGGGTTTTGAAATAGCAGCCTGGCAATAGAAGCTTTCCTGAGTTTTCAGGATCTCCCAAAACATAAAAGGCAACAGGAATCAGTCCTGAGACAGAGATTTCTTCGGAGATTGGAGGCAATAGGAATCTGCTACGTTTAAAAATGCAGGCTTTCTCTCAGCAAAGAAGCCTTTCTCCACAGAAAGCTGCAACTTCTCATTTCCTCGATCTTTTCTCTCCAGGCAGACCAAAACCACCACCTCAAATGTAGAGTTTCTTTTTTTCAACAGAGGCGAGCCTTCTTTTTCAGGAAGAGGTCTTTATCTGATGTGCAAAAAAAGGTCCCAGCCAGTTTGATTTGCCTCCTGCCTGCCCAGCTTACTAGTCTCCACAATGCAAAATGAAACTGAAACACTAACAATTAAGTCATGTGACCTGGCATTTACCTTGCTGGTTTTTGGAATAGGTGTCTTGTCCCACTCAGTTCAAACACCAACTTTCAGCATACAATGTTTACAGAAAATCCTTTTCTCAGTCTTTTACAAACACATAGAATTCTACACTTTCAATTAAAAAGATTAAATCTTGTGACAGTAAAGTGCGTTTGGTCCTCCAGAGAGTGAGAATGGGGAGTTAATAGTGAATAATAAGGAAATGGCAGATGAAATGAACAAATATTTTGCTTCTGTCTTCACTATAGAGGATACAAAAAACATTCCAGTTAATAGCTTTAAATTAGGAGGTGGAAGGAAAAGAGGAACTTGGTGATATTATAATCACCAGGGAAGCGGTACTGAGCAAACTGGTGGAGCTGTGGGCTTATAAGTCCCCAGGATGATGGGCTTCATCTTAGGGTCTTAAAAGATGTGGCTATTGAGGTAGTAGACGCGTTGGTGTTAATTTTTCAAAATTCGCTAGATTCTGGAAAGGTTCCATCAGACTGGAAAGTAGCAAATATAACCCTTTTACTCAAGAAGTGGGGGAGGCAGAAAACAGGCAACTATAGGCCAGTTAGCTTGACATCTGGCATGGAGAAGATGTTAGAATCAATCATTAAGGTGGCTATAGCTGGGCACTTAGAAAAACTCAAGGTAATTGGGAATAGTCAGCATGGTTTTGTGAAAGAGAAATCATGTTTAACCAATTTGTCAGAGGTCTTTGAGGGAGTAACATGTGCTGCGGATAAAGGGGAGCATGTTGACGTACTGTACTTGGATTTCCAGAAAGCATTTGACAAGGTGTGTTACATAAAAGGTTATTGTGCAAACTAGGAGTTCATGGTAGGGGGTAACATATTAGCATGGATAGAAGATTGGCTGGCTGGCAGAAAAGAGAGAGTATGCATAAAGTAGTCACAAGAACACAAGAAAACAAGAAATAGGGGCTGATGTAGACCATATGGCCCATCGAACCTGCTCCGCCATTCAATACGATCAAGGCTGATCTTGGGCTTCAATTCCACTTTCCTGCCTGCTCCCCATATCCTTTGGTTGCGTCCTATTCTGATTGGCAGGATGTGGCAAGTGGAGTCCTGCAGGGGTCTGTGCTGAGGCCTCAACCTTTTACAATATATATCAATGATTTAGCTGAGGGGAGCGATGGCGTGGTAGCTAAATTTGTAGATGACACAGAGATAGGGAGGAAAGTATATTGTGAAGAGGACATAAGGAGGTTGCAGACTGATATGGATAGGCTGAGTGAGTGGGCAAAAATCTGGCAGTTGGAGTATAATGTGGGAAAATGTGAAGTTGCTCACTCTGGCAGGAAAAATAAAAAAGCAAAGTATCACTTAAACGGAGAACGATTGCAGAATTCTGAGGTGCAGAGGGAGCGAGATGTTCTCGTGCATGAGTCATAAAAAGTTAGTATGCAGGTACTGCAAGTCATAAAGAAGGCAAATGGAATGCTATCCTTTATTACGAGAGGAACTGAAAATAAAAGTAAGCATGTTATGCTGCAGTTATACAGGGCATTGGTGAGACCACGTCTCAAATACTGTGTGCAGTTTTGGTCTCCTTATTTAAGGAAGGATGTGAATGCGTTGGAGGTGGTTCAGAGGAGGTTTACAAGATTGATACCTGGAATGAGCGGGTTTTCTTAATAAGAAAGGGTGGATAGACTGGGCTTATTTTCACTGGAGTTTAGAAGAGTGAGGGGAGACTTGATTGAGGTGTATAAGATCCAGAGCAGTCGTGACAAGGTGGATGTGGAAAGGATGTTTCCTCTTTTGAGTGAGTCCAGAACTAGGGGGCATTGTTTTAAAATTAGGGGTCACCCTTTTAGGACAGAGATTAGGAGAAATTTTTTCTCTCGAGGGTTGTGTGACTTTGGAACTCTCTGCCTCAGAAGGTGGTGGAGGCGGGGTCCTTGAATATTTTTAAGGCGGAGATAGATAGATTCTTGTCAGGCAAGGGAATCCAAGGTTTTCAGGGTTAGATGGGAGTGTGGAATATGAGGCACAAACAGATCAGCCATGATCTTATTGAGTGGTGAGACAGGCTCAAGGGCCCGGGTGGCCTACTTCTGCTCCTAATTCATATGTTCATATGTATGTTCGTATGTTCATGTATCGGCCTGCATTTACGCAGGTCTCTGGCACTCTCTTTGCTGCTGTTGCCATGCTGCTGCACCTCTCTTCTGTTTGTTTATGTCCGATTGTGACTTCTGGCTGCCTCTTTGGAGTCAGATTTCTTGCTTAGCCAGGCCCAGTGTCCTTTTGCATTGCACGCCTTTCACAGATCTTGAAATGCAAGACAACTTCGCGGTGAGTGGGACAAACCACACTTACCAGACAGTTTGCTTGCTTTTTGTGATCCAGTTACCATGCCGATAGCGTTGGCTTCACCTAGTGCTTGCAGTTGCTGTTGTCTAGCTACAATGGCTTCGTATTTCCTGCCAACTTCTAGCAGTGCATCAATGCTGTGAAATTTCCTTTATTCATCTTTTTGAAATGTTTCAATAGCTTTTGAGACAATCACCAGCTCCATCATTCGCTCCGACAGCTGAGTTTCTGAAAAATCGCATTCGTTGCCCTTACTACAGCATCTATTAACAAATTGATCTAATGATTCCTGTAGCTGTTGCCTGTCGGGTAACAATTCCAGGCGATGAATTCTAAAATTCACTCTTACCCAAAGCTGATCTTCTAGAACTTTCCATATTATTGAGGGATCTTTCTGTTCCTCTTCAGATAAGCCAGAGGTATTGATTCTGTATAACCCCTCATTTCCAACTGCTATCAGTATTTTCACAGCCTGCTTTTCTGGTTCTGCAACCACTTGGTTTATGAAACATAACTGCAATCTTTGTTTTAAAACATTGAACTTGGATAGGATATCAATGGCCTTCCAGTTCATGCTATGAAATTTGATATCCATCCTTCTGCCGATCTTTTGATTTCTGCTCTATATTTAACCTTGTTCAGCTCTCTGCTTGCCTTCAGCATGTACTTATTATGACTTTCCTATTTGTGGCTTAAAATTTGTTTTAAAACTTAGACTGTTAACTCTGCACTGTTCCCCCTTTAAGAAATTATTTTTTTCTAAGTTAGCTGCTTTGATGGAGTGTTTAATAATGTTCTCTGTTTTTTCTCTTTTAGCCTTCACTTGTGTGTTTGGATAGCTTTTCGATAGGCAATTCAAGGGATTTTCCCTTTGCTTTTTCTTTGCTAGAGTTTGTTTATCATCTTCACACTTCACTAGTTTAATGATGCTTGACTGCTTTCATGTGGACTCGGGGGTTTCTCGTGCTTTTTTTCCACTATTGGACTTGTTTTTTTTAGGTTGCACACTTTTCAGTGTTTTCCCCTTTTTTTCTGTCACTCACATGGAGCCTTTAGAAAAAAATGTTTTTAACTTCTCAAAGGCTTTTTTTTCACTGGGATTTCTCGATTGTCGGCACAATGACCCACCCGATCGCTTGCTTTTCAGCCACGCTTCCATTTTTTGGAGTTGTTCTCAGCCTTCTAAGGTATGGAGCTTTCTTTTATTCTTTTCAGGAACTTGTTTTAAAGTTTCTTCATTTGTTGCTTCAAATTTTCTGTTCTGTTTTCTGTATTGCTTTGAAATTTTGTTTGCTGTTTTCCCTGTGGTCTTCAAACTTATATGTTGTCTTTTCACCACCGCTGTCACCATATCATGAGTTTCTTTGTGTTATCTTAAGCAACACAATGAGGTACATGGATTCCAGTTCCTTGAAGTTCTCTAGAAGGTTTCTTAACAGCTAAGCTAGTAAATACAATACAGAGCAACCTATACACTGAACCTTTGTCCAGGATATTGCTGTGCAGAGACACTATAGCTTCCAGCCACATGACGACATCCTGGTACTTACTCATTAGCATACTGAGTTCTTTAAGGGACATCACTCTTAAAGCAATCATACAACACACACTTCCGCCACTGTGTGTCAGTGGTGGAGAGAGTGATTGTTTTAGGAGCATAGAATCATAGAAAAATAGGAGCAGAAGTAGGCCATTCGGCTCTTTGGGCCTGCACCACCATTCAAAAAAGATCATGGCTGATCGTCTAATTCAGTACCCTGTTCCCGCTTTCTCCCCATATCCCTTGATCCCTTTTGGCATTGAGAAATATATCTATCTCCTTCTTGAATATATTTAATGACTTGGTCTCCACTGTCTTCTGCGGTAGAGAATTCCACTGGTTCACCGCCCTCTGAGTGAAGAGATTTCTCCTCATCTCGGTTCTAAATAGCATACCTCATATCCTGAGACTGTGACCCCTGGTTCTGGACTCCCCAGCCATCAGGAAAATCCTCTCTGCATCAAGCCTGTCTAGTCCTATTAGAATTTTATAGGTTTCTATGAGATCCCCTCTCGTTCTTCTACACTCCAGTGAATATGGGCCTAGTCGACCCAAACCCTCCTCATAAGTCAATCCTGCCATCCCAGGAATCAGCTGAGCAACTCTTCTTTGCACTCCCTCCATGGCAAGAACATCCTTCCTCAGGAGGAAAACTGCACACAATACTCCAGATGTCGTCTCACCAAGGCCCTGTATAACTGCAGTAAGACATCCTTGCTCCTGTACTCAAATCCTCTTGCAATGAAGGCCAACATACTATGCGCCTTCCTAACTGCTTGCTGTGCCTGAATGCTTGCTTTCAGCGACTGGTGTACAAGGACACCCAGGTCTCATTGCAGCTACCCCTTTCCCAATCAATCACCAGTCAGATAATAATCTGCCTTTCTGTTTTTACAACACAAGTGGGTAACCTCACATTTATCCATGTTATACTGCATCTGCCATGCATTTGCCTACTCACCCAACTTATCCAAATCAGATTGGAGCCTCCTTGCATCCTCCTCACAGTTTACTTTCCTCCCCAGCTTTGTGTTATCTGCAAACTTGGAAATGTTACATTTAGCTCCTCACCCAAGTCATTAATATATATTGTGAATAGCTGGGGCCCAAGCACTGATCCCTGCGGTACCCCACTTGTCACTGTCTGCCACCCGGAAAAAGACCAGCTTATTCCTACTCTCTGTTTCCTGTCTGTCAACCAATTCTCAATCCATGCCAGTATATTACCCCCAATCCCATGTGCTTTAATTTTGCACACTAACCTCTTATGTGGGACCTTATCAAAAGCCTTCTGAAAATCCAAATACACCACATCCACTGGTTCTCCCTTATCTATTCTACTAGTAACATCCTCAGAAAACTGCAATAGATTTGTTAAGCATGATTTCCCTTTCGTAAACCCGTGCTGACTTTGCCCAATCCCGTTTATGCTTTCCAGGTGTTCTGCTATCACATCCTTTATAATAGACTCTAGCATTTTCCCCACTACTGGTGTAAGGTTAACTGATCTGCAACTCCCTATTTTTTCTCTCCCTCATTTTTTAAATAGTGGGGTTACATTTGCCACCCTGCATTCTGTAGGAACTGCTCCAGAGTCTATCGAATTTTGGAAGATGACTATTTCCAGGGCCACTTCATTTAGTACTCTGGGATGTAGATTTTCAGGCCTTGGGGATTTGTCAGCTTTTAACCCCATTAATTTCACACTAAACCCTGTCACCAGGTTTCATGGAGGCACCCAAGATCACGTCGTTGGCACCAGCTAGACCTCATTGTCACAAGGCGAGCCGCCTTAAACAGTGTTCAAATCACACGCAGCTTCCACAGTGCGGACTGCGACACCGACCACTCCCTGGTGTGCAGCAAGGTTAGACTCAGACCAAAGAAGTTGCATCATTCCAAGCAGAAGGGCCACCCGCGCATCAACACGAGCAGAATTTCTCACCCACAGCTGTTACAAAAATTTCTAAATTCACTTGTAACAGCCCTTCAAAACACTCCCACAGGGGATGCTGAGACCAAGTGGGCCCACATCAGAGACGCCATCTATGAGTCAGCTTTGACCACCTACGGCAAAAGTGCGAAGAGAAATGCAGACTGGTTTCAATCTCATAATGAAGAGTTGGAACCTGTCATAGCCGCTAAGCGCATTGCACTTTTGAACTACAAGAAAGCCCCCAGCGATTTAACATCCGCAGCACTTAAAGCAGCCAGAAGTACTGCACAAAGAACAGCTAGGCGTTGCGCAAACGACTACTGGCAACACCTATGCAGTCATATTCAGCTGGCCTCAGACACCGGAAACATCAGAGGAATGTATGATGGCATGAAGAGAGCTCTTGGGCCAACCATCAAGAAGATCACCCCCCTCAAATCTAAATCGGGGGACATAATCACTGACCAACGCAAACAGATGGACCGCTGGGTTGAGCACTACCTAGAACTGTACTCCAGGGAGAATGCTGTCACTGAGACTGCCCTCAATGCAGCCCAGCCTCTACCAGTCATGGATGAGCTGGACATACAGCCAACCAAATCGGAACTCAGTGATGCCATTGATTCCCTAGCCAGCGGAAAAGCCCCTGGGAAGGACAGCATTACCCCTGAAATAATCAAGAGTGCCAAGCCTGCTATACTCTCAGCACTACATGAACTGCTATGCCTGTGCTGGGACGAGGGAGCAGTACCCCAGGACATGCGCGATGCCAACATCATCACCCTCTATAAAAACAAAGGTGACCGCGGTGACTGCAACAACTACCGTGGAATCTCCCTGCTCAGCATAGTGGGGAAAGTCTTTGCTCGAGTCGCTCTGAACAGGCTCCAGAAGCTGGCCGAGCGCGTCTACCCTGAGGCACAGTGTGGCTTTCGTGCAGAGAGATCGACTATTGACATGCTGTTCTCCCTTCGTCAGATACAGGAGAAATGCCGTGAACAACAGATGCCCCTCTACATTGCTTTCATTGATCTCACCAAAGCCTTTGACCTCGTCAGCAGACGTGGTCTCTTCAGACTACTAGAAAAGATCGGATGTCCACCAAAGCTACTAAGTATCATCACCTCATTCCATGACAATATGAAAGGCACAATTCAACATGGTGGCTCCTCATCAGAGCCCTTTCCTATCCTGAGTGGTGTGAAACAGGGCTGTGTTCTCGCACCCACACTTTTTGGGATTTTCTTCTCCCTGCTGCTTTCACATGCGTTCAAATCCTCTGAAGAAGGAATTTTCCTCCACACAAGATCAGGGGGCAGGTTGTTCAACCTTGCCCGTCTAAGAGCGAAGTCCAAAGTACGGAAAGTCCTCATCAGAGAACTCCTCTTTGCTGACGATGCTGCTTTAACATCTCACACTGAAGAATGCCTGCAGAGTCTCATCGACAGGTTTGCGTCTGCCTGCAATGAATTTGGCCTAACCATCAGCCTCAAGAAAACGAACATCATGGGGCAGGATGTCAGAAATGCTCCATCCATCAATATTGGCGACCACGCTCTGGAAGTGGTTCAAGAGTTCACCTACCTAGGCTCAACTATCACCAGTAACCTGTCTCTAGATGCAGAAATCAACAAGCGCATGGGTAAGGCTTCCACTGCTATGTTCAGACTGGCCAAGAGAGTGTGGGAAAATGGCGCACTGACACGGAACACAAAAGTCCGAGTGTATCAGGCCTGTGTCCTCAGTACCTTGCTCTACGGCAGCGAGGCCTGGACAACGTATGCCAGCCAAGAGCGACGTCTCAATTCATTCCATCTTCGCTGCCTTCGGAGAATACTTGGCATCAGGTGGCAGGACTATATCTCCAACACAGAAGTCCTTGAAGCGGCCAACATCCCCAGCTTATACACACTACTGAGTCAGCGGCGCTTGAGATGGCTTGGCCATGTGAGCCGCATGGAAGATGGCAGGATCCCCAAAGACACATTGTACAGCGAGCTCGCCACTGGTATCAGACCCACCGGCCGTCCATGTCTCCGTTATAAAGACGTCTGCAAACGCGACATGAAATCGTGTGACATTGATCACAAGTCGTGGGAGTCAGTTGCCAGCATTCGCCAGAGCTGGCGGGCAGCCATAAAGACAGGGCTAAATTGTGGCGAGTCGAAGAGACTTAGTAGTTGGCAGGAAAAAAGACAGAGGTGCAAGGGGAGAGCCAACTGTGCAACAGCCCCAACAAACAAATTTCTCTGCAGCACCTGTGGAAGAGCCTGTCACTCCAGAATTGGCCTTTATAGCCACTCCAGGCGCTGCTTCACAAACCACTGACCACCTCCAGGCGCGTATCCATTGTCTCTCGAGATAAGGAGGCCCAAAAGAAAAAGAAAAGAAAAAGAAAATTTCCCTTGCACTATTTTTTTTACTAATACTGATTTCATTCAGTTCTTCTCTCTCATTCGACCCGTGGTTCCCTAACATTTCTGGGAGGTTATTTGTGTCCTCGTTTGTGAAGACAGAACCAAAGTTCTGCCGTTTCTTTGTTCCCCATTATAATTTCTCCCGTTTCTGACTGTAAGGGACGTACATTTGTCTTCATTAATCTTATTCTCTTCACATATTTATAGAAGCTTTTACAGTTAGTTTTTATGTTCCCTGCAAATTTACTCTCATACTCTATTTTCCCCCATTTAATCATCCTCTTTGTCCTCCTTTGCAGAATTCCAAACTTTTTCCAATCCTCAGACTTGCTGCTTTTTCTGGCAATTTTATATGCCTCCTCTTTGGATCTAATACTATCCCTAATTTCTTTTGTAAGCCACGGTTGAGCCACCTTTCTGGTTTTAATTTTGCACCAGACAAGAATGAATAATTGTTGTAATTCATGCATACGTTCTTTAAATATTATCCATTGTCTATCCACTGTCAACCCTTTTAGTAAAGTTCCCCAATCTACCATAGCCTGCCCGCACCTCATGTCTTCGTAGTTTCCTTTATTTAGATTCAGGACCCTAGTTTCGGATTCAACTACTTCACTCTCCATTTAATGAAGAATTCTATCATGTTATGGTCGCTCCTCCCCAAAGGATCCCGCACAACAAGATTGTTAATTAATCCTTTCTCATTGCACAATACCCAGTCTAGGATATCTTGTTCTCTGGTTGGTTCCTCAACGTATTGGTCTAAAAAGTCGTCACGTACACACTCCAGGAAATCCTCCTCCACAGTATTATTGCTAATATAATTTGACCAATCTATATGTAGATTAAAGTTCCCATGATTACAGTTGTACCCTTATTGCATGCATCTCTAATTTCCTGTTTACTGCCATCCCTTACATCTCCACTACTGTTTGGGAGCCTATAGACAACCCCTCATCAATGTTTTCTGCCCTTTGGTGTTTCTTAGCTCCACCCATACAGATTCCACATCATGATTTTCCGAGCCACTATCCTTCCTCACCATTGCATTAATATCCTCCTTTACTAACCCCATCTCCTTTCCCTTTTTGCCTGTCCTTCCTAAATATTGAATACCCCTGGATGTTTCACCCTGCAGCCATGTCTCTGTAATTGCAGCTATATCGCAACTGTTTATATCTATTTGCGCTGTTAATTCATTTACCTTACTGAAAATGATCCGTGCATTAAGACACAATGCCTTTAGACTTGTCTTTTTAGCATTGTTAGTCATCTTAGCTTTATTTTGCACTATGGCCCCATTTGTTTCTCATCCTTGTTTTCTCTGCCTTCCATTTTTGCTTTTTACCTTTCTGTCTTTCATTTCTATCCTTGTTTCCCCCTCCTCTGTCTCCCTGCTCAGATTCCCATCCCCCTCCCATTCTAGTTTAAACCCTCCCCGACAGCACTAGCAAACACCCCCCGAGGAAATTGGTCCCGGTCCTGCCCAGATGCAACCCGTCCAGCTTGTACTGGTCCCATCTTCCCCAGAACCAGACCCAATGTCCCAGGAATCTGAATCCCTCCCCACTACACTATTTCTCCAGCCATGTGTTCATCTGATATATCCTGCTATTTCTGCTCTCGCTAGCACATGGCACTGGTAGTAATCCTGAGATTTCTACCTTTGAGGTCCTACTTTTAAATTTACACCCTGACTCCCTATATTCAGCTTGTAGGACCTCATCCCTTTTTTTACCGATGCCATTGGTACCGATATGTACCATGACAACTGGCTGCTCGCCCTTCTCCCCCTCAGACATCCTTGACCTGAGCACCACGGAGGCAACATACAATCCTGGAGTCTCTTTTGCGACCCATGGTTCCATGAACTTGGCTCTTGCTGCTTTCCCCTGAGCCATCTCCCCCAACAATATCCAAAGTGGTATATCTGTTAGAGAAGGTGATGACCACAGGGGACTCCTGCACTACCTGCCTTCCTCTAATCTGCCTGGTAGTCACCCATTCACTTTCTGCCTTTGCAGCATTTGCCTGCGGTGTGACCACCTTGCTAAATGTGCTATCCACGACGATCTCAGCATCACGGATGCCGTTGTCGCCGGTATCTGGGTCCTCCTCTCCCGCTCTTTCATGGCTGCTATCGCTGGTCTCTGGGTCCTCCTCTCTCCCGCTCTTTTATAGCCGCTGTCGCCGGTATCTGGGTCCTCCTCTCTCCCGCTCTTTTATGGCCGCTGTCGCCGGTATCTGGGTCCTCCTCTCTCCCGCTCTTTCATGGCTGCTATCGCCGGTCTCTGGGTCCTCCTCTCTCCTGCTCTTTTATGGCCGCTGCCGCTGGTCTCTGGGTCCTCCTCTCTCCAGCATTTTTATGGTTGCTGCCATAAATGGTGGAAATGGGGTATAAATCAAGTGGGCTGCTTTGTCCTGGATGGTGTCAAGCTTCTTGAGTGTTCTTGGAGCCACATTCATCTAGGCAAGAGGAGAGTATTCCATCACACGCCTGACTTGTGCCTTGTTGATTGTGGACAGGCTTTGGAGAGTCAGGAGGTGGGTTATTTGCTGTAGAATTCCGAGTCTCTGATCTGCTTTTGTATCCACAGTATTTATATGGCAACTGCAGTTCAGTTTCTGGTCAATGGTAAACCCCAGGATGCTGATAGTGGGGGTTCAGTGATTGTAATTCCGTTGAATGTTAAGGGAAGATGGCTAGGTTCTCTCTTGTACAAAGATGGGTATTCCTTATGGAATAATATCTTCACCAAAGAATTCTCCCAGTATCCTGACGAGCATTCCTTCCTCAACTAACAGCAACGAAACCAGACAAATACCATTGAATGTCAAGGGGAAATGGTTAGATTCTCTCTTTTTGGAGATCATCATTGCCTGGCACGTGTGTGGTGCAAATGTTACTTGGCAATTATCAGCCCAAGCCTGAATGACTTGCTGCATATGGACACAGACTGCTTCATTATTTGAGGAGTTGTGAATAATACTGAACATCGTACAATTATCAGTGAACATTCCTGCTCCTGACCTTTGATGGAGGGAAGGTCATTGATGAAGCAGCTGAAGATGGTTGGGCTTAGGAGGCTACTCTGAGGAACTCCTGCAGTGATGTCCTGGGACTGAGATAATTGGCCTCCAACATTCACAACCATCTCCCTTTGTGTTAGGTATGACTCCAGCGAGCGGAGCATTTTCCCCTTGATTCCCATTGACTTCAATTTTACGAGGGCTCGTTGATGCCTTACTCGGTCAAATGCTGCCTTGATATCCGGGGTAATCACTCTCACCTCACCTCTGGAGGTCAGCTGTTTTGTGCATGTATGGACCAAAGAGCCAAGTGTCGCTGACAGAACCCAAACTGAGCATTGGTGAGTAGGTTATTGCTGTTTTAAGTGGCACTTGGTAGCACTGTCAATGACACCTTTCATCACTTTACTGATTACATATTACAGATGAACAGAATTTAACAAGGAATAGAGCAGAGGCATAGTGGAGGTGAAAACATACAGTCATGAAAGAGAATATAAAATGACCAGTAAAGTGCTAAAATGGAAAATGGGAGATGATTAAATAGCTGAAATAATATTAATGAGACCAAAGGAAGCATAATGAGAAAAATCAAAGATATTTAATTCATTTCAAAATTTAGTCGTCTATTCCTTTCCCACCTCAGTCACAGCCACTATTTGGCTTGTTTCAACACAACAAGAGCCTCATGTGTTTTGTGCATGTTTTTATTTTGACAGCTGACATGCAAATTAAGGCTTGGCTGTTGTCTTGCATTATACACATTCTGCTAGCTTGTCAATTGGCTGTATTTGCTACAAAATCTTTATGAGCAGCAATTTACCAGGATGCCACAAATGCTTTGCGACTTAAATAGCATTTCAAGCAAAATTCTCTAAAAATGACTAAATGTTAATGAACATCGATCTTAGCCACCTGTCAGTTCAGTGCTGCCCTGCTACAAAAAACATCAATATTTATCAGCACTTTTCATGCCCTATCAGTTCCCATTTTCCTCAAGAAATGATTTTGCATTCCAATGAATTTCTACTGTAAATGAAGTGTGTTTCATAGAGTAAATTTATGTATTTCCTATAATTATTGATTTTCTTCCCAAGAATATAAGTTCCCTGATTAATTTTGCTCACCTTGGTTTGCTTGGGTTAAGTTGAATTTCTAACTTATAGTCGAAGAGACTTAGCAGTTGGCAGGAAAAAAGACAGAGGCACAAGGGGAGAGCCAACTGTGTAACAGCCCCGACAAACAAATTTCTCTGCAGCACCTGTGGAAGAGCCTGTCACTCTAGAATTGGCCTTTATAGCCACTCCAGGCGCTGCTTCACAAACCACTGACCACCTCCAGGCGCTTATCCATTGTCTCTCGAGATAAGGAGGCCAAAGAAGGAGTGCAAAGAAATGAGGCAGACAGAGCCATCGGGCTGGATTTTGTGGCACTGGCGGGGATTCTGGCATCAGGCCGAAAAGGCTGGGGGATCCTCTCTAAGGCATTTGGATATCTTTTGTATTTTTGTTATGCTGTGAGGCATTTGTTAATATCTCTTGCATTTATATTCACAGATAAAATGTAACCAGTTGTGGTGTGGAACAATGTGTGGGGCTCACCGGATGGTAAGAATGTGGAGGCGAAGGACAAGAACCCCCACATAGACACACACAGATAGACAAGTCAGGACATGCCACTGATGTAGTAGCCCCGCTGTTACAGTCTGTCTATAACAACTCTCATAGACAATGGTATTTTGGAATATGTGTGAAAGGTTTCCTTCTTGCCTTATCAAGGTACAGATATCACATTCATTGCTGATATGCACTAAGACCCCCTCCCTGCTGAGAGCAGGATATGACCACATGCAGGTGGTCTAGCATAGCCATGGTGGGATTGATAAGGCACTGAAACCCAATCGGAGACATTACCTAATATGTCAAGGGACCAGGGTCAGAAAGGAATATAACGCCACAGTCCACAAGGACATTGTTGCTGCAGCCGGGAACTGTGACTTGGTCAGTCACAGGAAATCACGCGGAAGAATTCGTTCAGCAGATCTGACCACACGGGAACAAGCTTCTCTACGCGGGTCTACGAAGCAACTTGTGTTGTAAGTATATACTATTGCTTTGTGAGTTAATAAAGATGTTCCATATAAAGTGGAAATTGTGTTCAAGGTTTGTTTTGTGCGATTGATACGCAATACATGGTCAGGACCTTAGCGGGAAACGAGATCCCATTTTTAAGAGTCTTACACCCCACCGCGGCCATTTGGAGCCACCCCTGGAGCGATTGTACAGCACAATGGGGAATTAACAGCCTGGTGCAGGATCCCCATCCCTTTAAATATAGGGATCCCGCTTCCAAGAGCTGCTAGAAAATCACAGGGCCGGCAGCTCAGTAGTATCGGCAATAGTATTTTACTAGGCGAACTCCCTGTGTGGCGGAGGCCTCCCCCACTGCTGATCAAATCCCAGTAGCTAGGAAGAGGCCCTTAAGTGGACAGTAATAGGCCACTTAAGGGCCTCAATTGGCCTCTGGGCGGGAAGGCAGTTGTCAGCCTATCCCGCTCCCAACTACATTCTGGTGCGACAGGAAGACAACAGGTCCTCTGTCCTCCACCTCACGTCACAATTCTATTGGCCCCCCCCCACCTCTGAACCCTTCTCTGGGGGGCCCATAAAATGCAGCCCATCTTATTTGCAGAATTCTTTTTTTAAACTTGTACTTATAAAGCACTTCATCATGACAAACTATCTCACAACAACAACTTGCATTTACAGAGTGCCTTTAACATAGTAATTCGTTCCAAGACTCTACACAGAAGCATTATCAAACAACATTTGATACCAAGCCACATAACGAGATATTAGGACAGGTGACTAAAAGCTTGGTCAAATAGACAGGTTTTAAGGAGTCTGTTAAAGAAGGAGAGAGAGGTAGAGAGGCAGAAAGCTGTAGAGAGGGAATTCTGGAGCTTGGAGGCTAGGCATTTGAAGGGACAGCTACCATTGGTGGGGCAGAAATAATCGGAGGTGAGCTTGAGGCCAGAATTGGAGGAGTGCAGAAATCCTGGAGGGTTGTCGGGCTGGAGGAGATTACTAAGTTAGGGAGGGATGAGGCCATGGAGGGATCTGAAAATAAGGATGAAAACATTTCACTTACTGTATTTTTGAGTACAGTGACTGTTTCGTTATAGAAATATGGCAGTTGCTCAACATCATCAATGTCCCATAAACAGCAATGATAAGAAATGGTTGGTAATTTTAAAAAGAGGTATTGACTGAGCAAAGAATGCCAACCAGGGCATTAGGAGAATGCCCTGTTCTACTTCACATATTACCATGGAACCATTAACATCTACTTGACAGTCAAATGGGAATCCTGCTTTACCACCCCATCTTAAAAAACACCTCCAACAATGCAGCACTCCTTCAGCATTTCATTCACGTGTCAGCCTGGTTTATGTGTTCAAGTCCTGGAGTGGGATTTGAACTGAAAGCCTGCTGACTTAATGACAAGAAGCAATTGAGCAAGGCTGAGAAATAAAGAATTTTAATGGGAAGGTGACACGAAAGTGGTAATTTTCTGACCTAACTGGCAAAAGTCTTACCCACTGGGAGCACATATTGGCAATTCATATGTGCACTGCATACAATTTATTGACCATTCATTTAAATGATCAGAAAATTGTGCGCAGATCACATCTAAATTTCCGGTATGTGCTCCCAGCAAGTTAGACTCTCCCCTGGTAATGTCACATTACATCTTAATTATTCAAAACAACTAAATAATGCGAAAAGTGTAACAGAGAAAGCAACGTGACACAACAAAGCTCACCACTTTAGTAATTCTCTGATCATGGCATCCAATTATATCTTCATAACCTTAATGCTTTGCCTTCATGATCTTGTTTGGTAGATTACTTGAAGCATGTATTAATCTTTGAGTAATGGCACTTTTCCTGATCGATCTATTCTGAATTACTTTTCACTCATTTCCATTTATAAATTTGATCCTTTTCACCCACTTCAAATTATAGCAAATATGGGCTCTGATATTTTTGCTACCTGGCCCAATTCATTTATATATTTTAAGTACCATTTTACTATTCTCCACATAGGTTGCATTAGTGTCATGGATGAGCAATTTCCATGATTGAAGCTCTTGCGATATGCCAGTAGCAAGCAGAGCAAAGTACAAGAGAGGCAAAGAGGGAGACAGTCTGAGTCTTTTCTGTCAAGTCCTCTGTGTTAACTGTCACATACATGCTGCAGGTCAGCCATGCAGTTTCTTCATATGGTCTTCAGTCTGCTGTTCCAATTTGTTTCATTATTCTTTGTGTCCTGATTTATTTCTTGATCTTTAAGCTTCCTTTCTCTGTGAATCCAAAGCATCCTGCAAATCCCTCAGAGCAACATAAACAAGCAATAAAATGTAAGTAGCAAGAAGCCATGGTTGCAGATGCTAATGAGTATGTTACTGACTCAATACCAGATTTGTTTTTCCTTTCTTTTCCAATTTTCTCCCCACTCTGTCCCCTCCCACCACCATCCCCAGCTTAGCTCCTGTCCTGAAATCTGTGGTATGGTTCCATAGCCACTGGCTGCTGTATTGTACTTCACTTAAAGAACCATTCCTCAAGTATAAGCTGAAACTGAGGAGGTACTGTTGTGTACTGTTATAGTGTAGATTGAGTGTTGTCTACAGACGTCTTGGAGTCTTTGGGCTAAAGAATAACTTGTTTATTATATACAAATAATTATTTTCACTCTCCACAAGCCTATCTAGCTAGCACACCTCGTTCTGCTTCTAGCTTCGTCCAAGCCGAATACCCAAGTGACTATTATCTTGTCATCATTACAATGGTAGGGATTTACTCTCACTGTCTCGAGCATTAACCCTTTCAGGCCCTTATACTGCAGGTACGAGGCAGTAAGTTGCAGGGGGAACCCGACCCGCTCCTTACCCAATGACCAATCTTTCCAGAAATCAGACCAGTCTTTCTGCTCCATAACTGGGGGCACCAAGGACATTGAGCTATGTCTCCACATTGGATGTCGCAAAGATCTGTTCAAGGGAAGAAACTCATATAAACCTGCACGGAATGGAGCGAATGGAGCAAAGGCATTTTGTGTAGGCAAAAAATATCCTCTGCCGTATGGAGAGTAACAAGCACAATTAAAACCGTCCATATGTTGTCCTTCATCGGTTTATATGCATGAGGGTGAAGATACAGAGATCCTACCAAAGCTATTGAACAGACTGACAGTACGAGACAAGGGAAAGACTGAAAAGAAAGATCTGAAAGTAGTGACAGCTGGAGCACAAGCATGGGAATCCATCAGCTGTCACTGGATTGTAATATTCCAGCTGAAGTCCTTTTATGCCATGGAACATGTATTAGGGAATTTGACAGTTTAATGCTAAGTTTACAGTGTTTTGTATATATTGCAAAACGATTTAGATCACAGACAAATTCTTTTATCCTCTGAATAAACTAAACATTGTGAATTTATTATGTATCCGTTTTGGTACAGAATAGGAGCAGTTGCCAAAGGCTTAAAATTTACTGATAATAAGGCTCAAATACATGCATCTGAATATCGCTGAATTGTTAGCACTTATAAATTGTACAACATTTTGACTGTGAAGATTTTTTAATTAAACAGATGCATGAAACTCAGATATTAAGTGCTGAGTTTTGTGCCAACATTGGGGACAGGAATGAAGGTGGGATGTGCAGGGGACATAAAACCGGGACGGGAGACGTTGGACAGGAGGTCCTACGTTGTGATGTTCCATCACGATTTTGTCCATGGCAGCAAACATGGAGGGCTGAGTTCAGACAGCGACGCAGTGGGCAGGCAATTAAGGTATTTAAGAGGCCTGTTGACAGCGATTTTATTCTCAGTTTTAAATTTTATAAACGGCGCACAGGTTCAAGGGACTTCAGGACCATGCCTGCTTCAGGGAGGCAACATGGAGGCAGGAGTTCATTGCTGGCTGCAAGGGGAAGCCATCGGGAGAGGCAGAATCAACTGCCAGACAGGGTGGAGAAGAGAGGACATTGGGCATCGTCTGAAGAATGGGGGCAAAGGTCCCAGAACTGCAGAGGTACCGTTCCAAGGGGGGCAACGGGTACGTGCCACCTCTTCAGAGGTGACAAGTGGGAGGAAGGAGGGGAGCTGCTGGCAGAGAAGAACATCTATTTAGGGAGAGGCCACCTCATCTGGGCCTTATTTATCCAAGCTTTGGGGATCCCATTGAAATGGAGGTGCAGCAGAGACAGAGGTGAATTCAGGCACTGCAACAACCTTTGAGGCCACAGAAGGGTCAGCATTGGCCTCCAGATTGTGGAGAAGGGCACAGAGGGGAAAGGCAGCAGCCTCCTCCATGCAGAAGAAGCTCCCCCCCAGAGTGAGCCTACAGGTCAAGGCTCAACTACCTACAGATGTCTGAGACGCAGTGCCAATGAAGAATCTGCCTCTCCAGTGAGGCCACCTCTGACCGATGCACTATGATGCAGGACGAGCTGTGCCCCAGGGAAATTGGTGGAAATCCAATGCCAGTGGCGCTGAATGTTACCGTGGCGGTGTAATTCTACACCTCTGGATCATTCCAGGGATCCATTGGGGACATGTGTGTGATGTCACAGTCAGCAGCCCATTGGTGCAACAAGGAGATCACCAATGCCCTTTTCAGGAGGGCCAGAGACTGTGTGCACTTCCGCATGGATCCCAACTCAGGCTCAGAGGAGCATCGGGATCGGGGCCATCCCTAGATTCCCCAGGTGCAGGGTGTCATCACCTGCAAGCATGTGGCCATCAAGGCTCCTGAACACCAGCCAGCAGCCTTCAGCAGCAGGAAGGGCTTCCACTCCCTCAATGTACAACTGGTCTGCAACCACTGTAAACAGATCCTGCAGGACTGTGCACGCTCCCTGGTAAGTTGCCACAATGCCTACATTTGAGGCAGTCCCAGCCCCCTGTGTGCCTTCGGGATTGGATCCTTGAAGACACTGAGGACATGGTTACTGACGCCTGTGAGGAGCCCATGCACAAATGCAGAGGAGAGGTGCAACACCTGCCAAGGGACAACACAAGCGACCATAGAGCATGCCATAGGTCTACTCAAGATGAGACACAGATGCCCAGATCAATCTGGTGGAGCCCTTCAGTATGGCCCAGTGAGGTCTCATATATCGTTGTGATCTGCTGTGCACAGCACAACCTGATGCTACAGAGGGGGAGGCTTTGAACAATGAGGATGTCGAGGAGCTCGACACCTCCTCAGATGATGAGGATGTGGAGGATGAAGCTAGCCAAGCATCTCCCGATGAGGGACCCTCAGGGTCAACAGAATAGATGCCATGAGATACGTGCAAGTGAGGCTCACAATGCTCTTATATATTCGTGTTTCCTTTGATCCTTACTGCCAGTTGTAGGTTGACCAATAAAGACTTACGTTTATGCAGCCCTGTTATCGCCTTCTTTCCTACAGAAGCATTCGCTCATTGATCAGTTGCTCAGCACTGAGCTGGCCAGTCTCCAGATGGGGCTCCTCACAGCAAGATCCTTTGCCTCGAGCCTCATCACAGATGCAGGGTTGAAATGAAGGCCCAAAGGCTTTATGGAACATAGGAGCAGGAGTAGGCCATTCAGCCCATTAAGCCTGCTCCGCCATTCAATACGATCATGGCTGATCATCCACAATAATGCCCTTTTCCCATAATATCCCTATATCACTTTATATCATTGGTATTTAGAAATCTGTCAGTCTCTACATTAAACATACTCAATGACTGAGTTTCCACAGCCCTCTTGGGTAGAGAATTCCAAAGATTCACAACCCTCTGAGTAAAGAAATTTCTCCTCATCTCTGTCCTAAGTGGCTTCCCCCTTATTTTGAAATTGTGTCCCCTGGTTCTAGACTCCCCAACCAGGGGAAACATCTTACCTGCATCTACCCTGTCTATCCCTTTCAGTATTTTATAGGTTTCAATGAGATCATCTCTCATTCTTCGAAACTCTGGAGAATACAGGCCCAGTTTCCCCAAACTCTCTTCATAGGACAGTCCTGCCATCCCGGGAACAAGTCTGGGGAACCTTAGTTGCACTCCCTCTATGGAAATAATATCCTTCTTAAGGTACGGGGACCAAGACTGCACATAGTACTCCAGATGCGGTCTAACCAAGGTTCTATACAATTGAAGCAAGACTTCACTACTCCTGTACTCTTGCGATAAAGCCTAACAAACCATTAGCCTTCTTAATTGCTTGCTGCACCTGCATGTTAGCTTTCAGTGATTTATTGACAAGGACACCCAGGTCCCTTTGTAAGTCTACACTTTCTAATTTCTTACCATTTAAGAAGTACTCTGCACATCTATTCCTCCTACCACAATGGATAACCCCACATTTTTCCACATTCTATTCCATCTGCCATATTCTTGCCCACTCACTAAGTCTGTCCAATTCCCCTTGAAACTGCTTTGCATATTCCTCACAACACACATCCCCACCTAATTTTGTATCATCTGCAAACTTGGAAATATTACATTTGGTCCCCACATCCAAATCATTGATATATATTGTGAACAGCTGTGGCCCAAGCACTGATCCCTGCAGTACCCCACTAGACACAGCCTGCCAACACAAGAATGACCCGTTTATTCCTGCTCTCTGTTTTCTGCCTGTTAACCAATCCTTAATCCATGCCAGTATATTACCTCCTATTCCATGTGCTTTAATTTTGCTAATCAATCTCCTGCAGGGGACTTTATCAAAAGCCTTCTGAAAATCCAGCTATACTACATCCACTGACTCCCCTTTATCAATTCTGTTCGTAGCATCTCAAAAAATGCCAACAGATTCATCAAACATGATTTCCCATTCATAAATCCATGTTGACTATGCCCAATCAGATTATTATTATACAAGTGTCCATTTATCACATCCTTTATAATTGAGTCTAATATTTTCCCTATTACTGATGTAAGGCTAACAGGTCTGTAGTTCCCCGTTTTTCTCTCTCCCTCCCTTCTCAAATAGTGGAGTGACATTTGCTATCTTCCAATCTGCAGGAACCACTCCAGAATCTATAGAATTTTGGAAGATGATTACCAATGCATCCACTGTTCCATAGCTACCTCTTTCAACACTCTGGGATATAGAATATCAGGCCCTGGGGACTTATCAACCTTCAGCCCCATTAATTTCTCCAATAAAACCTTCTTACTAAAACTCATTACTTTCAATTCCTCATTCTCTCTAATCCCTTGGATCTCTAATTCTGGGAGATTTCCTGTATCTACCTCAGTGTAGACAGACACAAAGTAATCATTTAGCTTCTCTTCCATTTCTCTATTTCCCAATATAAATTCTCCTGACTCTGCCTGTAATGGACCCACATTTGGCTTTGCCAAACATTTCCTTTTTACGTACCTATAGAAGCTTTTACAGTCTGTTTTTATGTTTTTTGCCAGTTTGCATTCATATTCTATTCTCCCTTTCTTTCTCAGTTTCTTGATCCTCCTTTGCTGTATTCTAAAATCCTCCCAATCCTCAGGTTTACTACTATTTCTGGCAACTTTATAGGCCTTTTCTTTAAATCTTATACAATCCTTAACTTCCTTTGTTAGCCACGGTTGACTGTCTTTACTTTTGGGGTTTTTGGAAGAGGAAGGAGATCTTGCTTGGTTTTAAAATAAACTTTAACGGCAGTAACAGTAGACGCTACCCTTTCCATCAACAGCACACAATCACACATGAAAACCCTGTGATTCTAGGTGCTCTTTATCATTCCTTTTTCAAGTCAGTCTTTTCTTGCAGGGTAATCCTTGTTTAACTCATTGTAAGTTCAAGGATATTTGAAAAGTCTTATTTTTTAAAAACTGAAAAGCTAATATCTGGATTAAAAATATGTCAAGGAGGTGCTTCCCCTGTGCTCTCAGCTGAAGTGGAGGCAGGCTGTGATCTTGCTGCTCTTTGGCTTGGAATGACCGTGGTGATCGTCCTCTGGTTGTCTGAGACCTGGAGGGCCCCAGGGGTTCCTTCTGACCAGAAGCAGGGATGATGGAGGCCCTGGTGTCACTGGCAGAGGAACTGCTGGCAGCACCAGGAGCACCCTGAGAGGAGCCAGCATCAGTGGTGGGCAGCCACTGCTCCTGCCCTTGAAAGCAACCTTGTGCCTCCCTGCTGACCTGAGAGGGAAGAGGACCTGGTGGTGACTCCAGGTCACCTGATCCCCTCTCGCCTTACCACTGGTGCCTTGAGCCCATGATCAAGATGAGGGTATGTCCTGCAGACACTGGGCTGAATTTAGTGTGGCAGTTTGGAGCAGGAATGGAGGGGTGGGGACTGGAGAATAGCATTGGATGAGTAAGACCAAAAATCCAATATCATGACATTAGTTCCAGATTTAGTCAGCGGTGGAAAAGCACCAAGGTGGCTTTATGCAGTTGGAGTGTAATTTAAATTGTAGAACAGTTAGTTTTAATGCATTTGCATGTAATTGTAAGCAAGTCAGTGGGGGACTTGGAATTAAATGGATGCCGGACAGCCCTCACGTGCCTTCAGAACCCCAGCCGTTGTAAGCTGGTGGCACCGAGGCAAGGCCTCAGTGCTGCGATGGGTAGGCTGCCATGACCAGCACTGCATAGGAGTAGAGGGGGAGCAGAGGTCATTGTTAGACTGCAGTGATGTACACGCTGCATGGGTTGGCTAGGTCTCAAGTGGCAGTAGCAGGTGAGCTGGGTCTCAGGTGGCAGTACTGTGTGAGCAGGCTCTCACATGCCAGTACAGGGTGAGCTAGGTCTCGGGAATCAGTACAGGGTGAGCAGGTTCACAGGTAAAAATATGGGGTGAGCAGAGTCTCGGGTGGCAATACTGAGTGAGCTGGGTCTCAGGTGGAAGTACAAAGTGAGCAGGGTCTCGGGTGGCAGTACAGGATGAGCAGGGTCTCAGATGGCAGTAAGGGATGAGCAGGGTCTTAGGTGGGAGTACGGGGTGATCTGGGACTCCGGTGCCAGTATGGGGTGAGCAGGGTCTCGGGTAGCAATCCAAGGTGAGCAGGGTCTTAGGTGGGAGTACGGGGTGATCTGGGTCTCAGGTGGCAGTATGGGATGAGCAGGGTCTTAGGTGGGAGTACGGGGTGAGCTGGATCTCCGGTGGCAGTATGGGCTGAGCAGGGTTGCGGGTGGCTGTACAGGGTGAGCAGGGTCTCGGGTGGCAGTCCGAGGTGAGCTGGGTCTTAGGTGGGAGTAAGGGGTGATCAGGGTCTCAGGTGGCAGTATGGGCTGAGCAGGGTTGCGGGTGGCTGTACAGGGTGAGCAGGGTCTCGGGTGGCAGTCCGAGGTGAGCAGGGTCTTAGGTGGGAGTAAGGGGTGATCTGGGTCTCAAGTGGCAGTATGGGATGAGCAGGGTTGCGGGTGGCTGTACAAGGTGAGCAGGGTGTCGGATGGCGTTGACCTGGCTGTCACAGCCTCTGCTAGCTGCTCGGGTGCATATGTGTTGTGTCCACTAGATTGTGTGCTCAAATTTAACCACAAGCGCATACCCATTGACATGAGAGTATCTGCACTGCTGGAGGGTTCAGGCATATGCGATGACGCTGGATCCTCTGAGGCTCTGTCCTCCTCCCCCTCACGGGTGGCAGGCTCTCCCACAGTCTCGAAGGCTCTTCCAGTAGGCAGTGCGTGACCTGCATGAGAGAACAGAGATATTGAAGGGCCAAGGGCCTCCTTCCCATGTAGCAAACACCGCTAAATTGGAGATCACTATAGGTACTGGATGCCTGATGAGCAGCATGACTCCATCACTGCAGATGCACCTTTGTGCTCCATAACAACCTTAGTCATTGTCTTGGAAAGGTGCCCCTGCCTCACGCTTTGCAAGGCTCCTTCCATTCTGCGGTACAGCCAGCTCCGTGGCCTTCTGTTCCATTGGGGTCTGGACATGGAGAATCAGCAGCCGTACACCGGTCTTGGCCCACACTCTCCAATTGTGTGCACTCTTCTTCTGCAAACGGAGGGATGGGAAATGTTGGTTCCCCAGCGAGAACAATCACAAGACATCAGCTGGTGGTAGTCCAGCTGTTACTAATGGGGGAACACAGATCCTCTCGATAAGTGTGATCATTACCAGATAGAATTTCACATTCAGTTTGAGGGTGAGAAATTTGAGTCTGAAACTAGTGCCTTAAACTTAAATAAAGGCAATTGCAAGGGTATGAAAACAGAGTTGTCTAAAGTGGACTTGGAAAATAAAAGGTAAGACAGCAGAGAAGCAGTGGCAGACATTTAAAGAGATATTTCTAACTCTCAACAAAGATATATTCCATTGAGAAAGAAAGACTTTATGAGAAGGATGCCCCATCTGTGGCCAACTAAGGAAGTTAAGGATGGTATCAAATTGAAAGCAAATTGAATGCTGCGAAGAATAGTGGTAGGCCAGAAGATTGGGAAAATTTTAAACCAGCAGAGGATGACTTTAAAAAAAGGGAGAAATTAGAATATGAGAGTAAACTGGCAAGAAATATAAAAACAGACAGTAAAAGCTTCTACAAATATATAAAAAGGAAGAACAGCTAAAGTAAGTATTGGTCACTTAGACAATGAGACTATGGAATTAATAATGGGAAACAAGGAAATGGCAGAAACTTTGAACAAGCATTTTATATCTGTATTCACGGTAGAAAACATAAAGCATCCCAAGAATAGTAAAAAATCAAGAGGCAAAAGGGAGGGAGGAACTTAAAACATTCATTATCACTGGAGAAAAAGTACTAGGAAAACTAATGGGACGAAAGGCTGACAAGTCCACTGGATCTGAAGGCCTGCATCCAAGGATCTTAAAAGAAGAGTCTGCAGATATAGTGGATGCATTGATTGTGATCTTCCAAGTTCCCTAGGTTCTGGAAAGGTCCCAGCGGAATGGAAAACCGCAAATGTAAAACCTCTATTCAAGAAAGGAGGGAGACAGAAAGCAGGAAACAACAGGCCAGTTAGCCTAACATCTGTCATTGGCAAAATGCTTGAATCCATTTTTGAAGAAGTATTAGCAGGACCTTTAGAAAATCATAATGCAATCAGGAAAAGTCAATGTGGTTTTATGAAAGGGAAATCATATTTGACAAGATTGATTAAAGTTCTTTGAGGATATAACAAGTTGGGTGGATAAAATAGAACCAGTAGATGTAGTGTATTTGAATTTCCAAAAGGCATTCAATAAGGTGCCATATAAAAGGTTACTACACAAGATAAGAGATCATTGTGTTGGGGGTAATATATTAACATGGATAGAGGATTGGCTAACTAACAGGAAACAGAGAGTTGAGAAAAATGGGGCTTTTTCAGGTTGGAAAACTGTAACGAGAATGCCACAGGGATCAGTGCTGCGGAGTCATCTATTTACAATCTATATTAATGATTTGAATGAAGGGACCGAGTCTATTGTAGCCAAATTTGCAGACGATACAAAGATAGGTAGGAAAGCAAGTTGTGAAGAGGACACAAAATGTCTGCAAAGTAATATAGATAGGTTAAGTGGGCAAAAATTTGGCAGATGGAATATAATGTGGGAAAATGTGAGGTCATCCACTTTGACGGGAAGAATAGAAAAGCAGAATATTATTTACATGAAGAGAGACTGCAGAATGCTGCAGTACAGAGGGATCTGGGTGTCTTTGTACATAAACCACAAAAAGTTAGCATGCAGGTACAGCAAGTAATTAGGAAGGCAAATGGAATGTTGGCCTTTATTGCAAGAGGTTTGGAATATGAAAGTAGGGAAGTCTTGCTACAGCTGTGCAGGACATTGGTGAGACTGCACCTAGAGTACTGTGTACCGTTTTGTTCTTCTTATTTAAGGAGGGATATACATGCATTGAGAGCAGTTCAGAGAAGGTTCATTTGGCTGATTCCTGTCATGAAGCAGTTTGTCTTATGAGGAAATGTTGAGTAAGGTTGGGCCTATACTCATTGGAGTTTAGAAGAATGATGTGATTTTATTGAAGCTTATAAGATTCTGATGGGGCTTGATAGGGTAGATGCTGAGAGATGTTTCTCCTTCATGGGGGAATCTAGAACTAGGGGGCACAGTTTCAAAATAAGGGGCCTCCCTTTTAAGACAGAAATGAAGAGGAATTTCTTCTATCATACAGTCATTAATCTTTGGAATTCTCTTCCCCAGAGGGCAGTGGAGACTGTGTCTTCGAATATATTCAAAACTGAGTTATCAGATTTATTGATCTACAAGGGAGTCAAGGGTTATGGGGGCAGGCAGGAAAGTGGAGTTAAGGATACAATCAGATCAGCCATGATCTTATTGAATGGTGAAGCAGGTTCAAGGGGCCGATTGGCCCACTCCTGCACCTATTTCTTATGATCTTAGATGCCTCCTGCATGTGGCCCTTTAACAAGGATCTCATGAGTCTCTGCAATGACAAATGGCCTCCTTTAATGGCCATTTCACCATGCCTCAGGCAGTTTGCCAGCATCCCCTGACACTTTGCTCACGTCTGGGTGGGCACTCCCTCTCCACCCAATGTACCCTCCTGCTTTGCCAGATGCAAGACCCAAAAATTGAGAGGTACTCACTTTTGCTGCCCGGCTGAGGTCATTGAGCCGCTTGTGACACTGCTTCCAAGTCCTTGGGGTGACCCCATGGCTGCTGACCACCTCTGCAATCTGCAGCCAGGCTTGCTTGGTCAGGCTCCCAGGTGTCCTCCCCCTGTCCCTAGGGAATAGTATATGCTGCCTTTCCCTGGCAGCCTGCAGCAGCACCTGGACAGAGCCATCACTGAGGTGCGGAGCCACCTGGGGTCTTCTTTCTGCCATCACTCTGCAGCTTCTCTGAACACTGCCTCCCCTGCAGGCAGCAAGAATGAAGGCAGGACTGGCCCCCTTTAAAAATGGTGCTGACATCAGCGTCTCCACCTCCGCCCACGACCATGTAATTGGTCGGTCCCCGCTCCTCATGGCCCTTAATTGACCAGCTGCCTCTGCAAAAGAAAATCTGGCCCTAAGTAGTTGTGGGATATTGGGTAATACAGTGAGATCTGGATTCAAGTTTAGCCCAAATTGGTAGACTGAAAATATTCTTTCTGCTTACGTTTTTTTTCTCAAATAGTCAACGGAATATGATAGTTCATACACTGCTGGAACCATGGTGTGAATCTAACTGGTTAGGGCTGAATAACAATGTATAATGTTGCAGTGATACAATATTGTTTTATTTCCATTCAAAAAGCAGTGACCATCATAGAAACATAAGTCTCGATTTTAACTTATCTGTCTGGCATAGAATGGAACTGGAGTATCTACTCTTCTTTCTTTCCTACTTTTATCTGTAATTTGAAATCTAATTTGATTATAGTCACCAGTGGTACTTGGTTAAATGACAGTGGGATTTACTTTAGTCATTCATGGGATGATGTCATTGCTGGAAACAGTGGCATTTATTGCCTATCCCTAAAAACTGAGTGGCTTGGGCTATTAAGAGACAACCTCTGACCATGGGACTGGAGTCACATGTAGGCCAGAATGGATCAGGACAATAGAATTCTTTTTCTGAAGGACATTAAAAAGCAATTCATTTAAACCTGATTTGGCTAGCACTGGCAGATACAAGGATACAACAGGCAGCATGCCATTGTTGCAAGTATGGTTATATATTAAGAATTTTTCGAAATATATCACGTTGAAAAGGCGTTCTTTGTTAAATCAAGATAAACTTGAAACAAATAAAGACAATTACAGTTTTTATCTCCATTAAAAATATTATACAATTGTGAAGGGCTGTTTTGCCTTATTTCTTTCTCTGTCTGATTCTGCTGTGGTTTTTGACTAGTTTTGCATTTCCCGTTTTAAGCACTGAATGTTGACGTGATTGAGTCTCCCAGAATAATTCATAGGAAAGTATAGGATTGGAGAAGATTATGCAGTCCATCTGGCCAGTCCCTAAAGTTAATCAGTGCAAAATTCCTAAATGTTGGATGTGGCAGTACAGAAGCTGATCGCTCTCCTGGGGATGGGTGCTGTTCCGCCAGCTGGTTCTGGCACGGCTTGTGTGGCGCACTCTCTTAAGAAAGGCATTCATGCTGGCATCCCCTGCATGTCCTGGAAGCAGATGAACCAGTGCTATCTGACATCACACAGCCCTTCTCCCATTGCCCTAATTTGGACCATGCAGGTCCATTCAATGAATGCATATTTCACTCACCAAAGATCAAGTGTTCATCTCAAAAGGGTCAGGCACTCAACTTGCAGGTAAGATGAATTTGAAGAATTTCTGCTGTTGCAAAGTGTTTGGAAGTATTCTGGAGTATTTTTGAAGGTGTTGTGGTGAATTCCTGTATTTACTAGGTAGTGTTGCTGCATTCTCACAGGGAGGGCAGCGAAATAGGTGACCTGGCCATACAAAGGCTGCAACAGGTATGGGAGGTGCAATGGTAGTTTCTCTGAGTTTGCAGCATGACAGAGAGATGGAGCAGAGACTGCGGAGAAGTAAAGCTCTATGCGATGCCCTCTGCCAACTTGGTGTCAGACTCCTCCATGTTCTTTGACAGTGACCAGAGCTGATCTGCCAGGCCAGCCAATGCACCCAACATCTCCATGTATATGCTCATCAGCGCTCTCCTGTTAGCTGCACCATTGACGTCCTCATCTGAGTCCTCTACAGCAGAGCCTATCGGTGACCTTGCCCTCTGGTGAACTGGCAAGCAAACTTTCCTTTACCCCTGGCCTGACCCAGCTCATATATGCCCAGTGACTCATCACGTGCTGATCTCAACTCTATACCACCCTCTAAGGTAGGTGCAGTGCCAGCATCTGAGCTGATGGCTGCTAGTGTCAGATCAAGTAATGGTGCTTCTTCATCAGTGCTATGCAGTTGCTGTCTCCTCTTCTTGGAGCTGTTGTGGCTGAGCAGGCAACAGTTCCTGGGTGGTTAAAAATAAAACATCAGAAAAGGAAGGTTGGGTGAGGGAAGTGGGTTGGGGTGAAATGCAAGAGGTCGTGGTTCACATTGGTACCAACAACACAGGTAGAAAGAGGGATGAGATCCTGCAACAAGAATTTAGGGAGCTAGGTAGCAGATTAAAAAGCAGAACCTCAAAGGTTGTAATCTCTGGATTACTCTCGGTGACACATGCTAATGAGTATAGGAATAGGAGGATAGAGCAGATGAATGCGTGGCTGAAGAGCTAGTGCAGGAGGGAGGGCTTTAGATTTCTGGATCACTGGGTCTGTTTCTGGCAAAGGTGGGACCTCTACAAGTTGGACGGGTTGCACCTGAACCGGAACAGGACCAACATCCTTGCTGAGAGGCTTGTTAGTGCTGTTGAAGGGGGGTTTAAACTAATTTGGTAGGGGTATGGGATACAGAGTAGAGGTACAGTAGCGGGTGATTCACAGTCAAATATACAAGAGAAACTAAGTCAATCTGGAAGGCAGAGCAAATATAGACCTGTTAAGACACAAGCAAATAATGCAACGCAAAGAGTCTTATTAGTAAGGCAGATGAATTGAGGGCACTGATTAGCAAATGGGAAAATGATATTATTACTCTCACAGAGACATGGTTGAGGGACGGGCAGGAATGGCAGCTCAATATTACAGGGTATAGAATCTTCAGGCATGACGGGGAGGGTGTAAAAGAGGAGGTGGCATTGCACTGTTGATTAAGGAGTTAATTGCTGCAGTAAGGAGGGATGATATCTTAGAAGGTTCCTCAAATGAGGCCATATGGGTAGAAGTTAAAAACAAAAAGGGGGCAATCACATGGGTGGGAGTGTATTACAGACCTCCAAACAGTCAGGAAGAGATAGAGGAGCAGATATGTAGGCAAATCACAGAGAGGTGTAAAAATAATTGGGTAATAATAGTAGGGGATTTCAACTTACCCAATATTAACTAGGATAGTCTTCGTGCAAAAGGCTTAAAGGGGGAGGAATTCTTAAAATGCATACAGGAGAGCTTTTTGAGCCAGCACATAGAAAGTCCGACAAGAGAAGGGGCGGTGCTGGACCTAATCCAAGGGAATGAAGCCAGACAAGTGGTAGAAGTGTCAGTGGGGGAGCATTTCGTGGATAGTGACCACAACTCTGTAAGATTTAAGGTAGTTAGCGAATGTGGTACCATTATTCAAGAAGGGTAGCAGGGATAAACCAGGTAATTACAGGCCAGTGAGTCTAACATTAATGGTAGGAAAACTATTGGAAAAAATCCTGAGGGACAGGATTAATCTCCACTTGGAGCGGTAGGGATTAATCAGGGATAGTCAGCATGGCTTTGTCAAGGGAGATCATGTCTAACAAACTTGATTGAATTTTTCGAGGCGGTGACTAGATGTGTAGATTAGGGTAAAGCAGTGGATGCAGTATACATGGACTTCAGTAAGGCATTTGATAAAGTCCCGCATGGGAGATTGGTTAAGAAGGTAAGAGCCCATGGGATCCAGGGCAATTTGGCAAATTGGATCCAAAATTGGCATAGTGGCAGGAGGCAGAGGGTGATGGTCAAGGGTTGTTTTTGCGAGTGGAAGCCTGTGACCAGTAGTGTACCGCAGGGATCAGTGCTGGGACCCTTGCTGTTTGTAGTGTACCTTAATGATTTAGACGAGAATATAGGAGGTATGATCAGTAAGTTCGCAGATGACACGAAAATTGGTGGTGTTGTAAATGTTGAGGAGGAAAGCCTTAGATTACAGGACGATATAGATGGGCTGGTAAGATGGGCGGAGCAGTGGCAAATGGAATTTAATCCTGAGAAGTGTGAGGTGATGCATTTTGGGAGGACTAGCAAGGCAAGGGAATATACAATGGATGGTAGGACCCTAAGAAGTACAGAGGGTCAGAGGGACCTTGATGTACTCATCCATAGATCACTGAAGGCAGCAGCACAGGTAGATAAGGTGGTTCGGAAGGCATATGGGATATTTGCCTTTATTAGCCGAGGCATAGAATATAAGAGCAGGGAGGTTATGATGGAGCTGTATAAAATGCTAGTTAGGCCACAGCTGGAGTACTGTGTACAGTTCTGGGCACCACACTATAGGAAGGATGTGATTGCACTGGAAAGGATGCAGAGGAGATTCACCAGGATGTTGCCTGGGATGGAGCATTTTAGCTATAAAGAAAGACTGGATAGGCTAGGGTTGTTTTAGTTAGAGCAGAGAAGGCTTGGGGGGGGACCTGATTGAGGTACATAAAATTATGAGGGGCATTGATAGGATAGATAGGAAGAAACTCTTGCCCTTAGCGGAGGCGTCAATAACTAGGGGCATAGATTTAAGGTAAGGGGCAGGTGGCTTAGAGGGGATTTGAGGAAAAAAGTTTTCACCCAAAGGGTGTTTGGAATCTGGAACACACTGCCTGAAGGGATGGTAGAGGCAGGAACCCTCACAACATTTAAGAAGTGTTTAGATGAGCACTTGAAACACCATAACATACAAGGCTACGGGCCAAGTGCTGGAAAATGGGATTAGAATAGATAGGTGCTTGATGGCTGGCACAGACACAATGGGCTGAAGGGCCTGTTTCTGTGCTGTATAACGTTATGACTCTATGACTCCATGGTCACACCATCAGCAGCTTGCTCACCTAGCAGCTAGCAGGGTGAGGTTGAGCTGGGAGTTGAGAAGGGACATAAAGCAGGGACACACAATCATCCTCAATATTCTCAGCAACACCAGATGCCACAGGCTGTATTACAGCTGGCCCCATGATACTGAGAACTACCTTCTCTCTAGGGCCCAAGAGATGCAGGTGTCCTTGTCCCTGCTCTGCTCCCTTCTATTTTGTGCTATCCTGTCCTGCAAGAGAGAGGATGGACTCTGAGTGACTATGTAGCACTATGTTTGGGTGATCTGCCTGTAGCTGAATAGCTGGAGGCATGTGGAAGGGCAAGAGATGGGTGTGAGGCTGGCAGCATTGATAGGTATTATGAGGATGAGATGGGAGTGTCTGAATATTAGGCATGAGTCCTGAGTGCCAGGGAGTCCTGCTGGGTGAGTGATGTGGGAGTGGTACATTGAGCTGCATGAGAGATTGGTGATGTGCTGTGTAGGAGATGTCATGTGCAGATGCATTCACTGACTTAACCGCCTGCATGAGGCCTTAAGACTTCTTGTGTCACAGTTGACAGGTTCACAGGGCCAGACTCCAGGAGTTGACCTGTCTGGCCACCTGCTCCCACTCTCTTCTGAAGGTGGTCCTTGAGGGCTTCCAAGCCCTCCACGGAACCATGGTGACCTTCATACTGTCCACCTCCACCACTAAGGCCTCCAGTGCTGCATCTGTGACCTTGGAGCCCTCTCTCTGTCCTGGTGCTCTATTTTCTTTGTTTAGTTTAGTTTCGTTTAGAAATACAGCACTGAAACAGGCCCTTCGGCCCACCGAGTCTGTGCCGACCATCAACCACCCATTTATACTAATCCTATACTAATCCCATATTCCTACCACATCCCCACCAGTCCCTATATTTCCCTACCACCTACCTATACCAGGGGAAATTTTATAATGGCCAATTTACCTACCGATCTGCAAGTCTTTTTGGCTTGTGGGAGGAAACCGGAGCACCCGGAGAAAACCCACGCAGACACACAGAGAACTTGCAAACTCCACACAGGCAGTACCCAGAATTGAACCCGGGTCGCTGGAGCTGTGAGGCTACGGTGCTAACCACTGCGCCACTGTGCCGCCCTTAAAATTGCAACAATATAATTCAGCAGCAGCATCCCACAATTCAGTACATCCTTTCTTTTAAGAGGAACAGACTGTCTTTAGGAACAGAAGGCTAGCTGCACCACATACTATCAGCACAATTCTACTCAACACCCCACTGTGAGCAGAGCAGCCAGCAGCATGGGAGCCACTTGGCCCAGTGCTACTCTCAGGTAAATAAGGTGGCTGCACCAAATATCCATACTGCCCACCTCCACCAGAACCAACATGGGCAGAACACGAATTGCAATCCATATGCCTAAGACATAGGGCAAATGAATGTTTAGCCCAATACCTCTCTATTGCCCACTCTCTCAAATATCTATCTAATTGTCCCATAGTATTTGTCTGCACTAATTATCTGCATACCCTCCTTGAACAGTTCACTTAACATTCATGAAACCTCAAATAAATTAAATACAAGAACACAAGAAATAGGAGCAGGTGTAGGCCATTCAGCCCTTCAAGCCCACTCTCCCATTCAAGAAGATCATGGCTGATCTTTTACTTCAACACCATTTTCCTACACTATCTCTATATCCCTTGATGTTTTTAATATATAAAGATCTACCAATCTCAGTCTTGAACATACTCAAGGACTGAGCCTCGACAACCCTCTGGGGCAGAGAATTCCAAAGATTCCTCATGCTCTGAGTGAAGAAATTCTTCCTCATCTGGCCTCCTCAAATGGCCTGCCCCTTATTCTGAGACTGTGTACCCTGGTTCTAGACTCCCAGCCAGGGGAAACATCCTTCCTGCATCAACCTTGTCGAGTCCTGTAAGAATTTTGTCTGTTTGAATGAGATCACCTCTCATTGTTTTAAACTACAGAGAATAAAGGCCCAGTCTATTTAATCTTTCCTCATAGGACAATTCCTCCATCCTTGGAATTAGTTTGGTGAACCTTTGATGCATTCCCTCTATGGCAAGTATATCTTTCCTTAGGCAAGGCAACCAAAACTGCACACAATACACCAGGTGTGGTCTCACCAAGGCTCTATATAATTGCAGTAAGACATCTTTACTCCTATACTCAAATCCTCTTGTAATGAAGGCCAACATATCATTTGTCTTCTTAATTGCTTGCTGTACCTGCATGTTAGCTTTCAGTGACTCATGAACAAGGACACCCAAGACCCTTTGAAATTCAACACTTCCCAGCCTCTCACCATTTAAAAAATACTCTGTATTTCTGTTTTTCCTGCCTAAGTGGATAATCTCACATTTCTCCACATTATATTCCATCTGCCAAATTTTTGCCATTTGCACAGTCTCTCCAAATCCCTTGCAGTATCTTTACAACTCATACTTCTACCTAGTTTTGTGTGATCTGCAAACTTGAAAATATTACATTTAATCCCCACATCCAAATCATTGATATAGATTGTGAATAGCTGGGGCCCAAGCACTGATCCTTACGGTACCCCACTAGTCACAGCCTGCCAATCTGAAAATGACCCTTTTATTCCTACTCTCTGCTTTCTGTCTGTTAACCAGTTCTCAAACCATGCCAGTATATTCCCCCCAATCCCATGTGCTCTAATTTTGTTTACTGATCTATTGTGTGGGACCATACCAAAAGCTTTTTGAAAATCTAAATATACCACATCCACTGGTTCTCCATTATCTATTCTACCTGTTACATGCTCAAAAAACTCCAACAGGTTTGTTAAACATGATTTCCCTTTCAAAAATCCATGTTGACTCTGCCCAATCCTTCTATTATTTTCTAAGTGTCCTGTTATCACATCCTTTATTATAGTGTTACGGCTAGGTGAGGAGGGGGGGTCGCAGGCGTCCCTCTTGTCTTTCCCCTTATTTGACCGCAACGGGATTTATTCTTTTTTTAAACAATGGTTGTGCTTACCAATCCAGTGAGTGTTTTACTTTTTTACCTTTAAGGTGATCGTGAAAGAACCAATCAGACAGGTTTTCTTGAGTTTAAGCAAGAAAGAGGTGAGTTTATTATACTTAACAATTTCAAACCAATCTAGAAAAAAATAATACATTTACGCTATACGTTCACGCACACATTCACATAAAACACACGCACACACAAATAGATTACAGAGGGAAAAGTAGATTTTGTGGTTGGATTAGAGTTCAGAATAAATGAAAATTAAATGCACAATCTGCGAAGTTGGATGATTCGGTGGTCTTCTGGATTAAGTTGTATTCTTGAAGTCCTTGACTGGTCAAAATGTACTTTGTGGTCGGCCTGCTTGGGTCAAGGCTTTCTTGGAGGCAGATTTATTGGTTGCTCTCTTCCCCTGGTCTCTGTCTGTAGAAATCTGTAGGTTTGGAGGGTCCACAGTCGCAGACAGGGTTCAAACCTGTGTTGTTTGGAGAGAGAGAGAGAGGGAGAGGGAAGGAGGAACACAACCTTTCCCCTGCTGCACAGTCCGAGTTACTGCCCATCTTTCTTTGTTCAAGGAAACCTTTAGCTTTCAGAGATGGACAGATGGTCACATGATGGCCTCAATGTATTCACTGGAACCTTCCAATGAGATTCAAGATTTGGAATTGGCTCCCCAAACCCCAAGATGACAATATTTACACTTGGAGGGGGTTTTCTCATTCAAAGTCAAGGTGTTAGGATTGCCTTGAATGCCATGCTAATGCAGCAATCTTAGGCAATTCAATCACTTAGAGCAAGCCATTGTTCTGGGTCCATGCTGCTCAAATCTTTGTCTCTGGGTGAGTCTTTGGAATGTGAAAAGGTGTTTCAGATGCAAATTGTGGTAACCATCTTGGCTGTCAGTTTTTTTTTAAATTAACTGCAGGATTTTTCCCATTAGAAGTTTAATGTAAGTTTCCAACCCATGAATTAAAAATCCCTCATTTGGCATGTGTTGTGTTTTCTTGACAATAGATTCTAGCATTTTTCCTCCAACTGATGTGAGTGTGACGAGGGTTTTCATTTTTATTAAAACTTGAGAATCTATACTTTAAAACTGAAGAGGATGAACTTTGTGGTTGTTTTTAAAAGAAGTTACTAGAAGATTTGGACCGAATGTAAACAAGTTTACTGGAAAGCACGTATTTGCAAAGAACCCAGCACGGGTTGTGTTGTGACTCTGAAAGAACTATTTACAAGGAAATGACAAGTCAAAATTTATGGTCATCACACAACTTGCCTCTGGAAAGGTTTTGTTTTGTTTATAACTGTTAAAAAAGCCAATTGGTTTGGCTAAAAACAGGCAGTTGGAGTTTTATGATTGACAGGCAAGAGAACAGAAGATTCAGCCAGCCCATCTTTCTCTTGAAAAGCAAATCCTGAATCAAGTTTCACTGTTGCCTCCTGTATTTGAAGAAATCCTGAATCTTGGCAGGAACCTTGCGTCTTTGAAATAACTTTCATTGAATATGTGAGAATTGAAAACTTTGTTGCTGCACACCCAATGTAAGACCTATGTGAAGCCTTCTGTAGCCGCATCTCTTGAAAGCCTCCCCAGACTGTTCATCAACATCGTCTGGAAAGAACTCTTCTAGAAAGATTCCTAGTGGCAGCCACCTTTGGGACACCTCAGCAAAACAAA
Organism: Heterodontus francisci; assembly: GCF_036365525.1. Classification (NCBI taxonomy): domain Eukaryota; kingdom Metazoa; phylum Chordata; class Chondrichthyes; order Heterodontiformes; family Heterodontidae; genus Heterodontus; species Heterodontus francisci. The sequence goes on from NC_090371.1 coordinate 119,207,608, forward strand.
GGACTGCCATACCTTCTCCTCAGTCTAAGATTTTTTATTCCTTCTAGTTTTTGTAACAGCTGTAAACAAAAATCCTTTTTTTGTGGTTAACCGGATTTTGTATGTATGTGTGTGTGCATGAGGGTTAGGTTAAAATAAGGGGCTTAAATATTTCAATTCATGTGTTTTTTTATTTATTCATGGGATGTGGGCATCGCTGGCTAGGCCAGCATTTATTGCCCATTCCTAATTGCCCTTGAGAAGGTGGTGGTGAGCTGCCTTCTTGAACGGCTGCAGTCCTTGTGAGGTAGGTACACAGTGCTGTTAGGAAGGGAGTTCCAGGATTTTGACCCAGCAACAGTGAAGGAATGGCAACATAGTTCCAAGTCAGGATGGTGTGTGACTTGGACGGGAACTTGCAGGTGGTGATGTTTCCATGTATTTGCTGCCCTTGTCCTTCTAGGTGGTAGAGGTCCTGGGTTTGGAAGGTGCTGTCTAAGGAGCCTTGGTGTGTTGCTGCAGTGCATCTTTTAGATGGTACACACTACTGCTATTGTGCATTGGTGGTGGAGGGAGTGAATGTTAGTGGATGGTGTGCCAATCAAGCGGGCTTCTTTGTCCTGGATAGTGTCGAGCTTCTTGAGTGTTGTTGGAGCTGCACCCATCCAGGCAAGTGGAGAGTATTCCATCACACTCCTGACTTGTGCCTTGTAGATGGTGTACAGGCTTTTGGGAGTCAGGAGGTGAGTTACTTGCCGCAGGATTCCTAGCCTCTGACCTACCCTTGTAGCCACGGTATTTATATGGCTACTCCAGTTCAGTTTCTGGTCAATGGTAGCCCTTAGGATGTTGATAGTGGGGGATTCAGCGATGGTAATGCCGTTGAATGTCATGGGGAGATGGTTTGATTCTCTCTTGTTGGAGATGGTCATTGCCTGGCACTTGTGTGGCACAAATGTTACTTGCCACTTATCTGCCCAAGCCTGGATATTGTCCAGGTCTTGCTGCATTTTTACACTGACTGCTTCAGTATGTGAGGAGTCGCAATTGGTGCTGAACACTGTGCAATCATCAGCGAACATCCCCACTTCTGACCTTATAATTGAAGGAAGGTCATTGATAAAGCAGCTGAAGATGGTTGTGCCGAGGACACCACCCTGAGGAACTCCTGCAGTGATGTCCTGGAGTTCAGATGATTGACCTCCAACAACCTTTTGCACTAGGTATTACTCCAACCAGCAGAGTGTTTTCCCCCTGAATCCCATTGACTCCAGTTTTGGTAGGGCTCCTTGATGCCATACTCGGTCAAATGCTGCCTTGATGTCAAGGGCAGTCACTCTCACCTCACCTTTGTATGTTACTTCATTCTTGCTTAAGACTTGCTTTATAATAAATGGATAATTTTGATGTTTATTAAAGAAATCTGGTTGGTGTGCTTTATTCTGGAGAAAAGTAGAGTATGTAATTGATTGTTTCAGTCAGTGGGTAAATCTAAATATATGTTGTGACCTGTGGAGAAGTGGGACTGAATTAACAGTGCATTCCTCCCGTCTCAGTTATAACATTAGGCTAACATGTCATTCTCTGTTTTCTCTCTCCCTCCTTTCTTAAATAGTGGGGTTACATTTGCCATCTTCCAATCTGCAGGAACCATTCTAGAGTCTATAGAATTTTGAAAGATGATCACCATACAGCTACTATCTCTACACTCCGGGATGTAGATAATCAGGTCCAGGGGATTTATCTACTTTCAGTCCCATTCATTTCTCTAGTACCTCTTTTTTACTAATATTAATATCTTGCAGTTCCTTGTTTACACAAGTCCCTTGATTCTACATTATTTCTGGGAGATTTTTAGTACTTTCCTCCATGGAGACAGACCCGAGTATTTGTTTAGTTTCTCTGCCATTTCCCTATTCCCCATTATAAATTCTCCTGACAAACCACATTTGTCTTTACTAATCTTTTCCTTTTTGCATATCCATAGAAGCTTTTACAGTCCGTTTTTATGTTTCTCACTCATTTACTATCATTCTATTTTCCCTTTCTTAATCGTTTTCTTGGTCTTCCTTTGCAGAATTCTGAAATGTTCCCAAACATCAGGCATGTCATTTTTTGGCAACATTATACGTCCCTTCCTATGTTCGAATACAATCCTTGATTTGTTTCGTTAGCCACAGTTGGAACACTTTCCTTGCTGCATTTTTGTGCATTAAAAGAACGTATTTTTGTTGTAAACTATGTATGGGTTCTTTAAATGTTAGCCAGTAGCTGTCCGTGGTCATACCTTTTAACATAGTTTCCTAATCCACTATGGGCAATTTGCCCCTAATAGTTTCCTTTGTTCAGATTTAAAACCCTAGTTTCTAATTGAACTGCATCACTTTCAAACTTAATGTAAAATTCTATCATATTATAGCTACTCTTTCCTAAAGGCTCCTTTACAACAAGATTATTAATTCACCCTTTTTCATTTCACAATACTAGATCTACAATAGCCCTTTTCCCATTTGGTTCGTCAATGTACTGCTCTAGAAAACCATCTTACATACATTCCAAGAAGGCATCCTTCACAACATTAGTACTGATAAAGTTTACCCAGTCTGTATGTAGATTAAAATCCCCCAGGATTACTGTTTTACCCTTGTTATATGCACCTCTAATTTCCTGATTTATGCTTTGATTTACATTACCACTACTGTTTGGTGACCTATAAACAACTCTGACAAATGTTTTCTGATCCTTGTTGTTTCTTAGTTCCACCCAAACTGATTTTACATCTTGATCTTTAGAACTAAGGTCATTTCTCACTATGCTACTAATGCACACTTTAATTAACAGAGCCACCCCACCATCTTTTCCCAGCTTCCTGTCCATCCTGAATGCCATGCACCTTTGGATATTTAGGTCCCAGCTTTGGTTTCTTTGTAGCCATGTCTCTGTCATGGCTATCACGTCATACATATAAATTTCTATTTGAGCTGACAATTCATCTGTTTTATTGTGAATGCTGTAGGCATTCAGATACAGAGCCCTTAATTCAGGTTTTATTTTACTGTTTTTGTAAACTCTGGCTCTATCTGCTGGCACACTCAAGTTTGCAATCACTGTCCCTTCCTGATCATCATTAACGTTATTGCTACCTTGATCTATTGCCTTGTTGTTTTCCTTTAATTTACTCAATCTTCCCCTGTATGATCCCTTCCCCCCTCTATTTAGTTTAAAGCCCTTTCTACTTCCCTAGTTATAGAACTCGCTAGAACACTGGTCCCAGCCAGGTTCAGGTGAAGTCTGTTCCAATGGTACATCCAGTACTAGTGCCCCATGAACCAGAACCCACTTCTCCCACACCAATCTTTGAGACACACATTCATCTCTCTAATTTTATTTCCCCTATACCAATTTGCACGTGGCTCAGGTAATAATCCAGAGATTATTACCTTTGAGGTTCTACTTTTTAATTTAGTGCCAAGCTGCTCATACTCCCTATGTAGAACCTCTTTCCGAGTCCTATCTATATCATTGGTACCTATGTGGACCACTGCATCCTTCCCCTCACACTGAAAGTTCCTCTCTAGCCCCAAGCAGATGTTCCAAACCCTGGCACCGGGCAGGCCACACAGACTTCTGGACTCTCACTCATGGCTGTGCCTATCCCCCTGGCTATACTGTCCTCTTAACTCCCCCCACTTGAATGGCTTCCTGTACCATGGTGCCATGGCCAGTTTGCTCATCCACACTACAGCCCTTGCTCCTGTCCATACAAGCTGCAAGAACCTCAAACTTGTTGCGCTATTGCAAAGACTGAGGATGCTCCATGCTCACCTTCGCTTTCCCCTTACCTGCCTGACTCAGAGTCACACCTTCCTGCCCCTGACCACTGACCAAATCAGATGGCCCTATCCTAAGGGTGTGACTGTCTTCTGGATCAAAGTGTCCATGGAACTTTCCCCTTCCCTACGCATCACAATGTCTGCAGCTAGGCCTCCAGCTCATCTACTCTGAGCCAAAGCTCCTCAAGCCACAAACACTTACAGCAGATGTGGTTGCTATGGATTGCCTTGGCATCCTACAACCATGACACATCAACCATAACAATTGTGTTAATTAAATTAAATTAATTTTTCTTAATTAATTTACTGAACTCCCTCACTCACCAAACTCCCTTCACACTCTGTGCACTCAAGCAGCTCTTAGGGACCCCTGGATTTATACTCTCTGCAAACAATGATCAGTCAGCTTTGCGAGAGCTCTGCTAGAGCTTGGTAACCAGTTTAAGCTAGCTACCTAATTTATGAGCTACAGTACTCTCAGAGATCTTGTATATCCCTGTTTGAAACTGGAAGAAACTTAACTTGCCTCTCATTTAAACAGTAATTTGAGTTAAATATAAACAAAAAATGAGACTTTAAGAGAGAGATTAGCCCTTAAAATTCTGTCATTCACCTAACTCCTTTCTTCACTCTCTGTGCACTCAAGCAGCACTCAGTACATACATGCACCGTGCATACCCAGCTCATTTGCGGTGTGGTTGAGTGACTGCGGATAACCAACAGTCCTGAAAGGTTCTGAGCATTTTTAGGGACCAGGAGGAGGAGAAATATAGAAGCAGACCTGATACAAATGCTGGCCCATGTTCTGCTTCCCCCTTGGGACCACCTCCCACTACCCATCACATTTCCCCCCATCCTGACATTTCTTGGGCACTGGTTTGCAACTCATGGGCTGCACGCAAATGAGGCCTAGGCTGCAAGATGGTTCAGATGTCATCTCGATTACTTTGCTGTGCAACAGGCTGAGACCATTTTGTGGCAAAATTTAGAATCAGCTCCAAACTGTCCATGTCACTTCCACCTGTGTCATCTTGTTCCCCAATTGGTGGCAATCTGAAAAATCACATTGGGTTTCCTTCAGCTGAAATTCCTCTGAGTGCTATTTTTGGTGTGCTGGCTAACACATTCATGTCAAATTCCGTTGTGCGCTATTTTAAGTGAGTTATTGATTTTGCTAAAATGGTGCATGTAGTAACTTAATGTAAATGCATTAAACAGCCCTGGAAACATAATACGCAATGGAAGTTCAACTCCTTGATCAGTTGTATATTTTATTCAAATCTTCCAGAAACATTTAAGGCATAACACATATGGGGCTGAATTTTAAGAACCCGAGCTCAAAGAATGGTGGCCTGCACGTGCAGGCCGCATGCCAAAGAGCCGCCACAATCTCCAGCGTGGCAGCTCATTTGACTAGATGGGATGGCCCTCTGCCCCCTAATCACGTGGAGGGACGGGCTGTCCCTCCCCGGCAATGGCCTCAGCTGCCTATGTGCAGGCGCTGGTGCCATTTTTAAAGGGCAGTCAGCCCTACCAGCAGATTTAAATTTTTAAAGCTCCATCCCCCCCAAAATTCTCATATAAATTTCTAATGCCCCTTTCCCACCCCCCAATGCCAATTACGTTGAATATTTCCCTTCCACCCCTAAAAAAAACACTTACCTTTTAAATCTGACCTTCCCCTATCCCCAAGAATGCACAAAATTTAAAGTTCAACCATTCCCACCATTCTCTACACCTATTACGTTTATTTTACCCCATCCACACCTGCACTAAGAATCTTGCCTCCTCCCCCTTTCCCCCACCAACGTCCGCCGGCTTTCTCCAGGCAGGGAATTGAAGGCGCAAGAGCGACAGCCGCTGCACTGAAGATCGCGGAGGGCCCGGCAGATGGAAGGTAAGTTTATTTAAATGTATCCATTTTCTTGATTTTAAATATTGAAATTCAGGTCCCATCACCCAGCGGCAGGGGTGGCGGGGGAGGGGGCCGCCATGGAGCCTCGCCGCTGCCAGGACGATCAGGCTGGGCCCTTCTGGCATTGGCTCCATGGCAGGCCGTTGCACGGGTGAAACATTTGGTAAAAATGTCTTCTTTCTGCGAATGCTTTTATAAAATCCTACCTGCTATGCTGCTGATGGCAGCCCCTAACTTGGTGGCATGATGTAATATAAATTCATTCATACATTTTCATGTCACTGGCCTGTACAGACCTTTCCCAGCCGTTATAGGAACATAGGAACTGAAGTAGACCATTTAGCCCCTCAAGCCTGTTCCATCATTCAGTTATATCCTGGCTGATCTGTACCTCAACTCTATTTACTTTTTTTTGCTCAATATCCCTTAATGCTCCAATCTAACATAATGTGTTAATTCCATTGGGTTAGAAATGAAATTTGCAATTGCATACATAGGTGCAGTCATTATTATGTGATGACAATGCACCCCAAGGGCTGAATTTTATCAGCCTGTCGTGGATTCTGGCGGCGGGACCAGATGAGAGTGGTGTCGCTGCTCGTCAAGTCTATGGCCTGCCAACCACAATCATATGGTGTCTGGCCAATTTGAATGCAGAAGGCGTGGGGCCTGTCCCATTGGAGGATGGGGGTGGGTGGTGAGAGACCGATCGCTGTCAGCCCTTCTTAAACCGCTGCTTTCCCTTTGATGCTGCTTTGCATTTGTTGCAGCTGCGCTGCTGCCCCCCTGCCTGGAGTCCCTGTACTGCTGTGCTGCTGCCCCTCTGCCTGCAGTCCCTGTGCTGCTGTGCTGCTGATCCACTGCCTGCAGTCCCTGTGCTGCTGTGCTGCTGATCCACTGCCTGCAGTCCCTGTACTGCTGCCCCTCGGCCTGCAGTCCCTGTGCTGCTGATCCACTGCCTGCAGTCCCTGTGCTGCTGTGCTGCTGATCCACTGCCTGCAGTCCCTGTGCTGCTGATCCACTGCCTGCAGTCCCTGTGCTGCTGATCCACTGCCTGCAGTCCCTGTGCTGCTGATCCACTGCCTGCAGTCCCTGTGCTGCTGTGCTGCTGATCCACTGCCTGCAGTCCCTGTGCTGCTGATCCACTGCCTGCGGTCCCTGTGCTGCTGATCCACTGCCTGCAGTCCCTGTGCTGCTGATCCACTGCCTGCAGTCCCTGTGCTGCTGATCCACTGCCTGCGGTCCCTGTGGTGCTGATTCACTGCCTGCGGTCCCTGTGCTGCTGATCCACTGCCTGCGGTCCCTGTGCTGCTGATCCATTGCCTGCAGTCCCTGTGCTGCTGATCCACTGCCTGCAGTCCCTGTGCTGCTCTGCTGCTGATCCACTCCTGCAGTCCCTGTGCTGCTGTGCTGCTGATCCACTGCCTGCAGTCCCTGTGCTGCTGATCCACTGCCTGCGGTCCCTGTGCTGCTGATCCACTGCCTGCAGTCCCTGTGCTGCTGTGCTGCTGATCCACTCCTGCAGTCCTTGTGCTGCTGTGCTGCTGATCCACTGCCTGCAGTCCCTGTGCTGCTGATCCACTGCCTGCGGTCCCTGTGCTGCTGATCCACTGCCTGCAGTCCCTGTGCTGCTGATCCACTGCCTGCAGTCCCTGTGCTGCTCACCCAGTGCCTGCGGTCCCTGTGCTGCTGATCCACTGCCTGCAGTCCCTGTGCTGCTGACCCACTGCCTGCGGTCCCTGTGCTGCTGACCCACTGCCTGCAATCCCTGTGCTGCTGATCCACCGCCTGTAGTCCCTGTGCTGCTGATCCACTGCCTGCAGTCCCTGTGCTGCTGTGCTGCTGATCCACTGCCTGTAGACCCTGTGCTGCTGATCCACCGCCTGTAGTCCCTGTGCTGCTGATTCACTGCCTGCGGTCCCTGTGCTGCTGATCCACTGCCTGTAGTCCCTGTGCTGCTGATCTACTGCCTGCGGTCCCTGTGCTGCTGATCCACTGCCTGCGGTCCCTGTGCTGCTGATCCACTGCCTGCGGTCCCTGTGCTGCTGATCCACTGCCTGCGGTCCCTGTGCTGCTGATCCACTGCCTGTAGTCCCTGTGCTGCTGATCAACTGCCTGCAGTCCCTGTGCTGCTGATCCACTGCCTGCGGTCCCTGTGCTGCTGATCCACTGCCTGTAGTCCCTGTGCTGCTGATCTACTGCCTGCGGTCCCTGTGCTGCTGATCCACTGCCTGCGGTCCCTGTGCTGCTGATCCACTGCCTGCGGTCCCTGTGCTGCTGATCCACTGCCTGCGGTCCCTGTGCTGCTGATCCACTGCCTGCAGTCCCTGTGCTGCTGACCCACTGCCTGCGGTCCCTGTGCTGCTGACCCACTGCCTGCAGTCCCTGTGCTGCTGATCCACCGCCTGTAGTCCCTGTGCTGCTGATCCACTGCCTGCAGTCCCTGTGCTGCTGTTCTGCTGATCCACTGCCTGTAGACCCTGTGCTGCTGATCCACCGCCTGTAGTCCCTGTGCTGCTGATCCACTGCCTGCAGTCCCTGTGCTGCTGTTCTGCTGATCCACTGCCTGTAGACCCTGTGCTGCTGATCCACTGCCTGTAGACCCTGTGCTGCTGATCCACCGCCTGTAGTCCCTGTGCTGCTGATCGACTGCCTGCAGTCCCTGTGCTGCTGATCGACTGCCTGTAGTCCCTGTGCTGCTGATCCACTGCCTGCAGTCCCTGTGCTGCTGATCCACTGCCTGCGGTTCCTGTGCTGCTGATCCACTGCCTGCGGTCCCTGTACTGCTGATCCACTGCCTGCAATCCCTGTGCTGCTGATCCACTGCCTGCAGTCCCTGTGCTGCTGTGCTGCTGATCCACTGCCTGCAGTCCCTGTGCTGCTGATCCACTGCTTGCGGTTCCTGTGCTGCTGATCCACTGCCTGCAGTCCCTGTGCGCCGATCCACTGTCTGCGGTCCCTGTGCTGCTGATCCACTGTCTGCGGTCCCTGTGCGCCGATCCACTGTCTGCGGTCCCTGTGCTGCTGATCCACTGTCTGCGGTCCCTGTGCTGCTGATCCACTGTCTGCGGTCCCTGTGCTGCTGATCCACTGCCTGCGGTCCCTGTGCTGCTGATCCACTGCCTGCGGTCCCTGTGCGCCGATCCACTGTCTGCGGTCCCTGAGCTGCTGATCCACTGCCTGCGGTCCCTGTGCGCCGATCCACTGTCTGCGGTCCCTGTGCTGCTGATCCACTGTCTGCGGTCCCTGTGCTGCTGATCCACTGCCTGCGGTCCCTGTGCTGCTGATCCACTGCCAGCAGTCCCTGTGCTGCTGATCCACTGCCAGCAGTCCCTGTACTGCTGATCCACTGCCTGCAGTCCCCGTGTTGCTGACCCACTGCCTAAGGTCCCTGTGCTGCTGATCCACTGCCTGCAGTCCCTGTGCTGCTGATCCACCGCCTGCAGTCCCTGTGCTGCTGATCCACTGCCTGCAGTCCCTGTGCTGCTGATCCACCGCCTGCAGTCCCTGTGCTGCTGATCCACTGCCTGCGGTCCCCGTGCTGCTGATCCACTGCCTGCAGTCCCTGTGCTGCTGATCCCCTGCCTGCGGTCCCTGTGTTGCTGACCCACTGCCTGCAGTCCCTGTGCTGCTGATCCACTGCCTGCAGTCCCTGTGCTGCTGATCCACTGCCTGCAGTCCCTGTACTGCTGATCCACTGCCTGCAGTCCCTGTACTGCTGATCCACTGCCTGCGGTCCCTGTGCTGCTGATCCACTGTCTGCGGTCCCTGTACTGCTGATCCACTGCCTGCAGTCCCTGTACTGCTGATCCACTGCCTGCGGTCCCTGTGCTGCTGATCCACTGTCTGCGGTCCCTGTACTGCTGATCCACTGCCTGCGGTCCCAGTGCTGCTGATCCACTGTCTGCGGTCCCTGTCCTGCTGATCCACTGTCTGCAGTCCCTGTGCTGCTGATCCACTGTCTGCAGTCCCTGTGCTGCTGATCCACTGTCTGCAGTCCCTGTGCTGCTGATCCACTGTCTGCGGTCCCTGTGCTGCTGATCCACTGCCTGCGGTCCCTGTGCTGCTGATCCACTGCCTGCGGTCCCTGTGCTGCTGATCCACTGTCTGCGGTCCCTGTGCTGCTGATCCACTGCCTGCAGTCCCTGTGCGCCGATCCACTGTCTGCGGTCCCTGTGCTGCTGATCCACTGTCTGCGGTCCCTGTGCTGCTGATCCACTGCCTGCAGTCCCTGTGCTGCTGATCCACTGCCTGCAGTCCCTGTGCTGCTGATCCACTGCCTGCGGTACCTGTGCTGCTGATCCACTGTCTGCGGTCCCTGTGCTGCTGATCCACTGCCTGCAGTCCCTGTGCTGCTGATCCACTGCCTCCAGTCCCTGTGCTGCTGATCCACTGCCTGCGGTCCCTGTGCTGCTGATCCACTGCCTGCAGTCCCTGTGCTGCTGATCCACTGCCTGCGGTCCCTGTGCTGCTGATCCACTGCCTGCGGTTCCTGTGCTGCTGATCCACTGCCTGCAGTCCCTGTGCAGCTGATCCACTGCCTGCGGTCCCTGTGCTGCTGATCCACTGCCTGCGGTCCCTGTGCTGCTGATCCACTGTCTGCGGTCCCTGTGCTGCTGATCCACTGCCTGCAGTCCCTGTGCTGCTGATCCACTGCCTGCAGTCCCTGTGCTGCTGATCCACTGCCTGCAGTCCCTGTGCTGCTGTGCTGATGATCCACTCCTGCAGTCCCTGTGCTGCTGTGCTGCTGATCCACTCCTGCAGTCCCTGTGCTGCTGATCCACTGCCTGCAGTCCCTGTGCTGCTGATCCACTGCCTGCGGTCCCTGTGCTGCTGATCCACTGCCCGCAGTCCCTGTGCTGCTGTGCTGCTGATCCACTCCTGCAGTCCCTGTGCTGCTGATCCACTCCTGCGGTCCCTGTGCTGCTGATCCACTGCCTGCGGTCCCTGTGCGGCTGATCCACTGCCTGCGGTCCCTGTGCTGCTGATCCACTGCCTGCAGTCCCTGTGCAGCTGACCCACTGCCTGCGGTCCCTGTGCTGCTGCTCCACTGCCTGTAGTCCCTGTGCTGCTGATCCACTGCCTGCAGTCCCTGTGATGCTGTGCTGCTGATCCACTGCCTGTAGACCCTGTGCTGCTGATCCACCGCCTGTAGTCGCTGTGCTGTTGATCCACTGCCTGCGGTCCCTGTGCTGCTGATCCACTGCCTGCGGTCCCTGTGCTGCTGATCCACTGCCTGCAGTCCCTGTGCTGCTGATCCACTGCCTGCGGTTCCTGTGCTGCTGATCCACTGCCTGCAATCCCTGTGCTGCTGATCCACTGCCTGCAGTCCCTGTGCTGCTGTGCTGCTGATCCACTACCTGCAGTCCCTGTGCTGCTGATCCACTGCTTGCGGTTCCTGTGCTGCTGATCCACTGCCTGCAGTCCCTGTGCTGCTGATCCACTGCCTGCGGTCCCTGTGCTGCTGATCCACTGCCTGCAGTCCCTGTGCTGCTGATCCACTGCCTGCGGTCCCTGTGCTGCTGATCCACTGCCTGCAGTCCCTGTGCTGCTGATCCACTGCCTGCAGTCCCTGTGCTGCTGATCCACTGCCTGCGGTCCCTGTGCTGCTGATCCACTGCCTGCAGTCCCTGTACTGCTGATCCACTGCCTGCAGTCCCCGTGTTGCTGACCCACTGCCTACGGTCCCTGTGCTGCTGATCCACTGCCTGCGGTCCCTGTGCTGCTGATCCACTGTCTGCAGTCCCTGTGCTGCTGATCCACTGCCTGCAGTCCCTGTGCTGCTGATCCACTGTCTGCAGTCCCTGTGCTGCTGATCCACTGTCTGCAGTCCCTGTGCTGCTGATCCACTGCCTGCAGTCCCTGTGCTGCTGATCCCCTGCCTGCAGTCCCTGTGCTGCTGATCCACTGCCTGCAGTCCCTGTGCTGCTGATCCCCTGCCTGCAGTCCCTGTGCTGCTGATCCACTGCCTGCAGTCCCTGTGTTGCTGACCCACTGCCTGCAGTCCCTGTGCTGCTGATCCACTGCCTGCGGTTCCTGTGCTGCTGATCCACTGCCTGCGGTACCTGTGCTGCTGTTCCACTGCCTGCAATCCCTGTGCTGCTGATCCACTGCCTGCAGTCCCTGTGCTGCTGTGCTGCTGAAACACTGCCTGCAGTCCCTGTGCTGCTGATCCACTGCTTGCGGTTCCTGTGCTGCTGATCCACTGCCTGCAGTCCCTGTGCTGCTGATCCACTGCCTGCGGTCCCTGTGCTGCTGATCCACTGCCTGCAGTCCCTGTGCTGCTGATCCCCTGCCTGCGGTCCCTGTGTTGCTGACCCACTGCCTGCGGTCCCTGTGCTGCTGATCCACTGCCTGCAGTTCCTGTGCTGCTGATCCACTGCCTGCGGTCCCTGTGCTGCTGATCCACTGTCTGCAGTCCCTGTGCTGCTGATCCACTGTCTGCAGTCCCTGTGCTGCTGATCCACTGCCTGCAGTCCCTGTGCTGCTGATCCACTGTCTGCAGTCCCTGTGCTGCTGATCCACTGTCTGCAGTCCCTGTGCTGCTGATCCACTGCCTGCAGTCCCTGTGCTGCTGATCCCCTGCCTGCAGTCCCTGTGCTGCTGATCCACTGCCTGCAGTCCCTGTGCTGCTGATCCCATGCCTGCGGTCCCTGTGCTGCTGATCCACTGTCTGCGGTCCCTGTGCTGCTGACCCACTGCCTGCGGTCCCTGTGCTGCTGATCCACTGCCTGCAGTCCCTGTGCTGCTGATCCACTGCCTGCGGTCCCTGTGCTGCTGATCCACTGCCTGCGGTCCCTGTGCTGCTGATCCACTGTCTGCAGTCCCTGTGCTGCTGATCCACTGCCTGCAGTCCCTGTGCTGCTGATCCACAGCCTGCGGTCCCTGTGCTGCTGATCCACTGTCTGCAGTCCCTGTGCTGCTGATCCACTGTCTGCAGTCCCTGTGCTGCTGATCCACTGCCTGCAGTCCCTGTGCTGCTGATCCACCGTCTGCGGTCCCTGTGCTGCTGATCCACTGCCTGCAGTCCCTGTGCTGCTGATCCCCTGCCTGCAGTCCCTGTGCTGCTGATCCACTGCCTGCAGTCCCTGTGCTGCTGATCCCCTGCCTGCGGTCCCTGTGTTGCTGACCCACTGCCTGCGGTCCCTGTGCTGCTGACCCACTGCCTGCGGTCCCTGTGCTGCTGATCCACTGCCTGCAGTCCCTGTGCTGCTGATCCATTGCCTGCGGTCCCTGTGCTGCTGATCCACTGCCTGCAGTCCCTGTGCTGCTGATCCACTGTCTGCAGTCCCTGTGCTGCTGATCCACTGCCTGCAGTCCCTGTGCTGCTGATCCATTGCCTGCGGTCCCTGTGCTGCTGATCCACTGCCTGCGATCCCTGTGCTGCTGATCCACTGCCTGCAGTCCCTGTGCTGCTGATCCATTGCCTGCGGTCCCTGTGCTGCTGATCCATTGCCTGCGGTCCCTGTGCTGCTGATCCACTGCCTGCGGTCCCTGTGCTGCTGATCCACTGCCTGCAGTCCCTGTGCTGCTGATCCACTGTCTGCAGTCCCTGTGCTGCTGATCCACTGCCTGCGGTCCCTGTGCTGCTGATCCACTGCCTGCAGTCCCTGTGCTGCTGATCCATTGCCTGCGGTCCCTGTGCTGCTGATCCACTGCCTGCAGTCCCTGTGCTGCTGATCCACTGTCTGCAGTCCCTGTGCTGCTGATCCACTGCCTGCAGTCCCTGTGCTGCTGATCCACTGCCTGCGGTCCCTGTGCTGCTGATCCACTGCCTGCAGTCCCTGTGCTGCTGATCTCCTGCCTGCAGTCCCTGTGCTGCTGATCCACTGCCTGCAGTCCCTGTGCTGCTGATCCCCTGCCTGCGGTCCCTGTGTTGCTGACCCACTGCCTGCGGTCCCTGTGCTGCTGATCCACTGCCTGCAGTCCCTGTGCTGCTGATCCACTGCCTGCAGTCCCTGTGCTGCTGATCCACTGCCTGCGGTCCCTGTGCTGCTGATCCACTGCCTGCGGTCCCTGTGCTGCTGATCCCCTGCCTGCGGTCCCTGTGTTGCTGACCCACTGCCTGCGGTCCCTGTGCTGCTGATCCACTGCCTGCAGTCCCTGTGCTGCTGATCCACTGCCTGCGGTCCCTGTGCTGCTGATCAACTGCCTGCAGTCCCTGTGCTGCTGATCCACTGCCTGCAGTCCCTGTGCTGCTGATCCACTGTCTGCAGTCCCTGTGCTGCTGATCCACTGCCTGCGGTCCCTGTGCTGCTGATCCACTGTCTGCAGTCCCTGTGCTGCTGATCCACTGCCTGCAGTCCCTGTGCTGCTGATCCACTGCCTGCGGTCCCTGTGCTGCTGATCAACTGCCTGCAGTCCCTGTGCTGCTGATCCACTGCCTGCAGTCCCTGTGCTGCTGATCCACTGCCTGCAGTCCCTGTGCTGCTGATCCACTGCCTGCGGTCCCTGTGCTGCTGATCCACTGCCTGAAGTCCCTGTGCTGCTGATCCACTGTCTGCAGTCCCTGTGCTGCTGATCCACTGCCTGCAGTCCCTGTGCTGCTGATCCACTGCCTGCAGTCCCTGTGCTGCTGATCCACTGCCTGCGGTCCCTGTGCTGCTGATCCACTGCCTGCAGTCCCTGTGCTGCTGATCCACTGACTGCAGTCCCTGTGCTGCTGATCCACTGTCTGCAGTCCCTGTGCTGCTGAACCACTGCCTGCAGTCCCTGTGCTGCTGATCCCCTGCCTGCAGTCCCTGTGCTGCTGATCCCCTGCCTGCAGTCCCTGTGCTGCTGATCCACTGCCTGCAGTCCCTGTGCTGCTGATCCACTGTCTGCAGTCCCTGTGCTGCTGATCCACTGCCTGCAGTCCCTGTGCTGCTGATCCACTGCCTGCAGTCCCTGTGCTGCTAATCCACTGCCTGCAGTCCCTGTGCTGCTGATCCCATGCCTGCGGTCCCTGTGTTGCTGACCCACTGCCTGCAGTCCCTGTGCTGCTGATCCACTGCCTGCGGTCCCTGTGCTGCTGATCCACTGCCTGCGGTCCCTGTGCTGCTGATCCACTGCCTGCAGTCCCTGTGCTGCTGATCCACTGTCTGCGGTCCCTGTACTGCTGATCCACTGCCTGCGGTCCCTGTGCTGCTGATCCACTGTCTGCGGTCCCTGTGCTGCTGATCCACTGTCTGCGGTCCCTGTGCTGCTGATCCACTGCCTGTAGTCCCTGTGCTGCTGATCCACTGCCTGCGGTCCCTGTGCTGCTGATCCACTGTCTGCGGTCCCTGTGCTGCTGATCCACTGCCTGCGGTCCCTGTGCTGCTGATCCACTGCCTGCAGTCCCTGTGCTGCTGATCCACTGCCTGCGGTCCCTGTGCTGCTGATCCACTGCCTGTAGTCCCTGTACTGCTGATCCACTGCCTGCAGTCCCTGTTCTGCTGTGCTGCTGATCCACTGCCTGCAGTCCCTGTGCTGCTGATCCACTGCCTGCAGTCCCTGTGCTGCTGTGCTGCTGATCCACTGCCTGCAGTCCCTCTTCTGCTGTGCTGCTGATCCACTGCCTGCAGTCCCTGTTCTGCTGTGCTGCTAATCCACTGCCTATGGTCCCTGTACTGCTGTGCTGCTGATCCACAGCCTGCGGTCCCTGTGCTGCTGATCCACTGCCTGCGGTCCCTGTGCTGCTGATCCACTGCCTGCGGTCCCTGTGCTGCTGATCCACTGCTTGCGGTCCCTGTGCTGCTGACCCACTGCCTGCTGTCCCTGTTCTGCTGTGCTGCTGATCCACCGCCTGCAGTCCCTGTGCTGCTGATCCACTGCCTGCAGTCCCTGTTCTGCTGTGCTGCTGATCCACTGCCTGTAGTCCCTGTGCTGCTGATCCACTGCCTGCAGTCCCTGTGCTGCTGATCCACCGCCTGCAGTCCCTGTGCTGCTGATCCACTGACTGCAGTCCCTGTGCTGCTGATCCACTGCCTGCAGTCCCTGTGCTGCTGATCCACTGACTGCAGTCCCTGTACTGCTGATCCACTGTCTGCGGTCCCTGTGCTGCTGATCCACTGCCTGCAGTCCCTGTGCTGCTGATCCACTGCCTGCAGTCCCTGTGCTGCTGATCCACTGCCTGCGGTCCCTGTGCTGCTGATCCACTGTCTGCAGTCCCTGTGCTGCTGATCCACTGTCTGCAGTCCCTGTGCTGCTGATCCACTGCCTGCAGTCCCTGTGCTGCTGATCCACTGCCTGCAGTCCCTGTTCTGCTGTGCTGCTGATCCACTGCCTGTAGTCCCTGTGCTGCTGATCCCCTGCCTGCAGTCCCTGTGCTGCTGATCCACTGTCTGCAGTCCCTGTGCTGCTGATCCACTGTCTGCAGTCCCTGTGCTGCTGATCCACTGCCTGCAGTCCCTGTGCTGCTGATCCACTGTCTGCAGTCCCTGTGCTGCTGATCCACTGTCTGCAGTCCCTGTGCTGCTGATCCACTGCCTGCAGTCCCTGTGCTGCTGATCCCCTTCCTGCAGTCCCTGTGCTGCTGATCCACTGCCTGCAGTCCCTGTTCTGCTGTGCTGCTGATCCACTGCCTGTAGTCCCTGTGCTGCTGATCCACTGCCTGCAGTCCCTGTGCTGCTGATCCACTGTCTGCAGTCCCTGTGCTGCTGATCCACTGCCTGCAGTCCCTGTGCTGCTGATCCACTGCCTGCGGTCCCTGTGCTGCTGATCCACTGCCTGCAGTCCCTGTGCTGCTGATCCACTGCCTGCGGTCCCTGTGCTGCTGATCCACTGCCTGCAGTCCCTGTGCTGCTGATCCACTGCCTGCGGTCCCTGTGCTGCTGATCCACTGTCTGCAGTCCCTGTGCTGCTGATCCACTGCCTGCAGTCCCTGTGCTGCTGATCCACTGCCTGCGGTCCCTGTGTTGCTGACCCACTGCCTGCAGTCCCTGTGCTGCTGATCCACTGCCTGCAGTCCCTGTGCTGCTGATCCACTGCCTGCAGTCCCTGTGCTGCTGATCCACTGCCTGCGGTCCCTGTGCTGCTGATCCACTGCCTGCAGTCCCTGTGCTGCTGATCCCCTGCCTGCGGTCCCTGTGTTGCTGACCCACTGCCTGCGGTCCCTGTGCTGCTGATCCACTGCCTGCAGTCCCTGTGCTGCTGATCCACTGCCTGCGGTCCCTGTGCTGCTGATCCACTGCCTGCAGTCCCTGTGCTGCTGATCCACTGTCTGCAGTCCCTTTGCTGCTGATCCACTGCCTGCAGTCCCTGTGCTGCTGATCCACTGCCTGCAGTCCCTGTGCTGCTGATCCACTGCCTGCGGTCCCTGTGCTGCTGATCCACTGCCTGCAGTCCCTGTGCTGCTGATCCACTGACTGCAGTCCCTGTGCTGCTGATCCACTGTCTGCAGTCCCTGTGCTGCTGATCCACTGCCTGCAGTCCCTGTGCTGCTGATCCACTGCCTGCAGTCCCTGTGCTGCTGATCCACTGCCTGCAGTCCCTGTGCTGCTGATCCACTGCCTGTAGTCCCTGTGCTGCTGATCCACTGCCTGCAGTCCCTGTGCTGCTGATCCCCTGCCTGCGGTCCCTGTGTTGCTGACCCACTGCCTGCGGTCCCTGTGCTGCTGATCCACTGCCTGCAGTCCCTGTGCTGCTGATCCACTGCCTGCGGTCCCTGTGCTGCTGATCCACTGCCTGCAGTCCCTGTGCTGCTGATCCACTGTCTGCAGTCCCTGTGCTGCTGATCCACTGCCTGCAGTCCCTGTGCTGCTGATCCACTGCCTGCAGTCCCTGTGCTGCTGATCCACTGCCTGCAGTCCCTGTGCTGCTGATCCACTGACTGCAGTCCCTGTGCTGCTGATCCACTGTCTGCAGTCCCTGTGCTGCTGATCCACTGCCTGCAGTCCCTGTGCTGCTGATCCCCTGCCTGCAGTCCCTGTGCTGCTGATCCACTGCCTGCAGTCCCTGTGCTGCTGATCCACTGTCTGCAGTCCCTGTGCTGCTGATCCACTGCCTGCAGTCCCTGTGCTGCTGATCCACTGCCTGCAGTCCCTGTGCTGCTGATCCACTGCCTGCAGTCCCTGTGCTGCTGATCCCATGCCTGCGGTCCCTGTGTTGCTGACCCACTGCCTGCAGTCCCTGTGCTGCTGATCCACTGCCTGCGGTCCCTGTGCTGCTGATCCACTGCCTGCGGTCCCTGTGCTGCTGATCCACTGCCTGCAGTCCCTGTGCTGCTGATCCACTGTCTGCGGTCCCTGTACTGCCTATCCACTGCCTGCGGTCCCTGTGCTGCTGATCCACTGTCTGCGGTCCCTGTGCTGCTGATCCACTGCCTGCAGTCCCTGTGCTGCTGATCCATTGCCTGCTTTCCCTGTGCTGCTGATCCACTGCCTGCGGTCCCTGTACTGCTGATCCACTGCCTGCAGTCCCTGTTCTGCTGTGCTGCTGATCCACTGCCTGCAGTCCCTGTGCTGCTGATCCACTGCCTGCAGTCCCTGTGCTGCTGTGCTGCTGATCCACTGCCTGCAGTCCCTCTTCTGCTGTGCTGCTGATCCACTGCCTGCAGTCCCTGTTCTGCTGTGCTGCTAATCCACTGCCTATGGTCCCTGTGCTGCTGATCCACTGCCTGCGGTCCCTGTGCTGCTGATCCACTGCCTGCGGTCCCTCTGCTGCTGATCCACTGCCTGCAGTCCCTTTGCAGCTGATCCACTGCCTGCAGTCCCTGTGCTGCTGATCCACTGCCTGCGGTCCCTGTGCTGCTGATCCACCGCCTGCCGTCCCTGTGCTGCTGATCCACTGCCTGCAGTCCCTGTGCTGCTGACCCGCTGCCTGCTGTCCCTGTTCTGCTGTGCTGCTGATCCACTGCCTGTAGTCCCTGTGCTGCTGACCCACTGCCTGCAGTCGCTGTGCTGCTGATCCACTGCCTGCAGTCCCTGTGCTGCTGATCCACTGCCTGCAGTCCCTGTGCTGCTGATCCACTGCCTGCAGTCCCTGTGCTGCTGGTCCACTGCCTGCGGTCCCTGTGCTGCTGATCCACTGCCTGTAGTCCCTGTGCTGCTGATCCACTGCCTGCAGTCCCTGTGCTGCTGATCCACTGCCTGCAGTCCCTGTGCTGCTGGTCCACCGCCTGCAGTCCCTGTCCTGCTGATCCACTGCCTGCAGTCCCTGTGCTGCTGATCCACTGCCTGCAGTCCCTGTGCTGCTGATCCACTGCCTGCAGTCCCTGTGCTGCTGATCCACCGCCTGCAGTCCCTGTGCTGCTGATCCACTGCCTGCAGTCCCTGTGCTGCTGATCCACCGCCTGCAGTCCCTGTGCTGCTGATCCACCGCCTGTAGTCCCTGTGCTGCTGATCCACCGCCTGCAGTCCCTGTGCTGCTGATCCACCGCCTGCAGTCCCTGTGCTGCTGATCCACTGCCTGCGGTCCCTGTGCTGCTGATCCACTGTCTGCGGTCTCTGTGCTGCTGATCCACTGTCTGCAGTCCCTGTGCTGCTGATCCACTGCCTGCAGTCCCTGTGCTGCTGATCCACTGTCTGCAGTCCCTGTGCTGCTGATCCCCTGCCTGCAGTCCCTGTGCTGCTGATCCACTGTCTGCAGTCCCTGTGCTGCTGATCCCCTGCCTGCAGTCCCTGTGCTGCTGATCCCCTGCCTGCAGTCCCTGTGCTGCTGATCCACTGCCTGTAGTCCCTGTGCTGCTGATCCACTGCCTGCAGTCCCTGTGCTGCTGATCCCCTGCCTGCAGTCCCTGTGCTGCTGATCCACTGCCTGTAGTCCCTGTGCTGCTGATCCACTGCCTGCAGTCCCTGTGCTGCTGATCCACCGCCTGTAGTCCCTGTGCTGCTGATCCACTGCCTGCAGTCCCTGTGCTGCTGATCCACCGCCTGTAGTCCCTGTGCTGCTGATCCACTGCCTGCAGTCCCTGTGCTGCTGATCCACCGCCTGTAGTCCCTGTGCTGCTGATCCACTGCCTGCAGTCCCTGTGCTGCTGATCCACCGCCTGTAGTCCCTGTGCTGCTGATCCACTGCCTGCAGTCCCTGTGCTGCTGATCCACCGCCTATAGTCCCTGTGCTGCTGATCCACTACCTGCAGTCCCTGTGCTGCTGTTCCACTGCCTGCAGTCCCTGTGCTGCTGATCCACTGCCTGCAGTCCCTGTGCTGCTGATCCACTGCCTGTAGTCCCTGTGCTGCTGATCCACTGCCTGTAGTCCCTGTGCTGCTGATCCACTGCCTGTAGTCCCTGTGCTGCTGACCGACTGCCTGCGGTCCCTGTGCTGCTGATCCACCGCTTGTAGTCCCTGTGCTGCTGATCCACTGCTTGCAGTCCCTGTGCTGCTGATCCACTGCCTGTAGTCCCTGTGCTGCTGACCGACTGCCTGCGGTCCCTGTGCTGCTGATCCACCGCTTGTAGTCCCTGTGCTGCTGATCCACTGCCTGCAGTCCCTGTGCTGCTGTGCTGCTGATCCACTGCCTGCAGTCCCTGTACTTCTGATCCACTGCCTGCGGCCCCTGTGCTGCTGATCCACTGTCTGCAGTCCCTGTACTGCTGATCCACTGTCTGCGGTCCCTGTGCTGCTGATCCACTGTCTGCAGTCCCTGTACTGCTGTGCTGCTGACCAAGGTCTCAAAAGGCCAGGAGCTCTCTGGAAGCCAAGAGGGACTATGTCAGGCAGAAGATATTAGCTGGCTCCACGATTCAGCAATGGCTCCTTGCGGATTCTCCTCCAGGCTGCAAGGGAAATCCGGGAGCTCCTCTTCCCAAGGAACAATGGGAAGAAACCCTTCCACCTGACCCAACAAGCCTGGACAGAATTTGCAGAGGAGGTTCGCAACTGTGAGGTCACCCTCCAAAATTGGATCCAATCCCGCAAATGGGTCAATGACCTCCTTCGTTCTGCTGACGTGATTCGTCCATACCAATCCCATCTTTGGGCTTGATTGTGGTCATGTGGGAAGGAGCATGACATGACCAGCGAGTCACATCAAAAGGGTTGACAAGGAGATGAGGCAACAGCACATCATGTCAGATACATGGTTGCATCTCCAAGACAGCCTTGCTTGCTCCGCCACACGTTCCTTGACAGCGGACATGAGGAGGTGGCATTCGGGAACCCACTTCAGGGGCCAAAAGGCTACCACCAGAACTTGTGTCCTGATGGTCTCTATGGGAAGTCTAACAGTGTTCCTCTTTCTGCTCACAAGAGAAAACTGCCCACAACAGCAGGTTTTGATAAAGTACTACATAAAAGGATAGTTAACAAAATTGAGGCTCATGGAATCGGAGGGTCAGGGTCCAATTGGATAAAAAATTGGGCCAAGGACAGAAAACAGCGAGTTGTGATAAATGATTGTTTTTCAGACTGGAGGATGGTAGACAGTGGTGTTCCCCAAGGGTCAGTGCAAGACCACAGTTTTTTTATTGTGATATATAAATGACTTGGATCTTGGAACACAGAATTTCAAAATTTGCCAATGATACCAAACTTGGAGGAATGGTAAACAGTGAGGATGATATGAACCACCTGCAACAGGACATAGATAGGTTAGCAGAATGGCAGAAGCAATTTAATATAGACAAGTGTGAGGTGATGCATTTTGGCAGAAGGGATAGGGTGAGGCAATATAGACTTAATAGTGCAGTTCTAAAGAGTGTGCAGGAACAGAGGGACCTGGGAGTGTATGTGTATGAGAGAGTAGTTAGCAAAGCATGTCGGATCTTGGGCTTCATAAATAGAGACAGAGGGCTGGATTTTAAAGCCCCTTCACTGTCAAGAACGTTGACAAGGGTGTAATGAAGATCGGTGTGGTGGAGGCCCACCACCAACCCCAATGGTAGTAGGCCCCATACTGATCTCAGCAGCAGCGGCAAGGCTCGTGGTAGCTGCCCCACCGCTCAACAATGGGATCACGATTTCCATATGGAAATTAATTTAAATACCTGATCTAATGAAGATCAGATCACCTCCTTAAACGCTGCACCACTCTTCATTCGGGCGGCTGACAATGCCACACTTTCAAATCCCCGTTCGGGGAAACGAGGCGCGACACCTGTGGTGAAAGGGTAGGAGGATTTTTTCTCTGAGCGGGAGGTTGGGTAGAGTGGGGTAACAATGCTGCAAATTGGTCGGGGGTGTGATGGGAAGGGGTGAAGGACAAAAGTGTTGGACTTTGGGCAGTGGCGGGGAAGGTCAAATTTTCAATATCTGTATTCCAGGTGGGAAAAGGGCACCAATGTTGCGATATGCCATTGGGAGGATGGGAAAGTGCATGGTTAGGTTATTTAATTCAGTTTTACAAAAATTGACATTATCTGGCCCTTTAATTTTACAATGCACATTGAGGGCTGTAAGCCATTTAAAAATGGTGCTGGTGCCTGCACATTGGCGCCGGATGCCATTGCTGGAAAAGGCTCGCCTGCCCCCTCCATGTCATTGTGGGGGGTGGGCACCACGGTCATGCAAATGAACCACCACGTTTGAAATCGCGGAGGCTCCGTGACATGGTCCCCATGCCATGGACCACATTTTTTTACGTAGGTGGCAGAGACTTAAAATGCAGCCAATAGACTACAAAAGAGATGTTATGCTGAACCTTTATAAAGCACTGGTTAGGCCCCAAATGAGAGTACTATGTCCAATTCTGGTCACCACACTTTAGGAAGGATGTGAGGTCATTGAGAGGGTGCAGAGGGCATTTACCAGAATGGTTCCAGGGATGAGGGAATTTAGCTAAATGGTTAGGTTGGAAAAGCTGGGGGTTGTTCTCCCTAGGGCAGAGGAGTTTGAGGGGAGATTTGATAGAGGTGTGCAGTATTATGACAGGCTTAGATAAGTTTGACAAGGTAAAACTGTTCCCATTAATAGATGGTACAAGGACTAGGAGACACAGATTGAAGGTTTGGGGCAAGATATGCAGGGGGAATGTGAGGAAGAACTTTTTTATGCAGTAAGTGGTAATGACCTGGAACTCGCTGCCCTCAAGGGTGGTGAAAGCAGAGACAAATCAATGATTTCAAAAGGAAATTAAATGGGCACTTGAAGGAAATAAACCAGCAGGGCTATAGAGATCGAGCGGGGGAGTGGATTGCTCTGCAGACAGCCAGCATGGATTGGTGGGCCACATGGCCTCCTCTGTGCCATAAATGACTCTACGACTGCATGAATGATCAGAAGAACCTCTACAAAAGTTCAACACCATTCAATTGCCTCGATTTTCTGATCATAATGCTGTTGGCCACCCATTAAAAGTTAATTTGATCTTAGGATGTGGGCAATGCTTGCAAGGCAGCATTTTATTCCCATTCCTTGTTTGCGTGAGAAGGTAATGGTGGGAATTCTTGAGTTGCTGTAGTTATTGTAGTCTTGATGCTCCCACAGGGGCATTAGGTAAGGAATTCTAGGATGGTGACCCAGTGACGATAAAGGAACAGCAGTGTGTATCCAAGTTAGGAATGGTCTGTGACTCGGAGGGGAAATTAGAGGTGATGGTGTTCCCATTGTTGCTAAGGGACAGAAGTCACAGGCTGGGAAGTGCTATAAAAGTATGCTTAATGATTGGGTACAATCCATCTGGTAAATGGTAGATTCTTCAGCTATAGCTCACTCGTGGTGGAAGGGGTTAAAAAGTCCAGTGGCAGGGATGCTGACAGGAAAGTCTGGGTCAAGATATTTTACAGCACATAAAATTGAGATTACATTTGGATCAAGTTGTTTGTCTTGTGGTGTAGCTGTTATTTTTGTGAGCTGGTTATTATCGTTCTTGTAAAAATAACAGTTAGGCTTAATTTTTTCCAACCTGTTTATTAGTACAGTACGATATTTCAGTTGAAATCGCACTATGCAATTTTGGCAATGCGTAAATTCATTCACGAGAAGTTCTGTTTTCTGCTATTTTAATAAAGACATTAGCCTCTTTATTTTAATGTTGCACCTCATTAGTAACACCACAAAGTGCAGTTTCAAACAATTATGTGCCCAGAACACGTAACCATATGGCGTTTCATATGGATAACTATGTATAATTAAGTTATAAGTTATTCTCTCTGACACATGCATAAAAAAACAAGCAGGATTTTGTGCCAAGTACACTGAAATGTTCAGCCAAAATCAAATGAAAATGCCAGTATTAAGACTGTTTTGTGTTGAGACTAATGGCCTCTGGGGACAATGGAACTCCTTTGATCAACCTGATACTTCCTGAAGTTTAATGTTGAAACCATCCTTTTATTTCTTTTATCTAGACTGTTTAAAATGTTTGAACTTTTAACTGTTCTAAATGTTCGTACAATTGCTGATTCATGCACATATTAGCCCAGATTTTGCTGTCAAAATAACAGTGAGGCTAATGCCGCTTGTCATTATTTATACACAAATGGTACAGCAAATTCAGGCAAGGGGCAGATGCATAGTTCAATGTGAAAATGGCATTCAGCTAGGTGCCTCACCATTCAAATGCATTGAATAACATAAAGTTACAGTATTTGTGAGGTATATAGGAACTAAAATTTCCATAGAAAGTTGTCATGTCCATTTCAATCTAAGTACTCTTTTAACAATGTGATAAGTGTAATTAGTGTGAATCAACTTCTCTGACACTGATAATTAACTGATAAGTGTTGAGATGCATTCCTGCAGGTTTTAATACTTGTTGGAGATTTTTAAAGTGTATAAATATTAAATAATAGATTTTTTATGTTACCTTTCCGCTCTTTTTTTCTCTATTAATTCAATCTCCCTTTACCTTTCTATTTCTTTTTATGTACCTGATTGGACATTAAATTCACACTTTTAATTTACCCTCCTGCTCAGTCCTTCCTGTGTTTATTTCCCAATTATTCAACCTGATTGGTTAGGGAAATATGCTTGTCTTTTTCACTCAGCTCCCAGGCATCCATTTTCCCTCACTGCACTCTTAGCAACTTGCCACACCAAAAAATTCACAACCTAAATGTGCAAGGGGAAGTCTAGTTAACAACTGTTACAGCCGAGGTGGGAGTAATGCACTGTCAATTCAGTCCCATTACTCCCCAGATCACAGCACATTATTAAAGTTTCCCACCTACTAGAAATTAGCCAAATTAAACACTTTATTAACCCCCAAAATAAAACACACCAAACCAGGTATCTTTACACAACAACAAATTAACTATTTATTAATAAACTAAATCTTAAACAATACTGAGATAAACCTATGTCTAAAAAGATTATAACTTCTTATTCCTCCTAACCCTCATGCATGCACACATAGGGCTGAATTTTACCAGCCCATCGACGCCATGGGTCACGACGGGGGTGGGGAGCTGTAAAATTCTGCCAGGAGAGGCCCGCCTTGAGAAGGGCCTGCCGCATATTACCGGCGGTGGGGGGACCTCGGTGTAACCGCCTCGCCACTCGGCGGTGGCACCCCAGTTACCATATGTTACCTCTCCTGATTATGCAGCCCACATCCTCTTGCACCACGCTTCCATATTTTACATTGAATGGGCGGCCGTCACGTGCTATTCCATTCACAAACAGAAAAACTGACGGGACATCAGAAGCAGGAGTACTCGACAGTGAAGGTAAATCCAGATATTACAGGGGTCTCAACTCTGCATACTGGAAGGGAGGTGGGACGGGGGATGGGATTACAGGGTCTCAGCTCTGCATTCTTAAAGGGAGGTGGGAGGGGGTCTGGGATTACTGGAGTGAAATTTCTGCAGGCACGAAGGGAGGTACTGTGTACCCTCCCTCCATAGAAAGTGTACGCTCTGCATTTGTTTGTGTGTCTGAAGGAGCAATAGCATTCTATTCACCCTGTGTGGGGGGGAGAGTGCCAGAAGAGGTAGGCGTGTTAAGGTTATATGGATGGTGGGGGCAATCGATGCAGATGGTTGGATCTTTATATGGTCATGCCTTGCCATTCTGAGTGTTAGCCAAGGTGGGCAATGCCATGCCACGCCACAGCACCCGATGTACCCATTAACACCAATCCCTGACCTGTTAGGAACCTTTGAATAAATGAAGGATATATCTTCTGAGGATCCATATGTGCCAGAAGCAAAATCAACAGGCAGGTGCGGTCCACGTAGAAGCCCCCGGACGTGAGCAGCAGCCCTCAAGGGGAGCTCACCATTACAGGTCGCCGTGCAACTACAGGCCCCACATGACATGCCATCGGATGTCAGAGCACCAGTGTCAGAAGCGATTGCGCATGTGGAGAGGGTGTGACACATCTCTGTGCCCTGCTCAAGGATGACTTGCAGCCCATGGGCTTCGATGGACATCCTATGCCTGCGGTCCTCGTAGTGGCAGCGGCCCTTAAGCTTGATGCCTATGCAGCATTTCAGGGGCCCACCGGAGATCTTTGTGGGGTCACACAGTCAGCAGTGCACTGCTGCATCAGGGAGGTCACCGATGCCCTGCACCAAGGACCAATGAGCATGTCCACTTCAGGAAGGACTCTCACAGCCAGGCCCAGAGGGTCATTGGTTTTGGCACCATTGCCAAATAACCAAATGTTTTTAGGGTTCATAGACTGCACCCATCTGGTCATCAGGTCTCCTACCAGGCTACCACCTGCAATGATACCATTAAAGGAATGCTCTCAATCTAGGTGCAGCTAGTATGTAATATTGGAGATGCTTCATGCAAATCTGTGCCCATTTCTCAGGCAGCTGCCATAACACCTGGGTCCTGCTCCAGTCCTAGCTGCCACTGCTGTTCACTGAACTGACTCAGATGGAGGGGTGGCTTCTTGGAGATAAGGGCTATCCCTTGCAGACATGGCTCCCAACACCAGTGAGAGAGACCACCACCGCTGCAGAGGAGAGATACAACCCCAGCCACTGAGCTACAAGAGCTGCCATTGAGCAGGCGAGCAGCATGCTGAAAACGCGCTTCCAGTGTCTGGATGGATAGGGTGATGCCCTGTACTACGGACCGAAAAGGCTAGCTCCTTTCTTTGCTGCTCACTGTGCTCTGCACAACTACGCATCCAATAGGGGACAAGCCTGTCATGATGAGGAGAGACGTCAACAGGATTCCTCCTCGGACTATGAGGATGCTGAGGACCTGCAAGAGGAAATCTGCATGGGAGAGCAGATAGCACCCAGGCTCTGCATGCAGGGCTGGCAGTGAGGTAGGGATGTATGGCAGTGGCTTATCAGGCAAAGGCTCTCTGCTCCATAGGAACTGACATGAGTTCTGTAAGCCACACATCACCCTCGCTCACCTGCACTGCACCAGTCCACATCTGCAGCATCCCTGTGTAAACCATTCGAGGCAGCAGATGACTGAGCCAATGTCCATGTCACTGCATCTGTGGAGACGCTTATGTGTAATGGTGGCATGGCAATGATGTTATTGCATACGTTGGCTCTTCTGAAGGGCCAACGGTGCAAAGGGATGTGACATTGATGCAACATGCTGGCACACATCATTCACACAGAGAAAAGGACACACATGTTGGTGAAGAACGTTTAGTGAAAGACGTATTTACATTGCTGTGACACCTGTGCATTCCCATTTGTGTCAGTGTGCTCTCTTTAAACGCTTGTGAGTGCCCCTTCCCAGTGCAACCTCTGCGTAGCAGCCTGACTGGAGGAAGGCTGCTGATCTGATTGCCCTTTGGCTGTGGATGACTTTGGCGGTCATGGTCTGCGTGCACGAGGCCTGGAGGGCCCCGGCTGGCTGGGGGAATGGTCGTTCATCCTCTTCCGACATTGGACCCTTTGATGCCGGATGGCCCCACAGCTGCTCACCTCCCCTGCCACCTCCAGCCCGGCGGCCTTGGTCAAGCAGGTGGGCCTCTTCTTACCATCACTGGGGAAAAGGATGTCCTGCCTTGTCCACACAACCTGAAGGAGAGTGACCAGGGAGGTATCGCTGAACAGTGGGGCCACCCTAGAGTACCCCCCTGCCATCCTTGGTTTTTGGTGTGGACCTTTAAGTGCAAAGATGACTCCACAGTGTAACTGCTCTAACTCCTGGCTGCAAGGTTTTTCTTAAAGGTTTGAAAACCAATGCAGGACTAGTGAGGAATTGAGTTATACAGCACAGAAACAGGCCTTTTGGTCCATCGTGTCTGTGCTGGCCATCAAGCACCTATCTATTCTAATCCCATTTTCCAGCACTTGGCCCATAGCCTTGTATGCTATGGTGTTTCAAATTCTCATCTAAATACTTCTTAAATGTTGTGAGGGTTCGTGCCTCTACCATCCCTTCAGGCAGTGTGTTCCAGATTCCAACCACACTCTGGGTGAAAAAATATTTCCTCAAATCCCCTCTAAACCTCCTGCCCCTTACCTTAAATCTATGCCCCCTGGTTATTGACACCTCTGCTAAGGGAAAAAGTTTCTTCCTATCTAACCTATCTACGCCCCTCATAATTTTGTATACCTCAATCAGGTCCCCCCCTCAGCCTTCTCTGCTCTAAGGAAAACAACTCTAGTCTATGAAGTCTCTCTTCATAGCTGAAATGCTCCAGCCCAGGCAGCATCCTACTGAATCTCCTCTGCACCCTCTCCAGTGCAATCACATCCTTCCTTTAGTGAACTTGGTCACAGACCTGAAAGTTAACTCTGCTTCTTTCTCCCTGGATACTGCCTGACCTGCTGAGTTTCTCCAGCACTTTCTGCATTGCTGCCAGATAGACAGCATCCCCACTGTTCAACAGTGAGGTAAGTATTTCTTTGGCAGCTGTCAGGAAGCAGGTGCTGGGGCGCTATAAATAGGGTCCCAGCACCTGCTACACAGTTGACAAAAGGTCCCTCACTGTGGCAGATGTCCCGCCTCTCCCCATGTAATATGGTTGGGTGGGAGTGGTGTGTCGCAGTGATGCTAATGAGCCCCTGCGCGTAATATCGTGGGGGCTCAGCAGAGGCACTTGCACGTGCAAAGGCCACAGACTTCAAAGTGCGCCACCACGATTTGTTGCATGCTAGTAAAATCGAGCCCATGAGGTATGAAGGAGCTCATGTATTGGATCAAGCCAAGGAAACTCTCAACTCTCTTTGTAGATGGTGGACAGGCATTGGGGGGTCAGGAGATGAGTTACTCGCCACAGAATTGCCAGCCTCTGACCTACTCTTGTAGCCACAGTATTTATGCGGCTGGTCCAGTTCAGTCTCTGGTCAATGGTAACCCCCAAGATGTTGACAGTGGGGAATTTAGTGATGGTAACATCAAGGGAGATGGTTAGATTCTCTCTTGTTTGTTGCCCAGGTCTTGCTGCACCTGGATATGGGCTGCTTCAGTATCTGAGGAGTCACGAATAGTGCAATTCATCAGTGACCATCCCCATTTCTGACCTAATGATGGAGGGAAGATCACTGAATGAAGCTGACGATGGTTGGGCCTAGGACACTGCCCTGAGGAACTCCTGCAGTGACGCCCTGGAGCTGAGATGATTGACCTCCAACAACCACAACCATCTTCCTTTGTGCCAGGTATGACACCAACCAGCGGAGAGTTTTCCCCCTGATTCCCATTGACTCCAGTTTTGCTAGGGCAACTTGATGCCATACTCGTCCAAGTGCTGCCTTGATGTCAAGGGCAGTCATTTTCACCTCAGCTCTGGAGTTCAGCTCTTTTGTCTATGTTTGGACCAAGGCTGTGATGAGATCAGGAGCTGAGTGGTCCTGGTGGAACCCAAACTGAATGTCAGTGAGCAGGTTATTGCTGAGCACAGTGGCGCAGTGGTTAGCACTGCAGCCTCACAGCTCCAGGGACCCGGGTTCGATTCTGGGCACTGTCTGTGTGAAGTTTGCAAGCTCTCCCTGTGTCTGCGTGGGTTTCCTCCAAGTGCTCCGGTTTCCTCCCACAAGCCAAAAGACTTGCAGGTTGGTAGGTAAATTGGCCATTATAAATTGTCACTAGTATAGGTAGGTGGTAGGGAAATATAGGCACAGGTGGGGATGTTTGGTAGGAATATGGGATTAGTGTAGGATTAGTATAAATGGGTGGTTGATGGTCGGCACAGACTCGGTGGGCCGAAGGGCCTGTTTCAGTGCTGTATCTCTAATCTAATCTAATCTAAGTGCTGCTTGATAGCACTTTTGACAACCCCTTCCATCACTTTACTGATGATTGAAAGTCGACTGTTGGGGCAGTAATTGGCCGGGTTGGATATGTCCTGATTTTTGTGTACAAGACATACGTGGGCAAATTTCCACATTGCCGGATAGATGCCAGTGTTGTAGTTGTACTGGAACAGCTTGCCTTGGGGCACGGCAGTTTCTGGAGCACAGGTCTTCAGTACTATTGCCGGAATGTTGTCAGGGTCCATAGCCTTTGCATTATCCAATGCCTTTAGTTGTTTCTTGGTATCATGTGGAGTGAATCGAATTGGCTGAAGGCTGGCATCTGTGATGCTGGGGACTTCAAGAGGAGGCCAAGATGAATCATCCACTTGGCACTTCTGGCTGAAGATGGATGCAAATGCTTCAGCCTTGTCTTTTGCACTGATGTGCTGGGCTTCCCCATCATAGAGGATGGGAATATTTGTGGAGCCTCCTCCTCCTGTTAGTTGTTTAATTGTTCATCACCATTCACGACTGGATGTGGCAGGACATAGATCATCAAAGTGCAGATGTCATACCATTCATTTGGAATGAGCTGCTCTCAGTCGGGCCGGATGGGGGTTGGTAATGACACTCCATTTGTCTCAGTGGCCCCAGGCTAGAGACAGGTGAAAAAGTAAGCTAGGATTCCCACTTTTGATTGCTTTCCTGCTGGAACTATCAACAGGCTTAAACTTAGTTGCATTAGTGTTGAACAGCTGACCGGCACTCAGAACTTAGGGTCATGCACAAAGAAATGCCACTTGTGTGAGTCACCGGACAGTCACTAATGTGGTACCCCAGCATGCATCAAAGGAAAGGAACATTAAGGAAAGAAAATTGTTAAAGGGTCATGTGCCTGGAATGCAACCCAGAAGCACTTTGAGCACTCCAACTGTGCGTAAGGATCATTAAAGCTACCAGTTTTATTCAGATTACCATAATGTGCCTGGAACACATGAAAAGCACTCCAGATGCTCAATGCACACAAAGAAAGCTTATTCTGAAATATTTTAGCCTTCTGAAAGTGAGCTTTTTATTTAAACTTCCTATTATAACCTGTTATGACAGTGGCTTCTTGCTGTCGACCTGAGCAGATTTTTTTTGTCTTCTTGACTGTGTTACTGCTTAACCATAGGAGAACTTGAATCTGGAGAATTACCTTCTTAAAGCTATACTAAATGCATTACTTCAGCCTCTTTGCCAGGGATATTTTATTCTCGGCTGCCGATATGGGTACTTTTGTGACTATGTCTTCGCGTCACAGAACTACATCCTGGTACTTAGCTCATTAGCATACTGAGTTCTTAAAGGGACATCACTCTTAAAGTGATCGTACAACACCCCGCACCACCCCGCCTCTCCCACACCTGACCTGCTGACCAATACCCTGTCCTCCTACAAAGATGATCTAGCACGTGGTGCTCACAGCTTATCAGCTACATTTAGATGAGGCCCAAGACCAAATATGTTCATGGCCTCCTGAAGCCGGTTTCAGGCCTGGGGTATGGCCATTCTGCCAAATTTGCATCCATTTCAGGTGACAGGCGGTAGTCAATAATCCGCACCGGCCCCAGCAACTTGACAAAGCAGTACTCCCTCAGTCTGGAATGAAGCATCAGCCTAGATCATGCACTTAGATTCTGGAGTGATACTTCAACCTGCAATTCAATAGCTCAGAGCTGAATCAGCCACCACTGAGCTTGTTTGCTGGCTGGGTATACTGCCTTGATAAGATTGCATGATGGCTGCAAACATAATTAGCACTTTGTCTTTGCTGAACCAAAGACCAACTTCTTCTGCAAAAGCAAGACAGACTGTATATCAAGGGCACTCCATATAAGTTCATGTTAAAAATGCATGCAGGCGCTGATGCCATTTTTAAAGAGCAGTCAGCCCTGCCAGCATATTTAAATTAAATAAATAAATTTCTTTTGCCCTTCTCCCACCCTCCTAATAACAACGACATTAACTATTTGCCCTTTCCCCTCCCGAAACATATCCCTTTAACATATGACCTTCACCCCCCCCAAATGCACAAACTTTAAAGTACAACCCTTTCCACCATCCCCCACACCCTTGATGTTAATTTGACCCCCACCCCCCGCAATGATAAACTTATCTCCTCCCCCCTCCCCACCAGTGTGATGCCTCGTTTCCCCAGACGGGGATCAGAAGGCGCAGGAGTACTGGCCATCTGGCCAAAGATTGCGGCGGGCCCTCAAGATCTGAGGTAAGTATATGTAAATGTATTAATTTGAATATGGTGATCGTGGTCCCGTTGCCGAATGGTGGGAGTCTGCCATGGTGCTTCGCGCCACCAGGACGATTGGGCCGGGCCTTGCTGGCGTCAAGGTCCCTGGCGGGCCTCATCCAGAGCCATCATCGAACTACCCCTGCCACGGATCTTGATGTCGATGGCTGCTTAAAGTCCAGCCTAATATTTTCCACTAAAAGAACACTTTTTGTTAAAGGATCAATGGAGTTGCAATCTCTAATAATAATACGTAGTTTTTGTCTGTCCAGACTGTTTTGACCCTTGTTCTGTCCTCTAAGGGCCAAACACTTACTTTAGCTACTCTTTTTATACATTTGTAGAAGCTTTTACTGTTTGTTTTGTACTTCTTGATAGTTTACTCTCATAATCTAATTTCTCCCTCTTTATTTTTTTTAGTCATCCTCTGCTGGTTTCTAAAATTTTCCAATCTTCTGCCTTACCACTATTCTTTGCAGCATTGTACACCTTTTCTTTTGTTACGACCACGGTTAGAGGAATGCACTGTCTTTCTCCAGTTCCACTACTCCACAGGTCACAACATATATTGACTGTCTTAACCAGTTACTGATATAGTGAATTATATACTTTATATTAGTTTCAGAATAAAAATCCGACAACCAGGTTTCTTTAATAAACAACAAAATTATTAATTTACTATAAAACAAGACTTATTCAATAAAGATTCAAAGCTTAGTAACGCACAGGTTGAAATATGAAAGTATAAATATATTCCCTTCTAAGTAACCCAACACACACGCGCACACATACACACATACCGGAAGAAAAAATAAAGAAGCTTTCTCTGCAGAGATCAACTTTACAAAAACAAAATACTTGTTAATTCTTGTAAAAAAAGGATAAGATATGAAATGTTCCAGGTGACTTTCAGTCTGACATCTCGATACTCGTAGATGGCTGTCACTGGGATCTTTCTGGAGCAGTTCTATTCAAGAGACGTTGAGGAGCAATCTTGCAGGCTTTTCGGGAGAATTACTACATCAGTGGGTTCAGCTATCACACTGGATTCTAAGAAGATTTTTCAACACAGGTGGCAAAGGATGAGGTGGGTGACTTCTCTCTTAGTAGGATACATACTAACTGTCCATTCAGACAGTTCAAAAATGAAACCATCTCCTGGCCACCATATATCTAGACATGTGACTTCTCTATAAACAACTAAAAATAGTTTCATAGTCCATAAGCTTCAGCTGTTTACTTATCTTAAGATGTGTGACTTCCAGTAAGTGTTTTTAAACAAAGTCTTAAGTGTCCTTCCCGGGACCCTTTAAAAAAAAAAGCAAGTCCAGCATCTCCTCAGGTATTTTCCACAGTCTTTTAAACACAAGTTCTCAAAAAAATATAAATAATGGAAGCATGTTCATTACACTTTTAATTTGATACCATCCTTAACTTGCTTAGTTATGCACAAATGGTGCATCATTCTCTTAGAATCTCTCTTTCTCAATAGAATATATCTTTGTTGAAATTTATGAAATATCTCCTTAAATATCTGCCACTGCTTCTCTACTTTCTTATCTTTTAACTTATTTTCCCAGTCCACTTTAGCTAACTCTGTCTTCATAGCCTTGTAATTGTCTTTATTTAAGTTTAAGACACTAGTTTTAGACCCAAACTTCTCACCCTCAAACTGAATGTGAAATTTTATCATGCTATGATCACTCTTACTTAGAGGATCCTTTACTGTGAGGTCATTTATTAATCCTGTCCCATTACACATTACCAGGTCAAAAATAACCTACTCCCAGATTGGTTCCAGAACAATTGTTCTAAGAAACTGTCCCAAATACACTCTATGAACTCATACTCCAGGCTAGCTTTGCCAACTTGAGTTGTCCAATCTATAGTTAGCATCCTTTCATCTGTGAAAGATGAGGGGCACGCAGCAAACAATCCATTTAGGTGGGGTGGCTTCTCTTGGTGCACCTTTGCTGATGGCTGTGAAGGCCAATCCTTGAGAGGCAGGTTCTGCCACAAGAGTCGCACGTGAAACTGCCAAGTGACGCTGTGAGATAAAAACACGAAATGCTGGAAACACTCAGCAGGTCTGGCAGCATCTGTGGAGACAGAAGCAGAGTTAACGTTTCAGGTCAATGATCCTTCATCAGAAGATATGAGATGTTATTTTCGGCATTGGCGTCTGTTGCCAAGCTGCTGTAGCCACTGGTCGTTGTGCTAGTGCATGTCATCATGCAGTTTAGAGCCTTCATGTCACGCTTGCAAGCATCCTCGAAGTGGAGCTTTGGGCGCCCCACTGGTCATCTGGCCCTGGCTACCTCACCACTCAAAGATTAAAATCACCCGCGATTTTTGCAGTAACTTTCCTACAAGCCCTGATTACTTCTTGATTTATATTCTGTCCTACGGTGTAGCTACTGTTCGGGGACCTATAAACAACTCACACCAGTGCTAACCACTAGGTAGACCCCTATCTTTACCTGAATGTGGAGCTGGGAAGAGCAGGAGTGATGTCCAATATCTCCTCAAAGCCAATCTCATCTCTCCACCCGCAGCTGCCCAACATTCTCTGCCCTCCCCTCCCCACCCCAGCCCAAGATCTGAACTCTCCCCACAACCTGCCACCAATTTCTTCCCCCATTGGCCCAAAGCTCAGTTTCTCTCCCAAGGCCTGAAGTATGATCTCTTCCTACCCATTGCCATTGCCTTCCCCCTCCCCACTACTCCACGTTTGAGGGACAATCTCTCACCCAGGTCCCTAGCCATTGATTTCTCCCTATTTCCCAGCCACCGAGTGCTCTCTCCACGCCTTTCCTTCCTTAGTCACTTAGAGCTGCTGTTAGCACACAGAGCCCTGATAGTCAGCGAGCTGCCTCTTACTCTCTGCAGCAGGCCCAACTCATGGAAATGTAGACCCGAGACCCAATATTGGGATGCCACAGGCCTCACCATTGAAGTATAGGGATTGTATTCCATTGTTTCTTACAAGTTTTGCAAGAGAACTTATCTTTTAGTCATTGAAGGATAAATTACTAATCATACTTCCAACCATCCTAGTGTACTTACTTCATGAATTAGCTTACATATCATATAAAAATGCCGATATTCAATTGAAGTTGCAAAACAATCTTCTTGTGGATATTCTGTTCTGCCACTTTACTTGAAAGCCAGCAAATAGCAATAGACAAGTTTTTCATTCCTGCTAATTGCATGCAATGGCTTATCTGACAACAAAAGCAGGCAAACTTAAGATCACCCATACAAGTCATTCATGTACATGTTCAATGAACTATTTCCAGTGAATAACACAAAGTTGTAACAGATGGATAATGTCTGGAGTGCTGAAAGCATGAAAGAATGCAGTGTAGATTTTTCAATGTGTAGTCATGCATTTAGAATAGAAATACAACTTCTTTTTCACCACTGACTTCAGTTTGTGATTTGACGATCTATGCAAATGATCAAAATAGAAAAGAATTCCATTTTGTGAACATTAACACTCCAATCCTTTTTTTCAAATGACCATCAAGGTGTACCCATGCCTACATCAGCAGTTAAAGAATGCTAGGGTCACCATGGTCCATCTTTGGATGGAAATGCGACTCCTACTCGGTCAGTGTTAACATTAGACTTAGGAATGCAGTGACTAGTCAGTTTTCTTGCTCTTGGCTGAATATTCTTGATAGCAGGATACTGAGAACATAGTGACAGGGGATAGAAAATGGACCTTGTTGCGCTCGTTGAACAAATGAAGGAATAACCAGATAATCTGACTCAGGTGATGTTTATCAAGGAAGGAACATGGACCAGAACACCAAAGGCTAGAAATTGGGTTACCACAATTTTTGGGAGCAGGGGCCATGATTTACAATGTACTCACGCTTGTTCAGATCGAGGTAGGTAGCATGCAAATTTAATGCACCGACCTCATTCGAATGATTGTAGCATCTTGGCTGAGTGGGTCCCACACTGCTGTCATCTTCTTAATTCTGCTGGCTGCCTTAGCGCTCAGTAGGGGAGATCAGTAGGGTTGTTCACGAACCATGGGGGAAGCCAGCTTGCTCTTCGTAAAGACATGCTGTTACTCTTAAAGGGATGCTGCAATGAAAAAATAATGTTATAATTTAAATAATGACAAAATGAACACCAAGGCAAGAGAGAGTTCCAAGGTGAAGGATGTGGTGCTAGAGGCATTAGTGGTGGAGAGAGCCAGGAGGAGAGGTGCCATTGTTCCACAGGGGCCAGGAGGCCTTCAAGGACCATCCTCTGAAGGTCAACTCCCAGAAACTGGACCCAAGGACCTGGCAGCAATGATGCAAGAAATCTAATGACCTTATGTGAGTAGTCAAGGTCAGTGAATGTATCTTCACATGACATTTCCTACCCGCCATATCACCAGCCTCTCAGCTTCTCAATGCACCACACCCCCATACTCGCACATCAGCATTCCCTGGCACTCAGCACTCATGCCTAACATCTAGAAACTCCACCTCACCTTCACACATCTACCAATGCTGCCAGCCTCAAACCCATATTTTGCTCCAGCTATTCAGCAATGGCAGGAAATCACCCAAACAGCATTACACAATCACTGGCATTCTGCCCTCTCTCTTTCAGGACACGGTGGAACACAATAGGAGGGAAAAGAGCAAACTAACAGGGGTCAAGGACACCTGCATCTTCTGTTCCCTGTAGAGGAGATGGTCATCCACATCAGGGGATCGTCTGCAACTGGATCCGCGCCATCCAGCCTCACTGGGAACATTGAGGATGATGGTATGTTCCTGCATCATGCCCCTTCTCACAGAATCACAAAATTGTTACAGCACAGAAGGAGGCCATTCTGCCCATTGTATCTGCGCTGGCTCTCCAAAAGAGCAATTTACCCAATGCCACTCCCCAGCCTTCTCTCCATAGCCCTGCACATTCTTCCTTTTCAGGTAACAATCCAATTCCCTCGTGAATGCCTCCATCACATTCTCACATCATGCATTCCAGATCCTAACCTCTCACAGCGTGTGAAGGTTTTTCCTCATGTCACTATTGCTTCTTTTGCCAATTGCCTTAAATCTGTGCCCTCTGGTTCTCAATTCCTCTATCAATGGGAACAGTTTGTCCCTAATCTATCCTCATGACCCCTCATGATTTTGAACACCTCTATCAAATCTCCTCTTAACCTTCTCTTCTCCAAATAAAACAGTCCCAACGTTTCCAATCTATCCACCTAACTGAAGTTCCTCGTTCATGGAACTGTTCTCATGAAACTTTTCTGCACTCTCTCCATTGTCTTCACATCTTTCCTACAGTGTTGTGCCCAGGACTGGACACACTACTCCAGTTGAGGCTGAGCTGGAGGTCTATACAAGTTTAATATAACCTCCTTGCTTTTGTACTCTATGCCCCTATTAATGAAGCCTAGGATGCTGTATGTTCTATTGACCGCTCTCTCAACCTGTCCTGCCACCTTCAAAGATTTATGCATGTATACACCTAGGTCCCTCTGCTCCTGTACCCCCTTTAGAATTGTACCCTTTATTTTATATTATTTCTTCGTATTCTTCCCACCAAAATGAATCACTTCACACTTCTCCGCTTTAAATTTCATCTGCACTTGCCCTCCCATTCCACCAACCTGTCTACGTCCTTTTGAAGTTCTATACTATCCTCCTCACAGTTCATAATGTTTCCAAGTTTCGTATCATCTACAAATGTTGTAATCGTGCCCTGTACGCTAAGGTCTAGGTCATTAATATTTATCAGGAACAGCAAGGGTCCTAACACCAATCCTTGGGAAACTGCTACAAACCTTCCTCCAGTCCAAAAAGCACCCATTAACCACTACTCTCTATTTCCTGTCACTCAGCTCCTAGCTCGCCCTCATCCTGCTATCTGACATGATGGACAAGCTGTTGATGGTGTGATCATGGACCTCTTGCTTCCCACCTTACCCTTCTTCCCTCACACCAACTTTCCTCTTGTGAGATTCTGCTTTCAGACACCCAATAGCTGCCACCTACCCAGCCACAGCAGCCCCAGAAGGAGGAGAGAGAGCTATAGAACAGCATTGATTAGCAGGGATTAGAATAGTTAGGTGCTTGATAGCCGGCACAGACACAATGGGCCGAAGGGCCTGTTTCTGTGCTGTATAACTCTATGACTATGATGATTGACCAATAATGCTGTATTACTGGTTGTGTTTGTTGAATCTTTTCCAGCCATCCCTGAATCACTTGCTGAGAGACCATCTGTAACTCTTCATCTTTACTGGTCCCATCTCTAATCTGACTCAATTTCAGTGGCGTCACGTTCACTAGGTGATGTATCTTTATGCCTAGATCTTTT
Organism: Heterodontus francisci; assembly: GCF_036365525.1. Classification (NCBI taxonomy): domain Eukaryota; kingdom Metazoa; phylum Chordata; class Chondrichthyes; order Heterodontiformes; family Heterodontidae; genus Heterodontus; species Heterodontus francisci. The sequence goes on from NC_090371.1 coordinate 119,245,918, forward strand.
ATCTCGTATTTCTCTTGTGGCGACAGACGAGATAAGGTATGCGCTAGCACCATTTCTCTTCCTGGCTTGTATTTCAGAGTGAAATCATAACTCTGAACCCTCAAGGGTAACCGCTGTAGTCTTGATGGTGCTCTACACAGATTTTTCTTGTAGATCTGTTCTAGTGGATGATCATCACTCTGAATTATGAATTTTCTCCCATAGAGATATGCATGGAACTCCTCGCATCCATACACCACTGCCAAAAGCTCTCTTTCTATGTTGCCATGGCTATTCTCAGCTGATGTTAGAGCTTTGGATGCGCATGCTATTGGCTTTCCTTCTCGTACCAGGGCCACTTCCAGTCCTTTCATATTTTTTTTAATTCTTGTTTGGAATGTGGGTGTCGCCAGCAAGGCCAGCATTTGTTGCCCATCCTTAATTGCCCTCGACAACTGAGTGGCTTGATAGGCCATTTCAGAGGGCAGTTAAGAGTCAACCGCATTGCTGTGGGTCTGGAGTCACATGTAGGCCAGACCAGGTGAGGAGAGTAGATTTCCTTTTCCAATCGACATTAGTGAACCAGATGGGTTTTTATGACAATTGATGATAGTTTTATGGCACCATTACTAAGACTAGCTTTCAATTCCAGATTTGTATTAATTAATTAATTAATTGAATTTAAATTCCACCAGCTGCCATGGTGAGATTTGAATTTATGTCCCAGGGCATTAGCCTGGGCCTCTAAATTACTAGTCCAGTGACATTATTACTACACCACCGTCTCTCCCTTGCAGAGTGACAGGTTTTGCTCCATTGGAGAATATAAGACTTGTCTCCTTGCCTCTTACTTCTTTGAGTTTACTGAAACTCCTCTCATGTGACTCTGACCACTAGTACTCAACATCTCTCATCAACTCTCGAAGGTTTTCTATCTTGCCTTGACATGTGAGGTATGAAAGAGCTCATGTACTGGATCAAGCCAATAAAACTTCTCAGCTCTTTCTTGCCTCTTGGAGTTTCCATCTCAGAGATAGCTATGACTTTTTCAGGACTTGGCTTGACAGCATCAGGTGTTTGCACTATTCCAAAGAACTAGCATTCTGTCACCTTTACAATGCATTTTTATGTATTTAACTTGATCCCAGCTTTTTTGGTTCTCTACATGGCTTCATGTAGATGGTAGTTATGGTCCAACTCACCTACACCATAGATCTGGATATCATCAGCTCTGCCAATTGTTAGTTTGCATTGCCTGTAAGTCTTGTTTATTTTTTCTAGAACACATCCTGGCTCACTTTAAGGCCAAAAGGTAGACGCTGGAATTTGTACCTTCCAAAGGGTGTATTGAATGTTGTCAACAGCAAAGATTTCTTCTCAAGCTTCACGTTCCACTAGCTGTTTCTGGTATCAAGCTTGCTGAAAACTTTTGTCCCTGCCAGTGCTAGTGTGATCTCTGCCAGTGTTGGAGTAGGCTGGCGATTCATCTTTATTGCTTGATTAAGATCTTTGGGTTCCAGGCAAATTCATAGCTATCCATTTGGCTTCTCTCTCACCATGATGGAATTTGCCCAACCTGTAGGCTCTGTGATTCATGCAATCACTTTATTTTCTTCCACTTCTTTGAGTTCTCTTTCAAGCTTCCCTTTTAGCTCCTTTGGTAGTTTATGTGGGGGATGAATCACTGGTTTCTTCTCTGGATCAATGGTGATGTGATACTCAAAATCTTCAAAGCATCCATTTGTCACATCAAAACACTCTGGCTACATTGGGATCATATCATCCTGGCTTCTGATTGGAGGATGTTCTTCAATGGGTGTGCTACCTTCACACATCATTGATGTCTCCTTCATCTCATGGTTATCAAGATCAGCTGCAGGTCTTCGCAACTGCTCAACCCCAAGATAGCTGGATCATCTGTTTCAGTGACGTAGATTATACAATTAACAACTTTTCCTTTGTGCATCGCTCTGCCTTGAGTTCTTCCCAGCTGTCAAATCTCAGTTCTAATAAATTATGTTACTCAGTTTCAGAGCATCTTTTTTGGAGTAACTATTCTCTTTCAAATTTTCAGGTAAGATCTTCTGGTATAATTGAGTGGGATGATTTTACTCTGTGCTCCAGTATCAAGCTTCAGCTTGAGATTTACAATTGTGGGCTTACCTCTCACCTTCTTCCTGATCCTTACGGTTGTGTAAATTTCTTTTCTTTGGGAACTTTGACATCCAGACATTTCCTGTAGGTCTATGATGCCTATGTCTATTGTTTCCTCAAACACCCCATCATCTTCCAAGGTATGGATGTTTTGGTTTCTTTTATTTCTCATTTTACCTGTTGCTCAGCCTTTGCTAATTATTTTACCATCTATTTTCTTTGTCCTGCGCATCTTTTCCCAATGATTGCGATTTCCACACGCTCTGCAGTTGGCTCCTTATGCGAGGCATTTCTTTCTGTCTGTGAACTCATGTAGTTGTGCACATCTCTTGCACATCTTTCTCTCTCTCTGGTGTGGATTCCTTTGTTGCTGTTTCACGGCATTAACTGTTTCCTTTCCCTTGACTTAACTGAAAGCTAGCCATTTGGGTAGTTAGCGTGTTCATCTGCCTACTCGTGGCTTCATTTGCTGTGGCAGTGTTGACAGCCTCCGATATCATAAGCTTGTCCTTTCCAATTAAAGTTTTTTGTACATCAGGGTGTGCAGAGCCCCAAATAAGCTGATCTACCAGCCTTTCATCTGTGTCCTTGAATTTACACTTACTGGCTATGTTTCTCAATCTCATTAATAAATTTTCAATAGGCTCACCTGGTTCCTGCCTCATGTTCTGAAATTCCTAATGGTGGATCTGAGGGATTGACTTTGGCTGAAGATGTTTTCTGAATTTCTCAAATAATGTCTTGGCATTTACTATCATCTTCACTCTCCTCCAGCTATTGAAAAGAGCTAATCCTTTCTCTCCTGTACACAAATGAATATAATTGATTTTTTCTTCTTCACTAGTGCTTTTCAGAAAACCACTGAATGTCAGCACTTTTGCTTAAACTTTTCAAATGCCTCCACGAAATCGTCAGCCTCCCAATTCATCAGAGGCTGGAACTGCACCTTCATTGCTGTGGTGGCGGCCATCTTGTTTTTTTCGCGATTTATATGGGCCGAAATTTTACGCCACCCCAGCGGGTCAGATGGTGGCGTGGAGGCGGCGTAAAACTGAGCGGCAGGCTCTGGGAGGCCTAACCGCCCCGATTCCGCCTCTGACCAAGTTTACGGAGGTCTGGCAGGGGGGCGAGGGGTGAGAAGTGGCCTGCCCGCCCGAGGCCAATCAAGACCCTTAAGTGGCCACTTATTGCCACTTAAGGGCCCTTGCCCGCCTCTACGGGTATTTTACCCGTAGCAAGCGGGTGTGCCAGGTACGTGAAAGGCCGCCAAGCTATAGCTGCCGGCCTTTCCGCACTCCGGGGGGGAAGGGCCTGGCAATCAGGCACAGAGTGCCCAATTGAGGCATGCCCCCACCTCCCAACCCAACCCCGGGATCCAAGCCACCCCCCTAACGACCACCCTAGCCTCACCAGGGCACGACCGATTCCCCTGGTGAGGCAACCCAAACTTACTTTCAGTCCCGGCTCCGTGGTATCCTCCTCGGTCGTATGGGCTGCAGTTTTAGCAGTGGCCAACGCTCCCGGTGGCGCTGCTGAGACTAAGAGCTGCCGTCCCGCTGATTGGTCAGCAGCTCACTGAGACGGGACCTCCTCCCTCAAGTGGGTTGAAGTCCCGCCTCGGGCCAATTAAAGCCTGGGGATCCATAAAATACAGGATGGATCCCCAGGCTTGGCGGAAGCAGGTTTGGCACCGACATTTATGTCACAGTCCAGCTCCCATCCGCCCACTGTAAATTCCGGCCATGGTGTTTTTTTCTGGCACTAGTTCGGGTTCTTTCTCACAATCAAATTCAGCATTTACATCACTCGTAGGGCTCGAGTTCTATTCACAAACACCTTGCTGCCATCATATTATGTCTTGTGGTTCCCAGAGATTCTTAAATAATCACACTTTAAACACAGATACTGGAGTTTGCATCATGTTTTCTCACATCTCTCCATTTGTGGCAGAATGATACAATGTGTGTTTCAGTACATAGGTTGTAGTGCAGTGCTAATTGATGTGGTATATACATACACTTGAAATATGTAGTTCCTAGGTCATTTTGGATAAAACAGCAATATAACCACTTGAAGGATATAAACTTGCAGGGCTATGGGGATCGAGCGGGGGAGTGGGACTGATTGAGTCCATGCTGGCTCTTTAGAAAGAAGAAATCCAATCGGCCAAATGGCCTCTTCTGTGCTGTAAATTACGCTATGACTTTATAACAGTGCTTCTGGCAGGAAGCCCTGAGCTGCAGGAAACATGTGTACACTTTCCCAATACATGCTTTTAGTGAGAAAGGCTCTCCGACAGAGGTGCATATTCAGAAAATTAGTTCCTGGATATGCTTTGAGACACTTCTGAGAGATATGATAATATGTTATATAAATGCAAGTCTTTTATCTTTCTTTTCCAAGAAATGTTGTTTTTCATGATAAGCAAGAATTTCCAGTCGTCTTGTACATGGATATAAAAGATCCCATGGCTATCTGAGGACAGCAGGGCTGAATTCTCTCAGTGCCCGGGCCAATATTTATCCCTCAATCATCATCACAGAGACAGATTATCTGGTCATTCTCCCATTTGCTGTGTGTAAATTGGCTGTCATATTCCCCTTTATTACAACAGTTACTACAATTAATTGGTTGTAAAAAATCTTTAGGATGTCCTGAGGTCATAAACATAAGTTCTTTCTTTTCTGAGTCATTTTCTTGTTAATTTGTAATGTTTAATTGCAGTTTAAGATTACCATCATAAAAAAGGCAGGTATATGAGTATATTAAATTGGAAAGTAATTATGTGGAAGACAGTGAACCATCTAGTAACCCATAGCAACAACTGAATTGGTAAAATTACAGTTTCTACCATGTGTTGCCGTAGCATCTTATTCATAACGATTAATCAATGTTCTTCACTTTTACCAGGAACAGGCAACTTCAAATGTTGTCAAGTGTTATAAATTCCACAAAATGCTATGGCTTGGATTTGCTTCCTCCCACCAGAGGATGGTCAGGGCAGGAGTTCCACCCACTGCTCTGATCGAACCATGATGCCAAACCACTCTCCTGAGCCAGGGCTCATTAACTGGTGAAATCTCCTCCTCCACTAGCTGCTGAGCCAAGAAAATGCAGTTACATTACAACGAGATACCTATCCTAGCAGCAAAATAGGATAAATAGCATTTTAAGGGGAAGAAGTACTCTCAAGAGTAAAACAACTTTTTACTGAAGGCCTCGGAGTCTACTAGATTTTCCAGCTCCATCCAGCTGACCATAAGGGGCCTGCTGCTGCTTGACCAGGGCCTACTTTATCCTCCCTTTGGGTGAACAGAGATAGTAGTAGTAACAAGCGAAATCAAATGTGAAGCTGTGCCCCATTTCATCCCTGATATTTGCATACAATGTGTGGCTGATGGTCTTTCCAGCTGGGATGGTGTGTAGAAAATTAAGGTTGATGGCAGAGAGGCAATCGTGGGCCTCATCACCCGATTTTCTCAACACGTCCCAGTTTGAGGTAGGGCAAAGAAGGATAATCCAGGCGTATGTCTCTCCACCTTCCACCTCAATAGTAGCAATGCCATATAAATCATTGAACAATAATCTTCCTTTCAGTTTTGAATAATGAACATGATCAGTTGAAAATCAACAAAAATGCAACCCCCATGCTCACTGTTGAAAGTTGCAACTGGATAATGTGCAGGAGAGCGAATCAATTGCACAGCAATTAGTTACTCTCCTTAGGGAGGGCCATTTAACTTTCCAAAGTACGCCATTGGCCCTGGAAATACTGGACACCTGTTACATACAGGTATTTAACATGTCCAATAAAAACAGAAAATGCTGGAAATACTCTGCAGGTCTGGCAGCATCTGTGGAAAGAGAAACAGAGTTAATGTTTCAGGTCAATGACCTTTCATCAGAATTGACAAAGATTAGAATGTAATAGGTTTTAAGCAAATAAAGTGGGGATGGGGCAAGAGATAACAAAAGGAAAGGTGTTGATAGGACAGAGGGTCACAGAGAAAAACTGACCAGAAGGTCATGGAGCAAAGGCAAACGGTATGTTAATGGTGTACTGAAAGACAAAGTGTTAGTGCAGAGAGTGTGTTAATGAAAAGAAGTACAAGTGAATCGCTGCTTCACCTGGAAGGAGTATTTGGGACCTTTGACGATGAGGAGAGAGGAGGTAAATGGGCAGGTATTACACCTTCGGTGATTGCATGGGAAGGTGCCGTGGGAAGCGGACAAGGTGTCGGGGTGATGGAGGAGTGGACCAGGGTGTCGTGGAGGAAACGATCCCTTCTGAATGCTGATAGGGAAGGGGAGGGGAAAATGTGTTTGGTGGTGGCATTATGCTGGAGGTGGCAGAAATAGTGGAGGAAAATCCTTTGGATGTGGAGGCTGGTGGGGTGGAAAGTGATGACACAGGGAACTCTGTTGCGGTTCAGGGAAGGAGGGGAAGGGGGTGAGAGCAAAAGTGCGTAAATGGGGTGTATTTGGTTGAGGGGTCTGTCAACCACAGTGCGGGGGTATCTTTGGTTGAGGAAAAAGGAAGACATATCAGAAGTGCTGTTGTGGAATGTTGCATCATCAGAACAGATGTGTCAGAGAGACAGAGAACCTGGTAGAATGGAATGAAATCCTTACAGGAGGCATGGTATGAGAAAGTGTAGTCAAGGTAGCCATGGGAGTCAGTGAGCTGATAATAAATGTTAGTGGACGGCCTACCCCAGAGATGGAGACAGAGAAGGGAAGGGAAGTGTCGGAGATGGACTACGTGAAGGTGAGAGAAGGGTGGAAATTAGAAGCAAAGTTGATGAAGTTTTCCAGTTCAGGGTGAGAGCAGGAAATGGCACCAAGACAGTCATCAATTTTCAGGACAAAGAGTTGGAGAAGGGGGCCTGCGTAGGACTGGAAAAAGAAATGTTCAACATGCCCACAAAAAGGCAGGCATAATTAGGACCCATACGGGTACGCATAGAAACAACTTTTATTTGAAGGAAGTGAGTGGAGTTGAAGGAGAAGTTGTTCAATGTGAGAACAAGTTCAGCCAAGCGAAGGAGGGTGGTGATGGATGGTGACTGGTTGGGCCTCTGTTCAAGGAAGAAGCCTTCAGACCGTCCTGGTGGGGATGGAGGTGTAGAGAGTTTGGACGTCCATAGTGAAGAGGAGGCGGTTAGGTCCAGGAAACTGGAAACTATTGCAATGATGGAGGGTGCCTTCCCACCACATCTGGCGACTCTTCTGACACAGAACTGAAATGTTAACTCTGCTTCTCTCTCCACAGATACTGCCAGACCTGCTGAGTATTTCTTGCACTTTCTATTCTCATTTCAGAGTTCCAGCATCCGCAGTATTTGCTCTTATTGAGGTGTCAGGGGTAATGGAGGAGTGGATCAGGATGTGGCGGAGGTAATGGCCCCTTTGGAATGCTGACAGGGAAGGGGAGGGGAAGATTTGTTTGATGGTGACCTCATGCGTTAAACTGCCATTAACACTCTCTCTGGACAAATGCTTTGTCTTTTACTACAACTATTACCACTCTCTTTGCCTTTTATTCCATGATATCTTTGTCATTTAATCTCTCCCACTCTCCACCCTATCACATACCTTCCCTTTTGTTTGTCTTCCCTCTCCCCCTTTCATTTTCTTAAAACCTATTACATTTCTAACCTTTGCCAATTCTGATGAAAGGTCATTGACCTGAAACATTAACTCTGTTTCTCTCTCCACAGATATTGCCAGACCTGCTGAGTATTTCCAGCATTTTCTGTTTTTATTTCATATTTCCAGCATCTGCATTATTTTGCTTTTATCTTCGTGTTTAATCCGTTCAGTTTTGTAATGATGGTGATAATGGAAACTGTCATTCCCCACTTATTTGAATATGCCTGTCTATATTTGGGTGGGTGCTTCCAGTATATGGTAAAACTAACACCAGGAGATAACTAGGGCTACAGAAATGAGCTGTGCCCGAGTGAACACATCCCTGTCAAAATTTCTGCCGTACCCATCTGAGTTATGCTGGATAAATGCTGTGACTGGAGGGGAAATCCTTCCTCGTATACCAGTTGATCGTTGCTTTTAACTAGTTTTATCAAAAGTAGAGGAGGTAGAAAAATTGTACTTGCAATGTTTACCCATCAATCATCATCACTAAAACAGATTATTTGGTCATTATTACATCACTGTATGTTGAGCTTGCTATGTGCAAATTGGCGACTGATTTCTGACATTACATCAGAGAGTACACTTCAAAAGTACTTCATTGGCTGTAAAGCACTTTGTGACATCCTGAGATTGTGAAAGGTGCTGTATAAATACAAAACTTTCTTTCTTCTTACTAGCAACCTGCCAGATGTTTAATTCCTAAACTGAGTTAGTTAACAATCTCACTGATGGCACCAAATGTAGCATGGAACTAGTTTATCAATGAGGGCTCAGGCTCTAATAAATGTAATCTTAGTTCAATCTTAATTCCATGTCCAAGCCAACTCCAAATCCTCAGCCCAGCTCTAAACACATGGAGATCCAATGCTCAATAGGAAAAAAGCTAACTCTAGAAATTCCGTGTGAAATTTAAGAACCATTACAATAAATACCCAGGTAAAATTTGGTAAAATTAGCCCTGAAAATATAATTTATTGTCAGCACAATAATATGCACAAAAAAATTAAATTAACCCTTAGTCTATTGACAAGACCATGGAAATTTTTATTTCCCTAAGCCAACTAGTTTTATAGTTCCAGCTCATCCACAGTGACAGTGAAGAAGACTCTAAAATAGAGTTAAAAATTTAAAACACCCCAGTGGAGGTCATTATGATGGAAGGGTGAAAAGTGGGTGCTATGTTAATAAGATAAGCCTGTTTAGAAGTCTGGTTTTAACCTGCAATTTTGGGGCTAAATTATCATTACCATGATTTGAACTTGCTTGGAGGCACTTAAACAGACAGCTGCAGGTTTAGCCCTCAAGAGCTGTTTAGAAGCAATTTTTAAGGAATGGCATATGTAGCCTCCATGCACTCACTTCCACTGAAGCTGTGGACTCCACTGGCTGACAAACAATGGAGCATTTCAGGATAGCTCAGTAATTGAAGAAGAGGATGCACAGCTTCTCGACACTGGAGGTCCTGGTGGAGGAGGTCCAGAGGAGGAGGTATGTCCTGTACCCATGGTGAGGGCATGGGTGTAAGGAACCACCACGCTCTTCTGTCCCTCTCTACTCCAGCAGCTTGTGCTGCTTTGCCTTACCTCATGTCCTTCTCTCATTCCAGCTCCAGAGCAATGTGGACCCCAAGCATGATGTCCATAACCAAGCACTGCCTTTCTCTTGGTGATTCCTATAAAATGTACAAGGAGGTAGAGTAGTAGAGCACTCACTCTCTTTCAGTGAAGTCCTCATGATATTTCCAGGAAAAATGTTGATAGAATGTTGCTGCAGTCTTGATAAAGTGTTCCAGAAAGTCTCCCGATGTGTTTCAAACATTTTCTTCAAACTTACAGCAGCTAGTGAACAGTGAAAGCTGAACATGGCTTTAGGTAGATCATGAAATCCCCAGCAAAAGCTTGTTTACTCCTATTGAGCTGGTCACTGTTAGGAAGTGTTAATTGAAGTGCTAGCCACAAAAATACCACACAGCCTCTTTAATGAGCACTATCAGGCAATTTAATTGTCAATCAGACCCTCCAGGCGGCCCTTCCTAGTGCGTGGTTCAACTCCTTTACCAAGATGGTGTCTTGTACTAAAGGCAGGCTACACCAGCATTGCACCACAACACTTCACCTTGGCCAACTTGGAGGCTCTTTAGCAAGTAAAGTGTCTGGGGAAAATTGGCCCCTGATGGTTATGATTTTGCTTGACCTTCTTCCATTCTCTCCATTCTCTCCTTCCCACTCTCCACTTGTTCTATGTTCTTTTAAGCTAACTATATGTTTGTCTATCTTATCTAAACATAATATAAACTAACTGTTCTAATTTTAAAATTTACTATGATAATTTTTATGAATGTTTTTCCTTCTTCCTCTTGCTTCTTACTAACTATTTTGGAAGTGGATACAATCTTTTGAAAACTGGATTTCATTGAGTTGCAATTGCTTTTTGATTGCAGTTGCTACTGTAAGGAAAGATTTGCAATGAGATAGTGCCTTGTCAAATCTCTACAGAAACAGGGAAGAATTCCAGCTGGCAGATTGGAAGCACTAAAATGCTGGCAATAGACGGCAGGTCAATCAGCACCAGTCAGGAATATATGCAGGTTGTGACATCTTGGGAGTGTATCCATCATCAAATTGGGGGGAGTTCCTGCTACTCATCAAGTAGTGTCTTAGAATCTTTGGAATTCCACCCAAATCTGATGTTAACATCTGAAGGATGGCAGCTCTGAGATTACACCACTTCTTCAACACTGGATTATGTGCTCAATGTCTAGGAGGGGTGAGGTTGAATTTACATTCTCTAATCCAGAAGCAAGAGTGCTACAAATTAAACCAAATTGGCAGTACAGCAGGCACCCTCTATATATGGTATCACATAAAGAACTATAATTTTAATGGCAGTGAAAATCTAAGCCACAGTGGGTTTGCCAATCTAGTATATTTGAACTTCTACATTGGGAATATTACTTTTAATGAAAAATGGACAAATGTCATTTGTGATGGGGAGAAAAGCAGAATTATTTATACAGTAATACTTGGATAGCATTTTATTGAATTGTTTACTCTATACTGCAGGTACTCTCAGTAAATCTATGCTTTATATATAACAAATTAGGCCAAGGGTATAACATTAGCTCTCATTCAAAACATCCAAGTTGAAATTCCAATGTCAGTTAAAAAGTGCACCTGCATCTTTTCAGTGAATGAGCTTCCCATCTTTTGAATACATTGGTGTCGTCAATTTTTGACTGAAGGTGTTGGTAAGTCTGACAGAGGTATTATTATGTACAATGGAAGCACAGTTTCTCTTAATTAATTGCAAAGTGCAACTAATTTCTACCTTACAGAAATGGCCTAGAAAGCCACTCAGTTGAATCAAACTGCTACAGAAAAGTTGAATAAGAATAAAACCAGACAGATCACCTGCATCGACCTAGGCACAGGAAATGAGGCACACCCTACCCAGTAGACCTTGCAAAGTCCTCCTTACTAACATCTGGGGACTTGTTCCAAAATGGGGAGAGGTGTCCCACAGACTAGTCAAGCAACAGCCTGACATTGTCATACTCACTGAATCATACCTTATAGCCAATATTTCAGACTCCTCCATCACTATCCCTGACAGGACAGGCCCACCAGAGGTGGCGGCACTGTGGTATACAGTCAGGAAGGAGTGGCCCTGGGAGTCCTCAACAATGAATCCTCAAACAGCAAAGGTTCACCAGACTGATTCCTGGGATGGCAGGACTGACGTATGAAGAGAGATTGGGTTGATTAGGCTTGTATTCACTAGAGTTTAGAAGAATGAGAGGGGATCTCATAGAAACCTACAAAATTCGAACAAGACTGGACAGACTAGATGCAGGAAGGATGTTCCCAATGGGTGGGGAAGTCCAGACCAGGGGTCACTGTCTAAGGATAAGGGGTAAGCCATTTAGGACTGAGATGAGGAGAGATTTCTTCACCCAGAGAGTGGTGAACCTATGGAATTCTCTACCACAGAAAGCAGTTGACGCCAAATCATTAAATATATTCAAGAAAGAGTTAGATATAGTTCTTAGGGCTAATGGGATCAAGGGATATGGGGAGAAAGCGGGAACAGGTTACTGAGCTTGGATGATCAGCCATGATTGTATTGAATAGTGGAGCAGGCTCGAAGGACCGAATGGCCTACTCCTGTTTCTATTTTTCTTTGTTTTTATGTTTCTATGAGTCTGGACCGCATGAAGTCTCATGGCATCAGGTCAAAAACAGGCGAGGAAACCTTCTGCTGATTACCACCTACCACCCACACTCCGTCCCTCAGCTGATGAATCAGTACTCCTCCATGTTGAACACCACTGAGGGTAGCAAGGGCACAGTATGTACTTTGAGTGGGGACTTCAATGTCCAGCACCGAGTGGCTCAGTAGCTCCACTGCTGACCGAGCCGTCCAAGTCCCAAAGAACATATCTGCCAGACTGGATCCACAGCAGATGGTAAGAGAACCACTAAGAGGGAAAAACCTACTTGACCTTGTCCTCACCAATTTACCTGTCGCAGGTGTAACCATTTTTGAATTATTGTAGGAGTGACCACGCACAGTCCTTGCGGAGACAAAGACCTGTCTTCACACTGAAGATACTGTTGTAGGGCACTATCACCATGCTAAATAGGATAAACATGGAACAGATCTAGCAGCTCAAAACTGGGCATCCATGAAGCGCTTTGGGCCATCAGCAGTGGTATGATTGTGTTATATATGTATATATTGTTATACTATCTGTAAAATGTTAGGAACTAATTAGCTAGGAACTAGTTGTTATGTGTAAGTGTTCCAGTAGGGGCCACATTCACGACTGCACTGAAGAGTCATGTTATATGTAACCCAAGAACCAGTTCAACCAGGTCCCATAGCACAGAGCATGGTGCTGGAATAAACAAGATTAACTCCAGCCTTTTCCAAGATTAAAGTGTGATTTTTTTCCAACACCTGGGAACCAGAAACATCATAAAGATGAAGCATGGCGGCAGCAAGTGTCTGTGAGTAAACCTAGAACATTTTTTAAAGCATCAGATTGAGAAAAGTGACCCAAATTAGTACCAGAGAGAGTAACAGAAAAACTGAGTGACTCGTACAAAAACTCTTAAAAAAATGATCGAAATTTCAGCTGGGACAGGAATGAATGCACTGCTACAGCCCATCATGAATTGGGAAGCTGATGATGTCATAGAGGCATTTAAGAAGTTTAAACAAAAGTGCAATTTGGCATTTGGTAGTTTCCTAAAAGGCACTAGTGAAGAGGAGAGGGGCAGTTATATCCTTATGTGGGCTGGAGATAAAGGATTACATTTATTTAGTAGCTGGGACCTAAGCGAAGAGGAAAGCAGAAACCTAGATGAAATTTTTGAAAGATTCAGCACCCATCTTCAACCAAAATCAAATCATCAGATATACCAATATGAATTTCAAGGCCTCATACAGGAACTAGGTGAGCCTATTGACAATTTTGTAGCAAGATTGAAAAATGCAGCCAGAAAATGTAAATTAAAGGACACAGACGAACGGCTGATAGATCAGCTTATTTGGAGATCTGCATATCCTGAAGTACAGAAAGCTCTAACCGGACAGGACAAGTTCACAATATCGCAGGCTGTAGACACTGCCAGAGCACATGAAGCCACAAGCAGACATGAAGACTCTCACCTCCCACATGGCTAGCCTTCAGTTAAGCCAAGAGACAGGCAGCAGGGTCGATGATGTGAAACAACAACTAATGAATGTACACCAAACAGAGAGAAAGATGTGCAGGAGCTGTGGACAACCACATGAATTGACAGATAGAAGGAAATGTCCCACATATGGATCAATCTGCAGAGCTTGTGGAAAGACTAATCACTGGGAAACGATGTGCAGAACAAGGCAAGAAGGTGGTAGACGAGTCATCAGAGCCAGAGTAACAGGATGAAGGAATAGTGAAAGAAACCAAACATCCATACCCTGGAAGATGGCAATGGGTTTGAGAACATGATAGACATAGGAACCATAGAATTGCACAAAATGTCTGGATGTGACAGTTCCCAGAGAAAAGAAATTCACACAACTATTCAGATCAGGACAAGGCTGAGAAATAAGCCCACAATGATAAATCTGAAGGTGAAGATTGATACTGGAGTGCAGAGTAATATCATCTCGCTCAGACTATACCAGCAGATCTTTCCTGAAAAATTGGAGAAAAATGGTTATCCAAGGAAAGATGCCCTGAAACCAAACAACATCATGCTAACAGCATATGTGGGAACTGAGATTCAACAGCTAGGAACAACCCAAATCAGAGGGACACACAAAGGAAAAGATGTTAACTGTGTGTTCTACATCACAGAAGCAGATGGTCCAGCTATCCTAAGGTTCAGCATTTGTGAAGAGTTGCAGATTATCGCAGTAAACCATGAGGTGAACTGAGGGTTGAAGATAATACACCCATTGAAAAGCGCCCTCTGATAAAAAGCAAAGAAGATCTAGGCATAAAGATTCATTACCTAGTGAACGTAACACCACCGAAACTGAGTCAAATTAGAGATGAGACCAGCAAAGACGAGGAGTTACAGATGCTTTCTCAGCAAGTGATCCAGGGATAACCTGGTAGGATACAGCACACACAGCCAACAATATGGTAGTACTGGTCTATTAAAGGTGACATCTCATCAGAAGATCTCATTCTGAAGGGGGAGGGTGAACAGCCAGTGGTCGTGGTACATGCAGGTACCAACGACATAGGTAGAAAAAGGAATTAGGTCCTGCAAGATGAATTTAAGGAGTTAGAAGCTAAATTAAAAAGCAGGACCTCAAAAGTAGTAATCTCAGGATTACTTCCTGTGCTACGTGTTAGTGAGTATAGGAACAGGAGAATAGACCAGATAATTGCGTGGATGGAGAAATGGTGCAGGAGGGAGGGATTTAGATTCCTGGGACATCGGGACCGGTTCTGGGGAAGCTGGGACCTGTACAAGTGGGATGGGTTACACCCAGGCAGGACCGGAACCGATGTCCTCGCAGGGGCGTTTGTTGGTGCTGTTGGGGAGGATTTAAACTAGAATGGCAGGGGAATAGGAACCTGAGCGGGGAGACTGAGGAGGAGGAAACAAGGATAGAAACGAAAGACAGGAAACAAAAAGGCAAAAGTGGAAGGCATAGAAATCAAGGGCAAGAAACAAATAGGGTCATAGTGCGAAATAATGCTAAGATGACTAAGAATGTTAAAAAAACAAGCCTATAGGCATTGTGTCTCAATGCGCGGTGTATTCACAATGAGGTAGGCGAATTAACCGCGCAAATAGATGTAAACGGATACGATATAGTTGCAATTACAGAGACATGACTGCAGGGTGACCAAGGATGGGAACTGAACATCCGAGGGTATGCAATATTTAGGAAGGATGGGCAAAAAGGGAAAGGAGGTGGAGTAGCATGTACCACGACCACTGGCTCTTCATCCTCCCCCTTCAGAATGAGATCTTCTAATGAGGAAATGAATACAATAGTGAGGAAGGATATTAGCTCAGAGAATCCTGATGTTGGAATCTGTATGCGTGGAGTTAAGAAACACCAAGAGGCAGAAAACATTGGTGGTGGTTGTATGTAGACCCCCAAACAGCAGTGGTGATGTAGAGGATGGCATTAAACAGGAAATTAGAGATGCATGCAATAAGGGTGCAACTGTAATTATGGGTGACATATAGATTGGGCAAACCAAATTAGCAATAAAACTGTAGAGCAGGAATTCCTGGAGTGTGTATGTGATGGTTTTTTGGACCAATACATTGAGGAACCAACTAGAGAGGCCATCCTAGACTGGGTATTGTGTAATGAGAAAGGATTAGTTAACAATCTTGTTGTGCGGGGTCCCTTGGGGAAGAGCGACCATAACATGTAGGAATTCTTCAGTAAGATGGAGAATGAGAGAGTTGATTCCGAGACTAGGGTCCTGAATCTACATAAAGGAAACTATGAAGGTAAAAGGCGCAAGTTGGCTATGATAGATTGGGAAACATTACTTAATGGTTGACAGTGGATAGGCAATGACTAGCATTTAAAGTGCACATGGATGAATTGCAACAATTGTTCATTCCTGTCTGGCGCAAAAATAAAACAGGGAGGGTGGTTCAACCATGGCTTACAAAAGAAATCAGGGATAGTATTAGATCCAAGGAGGAGAAATATAAAATGGCCAGAACAAGCAGCAAAGCTGAGGATTGGGAGCAGTTTAGAATTCAGCAAAGGAAGACAAAGGGATTGATTAAGAAGGAGAAAATAGAGTATGAGAGTAAGTTTGCAGAGACCATAAAAACTGACTATAAAAGCTTCTATAGATATGTGAAGAGAAAAAGATTGGCGAAGGCAAATGTGGGTCCCTTACCAGTCAGAAACGGGGGAATTTATAATGGGAACAAAGAAATGGCAGACCAATTAAATACATACTTTGGTTCTGTCTTCACAAAGGAGGACACAAATTACCTCCCAGAAATGTTGGGGAACATAGGGTCTAGTGAGAAGGAGGAACTGTATGAAATCAGAATTAGTAGGAAAATGGTGTTAGGAAAATTGATGGGATTGAAGGCCGATAAATCCCCCGGGCCTGATAATCTACATCCCAGAGCACTTAAGGAAGTGGCTCTAGAAATAGTAGATGCATTGCTGGTCATTTTTCAAAATTCTGTAGACTCTGAAACAGTTCCAATGGATTGGAGAGTAGCTAATGTAACCCCACTATTTAAAAAAGGAGGTAGAGAGAAAACAGGGAATTATAGACTGGTTAGCCTGACATCAGTAGTGGGGAAAATGTAGAGTCCGTTATAAAAGATGTAATAGCAGAGCACTTGGAAAACAATGAGAGGATCAGACAAAGTCAACATGGATTTACGGAAGGGAAATCATGCTTGACAAATCCATTGGAATTTTTTGAGGATGTAACTAGTAGAATAGATAAGGGCGAACCAGTGGATGTGGTGTATTTGGACTTTCAGAAGGCTTTTGATAAGGTTCCACATAAGAGATTAGCATGCAAAATTAAAGCACATGGGATTGGGGGTAAGATACTGACATGGATAGAGAACTGGTTGGCAGACAGAAAACAAAGAGTAGGAATAAACTGGTCTTTTTCCGAGTGGCAGGCAATGACTAGTGGGATACCGCTGGGATCAGTGCTAGGACCCCAACTATTCACAATATATATTAATGATATAGATGAGGGAATTAAATGTAATATATCCAAGTTTGCAGACGACACAAAACTGGTTGGGAGTGTGAGCTGTGTGGAGGATGCAGAGAAGCTCCAGTGTGATTTGGACAGGTTGAGTGAGTGGGTAAATACATGGTAGATGCAGGATAATGTGGATAAATGTGAGGTTATCCCCTTTGGTGGCAAAAACAGAAAGGCAGATTATTATCTGAACGGTGATAGATTGGGAAAGGGGGAGGTACAGCGAGACCTGGGTGTCCTTGTGCACCAGTCGCTGATAGTAAGCATGCAGGTGCAGCAGGCAGTTAAGAAGGCAAATGGTATGTTGGCCTTCATAGTGAGAGGATTGGAGTACAGGAGCAAGGATGTCTTGCTGCAATTATACAAGGCCTTGGTGAGACCACATATGGAGTATTGTGTGGAGTTTTGATCCCCTTATCTGAGGAAGGATGTTCTTGCAATGGAAGGAGTGCAGCGAAGGTTCACCAGACTGATTCCTGGGATGGCAGGACTGACGTATAAAGAGAGATTGAGTCGATTAGGCTTGTATTCACTAGAGTTTAGAAGAATGAGAGGGGATCTCATAGAAACCTACAAAATTCTGACAGGACTGGACAGACTAGATGCAGGAAGGATGTTTCCGATGGTGGGGGTGTCCAAGACCAGGGGTCACAGTCTAAGGATAGCGGGTAAGCTATTTAGGACTGAGACGAGGAGAGATTTCTTCACCAGAGAGTGGTGAACCTGTGGAATTCTCTACCACGGAAAGCAGTTGAGACCAAATCATTAAATATATTCAAGAAAGAGTTAGATATAGTTCTTAGGGCTAATGGGATCAAAAGATACAGGGAGAAAGCAGGAACAGGTTACTGAGTTTGGATGATCAGCCATAATCATATTGAATGGCAGAGCAGGCTCGAAGGGCTGAATGGCCTACTCCTGCTCCTATTTTCCTTTGTTTCGAAGATGTTGTTCTGCTGCCCAGATCCAGAATAATCAGACCCAAAACAATTCAGAAAGAACTTCTCCAAAAGATACACAAAGGCCATATGGGAATGGAGAAATGTAAACTCGGAGCCAAATCAGCTGTGTACTGGATCTCTCTTTGGCCTCCTTGTCTTGGGAGACAATGGGTAAGCCCCTGCAGGTGGTCAGTGGTTTGTGGAGCAGTGCCTGGAGTGGCTATAAAGGCCAATACTAGAGTGACAGACTCTTCCACAGGGGCTGCAGGTAAAATTGGTTGTCAGGGCTGTTTCGCAGTTGGCTCTCCCCTTGCGCTTCTGTCTTTTTTCCTGCCAACTGCTAAGTCTCTTCGACTCGCCACACTTTAGCCCCGCCATTATGGCTGCCCGCCGGCTCTGGTGATCGTTGACAACTGACTCCCACAACTTGTGATCAATGTCACAGGACTTCATGTTGCGTTTGCAGACGTCTTTAAAGCGGAGGCGTGGATGGCCGGTGGGTCTGATACCAGTGGCAAGCTCGCTGTACAATGTGTCCTTGGGGATCCTGCCATCTTCCATGCGGCTCACATGGCCAAGCCATCTCAAGCGCCGCTGACTCAGTAGTGTGTATAAGCTGGGGATGTTGGCCGCCTCAAGGACTTCTGTGTTGGAGATACGGTCCTGCCACCTGATGCCAAGGATTCTCCGGAGGCAGCGAAGATGGAATGAATTGAGACGTCGCTCTTGGCTGACATACGTTGTCCAGGCCTCGCTGCTGTAGAGCAAGGTACTGAGGACACAGGCTTGATACACGCAGACTTTTGTGTTCCGTGTCAGGCCCTACCATGGGAAACAGACTCTGGCTATCTACCCTATCTATGCCTCTCATAATTTTATATACCTCTATCATGTCCCCTCTCAGCCTCCTTCGCTCCAGGGAAAACAGACCCAGCCTATCCAATCTCTTTTTATACTTCAAGCCCTCCAAACCAGGCAACATCCATGTGAATCTTTTCTGCACTCTCTCTAGCTTAATCACATCTTTCCTGTAGTTCGGCGACCAGAACTGCACACAGTACTCCAAATGCGGCCTAACCAATGTTATGTACAACTGTAACATGACATCCCAATTCTTGTACTCAATGCCTTGGCCGATGAAGGCAAGCATGCCATTTGCCTTCTTCACCACCCTGTCTACCTGTGTTGCCACTTTCAGGGAACTATGTACTTGCACCCCAAGGTCTCTCTGCTCAACAACACTCCCCAGGGCCCTGCCATTCACTGTATATGTCCTGCCCTGGTTTAACTTCCCAAGATGCATCACTTCGCACTTGTCTGCTTTAAATTCCATTTGACAATCCCTTGCCCACTTTTCCAGTTTATCTTTATCCTGTTGTAACCTTAGACAACTTTCTTCACTGTCCACTATACCACCAATTTTGGTGTCATCTGCAAACTTACTAATCATGCCCTCTACATTCACATCCAAGTCATTAATATATATGACAAACAACAGAGGGCCCAGCACCAATCCCTGCGGCAATCCACTGGTCATCGGCCTCCAATCTGAAAAACAACTCTCCACTACCATCCTCTGCCTCCTAACACCAAGCCAATTTTGTATCCAATATGCTAGCTCACTCTGGATCCCATGTGTTCAAGCATTCTGGACCAGCCTAGCACGCGGGACTTTGTCAAAGGCTTTGCTAAAATGCATGTAGACAACGTCCATCGCCCTGCCCTCGTCAATCCTCTTGGTCACCTCCTCGAAAAACTCAAATTCGTGAGACATGATTTCCCACGCACAAAGCCATGCTGACTATCCCTAATCAGACCATGCCTTTCCAGATACATATAAATCCTGTCTCTCAGAATCCCTTCCAATAACTTTCCCACCACTGATGTAAGGCTCACCAGCCTGTAGTTCCCTGGCTTATCCCTGCTGCCCTTCTTAAATAAAGGCACAACATTAGCTATTCTCCAGTCTTCTGGTACCTCACCCGTGGCTCACGATGATACAAAAATCTCTGCCAGGGCCCAGCAATCTCCTCCCTTGCTTCCCATAGCATCTTAGGATTACCTGGTCAGGCCCTGGGGATTTATCCATCTTAATGCGCTTCAAAATCTCCAACATCTCCTCCTTTGTAATGTTGATATGCTCTAGGATATCGCTGTTCCCTCCATTGAACTCAGTAGCTTCCATAACCTTCTCCATGGTAAATACAGTTGAGAAGTATTCTTTTAAGACCTCACCCATTTCCCATGGCTCCACACATAGATTACCACACTGATCCTTAAGGGGACCAACTCACTAAAGCACAGGTAAGGGGAGAGCAACACTTCAACAAATATGCTAAATCCCTACTCAAGCTGTTGCAAGGACAAACTGTACACATACAGGATCCAATCATGAAAACCTGGAGCCCAGCAAAAGTTGTTCGTGAAGCTGAGACTCCAAGGTCATATATCATTGAGACCGAAACCAGTAATCAAATGAGAAGAAACAGAATCCATATTCGACCTACACCTGAGCTGGAACAACAGAAAAGACAATCAACAGCACCGGAAACATTACTATCCAGCGAGACAACATTAACAACATCACCAGCAAGTGGCACGACATCGCCTGTACAGCGTGCCAACTCACCACTGAGAGCAACAAATGCCAAATCTACAAGATGGAGGCACAACATCTTCCCACCCAAGTGATACGGTGAATAATATTTTTTAAAAAGAATACATGCTATAAAAGACTCTAAAAAGGGGTTCAGATTATTTCCACAAGTCAGATGATAATCTTTTTTATTTATAATGACAGTTATATTGATATAGGGGCATTATGTTTTCAAAAAAGAGAGATGTTATATATGTATATTGTCATACTATTTGTAAAGTGTTCAGAACTAATTAGCTAGGAACTAGTTGTTATGTGTAAATGCTCCAGTAGGGGGCACATTCATGGCTGCACTGGGGAGTCATATTATATGTAACACAAGAACCAGTTCAACCAGGTTCCATAACACAGAGCATGGTGCTGCAATAAACAAGACTGACTCCAGCCTTCAACCACAATCTGTAACCTCATGGCCCAGCACATCCCTGACTCTAGCATTATCATCAAGCCGGGGGACCAACTCTGGTTCAATAAGGAGTGCAGGAGGGCATGCCAGGAGCAGCACCAGGCACGGGGCTACAACATAGGACTACATGCATGCTAAACAGCAGAGCAGCATGCAATAGACAGGGCTAAGTGATCCCACAACCAACAGATCAGTTCAAAGCTCTGCAGTCCTGCCACATCCAGTTGTGAATGGTGATGGGCAATTAAACAACTAATGGGAGGACGAGACTTCAAAACATTCCCTTCCTCAGTGATGGTGGAGCCCAGTATATCAGTACAAAATTCAAGGCCATCCCACGCAACTCCCCCGCATTTTATCCCCTCCTACTCCCCTGGCTCTGTTCCTGCTGCTGGGGGCCTATAGAATTCAACTCTTAGTTTTTAAAGTCTATCATCATAATTGAGTCGTCTGACTCTGGAGATCAGTTTTTGACAATCTAACTTGTAGAACTTACAGGGCTTGAATGTCAAAACCAAATAATACAACAATATTTTTTAAAAATCTTAAATTAGGGCATCTACTGCCGTTTGACACAGACCATTATTTTACCCTTTTAAAGAATTAGATGCTATTGAGTGATGTCAATAACCTCTTTTTCATCCATGGAAGCCCACATGATAGAAGCAATCATGATGAAAATTAGTAACACTTCTATTCATCAGGCTGGTTTTGTTCTAAATCCTCTTCCAAACACCTTGCTTTTTGTATACATTTGATGTATCTGAAATGGCCTATAAAACACGGTATAGCATGTCTTTAAAAGTCGCTAGCAGTGAGTAAATTGTAAACATAGCAATCTGTCTCATATTCAGTACGTGACCCATTAATTACTTTATGCAACTATTAAGTTATACTCCCCTCCTACAAGCAGGTTAAAACATTCAGAGATTATTGTTAATCAGTCCTGGATCATTAATGGATACCTAATGTTGCAGACTACCAAGAAGAAAGGACTCAGGGTCACCTTAGATTGTGATGAGAATCGATAGTTGATAAGTGAGCCAGTTTACACTTAACAGAAAGAGTGGTACAAAAGTAAAGCGGCAGAAAGTTCACTAATTGATCAGTGTTGTTATTAGAGACAAACTTTCCATAGGGAGAATGAATTTATCAATTTTAACACGTACTAAGGGTCTCTTCATAAACCATCTTAATGATAAATAGCGTATCAACATAAATAGAAATTTTAACAGGAATATATATTTACAGACAGTTGTGGCTACTCCACAGAAATTTAGCAGTAGGAATGCAGCATCCAGGCGTGAAGTATGGATTACCATTTTATTCCAAGATTCTACATTTATCAGTACAGACTGTTGTAGCCTTTCTTTCACAGCAGCATGACATTAGAATTTGAAGAAATCATGAAACACTTCCCCAGCATTGTCTTACCTCAGTGATAACTTACACCGTCTCCTACATCCCTATTCTGATGTCATGTCTTTTGACTGTTGACCAATCACTGACAAAGACAGCGGGAATTGTAAGAGTTGAAAGGTGAGTCAAATGGTCATATTGATGTGTTTGGCCCTTTTTTTTAAACAAAATTGGATCATTCTTCATCATTGAACTGCATGTTATACTGAGTAAGTCGCTGAATTTAAGACATTTTTAACAGTTTGCTCACAAAATGCATTAATATGTAAAATTGGGTCAAAAAAGACAGACTTGAAGGTATTATAATTAACACCAATTGATTTAGGCACAGTTGCTGGATATGCACAAGCAAACCACCAGGGATTCAGATACATACTCTGACTCCAATTTTAACTCCAGGCAGGTGTTAGGTGGCTGGATGGTGCAGTGTGTTAGAAACGTACCCGCTGCAGCAGAGAACGACCTAGGGTATTTAACTCCCTGGCGACATTGTAATCTAAACTCACCTGATTGGCAGCCACAGTGGGAAACTGGTCAACTTTAGTAATGCTATATCTATCCGTAGGTCAGCCAGAAACCTAATTAAAGTGCCAATACCCCTCTTAAAGTGAGGTTCCATTACCTTCTGGGTTCCATGGGGATGGGCGCTACTGCTGCATCCTTTCGGGTGCTAGTGGACCTTCCCAAGTAAATGATTCTGCAATTTGGGATGGGGATGACAGTAGTTTCCATGGGTGGCCAGGAATTTCACTCCACCATACTTCCAGTGGCAGAGCAGACCTCTCAGAAGCTCAGGCCCTAAGTGAACATTTGAAGAAATGGTGAAAGAAACTACAACATAGACCTGGTAATGTGAGTTGATTTGTCCTGCAACTCTTGAAGGTGCCAACTCAGACCTACTTATAGCCAGACAGGTGCTGGTAATCCTGCAGTGCTTTGTCTAGATGCCTGTCTTCACATTTGAGTCTTGGCAATGAAGTGCCAGAATTTCACTCAGGTTCCATTGACTTCCTTCAGTAGCTCCAGTGGGAGACCAAGCAATCCCCAGGAAAATGATGGAGGCCCAATTGCACCAAGTCTCCGCTCTTTCTGGGAGTTTCTTTTTGGAAGGAGCAGAATTTCTTGTCAGCCCCTTACAAAGGATACGAGGGCCAGGGCACAGAACTAATGAGGGTATTCCTAGTCCTGGACTTGGGTGAAGACCCAGAGTAGTAGTGGCAGCTGGTATGCTGAGTGAGCAAAGGCATACAGTGCATGCGAGCACCACTGCAAGGTTCCAGGTCTTAAGCAGCCTTGATACTAACAAGTATAAAAACATTTATTTTTAGTGTAGATGTTCTCCCTTTTTCAGGTGTTATAAAGGACCATTAGCAATGTCGGGAGTGGGAGTGCATGAAATATCGGTGCCCCCATCCCCATGAAAACATATGGATGCTGGCATTTCCAGAAGCACGCTCAGGTGAGATTCAGATATGGGCCCAAGGTGATACTTAACTCCACTTGTCCCATGATAATAAGATGCCTGCCCATTGACCCTGGGAACTCCTGCAGGGTCAGTGCTGAAGGACACATTCGAATATGATTTTGAATATCCACTGGGATCAGTGCCAGGGAATTGCAGGGCCTGAACTGACAGAAGCATTATCAAGTGCTCTCACTCCACTTAGTGGCCTGAATGGGAACTACACGTTTATGCCCTGCTTTCTGCTAACTGCTTTAGATTATTTTACTGTATAAAGAGTTTTGCTTGAGATGTAACGAATACAAAATGGTCCCATATGCATATCTCATAGTAGTTTTTAACACAATAATTATATTGCTTTACTCTTGATAATATTACCCATGTGATCAATTTGCTGAATAGGAATGATTTTAAAAGTCAGACAATGCCTTTTCTCAACAATTGCAGTAGAAGATTTTATGCAATATTTTTACTTCACCCATGAGTTCCATATTAATTTTAAAAAGGATATATTTGATAACTCTGGGTCCAATGCATTAACGAGCTGGGAGATGCACTTGATGATTTAAATTGAAAACCCAGTATTACTGGAATAACCTTTAGGCTTCTCCATCAAATCCACCTGTTGATATCACCTGAAGCATCAGGCAATGTGAGAGAGATTTTAAGGTTTCCCGTTCAACAGATACAGGGGCGTGGCACTGTGAAAATACAGGAGTGTGGGATCCTTACCTGTTGACCTGTGGCCTGCACTATAGTCCCATGGGCCTACTAGTGGGAGGCCGAAGTGCCTGCCTGAGTCAGGTGGTAGCCTCTTTTAATATGTAAATTTGAGTTCTGTGGTGTATATAAAGCCTAGAGGAGTATAGGAAATACAGGGTTGAAGTAAAAAAGGAAATTAGAAAAGCAAAGAGAGGACATGAAAAATTATTGGCAGATAAAAGCAAGGAAAACCCAAAGACGTTTTATCAGTACATTAAGAGCAAGATGATAACTAAGGAAAGGGTAGGGCCTATCAGAGATGTACAAGGGAACTTATGCGTGGATGCAGAAAATGTAGGCAGGGTTCTTAATGAGTTTTTTGTCTCTGTCTTTACAAAGGAGAGGGATGATGCAGACATGTAGCAAAAGTGGAGGAGTGTGAAATATTAGATACAATAAGCATAATGAGAAAGGAAGTACTAGAGGGTCTGACATCCTTGAAAGTGGATAAATCACCAGGGCCAGATGGATTGCATCCCAAGTTGTTAAAGGAAGCCAGGGAGGAAATAGCGGATGCACTGAGGGTAATGTTCAATGGATGCTTGTGCGAATGGAAAGCGGTTTCCAGTGGCATTCCACAGGGCTCAATGTTGGGTCCCTTGCTGTTTGTGGTATATATTAATGATTTGGACTTAAATGTGGGAGGCGTGATTGGGAAATTTGCAGATGACACAAAAATTGGCCATGTAGTTGATAGTGAAGAGGATAGCTGAAGATTCCAGAATGATATTTATGGTTTGGTTGAGTGGGTGGAAAATGGAATTCAATCCAGAGAAGTGTAAGGTAATGCATTTGGGCAGGGCAAACAAAGCAAGGGAATACACAATAAACGGGAGGATATTGAGAGGGGTAGAAGAAGTGAGAGTCCTTGGACTGCATGTCCACAGGTCCCTGAAGGTGGCAGGACAGGTAAATAGAGTGGTGAAGAAGGCATATGGAATGATTTCCTTTATTGGCCAAGGTATAGAATACAAAAGCAGGAATGTAATGCTGGAACTGTATAAAAAGCTGGTTAGGCCACAGCTGAGTATTACGTACAGTTCAGGTCACCACAATACAAGAAAGGACATGATTGCTCTGGAGAGAGTACAGAGGAGATTTACAAGAATGTTACCAGGTCTTGAAAGTTGCAGCTATGAGGAAAGATTGGGTCGGTTAGGATTGTTTTCCTTAGAACAGAGGAGGCTGAGGGGGTGACTTAATTGAGGTGCACAAAATTATGAGGGGTCTAGATAGAGTAGACAGGAAGGACCTGTTTCCTGTAGCGGAGAGGTCAATTACCAGGGGACACAGATTTGAGGTGATTGGTAGAAGGATTAGAGGGGACATGAGGAAAAACGTTTTCACCCAGATGGTGGTGGGTGTCTGGAATTCACTGTCAGGAATGGTGGTGGAGGCAGAAACCCTCAACTCTTTTAAAAGGTACTTGGACATACACCTGAAGTGCTGTAACCTGCAAGGCTATGGACCAGGTGGTGGAAGGCGGGATTAGGTTTGGTGGCTAGTTTTATCAGCCGGCGCAGACACAATGGGCTGAATCGCCTCCTTCTGTGCTGTAATTTTTCTATGGCTCTATGTGTCAGAGGATCCCAATAGGCAATTTAGGACTTAGCCAAGTGGAGAAAACGCCCTGCTCGCTCAGCACAGTTTCAGCTGATAGTTCAGCTGAAGAAGAGCCCAGTAGGTAAGGCTTAATTTAATTTTGTGAGACCTGCCGTACCTGAGTGACAGTATAACCCCTGGGTCACCTGATTTTCTCGGGCAGGCAATCTCCTTATGCCAGTTGTCAGTGTGCTGCTGGCCAGCTGAAAGTTAATGAGTCCTGGCTATTAAAATCGACTGGGCCTCCCATGGCTAGTTGCAGACGGGGAGTTTTGGCTCCTCGCTCCAGTGTTTTGCCTGGGAATTAAATTCCCTGCTCAAATTTCAAAATTCAGTTTAAAAAGAAGAAATCTGTATTCATCTATGACATGAAAGTGTTGCAGAGTCAAAGTAAAAGCAGTGCTAAAAAAAATTCAACTTGTCATTGCCAATTTGATAAAGATAATTAATGTTACGCTGTTATACAGCTTCAGCGCTACATGGTTCTATTATTTTTAATTGCAATAGTGGAATGAAAGCTTATTACTATTACAGTACCGTGCAACACGAGAAAACCCCTTCATAGGCTGAGGATATAAATAATAATTTCACAGCCCCGCTGAAGTCTATTTAAAACAGCTTTACAACAGGTTTTCCATAGAAAGCAATGGAAATACAAATCAGGCAGAGTGTAAAATGGGCTGCCACTGTGCTTTTGCATGTTTTGCTCAACAATTCAAGGCAAATTTCACCCCCCATAGGAACAGAAGTAGGCCATTCAGCCCCTCGAACCTGTTCCAGCATTCAGTTCATCAACACCTCAACTCTATTAATCAATCTTTGCTCCATATCCCTTGAAACAGTTAGAGAACAAAAGTCTATCTGTCTCAAAAATTTAAATTGACCCAGCCTTTGTGTGAAAAAGTGCTTCCTGATTTCACTCTTGAATGGCCTACCGCTAATTTTAGGATTATTCACATTGTTTTGAATTACCCCATAAGAGGGAATAGTTTTTATTTCTCTAGCCTATCTAATCCATTTATCAATTTAAACACCTCCATGTGATTGTGCCTCAACCTTCTAAACTAGAAGGAATACAAACCAAGTTAATGCAATCTGTCCTCATACTTTAAGACTTTTAACCCAGGTATCATTCGGCTGAATTTTCACTCCCTCCAAGGTCAATGTATCTTTCCTGAAGTTCAGTGCCCAAAATTTAATACAGTACTCCAGATGAGATCTGACCAATACAACTGATGCAACACATCCTCACTTTTGTATTCCAACCCCAACATTTCATTAGCCTTTTTAATTACTTTTTGTACCTGTGCACTAGTTCTTAGTGATCTGTGCACATGGACATCCAAATCCCATTGTTCCTCCACAACTCCTCGGGCTGTATTTTACATATTGTGACTGGGGGGCCCGGAAAATCCCGCGACGAGCCTCGATGCCAGGAAAGCCCTGCCCCATTTTACCGCCAGCGCAAGGCCTTGGGGCAGCACCGCCCCCCCCCCCCCCCCCCCCCCGCCGCCGCTCAGTGGCAGATCCTTAATTTAAATATTTAAATAAATGATAATGAATGCATAAACACTTCCCTTGTCCCGACGGCCATCCCACGCCAATATTCTGGCCGATGGCTGGAATTCCCAAGGCGTAACACTGGTGGGGGGGGGAAGAGTGAAGTTTTCAGGGCGGGAGGTGGTGCGGGGAAAACTCTTCCTATTGGTGGGAAGGGATTGAGGGTCAAAGAATATAAAGTTCGGGGGGGCAAGTTCGGGATCTGTAATAAATGTCTTTTTTGGAGGGAGAGGGCAATTTATATGTCGATGATGCACTGGGGGAGTGGGAGAGGGGATTCAAAGTTGCAATAGCATTTTAGATTTATTTCCCAGAGACCAGGATCTTTAAAAATTTAAATGTAACTGAAGGGCTTGAAGCCCTTTAAGAATGCCTGTGCCGTGGCGCTGGACGCCATTGCCAGGGATGGAGCGGCCGCCCCCTTTACGTCATTAGGGGCAAGCTTTAAAAATTCAGCCCCTATTTTTTCACTATTCAGAAAATACTCTGATTTGTTCTCTCTTGGATCCAAAGTGGATCCATTGAACTCCATCTACCATAGTTTTACCCACTCACTTAGTCCCTTTATAACTGCCTGCTCCCATCTACACAACTTACTGTGCCTCTTAACTTAGTGTTATCTACAAACTTGGATGTATAGCTCTGTCCTTTAATCCAATTCATTAATATATATGGTGAAAAACTAAGGTCCTAGTATGAGCCTTGGGGAACACCATCGGTTACATCCCGCCAATCAGAGAGCATGCTCTTTACCCCATTCTCTGTCTCCTCGCGCCCAACCAATTACCAACACATGTCACAAGATTATTTCCAATTCTGTACACTCTCATTTTTGCTAATAATCTTTTGTGTAAAACCTTATCAAATGCCTTCTGGAAGTCCATTTAGATAACATCCATAGACACGCCTGTCCACCCTCTATTGCCCTTCTCAACAAATTCAACTGAATTGATCAGCCATGGGCTATTATTCACAAATCCATGCTGACTCTCTCTGATCAACTCTTACATTTCCAAGAATTGAATCATTCTGTCTATGATGGTAGCTTGTGGTTATTTCCCAACACATGATGTTAAGCTGATTGGTTTGTAGTTCTCTGGTTACTCCCTCGCTCCCTTCTAACATGGAGAGATGCTTGCAAATTTCCAACATAGAGGCACAAATCCAACATTTAGAGCATTTTGTGTCTTTTACTGGAGAAAATTATGACTAATGTATCTGAAATTTCCTCAGCTATTTCTTTTAATACTCTGGAGAGGAAATCACCAGAACTGATCATTTGTTTATCTTAAGTCCCACTATTTTCTCAATCACCATGTTATTACTTGTGTTAAATCCACTAAGTTCTTCCCCATGACTTATTATTGGGTTCTCTTGTACCACTAGTATTGTGTCCTCTTACTCTACTGTTAAAACTAATAGAAAGTATTTATTTAACAAGCCTGCTGTTTTCTTACCATCTATTATAATCATCTGTATTTTGCTTTACTAGGTCCACAATCCCCCTCGCTACTCTTTTTCCCCTTAATATATTTATAAAAACTTTTGCTTTTATCTTTACCAACCATTACAATTGTTTTCAGCTACCCCTTATTATTTTCTTTGTATTATTTTATTTTAATCGTTTTTCTCTTTTTTATAGCTCCCAGTCTGCTGGATTACCACTTTCCCTTGTATTTGTATAAACCTGTTCCTTTAGCTTGATACTGTCTCTTACCTCATTTGTTGACCATCAAAGGATTCAGGTGACATCTTAACACATGCAGTGAAACTTGAGTTTGTCCATCTGTAGCTCAAGTCTCACACATGAAATTCTTCAGCCATTTGCTACAGAAGAATAGCTGAGGATGGTTTCCCATCGTTTTTCTCTATCTCTAGTGGATCTTCTCCTAAACGGGCTGCAACCAAGGCTAAAGAGCCCTACCTCCCTGTTAGAGGGGACATCTGCATCCACATTTATAAGATGCAAGTACACCAAATATCAACCCCTGATTCAGACTACACCACACCTAATGTATTGGGCCAGAACACAACTCTTCTGGCTTAGAATCGGGAATCATGGCCACTTTGTCCAGGCATGAATATCCCATTAGATATAAACCCAGTATTTAGAGACCCTATTCTAGTATCTACTCTTTGGGGCTGTCTGGACCTTTCACCTTCTGACTCAGAGGCAGTAATGTTACCACCAAGCCAAAGGCTTACTCCAAAAC
This sequence comes from Heterodontus francisci, assembly GCF_036365525.1. Lineage (NCBI taxonomy): Eukaryota > Metazoa > Chordata > Chondrichthyes > Heterodontiformes > Heterodontidae > Heterodontus > Heterodontus francisci. Next base: position 119,275,953 of record NC_090371.1, read on the forward strand.
TTGACTTATTTATCAATATTATCTGAACTCTTTATTTAGGTTAACAACTCATTCCTTGCCATCAGTTACTTTGTGTAAGTCATATTTTCGAAACAGTTTTACAGTTTGTGGCACCAAAAATGTATGGCCTTACTGACAATCTCATGTTGTAACTCTGGCGAGAGTCTGCTGGAGCAGAATTGATCGGGACCTGACTATATCAGGTATTGTAGGGTGGAGCCCCCATCGTCCCCTCCAAAGCCATTGATGTAAGGGCCCCTTGACTCCCTAACTTAGAAGCGCCTGCTTCTTCTGACCCCACCCCCTGGCCTTGTGAGCGTCTGCAAATCAGCGGTGGTAACCGTGGGTGGGCGCATTGAAGCACACATTTCCCTCAAAGATATTTTATCACTATATTTTTATCTATATTTTGAACATTACGGTGCTGTCACCTTTAGGAATGATCTGGTATTTCATTGCAGATTGGCTGCACAGAGCAGTGATGCCTTCGCTGCAGGCTCATCAGGAAATAACTTGGAATAGATCGTAGGAAATTTCCATGCACAGTTTTTATATCATTCTGGTGGGAATAGAAGCCACAGAGTACATTTTTGCTATTTATTGGTGCCCTATTTGCATAATTTATTCGAGTGCAAGTTTTGGGACTAAATTCCTCCTTCACTCAGTCGCCAAAATTGCTGCAGTTAATGCTCTGAACACGGCATATTTTAATCATTCGTCTCAGTGTCAGTTTAAATGTCTATCTCTATAATAAGTTGGCATGGTAACCATTGTATAAGTATATTTAAATCAGCAGCAGGAAAAAGCTCCTGTTGCTGACGGTTCCCAGAAAGAGCATGCACTGGCTGGGAAAACATTTACTGGTGTGTTTGCAGTATTGGCAGTGCTTAAGATAGGAAAGCAAGAAATTGATACCAGCTTTTTAACAGATTATTAAAATCTAAGGTTTCCCTCCCAGCGTTCCTTCTGTACTTCAGAAAGTAGTGAATCTTAGGTTTCTTATAGCTGTATCTGACTTTAATTTTTACTCTAATCCTGTTAATAGGATTTTAAAATATTGTGTTTATTTCAACTGAGCTTTTTTTTTACTGAACTAGAAATGTACATCTTGTAACAAAGAAAACTGTAGCTCAGAAGATAATGCTCCTCAGCCCCATTTTATCACACTACTAGCCCATTTCGGAAGCTACCCATGAACTCCACAGCCCATTCATTCAGATCAGCAGCAATAAATATGAGAACTGAATTCATGCATCATCTTCGATTCACCTATGGTGCTACAGCCAGCAGGTTCAGCAATCGCTGAAACAGAGACCAACCTGCAACCCCAACCATTGAGCTTGTTAACCTCTAGAATCAAAGCCCACCTCCCCCTAACCACAGCTCAGGGGTTATCCTCCAAGGACCACGCCGTCAGATTACATAAACAGTGTACATCAAAGGGGATGATACAAACACAGTAATGTTAATTGTTGCAGACAACAGCACATGACTACATGACAATAATCACCACCAAGCTCTACCTATCCAACTTACAATTCCCCATTACACCTTGACCTTCTCCAGCCCAATTTCCTAAGGACTGTCAACCATGGGCCTATGGAACACCCATATGAGTCAGCACAGAGTGAGCAGGAGGCTCCATCCCCCAAGAACAGACAGTTCACCCCAGACTACACCTCCACCCTCCATCGGCCAGACTCCAAGCAGACGGTGGAGGCCCAAAGCAGACAGCCAGAGCATTGTGTAAGCAACATAACAACAATAGCCAAGTGAATGTGTGGCAAGCCTTGTACATAAGAGAGAATGAACTTACTTTTCATTCAAATTTATACAAGAGTCATACCAGGGTGGATTACTTCTTTCTGAAACAGTCCACTTACTCTGTAACATCAGACTGCACCTCAGTTATCCTCTGGAACCCCAGTTAACCCTTTATGCCCAGTCCTGTTACTGGCATCTTCATGCCATCCTCCTCAGGAACCTAAAGTTCATACCCTTCCTACAGCCACAACTGGATTTTCACAGTTTGTTTTCTGCGGTTGGAGAGGATGATTGGATGAACCCCCTTGGAAATTGACCACCTATATTTCTGTCTCACATAAATGTGTTCTCACATAGGGTATTTTTCATGGAATATGGGAGATTTATGTCAGTACCATCAGCCATAAGAACATACGAATTAGGAGCAGGAGTAGGCCATTCGGCCCCTTGAGCCTGCACCACCATTTGATAAAACCATGGCTGATTGGATTGTAGCCTCAGCTCTACTTTCCTGTCTACCCCCTATACCCTTTGACTCCCTTGTCAATCAAGAATCTATCTAACTCAGCCTTAAAAATATTCAATGACCCTGCTTCCACTGCTCTCTGAGGAAGAGAATTCCACAGACTAATGACCCTCTGAGAGAAAAAAAATCTCCTCATCTTTGTCTTAAATGGAAGACACCTTATTTTTAAACTGTCTCCCCTAGTCCTCGTCTCCCTCACAATGGGAAGCATCCTCTCAACATCAACCCTGTCAAGTCCCTTCAGGATCTTTCAATAAAATGTTTCAATAAGATCACCTCTCTTTCTTCGAAACTCTAATGGATACATGACCAACCTGTCCAACCTTTCCTCATAAGATAACCCCTTCATCCCAGGAATCAGTTGAGTGAATCTTCTTTGAACTGCTTCTGTTACAATTGTATCCATTCTTAAGTAAGGAGACCAAAACTGTACACAGTACTCCAGATGTGGTCTCACCAACGCCCTGTACAACCGTAGCAAATTTTCCCTACTTTTATACTTGATTCCCCTTGCAATAAATGCCAACATTCCATTTGTCTTCCTAATTACTAGTTGTACCTGCATACTAACTTTTTTTTAACTTATGTACCAGGACACCCAGATCCCATTGTACTTCAGATCTCTCTCCATTTAAATAATACACTGCTTTTCTATTCTTCCTGCCAAAGTGGACAAGTTCGCATTTTCCCACATTATACTCCATCTGCCATGCATAATCCTTATATCCCTTTACAACTTACTCTCCTGCCTATCTTTGTGTCATCTGCAAGTTTAGCAACCATACATTTGGTCCCTTCATCCTAGTCATTGATATAAATTGTAAATAGTTGAGGCCCCATCACTGATCCCTGAGTCACTCCACTAGATACAGCTTGCCAACCTGAAAAACCCATTTATCCCTACTGTCTGCTTCCTGTTAGCTAACCAATCCTCTATTCATACTAATGTGTTATCCCCTACACCAAGAGCTCTTATTTTGTGCAGTAACCTTCTATATGGCATCTTTTAAATGCCTTTTGGAAATTCAAGTACACCACATCTACAGGTTCCCCTTTATTCACATTGCTTGTTACTTCCTCAAAGAACTCTAATAAATTAGTCAAATACAACTTCCCCTTCACAAAACCATGTTGACTCTGCCTGATTGCATTAAGATTTTCTAAGTGCCCTGCTATAACCTCCTTAATAATAGATTCCAGCATTTTCCCTATGACAGATGATTCGCTAACTGGCCTGTAGTTTCCTGCTTTCAGTCTCCTTTCTCTTTTGAATAGAAGAGTTACTTTCACTATTTTCCAATCTGATGGAACCTTTCCAGAATCTAAGGAATTTTGGAAAATTACAACCAATGCATCTACTATCTCTGCAGCCGCTTCTTTTAAGACCCTAGATTGCAGGCCATCAGGTCCTGGGGACTTGACAGTCTTTAGTTCTAATAGTTTTCTCAGTACCCTTTCCCTGGTGATTGTAATTGTTTTAAGTTCCTCCCTCCTTTTCACCTCATGATTTACAAGTATTTCTGGGATAGTATTTGTGTCTTCTACAGCGAAGACAGACACAAAATATCTGTTCACGCTTCCGCCATTTCCTTATTTTCCATTATTCATTTCCCAGTCAAACTCTCTAAGGGACCAATGTTCGTTTTACTCTTCCTTTTTAAATACTTGCAGAAACTCTTACTATCCATTTTTATATTTCCAGCTATGTTTAGAGTGAGAAAGCTTTGTGTGAGCTCCCCAAGAATTGAACATTAACTCACTTTTTTTTTGCTGGTGGCCCCACAGCTTCTGAAGTTTCATGGAGCAATAACCTTTCCGTTGATAAAAGGAGCCTGCAGATGCAAAATTGGCAACATGAGTGTAATCAAAAGTGCCTTGTATTTGAGCAATGCCACATGACTAGAAAGAGTGGGCATGCCTACCAGGTGATGCTGCATGCAGTGTTGAATTTGATGCATAGTGCCACATGGCAGAAGAGGGCACCTATTACCTCAGTGATGCATCGATTCATGATGTAAAATAGTACCTATTACCTCAGTGATGCAGCAATGAATGGAATTTTGGATGATCCAAATGATGTCTCTGAAGTTGGTGCCTGGAAACACAGTGCCATAGAAGGTCAGTGATGGGTTACTTTCACTTCCAATGAAAATGTCTTTCAATTTTTTTCATGCAATATCAGAAATATATGCATTTAATATGTATTCTTCTACCATTTTGAAAAAAAGCATTAACAGATGTAACATTCATGACTAATATCACAAAACATTACTGTGTTGTAGAGATTCAATAATTAGGGGGACAGATAGCATCCCTTGTAAGCAGGATTGAGACTCTCACATGGTATGTTGCCTACCTGATGCCAAGGCAAGGGACATCTTGAACCAGCTTGCAAATATATTGGAGATGGAGGGGGAGGATCTGATCATTGTGGTCCAAGTTGGGACCAACAACGTCGGGAAGAGTAAGCAAGAGGTCCTATTTGTAGAGCACCAGGAACTAGGAGCTAAATTAAAGAACAGGACTACAAGCGTTATAATCTCTGGATTATTACCCGAGCTGTGTGCAAATTGCTAATTCTAAACAAAGACCAGCTAGTTATTAAACAATAATTAATGAAGGGATGTTTACTGTAGAATGCAGCATGAGTGATTTAGAATTGGCCTGTCAGTACTCAGATATAATCATTTGCTTTTAATTAACTATTTTAATTTTGATCAATGTTTGTTCTGTTGGTGGGGGATATATAACATGAAAATGTGTAATAACACTTGGACAAAATGTTTAACAAGTGGGTTAACAATTGGAGTAACCCAAGGATAGCAAGGAACAATCTGTAGTTAATTCACAGAAAGTTCTATATCTAATATATTCTGAGAAATTGGAGTGATGGCAAGACAAAAAGTTTACTGAGGGTTTCAAATTATGTCGCAAACTGCAAGGACAAAACTCCGGTTGTTTATAACGATCATCTGAAACCTTTGATGAGACGTTTTACAGTTACCGATTTATAGTTAATTCTACACCTTACACTTCAGTTTTATTCCATTTTTGATGCTGCATGTAAGTGATCGCAGATATGCTTCATATCTCTGATGCTTGTTGACACCCTTGCTGAAAGATTGATAATTGTGATTCTTGTTTCTGCTCCGGCAGCTGGTTGCTGCATTTCCTTGTTTGGGAGTCTCCAAATCAAACCACTGAGGAATCCACAGGGAAAGTTCCAGTTTTCTTGATATGGATGGCTCACTCTTTAATAATAGCGACACAATCCATTTGTGTGGGGACATAGATTAGCAAAATCCTGACCTGCCGTTATATAATTCTTAAAAATTTATCATGTAACATTGTCAATTACTGAAAAATAGCTCAGTTAAAACAATAATAGAAATACAACTTGTGCAATAACTCTTCGATTATGTGCATGCCACCTAGTGGCATGGCAATGATTTAAACAAATTATAATAAGCCAAGCAAACCTTATTTTAAAAGAAAAACTTGCAGCTCTGCTAGGTAAAGTATAGTTTGCTTAATAAAATACTATAAATGTTGCATTTGTTGAGTTTGTATTTCAATCTGTGATATCTAACTTATTCACATCAGAAATTTAGTCTGTTTACTTAGCATTTGTATTGTTATGCAACATTCTGACTGCAGTTTTAACAGAATAGTCCCCAGTCATGCCATAGTCCAGCAGAGGGAGTTACAAAGAAATAAATTCTGTCGCAACAAAGCAGTGGTCTTTATTAACAGAAGTTCTGATGGAATATAGCTGAAACTCAGTGGAATGTTTTTTGACTACTAACAGCTTTCTTCCTATTTTTGCTCTAATTAATTTCATCATGCAGATTTGCAAAACAGAGAAAGCTGCATTCCTGTTTAAAATGTTTATCATGTGTGTGAAATATGATTGAAGAATTAAAAATGGAAATTGATACAAATGAACAGCAGGTTAACCAGTATTTAACTAGATGGCTGTCGCAAGATATCTAACAATGTCTGCTGTTGTTAAGAGTTGCCCTTGCACATTTAGTTTTATTTACATTTTTTGGTTGTTGGAATTGTGAGATGATAATGGCACAGCTAATAACAGGGCATCTGGGACCAGAGTGAATGGGACCAACAATTGCGTATGTCCTTACCCAATCATGTTAAAGGATTGTGAAATAAACAGCACATGGGCTGAGAAGAAAGTATGAATTACAGTGGGAGAATTCAATGTCAACTCAGGTGCAGACAAATAAAGAGATGGAAAGAAAGACTGAATCAACAGAAAGAGAAGAAAAAGAGACAGAAAAGTAAAAACAAAAGTTAAAGTTTTAAATTTTTTAGATCTCCAATAATTAAAACCTGAAGGAATGAGACTGTGTGGAGAGGAATTAGTCCACGTAGCAACACTTCAAGCAGCACTATGCAAACTTATGTTGATTCCCCAGGGACAAGCAGGACTGCAGGCCGCTACCAGTATGACCGACAGGGTATTCTTCACTGTTCACTGATATCATTGAAGGAAGCCATGTGGGTCATGGCCTGAAATGCTGCCTGGCCCCGGGGAACTGCTGTAGTCTGTGTAGCGAGGCAACGTGAACAGATTTCTCCCCCTATATTTATAGTTAATTTTCAGTGTCAGAGAGGTTGATTGGCAATAATTAACACTTATCACATCATTAAAAGGCTAATTGGACATCAAATGACAAGATTTAACTTTCTGAGGTGAGTTTACATAGGACATAGAAACATAGAAAATAGGAGCAGGAGTAGGCCATTCGGCCCTTCGAGCCTGCTCCGCCATTCATTATGATCGTGGCTGATCATTCAACTCAGTATCCTGTCCCCACTTTCTCCCCATACCCTTTGATCCCTTTAGACCCAAGAGCTATATCTAACTCCTTCTTGAAAACATACAATGTTTTGGCCTCAACTGCATTCTGTGGTAGTGAATTCTACAGGCTCACCATTCTCTGGGTGAAGAAATTTCTCCTCATCTCAGTCCTGAAAGGTTTACCCTGTATCCTTAGACTATGACCCCTGGTTCTGGACTCCCCCACCATCGGGAACATCCTTCCTGCATCTACCCTGTCAAGTCCTGTTAGAATTTTATAGGTTTCTATGAGATCCCCCCTCACTCTTCTGAACTCCAGTGAATATGATCCTAACCGACTCAATCTCTCCTCATGCTTCAGTCCCGCCATCCCAGGAAACAGTCTGGTAAACCTTTGCTGCACTCCCTCTATAGCAAGAACATCCTTCGTCAGATAAGGGGACCAAAACTGCACACAATATTCCAGGTGTGGCCTCACCAAGGCCCTGTATAATTGCAGCAAGACATCCCTGCTCCTGTACTCGAATCCTCTCACTGTGAAGGCCAACATATCATTTGCCTTTCTTACTGCCTGTTGCACCCGCATGCTTACCTTCAGTGACTGGTGTACGAGAACACCCCAGGTCTCGCTGCATATTCTCCTCTCTCAGTTTATAGCTGTTCAGATAATAATCTGCCTTTCTGTTTTTGCTACCAAGTTGGATAACCTCACATTTATCCACATTATACTGCATCTGCCATGCATTAGCCCACTCACTCAACTTGTCCAAATCACCCTGAAGCCTCTCTGCATCCTCCTCACAACTGACCCTCCCATCCAGTTTTGTGTCATCTGCAAATTTGGAGATATTAAATTTAGTTCCCTCATCTAAATCATTAATATATATTGTGAATAGCTGGGGTCCTAGCACCGATCCCTGCGGTACCCCACTAGTCACTGCCTGCCATTCAGAAAAAGACCCATTTATCCCTACTCTTTGTTTCCTGGCTGCCAACCAATTTTCTATCCATCGCAATACACTACCTCCAATCCCATGCGCTTTAATCTCACACACTGATCTCTTATGTGGGACCTTGTCAAAAGCCTTCTGAAAGTCCAAATAAACCACAACCACTGTCTCCCCCTCATCAACTCTACTAGTTACATCCTCGAAGAATTCTAGTAGATTTGTCAAGCATGATTTCCCTTTAGTAAATCCATGCTGACTCTGCTTGATTCTACCACTGTTCTCTAAAGGCTCTGCTATAACATCTTTGATAATGGACTCCAGAATTTTCCCCACTACTGACGTCAGGCTGACTGGTCTATAATTCCCTGCTTTCTCTCTACTTAGGAGCAGGAGTAGACCATTCAGCTCCGCCATTCAATACGATCAGTGCTGATCTGGTTGTGGTCTCAACTCCACTTTCCTGTCTGCTCCTCATAGCCCTTGACTCCCTTGTCTATCAAAAATCTAACTCAGCTTTGAAGAAATTCAATGACCCAGCCTGCACTGCTTTCCGGGAAAGAGAATTCCACAGCTGAATGACCCTTTGAGAGAGAAAAAATTCTCCTCATCTCCATCTTAAAAGGGAGACCTCTTGTTCTTAAACTGTATCCCCAGTTTTAGGTCGGAATTTTACGCTGGGCGGACGGGAGCTGGACTGCGACGTAAATGTTGGTGCCAAAACCGCTTCCGCCAAGTTTGGGGATCCGTCCCGTATTTTACGGATCCCAGGCTTTAATTGACCTGAGGCGGGACTTCCACCCACTTGAGGGAGGAGGTCCCGCCTCAGTGAGCTGCTGGCCAATCAGCGAGCCGGCAGCTCTTAGTCTCAGCAGCGCCACCACCCCCCCCCACCCCCCGCCCCCCCCCCCCCCCCCCCCCAGACCTCCGTAAACTTGGTCGGAGGCAGAATTGGGGCAGTTAGACCTCCCGGAGCCTGCCGTTCAATTTTACGCTGCTCCCATGCCACCATCCGACCCACTGGGGCAGCGTAAAATTCCAGCCTTAGAGTCTCCCACAAGAGGAAACGTCCTCCTGATAACCACTCTATCAAGGGCCCTCAGGATCTTATTTGTTTCAATACAATCACCTCTCACTCTCCTAAATTCCAATACGTATAGGCCCAACCTGCTCAACCTTTTATCATAAGACCTTCATCCCTGGAATTAGTCAAGTGAATCTTCTCTGAACTGCTTCTAATTCAATTATATCCTTTTTCAAATAAGGTGACCAAAACTGTACACGGTACTCCAGATGTGGTCTCACCAAGGTCCTGTACAGCTGCAGTAAAACTTCCCTACTTTTATACTCAATTCCCCTTGCAATAAATGCCAACATTCCATTTTCCATGCCAATCACTTGCTGTACCTGCATAATAACTTTTTGTGATTAATGTACCAGGGCACCCAGATCTCTCTGTACCACCAGGTTTTGCAAACTCTATTTACATAGTATACAGCTTTTCATTCTTCCTGCCAAAGTGGACAAGTTCACATTTTTCCACCTTATACATCATCTGTCAAATTTTTGCCCACTCACTTAGTCTATCTATATTCTTTTGTGGACTCTTTACTTCCTCTTGACAACTTACTTTCCTTCCTATCTTGGTGTCATCGACAAATTTAGCTTCCATACATTCGGTCCCTTCATCCAAGTCATTATATGGAATGTAAATAGTTGAGGCCCCACCACTGATCCCTGTGGCAACCAGCTTGCCAACCTGAAAAAGACCCATTTATCCCTACTCTCTGCTTGCTGTTAGCTAACCAGTCCTCTATCCATGCTAATATTTTACCCCCTGCACCATGTGCTCTTATTTTGTGCAGTAACCTTTGATATGGCACCTTGTCAAATGCCTTTTGGAAATCCAAGTACACCACATCTACAGGTTCCCCTTTTTCCATTTTGCTTGTTACTTCCTCAAAGAACTCTAACCAATTAGTTAAGCATGATTTTCCTTTCACAAAACCATGTTGACTCTGTCTAATCCCATTATGATTTTCTAAGTGCCCTGCTATAACCTCCTTAATAATGGATTCTGGTAATCAACGGGCTGGCAGCTCTTAGTCCCAGCAGCACCATGGGAGTGGTGGCCACTGCTGGGACTGCAGCCCAGCCAACGACATCGAGCCAGGAGTGAAGGTAAGTTGGGTATGCCTCACCAGGAGGATCGGTCGTGCCCTGGTGGTCAGAAAGGCCAGCAGCTATCACTGGGCAGCCTTTCATGTCCCCAGCACGCCTGCTTTCCACAGGTAAAATACCCATGGAGACGGGCGAGGGCCCACCTGACTGCCGTAAAGTTGGTCGGAGGCGGGAGTGGGGCAGGAAGGCTTCCCGGAGCTTCCCGTTCAATTTTACACTGCCCCCATCTGACCCACGCCACCATCCGACCCACTGGGGTGGCATAAAATTCAGCTCTTCGTTTCAGGTCAGTGACCTGACTGAAACGGTAACTCTGCTTCTCTCTCCACAGATGCTGCCAGACCTGTTGAGTATTTCCAGTGTTTCTTGTTTTTATTTCAGATTTCCAGCATCTGCAATATTTTGCTATCACTCTCTAGAGGGCCAACACTAGCTTTAATTACTCTTTTCCTATTTAAATACCTGTAGAAACTTACTATCTGTTTTATCTGTCACACACCATCCTGACTTGAAACTATATCGCCGTTCCTTCACAGTCGCTGGGTCAAAGTCTTGGAACTCCCTTCCTAACAGCACTGTGGGTGTACCTACACCACATGGACTGCAGCAGTTCAAGAAGGCAGCTCACCACCACCTTCTCAAGGGCAATTAGGGATGGGCAATAAATGCTGGCCTGGCCAGCGACACCCACATCCCATGAATGAATAATAAAAAAAAAATTACTAGCCAGTTTTCTCTCATACTCTACTTTCTTCCTCCTTCTTACTTCATCAACATTCTTTGATGGTTCTTAAAAATCTGTCCAATCTTATGACCTACCACTATTCTGTGCAGGATTTTCAGTGGTTCTTTCAATTTGATACGATCCTCAACTTCCCTATTAGGCACAGATGATGCGTCCTTCTTAAAGAATCTTTTTCACTGGGATAAATCTTTGCTGAGAGTTATTAAAGATCTCCTTAAAAATCTGCCTCTACATCTCCACCGTCCTACTTTTAAACGACTTTCCCAGTTCACTTTAGCTACTTCTGCCTTCATACCCTTGTAATTACCTTTACTTATGTTTAGTTATATCTACCATGCACATACAGCAACTTCAAGCCAGTCAATGCATTTCAATGGCAAGGTAAACAGTAAGACAGTAACTTTTGGATTTCTGCATTTAACCACGCATCTGCCCCTCGGCTGAAGTTGTGATACCATTTGCACATCGAAAACAGCAAGGACAATTAGCCTCACCATTAATTTGACAACAAAATCTGAGTCAACACCTCAGATGCAGGTCCTTCATCAGAATTCTGTTCCAGACATATATCAAACTTTAATACTGCAACAGACTTAAGTTAATACCTTTCATGACAACTTTAGTATAGTGAACAGAATTTCTCATGTATAAGGCATGATTATTCTACTAATGCATGGTGATCCATTATCATAAATTCTGGCAACATCACCAAATTGTGCTGTCAGCCTCTGAAACTATTTGGATTATGCAATACAAAAACAAAATACTGCGAATGATGCTAATCTGAAATAAAAATAAAAAATGTTGGAAATATTCAGCAGGTCGGGCAGCATCTGTGGAGAGAGAAACAGAAAGGGCTGAATTTTCAGGCCTCCACTAAGGTCGGGAACGGAGGCGGGGGGGGGGGTGGGCAGGGAGGTGGAGGTGGGGGGGAAGTGGGTGCTGGAAATTACCTGCGCTGGCTGGTGTGTCAATTTCATTCCCTGTGTCGGCAATGCTCATCAGGGTTGGTGGAGGGTGGGACTGAGATCCCACTCGCCTCCTCATTGAGGCCTATTAAAGTATTTAAGAAGCTTGTTGGAGCTTGTTAGAGTTGGAGGATGGAATTTTGAGGGGGGCACATGGGTTTCAGGAGATGTTCATTGCAAATCAGCTGAAGAGAGGCAGGTACAGAATGGGGAGCCAGTCACAGTTGCCCCTGGGAATCTCCCCGGCATCATAAGAGGGTCAGTGGGGCAAATTGGGACTCGGCATTTGGTAAGGAGGTGCCCTTGGCACTGTGCAGGTGGCAGGGAGAGTGGACACTCAGTGTTCAGGTATTGAACGGGGTTGTCAAACACCACCCCCGCCAGCATTATGGGGCAGAGGAACAGGGGGCAAGAGATAGGCTTTAAGGAGTGACTTGAAGGAGGAAAGCAAGGTCGAGAGGCGGAGAGGTGAGGGAGGGTGTTGCAGAGTTTGGGGCCTAGGCAACAGAAGGCCTAGGTGGAACAATTACAATTATGGATGCACAAGAGGCCAGAATTAGAGGAGTGCAGATATCTCGGAGGGGTGTAGGAAGGGAGGAGATTCCAGAGATAGAAAGGGGAAAGGCCATGGAGGTATTTGAAAACAAGGATGAGATTTTTAAAATCAAGAGCCATTGCAGGTCAACGAGCACAGGGAGAATAGGGGAGCAGGACTTGGTGGGGTTTAAGACACAAGCAGCAGAGTTTTGAATAACCTCATGTTTACGGAGGGTAGAATGTGGGAGACCAACCAGGAGTGTGTTGGAATAGTCAAGTCTACAGGTAACAAAGGAATGAATGAGGGTTTCAGCAGCAGATGAACTGAGACAGAGGCAAAATCGGGTGATGTTGCAGAAGTGGAAATAGCCAGTCTTAGTGATGACACGAACATGAGGTGAGAAGCTCATCTCGGGGTCAAATGTGACATCAAGGTTGCAAACAGTCTGGCTTATCTCAGACTGTTGCCCGTGAGAGGGATGGAGTCAGTAGCTAGAGAACAGAGTTTGGAGCAGGGACTGAAAAAATGGCTTCAGACCTCCCAGTATTTAATTGGAGAAAATTTCTGCTCATCGAGTACTTGATGTTGGATAAGCAGTCTGATAGTTCAGCAACAGTGGAGGAGTCGAGACAAGTGGTGGTGAGGTCGAGCTGAGTGTTGTCAGTATACATGTGAAAACTAATGTCGTGCTTTCGGATGATGTCGCCCAAGGGCAGCATGTGGACAAGAAATAGGAGGGGGCCAAGGATAATTCCTTGGGGAACACCAGAGGTAACGTTGCGGGAATAGGAAGAGAAGCCATTGCAAGTGATTATCTGGCTATGAATAGATAGATAAGAATGGAACCAGATGAGAACAGTCCAACCAGCTGGATGACAGTGGAGAGGCATTAGAGGAGGAGGAGGGTGTGGTCAACCATGTCAAAGGCTGCAGGCAGGTCAAGAAGGATGAGGAGGGAAAGTTTACCTTTGTCACAGTCACATAGGATGTCATTTGTGACCTTGATAAGAGCTATTTCGGTACTGTGGCAGGGCGGAAACCTGATTGGAGGGATTCAAACATGGAGTTCCGAGAAAGGTGAGAATGGATTTGGAAGGTGACAACACATTCGAGGACTTTGGAGAGAAAATGAACGTTGGAGATGGGACAGTAGTTAGCAAGGACAGTGGGGTCAAAAGGGTTCTTTTTTTGAGGTGAGGGGTGATGACAGCAGATTTAAAGGAGAAAGGGATAACCCCTGGAAGGAGAGAACTGTTTACAATCTGGGCTAATATGAGGGCTAGGAGAGGGTGATCAGCAGTTTAGTGGGAATAGGATCGAGGAAACAGGAAGGGGGGGTCTCATGGACAAGATGAGCTCAGAAAAGGCATGGGGGAGATGGGGGAGAAACCAGAGAAAGATGCGAGTTCAGGGCTAGGACAGGGGGTAGAAGTATAAGAAGTTTGGCCAGGTGGGCTAGTGGAAGGGAGGGACGCGGCAGAGGCAGTTGGTCGAAGGTCTCGCTCTTAGTGACAAAGAAGCCCATGAGCTCCTCGCACTTATTGTTGGAAGTATAATGTACGTAAGCTGTTGCTATGTAGATTATGTATCATCATCACAGGATGTGATGTCATGAGTCTGTACCTCATGCTGCTCAGTGTTCATGTAGATACCCTAGTAAGAAGATCCCTGCAAATAAACTCCTGTTACTTTAACCCAAAGTCTACTTTCCTCATTCGATACTAATAGCACAGTGACATTATAGTATATGGTGGCAGCAGTAAAAACGACTTTTCCAGTACAAGAAAACAGAAGAGATCGAAGATTTTGAAGAAACATGGCAAAATCAATACCATTACCAGAAAGCTTCAAGCGAGCGGCAGGACCCAACCATGTCAAAGTGTTTTATTTATTTTATTTTATTTATTTTTATTTAGAGATACGGCACTGAAACAGGCCCTTCGGCCCACCGAGTCTGTGCTGACCATCAACCACCCATTTTATACTAATCCTACATTAATCCCATATTCCTACCACATCCCCACCTTCCCTCAATTCCCCTACCACCTACCTACACTAGGGGCAATTTATAATGGCCAATTTACCTATCAACCTTCAAGTCTTTGGCTGTGGGAGGAAACTGGAGCACCCGGCGAAACCCACGTGGTCACAGGGAGAACTTGCAAACTCCACACAGGCAGTACCCAGCAGTGTGACCGAGATGGATTCGCAGATTCGACAGGTACCACTCCACATGGGTTTAATGGCTCAATCAGACAAAGAACAGGTCAGTGTTTTGCTTTATGCCATGGGAGACAGTGCAAATGACATCCTGACTACCCTGGGGATCAACAAAAAAGTAACCCCATATGGCGAGGTGCTTAAAGCATTAAAAGGATACTTTCAGATCAGGTAAAATGAAATTGCGGAAAGAGCTAAGTTCAACAGGCGCACCCAACAAGTCGGTGAAAGTATCGATTTGTTTATTAATGATCTGTATATAGTACCTGAGGATTGTGACTACGGGAGTCTGCAAGGGCAACTGTTTCGGGACAGAATAGTAGTCGGGTTTATAGAAGGAGCACTGTCGCACCAGCTTCAGTCGAAAGAGGATTTGACTTTGAAAAAGCCACTTTATTGAGCAGGCAGGTAGAAGTACAAAAGAGTAATCGACTACTAGTTCTGGCGAATCGGGGGAATCCAGCCTCGAAAATTATGGAATCAGTCGTGTCCTTTGAGAAAACAGAGAGAAATGATGCCAGAAAACCTGAGAGGTGGGAAAGACACCTACAGGCAGCAGCACTGAATTGGAGTAGGTATGGCCGGGTGTGCCACTAACGGGAAAATTGCCCAGACCGGGAAGCTGAATGTTTCTGGTGCAAGAGAAAGGGGCACTTTCAGCAGGTCTGTCGCAGCAGAAAACAAATGCTGCAGACCGGAAAAAAGATAGAGGAAATAAAGGAGGGTCAAACAATTAATATTTTCTTCCTCGGAGAAGTTCAGGGAAAAGAGAAAGACTGCGAGGAAGCAGAAGTTTTAGTGGGAGAAAGTAAAACCAATTTCAAATTAGATACAGGGGCAGCGGTTTCTATCCTGTCTGATCAAACACCTTGGCTGAGGAAAGAAAGACTTAGGAAAACCAACAAAACGTTATACGGGCCAGGAGGGATTCAGTTGAAGGTTGTGGGAGAAAAACAGACAACCTTAACACACAGATACACCACCATCCTGGAAACTCGATATGTTATTAGGAACCAAGCCTGTATGTTCCTTAGTGAAAAAGTGTGCCTAGCCTTACAGATGTTACTCAGGGTGGAAGCACATCATCCTGAAAAACTCTTCATTGGTGTTCTGAATATCAAAACAAATGAAAAGGCACTTGAAGTAGTGTTCAGCAAATATGGAAGAATTGTAGATGTCCTGCTGATGAAAGATCATGAAACAAATAAGTCGAGGGGGTTTGTTTTTGTTAACTTTGAAAGTCCAGGAGATGAGAGGGATGCAGCCCGGGACCTGAATGGGAAGCCTTTGGATGGAAAACCCATTAAAGTAGAGCAAACTGCGAGACTAGCATTTGAAAATAGTTGACGATGTAGACCACCTCCACCCCTAAGATGCCATGGTCCTCCTAGGACAATTCAAGGAGGAATGAGAGGTTCCCCTCAGAAAGGTGGGCATCATGAGTGGATTTGTGCTTCCCCTGGCTCCACATGAGTTGAAAACAATGAGTTATTTCTTCAGTGATAGCACTTGGGTAGGCCACATCCACATCCAGAAAACCTGAGCGGAGGGGGTCCAACACCGACTCCACGCAAAGCAGCTCAATTTCCAAAAAGAGGTCCTAAAATAAATATTAAGCCTCTCATTCGCATAAGAAAGGGGCCTAACATCTGATTTAGGATGCCTGAAAAATGGCCTAACCCAATTTTGGGTCAGACTTTTTCAAATATCCTTGAGCTGTTGGCCCCAAATTTGGGCAGCATTGTCCCAATTTTGAGGCCCAATTTCTAGCCCCAATATCTCAGAGCCATTTCGCAAAAGGTGGTGCACAGACCAGGAGAGATGAAAATATAGAGGGAAAATATTAGGAAAGAGATTAATTAGGAAAGAGAACCAAAGGACTTTATGAAGGCTTTTGAAAATAGAAAGGGAGACAAATGGATTTTAGGACAGTGTCCCAGAGTATGTGATTGAAGAAATGATCACTAATGGAGTGAAGAGTGCTGGGGATAAAAAGTGGACCGCTATTCAAGAAGGGTGTGTGTAGGAATGTATGGGTATATGGGATTGGAGGGATAGGATTGGGACACCAGTATAGGACCGTACAAACCCACCTACTGGGGAAGTGAAGCATCGCAAGGATAGGCATGATGGAATTTTATTTATTCTTAGGAGGTGGGTGCTTCTAGCCCAGCCAGCATTTGTTGCCCAATTCTAATTTCCCTTGAGAAGGTGGTGGTGAGCAACTTTCCTGAACTGCTGCTGTCTGTGTGATGAAGGCACCCATCGCTAGTAGCTGGGCTGGAGGCAGGAAGCTGATCAGGCTGCCCCTTGGCCTATAATGACTTCGGCAGCTGTCCTCTGGCTGCCTGAGCCCTGGATGGCTCTGGCTGCCTGAGGGTTTCCTATGCAGGTTCAGGACTCTACTCAGGCATCGTGGCTACTGGAACTGGGCTCACTGGCAGAGGGGCTGAGGAGACAGTGTCCCGGCGTACAACGCGCTGATGGGAGCCCCCAGCTGTGGAGGTCAGCCTCTCCTCCTCTCTTTCAAGTCTCACTTGAACCTCTCTGCTCATCAGAGAAGGACGAGGACGTGGAGAAGACCCCAGGCACCTCGTCCTTCTCTTGCCACTGCTGCGTTAAGCTCATGGCCAAGGCGATGGTGTGCAGGTCTGTGCACATCTACAGGATCTGGTTCTTCATAAGGGTTGCCAACATCTCAGTGGAGAAAGCCATGCACTCACATGCCTGAGACATGGCTGCACTCATGTCATGGATGGACTCCTCCATCATCTGCTTATAGCTGTGCATGGCCTCTGGCATCTCTGCCATAAGTTGCTGTACCTCTCTCTGCAACTCCAACATGCCCACTGCCGTCGACACCAGAGGCTCGTCTTCAACCTGGGGCTCAATATGGGCCAGGCCACTCACAGTCCTCTGACTGTCAGTGGTCTCAGCTGTCTCAGCCTCAGTGAACTAATGAGTAGGACCTTATAGGTAGTAATCTCTGGATTACTCCCAGTGTCACGCACTAGTGAGAGGAGAAATAGAAAGATAGGGATGATCAATGCATAGCTTGAAGCATGGTGCAGGAGGGAGGACTTCAGGTTCTTGGGGAATTGGGGCCAGTTCTGGGGCAGGAAGTACCTATTCAAGGGGATGGTTGCACCTCAACAGAACAGGGACCAATGTCCTCATGGGGAGATTCACTAGTGTGATTGGCGAGGTTTTAAACTAAATTGGCAGGGCGATGGGCACCAGCATATAGAAGTAGAAAAGAGGAATAACATGCAGAATGTTAGACAGTATTAGACAAGGGAGTAGTTCCGTATTAGATGGGAGTGGACTGAGAAGGACTATGAGGAATGCAAAGATAGGATTACATTGCATGTATTGTCATGCTAGGCTCCCACCTGCTAAGAATGAGGACTTGTTGAACAGATCAGCTGTGGCTGGAACATTTGCATATTAACAGACGTTGTTTGGAAGGACAAAGCAGCCATTCCCTGATATTCAACCCACAATGGACTTTTGATCACGAGACGTTGAAGGTGGGGGAGCTCGCATTCCAGGTTGAGTGCTAAGATGGCCAAATACCCAAATGGACATGGTCAAACCAGCTAGTCACATGACTAACCTGCTAGGTACCCTGAGTTTTTTGAATTTGTACGAACAGTTTGGGCAGAAGGTCTGTTTGCTCCTGGACTGAGAATATCTCTCTCCTGCCTGCTCCCATTCCTTTCTCACAAGCCTCTGAATCCACTGAAGACACATGAACCCCAAGAGAGAAAAGTCTCCTACAGCGAACAAGGTTTAAGAAGAATACTGGGCCCCAACGAAAAGCAAGATCTACCTACAACCAAGGACTCTACAGTGAGCTCGAAGAACCGTAACAAAAACTCTTCAGATATTGCCTCAAACTTCTCCAATTTATTTTTCTTCTGCTCTTTTTGTCTCTATTTGCATGTGTGTATCGCGTATGCATACTAGCGTGTGAGTGTCGTGTATCTATAGGAGTTAACCAAATTAGAGTTTAAGTTTAATAAAATTTCACTTTTCTTCTTTAAACCTAAGAAAATCTGTTTGTGCTGGGTTTTTTGCCTTAGAATTGGAAAGCGGTGAACAAGGATTCACCAAGGGGAAGCTAAAAACACGGTCTGTTTAAAAATTAAACCCTGTTACAGTAAGACCAGGTGAAGGCTGAAAGGGAACCCTAGACTTCTTTCTCACCGAGTCGTAACAGTGTGTAAACGCACGAAGTGTGGTGAATAAGGTTAGTGAGTTATAAGCATAAATAGCAGTATGCGAATATGATGTAGTGGCAATAATGGAAATATGGCTTAAAAATGGTGAGGACTGGGTGCTTAATATACAAGGATATAAAGTGTTCAGAAAAGATAGAGAAGGGAAAAAGGGAGGTGCGGCGGCAATCCTGATTAGGGAAAACATTGCAGTGTTGGAAAGAAAGGATGGCCTTGAAGGGGCAAGGACAGAATCCATTCGCTTAGAATTGAGAAGCAAAAAGGGTATGATCATATTACTAGGGGTAATGTCTGGGCCTCAAAATAGTGAGAGGAGCAAATCTGCAGGGAAATCACAGAGATGTGCAAGAACTGCAGAGTGGTGATATTGGGGGACTTTAATTACCCAAATATTGATTGGGATAATTTTAAAGTAAAGGGAAAGGAGGGGGTGGAATTTCTGAAATGTGTTCAGGAGAACTTCTTTGATTAGTATGTTCTCGGCCCAGCTAGAAAGGAGGCATTTCTGGATCTGGTGCTGGGAAGTGAGGTGGGCCAAGTGGACCAAATGTCTATGGGGAAGCACTTGGGTAAGAGTGATCATAATATCAAAAAGTTAGCATGCAGGTGCAGCAAGTAATTAAGAAGGCAAATGGAATTTTGGCCTATATTGCCAGGGGGTTGGAGTTTCAAAATAGGGAAGTCTTGTTACAACTGTACAGGGTGTTGGTGAGGCCACACCTGGAGTACTGTTTACAGTTTTGGTCCCCGTATTTAAGAAAGAATATACTGGCATTGGAGGCAGTTCAAAAGAGATTCACTTGGCTGATTCCTGGGATGAAGGGGTTGACTTATCAAGAACAGCTAAACAGGTTAGGCCTTTATTCATTAGAGTTTAGAAGCATGAGGGGTGATCTTATTGAAATGTACAAGATTCTGAGGGGCTTGACAGGGTAGATGCTGAGAAGATGTTTCCACTAGTGGGGGAATTTCGAACTGGGGGACATAGTTACAGAATAAGGGGACACTCATTTAAAACTGAGCTGCGAAGGAATTTCTTCTCTCAGAGGGTAGTGAATGTCTGGAATTCTCTACCCCAGAGAGTTGTGGAGGCTAGATCACTGAAAGTATTTAAAGAGGAGATAGAAAGATTTTGAAATATTGGGGAGTTGAGGGCTATGAGGAGCTGGCATGAAAGAGGAGTTGAGGTCTGGGACAGATCATTCATGATCTTATTGAATGGCAGGGCAGGCTTGAGTGGCCAAATGGCCTACTCCTGCTCCTATTTCTTATGCTCTTATGTATCATAAGGTGTCGACTCGTAATGTAGAAAAGGAAGGAATTAAATAAGGTAGAGCTTCTAGATTGGAAGACGGCTAATTTCAATGTGAGAAGAAGGGATCTAGCCAGGGTAAAATGGAACAAAAGACTGAGAGAAAAAACAATAATGGAACAATGCGTTATCTTTAAGAAAGAGATGCTTCAGATACAGGCTAGGTACATTCCGACAAGGGAAAATGGTAGGGGGACCAAGAACAGGGATCCTTGGATGACAAGGGAGATAGAGATTATGATGAAACAAAAAAAGGTGAATGATGCATGTCACGTGAATTCTTCAAGTGAGAACCAGGCCAAATGCAATAAGTTGAAAGAGAAGGTGAAGTTTGGCAAAGAGAGAACATGAGAATAGAATGACAGTTAACATAAAAGGGAACCCAAAAGTCTTCTACCGGCATGCAAATAGTAAGCAGGTAATAAGAGATGGAGTGGGGCCTATTAGGGACATAGAGGCACAGGGCAAGGCTAGAATACTTAACAAGTACTTTGTATCAATGTTTACAAAGGAAGAGGAATCTGACCAAATATCAGTAGAAGCAGAGAGAGTAGAGGCTATGGACAGGGTAAAAATTAAGAGGGGGAAAGGTATTGGAAAGGCTGGCT
This sequence comes from Heterodontus francisci, assembly GCF_036365525.1. Lineage (NCBI taxonomy): Eukaryota > Metazoa > Chordata > Chondrichthyes > Heterodontiformes > Heterodontidae > Heterodontus > Heterodontus francisci. The sequence continues at coordinate 119,296,825 of NC_090371.1, forward strand.
ATGCTTAGGGTAGATAAGTCACCTTGTCCGGATGGCTTGCATCCCAGGTTGGAATGGAGATAGTAGAAGAGCTTGCCCTCATCTTCCAATCTTCCCTGGATATGGGGGAGGTGCCAGAGGATTGGCAAGTGGCAAATGTGACACCTTTATTGAAGAAATGTTTTAAGGCCAGTCCAAGCAACTACAGACCAGTTAGTTTAACATCAGTGGTGGGTAAGTTTTTAGAAACAGTAATCAGGAAAAAAAATCAATGGACACGTGGAAAAGTTTGAGTTATTTAATGATAACCAGCATGGATTTGTAAAAGACAGATCATGCTTGATGAATCAAATTGAATTTTTTGAAGTAACACAGAAGATTGATGAAGGGAATGCAGTGGATGTTATCTATATGGATTTTAAGAAAACATTTAATGAAGTGCCACATAAAAGGCTGGTTAACAAAATTGAGGCTTATGTACTAGAAGGGTCAGTGTCTAATTGGATAAAAAAAAACTTGGCTTAAGGACAGATAACAGTGAGTGGTAATAAATGGTTGTTTTTCAGACTGGAGAATGGTAAATAGTGACGGTCCCCAAGGGTCAGTGCCGGGACCACTGATTTTTTTTGCTATATAGAAATGGGCTGGACTTTAAGCAGCCCTCGACATCTGAATCTGTCACGTGGAGGCCTGAAGATGGCTCTGGATGAGGCCTGCCACATACCTCGATGCCGGCAGGGACCAGTCCAAATCTCCCGGCAGCGGCGAGGCATCGTGGCGGCGCCCCCCCCACCCCCCAACCGCTCGGCAATGGGACCACAATCATCATATTCAAATAAATAAAATCAATACATTTACATATACTTACCTCAGATCTTGAGGCCCTCCGTGATCTTCAGCACACCGGCCGGCAGTCACATGCCTTCGGATCCCTGCCGGGGAAACAAGATGTGACACTGGTGGGGAGAGGGGAGGAGATAAGTTTAGTAGTGCAGAGGGTGAGGGACGGGGTCAAATAAATGTCATGTGTGCAGGGGATGGTGGGAAGGGTTGTATTTTAAACTTTGTGCAGTTTGGGAGGGGGAAGGTCGGATGTTAAAGGTAAGTGTTTTGCGGGGGGAAGAGCAAATAAGTCAATGTCTTTCTTTTAGGGGTGGTGGGAGAGGGGCAAAAGAACTGTATTTATTTAATTTTATTGAATATGGCTTTAAATATTTAAATAAGCTGGCATTTAAAAATGGCGTCAGCACCTGCGCACAGGCAGCTGATGTCATTGCCTGGGATGGACAGCTCACCCCTTCCACATGATTGGGGGAGGTGAGCTGCCATTTTTTGAGCTCACCGCCGAGATCGGTAGCAACCTCTTACAATCCAGCCCAATGACTTGGATCTTGGAATACAGAGTAGAATTAGAAATTTACTGATGACACCAAACCTGGACGTGTGGCAAACAGTGAGAATGATATGAATCTCCTGCAACAGGACATAGATAGGCTAGCAGAATGAGCAGACCAGTGGCAGATGGAAATGTTTAATCAATGACCTTCCTCCAATCATAAGGTCAGAAGTGGGGATGTTCGCTGATGATTGTACAATGTTAGGCACCATTCACGACTCCTCAGATACTGAAGCAGTCAGTGTAGAAATGCAGCAAGACCTGGACAATATCCAGGCTTGGGCTGATAAGTGGCAAGTAACATTCGTGCCACACAAGTGCCAGGTAATGACTATCTCAAACAAGAGAGAATCTAGCCATCCCCCTCCCCCACCCCCCGACATTCAATGGCATTATAATCACTGAATCCCCCATTATAAACATCCTAGGGGTTATCTTTGACCAGAATCTGAACTGGAGTAGCCATATAAACACGATGGCTACAAGAGTAGGTCAGCGGCTAGGAATCCTGTGACAAGTAACTCACCTCCTGACTCCCCAAAGCCGGTCATAGAGTCATAGAGTTATACAGCACAGAAACAGGCCCTTCGTCCCATCGTGTCTGTGCCGGCCATCAAGCACCTATCTATTCTAATGCCAACGGCAAATAGGTATAGACTGAATAAGTCAAAAATCTATTGCCTTGCGCTACCAGCTAGTAGTAGTGGAGCCAGCACTGGAAACCTTCGCTCCTGACTCAGCTGGACAATCTGTAGCAGGACAAAGTTGGTAACTAGCATGCTATCTATGCCACCCATGGCACTCTAATCATATCTATGGCACCCAAGATGGGGGAGCATGAAAAAGGACACTGGTAAGTCACTTGCTATCTAGCTTTTAATAGCTCAATGCAATTTTTACCACAGGGGCCAATAACCATCATGGTAGTGATCCTTTGATGTGGGACCCAGATCAGGATCCATACCTGGACCCCGAGGCAGGAAATTGAGAAACTTTGCAGAGATTCTTCCCAATTCTGTAGATGGAAATAGCTGGATGGGGAAATAACCCTTCCTTGTTCCATATTTTCTTATGTTCTGAAAGCAACTTCTTACTTCTTCTTTCATTGATTTCAGCTGGGCCTTTCAGCACAGCCCAAAATCAATGAGAAAACAGGATAATAAAATTGATTTCACCTTGGGAGTAGATTATTTAAAGAGATCAAATCCATCTTGACGGAAAGTTTTTAAAAAATGTTTTGTTCATAGTTTGCCAGTATAAGCCACCAGTCTGCAATCAAGTACATAATGCATAAAGTAAGTATTAATTTTAACATCCTTTAGCCTTTTCTACTTTCAAATTGGGATCAAGTCCTGGATTGCTGGAGATAAGGGACCGTAATTTGTTCCTGTGCAGCAACAGGGTAGATAGCTTACACCACCCATAATAGAGCAAACAGCATTCGTGGGGAAATATGAATAGTGATGTTAAAATCACTGACTTAATCGCTAAAAAAAACTGATTCCCATCTCCAGACAGGCCGCAATCAGTCAGGTGCAGCTGAGAGGCTAAATTTCAGCCTGTTCCTGCAAATTCCATTTTTCTCCATTCTACGAATGAATTTTTTGTTTATTCATTCATAGGACATGGGTGTCGCTGGCTAGGCCAGCACTTATTGCCCTCCCTAATTGCCCTTGAACTGAGTGGCTTGCTAGGCCATTTTAGAGGGCATTTATGAGTCAACCACATTGGTGTGGGTCTGGAGTCACATGTAGGCCAGACCAGATAAGGACAGCAGATTTCCTTCCCTAAAGGGCATTAGTGAACTAGATGGGTTTACAACAATCGACAATGGTTTCATGGTCACTACTAGACTAGCTTTTAAATTGCAGATTTATTAATTGAACTCAAATTTTACCATCTGCCATGGTGGGATTCCACAGGGGTCCTCCCGCTCATCCACACTAACCTTGGAAGAAAAGCTGCGGAAGCCTTTGTGTTTACAATGTTTTACTGGCATTTCCACAGCTCTTCCACCAAAATTGCGGTGGAAAAGTAGGAGAATCCCTATGGGAATTTACTCCTTTTTTAAAAACTACAGTGGGTAATGAGTTTTATTTACAGTGGAAAAAAATTCACCAATAGGACACATTCAAGAGGGCAACATAGTGTTACGACCAGGTGAAAAAGATATCTAGGGGTCTATTACTGTCTTCACCTCGTCTTATTGTAACAGGGTATTATTTTTAAACACACTGTGTTTTGAGCTCCCCCTTTTGTGAATCCTTGTTCACAGCTTTCCAATTATAAGGCAAAGAAACCAACACACCAGATTTTCTTAGGTTTAAAGGAGAAAAGTGAACTTTATTAAAACTTAAACTTAAACTCTAATACGGTTGGTGCCTATGGATATACGTCGCGCCCATGCTAGCATTGACATGTGATATACGCATGCAAATAGGGACAGAAAAGAGGAGAGGAAAATATAGTAGAGAGGGGTTTGAGGAAATATCAGAAGAGTTTCTTGTTTACTGTGCTTCGAGTTCACTTGATTGTAGGTAGTCTTGCTGTTCATCGGGGCCCAGTGTTCTTCTTAAACCTTGTTCATGTAGGAGACTTTTCTCTCTTTGAGGTTCACGTGTTTTCACAAGAATCAGTTCCGTGGGAAAGAGATGGAGGCAGGCAGAACTGGAGAGGAGGCTCTGTTCCAACCGGGAGCACCCGGCTTTTTGAGCTCAAATCCTCTGTTGGAAGTTCAAATTCAAAATCTCCAACAGTCAGTCAGTCATGTGACTAAAACTGGTCTGACCACTTCTTCTGTGCATTGGGCAAGCAACGATTGGATCCCCATTGTTCCAACACTGTCGGTTACTATGCAAATATCTTTACAGCCAGGGGCTTGTAATTTTAAGTTTTAATGTTCATGTGGCGAAATCATGTGTGCCTCAGTCTTGACAGGTGGGGGGGGGTGGGAGTTATTGTTGGTTAGAATAGTGAACAAACGCTTAGCATGTTCATTTGACTATCCTCTGAACCATTATGTTAACTGGAGGGTGTTCATTTTAACGTTATCCTGTAATGTTATATTGAGGTCCATACAACTACTTCTAAATCAGCTTTAAAATATCTCTAACTCTTCCAGGAAAAACTAATTATTTATTTAAGTATTGATTATTAAATTATTGTTGCAGAATTCTGGTAGGCTCCATATTGCTGAAAAATACCCAATATTTATGCTTCTGCAATATCTTTGAGCTTGCAGTTAGAAGCATTTAGGTCAATAGCTCACACCCTACCTTCCATCCCATTTTTTGAGCCCTGTCTGGCAATTATGCTGGAAACGCACCCAAGGTCTATTTAGAACCATAGAACCATAAAAAATTATGGCACAGAAGGAGGCCATTCAGCCCATCGTGTCCGTGCCGGTATAAAATTATGGGCTTTATCTGTAAGCCTTTATACCATTTACCTGTACTCTCTGACCTGTACTCTCTTAACTATTATGATTCTGTTCAAGTTCTTAAGTCTATAGGGACTAAATTGGATAGTATCTGAAAACATGGGCTGAGATCAAAATGTGCAATTAACTCACACCCATTGATTGAAATGCAGGCAGCATGCCAACTAACTGCACTGTTCATTGGCTGCATGCATCACCAGGGTCCCAATATTGTTGCTTGTAGCAATATTTCTGTAAGCTGTGCAGTAACCCAGACGTCCCTGCACAGGCTACACACAAATCACCCCTTCAGGTTACCATGCGTGCGCGACCACACAAAAAATTTAAGAGGGCAGCACACTTAAGTAAATCATCCAGGCACTTCAAAAAATAGAGAAACATTGCTTGCTAGTGCTATTTAAAGGTAGCCTACACTGCTTAAAGGGGAAGTGCATGATGGCAGCTGCAGATACTGAGATGCTGTGGAATAGTGCTGCACAATGGTTAAGCATTGATGAGAGTGAACACCAAGATTGCACTGCTGGTTTTGATGGAGGAGGTGGAAAGGAGGAGCGATGTCCTGTATCCACAGGGGGACAATAGAGCCTCCGGACACACAATGAGAAGGCATTGGGAGCAAATAGCTACAGAGGTTAGTGCCAAAAGTTTAGCTCTGAGGACCTGAATGCAGTGCAGGAAGAAGTTTAATGAGCTCACACAAGTGGTCAAGGTCAGTGAATGCATCTTCAAATGCCTTATCCTACAACTGAGTTACTAGCCTCAGCCACTGCTCAAGGCACCACACCTCCATCACTCACCTACCAACAATCTCTATCAAGCATGACTCATACCTGGCATTCATATGTTTCATCTCAGCCTCACACAGTTGACACTGCTGCAAGCCTCACTCCACAGCTCAAGGCTTTCACAAACAAAGAACAAAGAAAATTACAGCACAGGAACAGGCCCTTCGGCCCTCCAAGCCTGCACCGATCCAGATCCTCTATCTAAACATGTCGCCTATTTTCTAAGGGTCTGTATCTCTTTGCTTCCTGCCCATTCATGCATCTGTCTAGATACATCTGAAAAGACGCTATCATGCCCGCGTCTACCACCACCACTGGCAACGCGTTCCAGGCACCCACCACCCTCTGCGTAAAGAACTTTCCATGCATATCCCCCCTAAACTTTTCCCCTCTCACTTTGAACTCGTGACCCCTAGTAATTGAAACCCCACTCTGGGAAAAAGCTTCTTGCTATCAACCCTGTCTATACCTCTCATGATTTTGTACACCTCAATCAGGTCCCCCCTCAACCTCCGTCTTTCTAATGAAAATAATCCTAATCTACTCAACCTCTCTTCATAGCTAGCGCCCTCCATACCAGGCAACATCCTGGTGAACCTCCTCTGCACCCTCTCCAAAGCATCTACATCCTTTTGGTAATGTGGCGACCAGAACTGCACGCAGTATTCCAAATGTGGCCGAACCAAAGTCTTATACAACTGTAACATGACCTGCCAACCCTTGTACTCAATACCCCGTCTGATGAAGGAAAGCATGCCGTATGCCTTCTTGACCACTCTATTGACCTGCGTTACCACCTTCAGGGAACAATGGACCTGAACACCCAAATCTCTCTGTACATCAATTTTCCCCAGGACTTTTCCATCCACTCTTGAATTGGATCTTCCAAAATGCATCACCTCGCATTTGCCCTGATTGAACTCCATCTGCCATTTCTCTGCCCAACTCTCCAATCTATCTATATTCTGCTGTATTCTCTGACAGTCCCCTTCACTATCTGCTACTCCACCAATCTTAGTGTCATCTGCAAACTTGCTAATCAGACCACCTATACTTTCCTCCAAATCATTTATGTATATCACAAATAACAGTGGTCCCAGCACGGATCCCTGTGGAACACCACTGGTCACACGTCTCCATTTTGAGAAACTCCCTTCCACTGCTACTCTCTGTCTCCTGTTGCCCAGCCAGTTCTTTATCCATCTAGCTAGTACACCCTGGACCCCATGCGACTTCACTTTCTTCATCAGCCTACCATGGGGAACCTTATCAAACGCCTTACTGAAGTCCATGTACATGACATCTACAGCCCTTCCCTCATCAATCAACTTTGTCACTTCCTCAAAGAATTCTATTAAGTTGGTAAGACATGACCTTCCCTGCTCAAAACCATGTTGCCTATCACTGATAAGCCAATTTTCTTCCAAATGGGAATAGATCCTATCCCTCAGTATCTTCTCCAGCAGCTTCCCTACCACTGACGTCAGGCTCACCAGTCTATAATTACCTGGATTATCCCTGCTACCCTTCTTAAACAAGGGGACAACATTAGCAATTCTCCAGTCCTCCGGGACCTCACCCGTGTTTAAGGATGCTGCAAAGATATCTGTTAAGGCCCCAGCTATTTCCTCTCTCGCTTCCCTCAGTAACCTGGGATAGATCCCATCCGGACCTGGGGACTTGTCCACCTTAATGCCTTTTAGAATACCCAACACTTCCTCCCTCCTTATGCTGACTTGACCTAGAGTAATCAAACATCTGTCCCTAGCCTCAACATCCGTCATGTCCCTCTCCTCAGTGAATACCGATGCAAAGTACTCGTTTAGAATCTCACCCATTTTCTCTGACTCCACGCATAACTTTCCTCCTTTATCCTTGAGTGGACCAATCCTTTCTCTAGTTACCCACTTGCTCCTTATATATGAATAAAAGGCTTTGGGATTTTCCTTAACCCTGTTTGCTGAAGATATTTCATGACCCCTCTTAGCCCTCTTAATTCCTCGTTTCAGATTGGTCCTACATTCCCGATATTCTTTCAAAGCTTCGTCTTTCTTCAGCCTCCTAGACCTTATGTATGCTTCCTTTTTCCTCTTAGCTAGTCTCACAATTTCACCTGTCATCCATGGTTCCCTAATCTTGCCATTTCTATCCCTCATTTTTACAGGAACATGTCTCTCCTGCACGCTAATCAACCTCTCTTTAAAAGCCTCCCACATATCAAATGTGGATTTACCTTCAAACAGCTGCTCCCAATCTACATTCCCCAGCTCCTGCCGAATTTTGGTGTAGTTGGCCTTCCCCCAATTTAGCACTCTTCCTTTAGGCCCACTCTCGTCTTTGTCCATGAGTATTCTAAAACTTACGGAATTGTGATCACTATTCCCAAAGTAGTCCCCTACTGAAACTTCAACCGCCTGGCCGGGCTCATTCCCCAACACCAGGTCCAGTATGGCCCCTTCCTGAGTTGGACAATTTACAAACTGCTCTAGAAAACCCTCCTGGATGCTCCTTACAAATTCTGCTCCATCTAGACCTCTAACACTAAGTGAATCCCAGTCAATGTTGGGAAAATTAAAATCTCCTATCACCACCACCCTGTTGCTCCTACATCTTTCCATAATCTGTTTACATATTTGTACCTCTATCTCACACTCGCTGTTGGGAGGCCTGTAGTACAGCCCCAACATTGTTACCGCACCCTTCCTATTTCTGAGTTCTGCCCATATTGCCTCACTGCTCGAGTCCTCCATAGTGCCCTCCTTCAGCACAGCTGTGATATCCTCTTTGACCAGTAATGCAACTCCTCCACCCCTTTTACCTCCCTCTCTATCCCGCCTGAAGCATCGATATCCGGGATATTTAGTTGCCAATCGTGCCCTTCCCTCAACCAAGTCTCAGTAATAGCAATAACATCATACTTCCAGGTACTAATCCAATCCCTAAGTTCATCTGCCTTACCTACTACACTTCTTGCATTAAAACAAATGCACCTCAGACCACCAGTCCCTTTGCGTTCTTCATCTGCTCCCTACCTACTCTTCCCCTTAGTCACGCTGACTTCATTATCTAGTTCCTTACAGGCTTTAGTTACTACCTCCTTACTGTCCACTGACCTCCTCATTTGTTTCCCATCCCCCTGCCACATTAGTTTAAACCCTCCCCAACAGCGTTAGCAAACGCACCCCCAAGGACATTGGTTCCAGTCCGGCCCAGGTGTAGACCGTCCAATTTGTAATAGTCCCACCTCCCCCAGAACCGGTCCCAATGTCCCAAAAATCTGAACCCCTCCCTCCTGCACTATCTCTCAAGCCACGCATTCATCCTGACTATTCTTTCATTTCTCCTCTGACTATCACGTAGCACTGGTAGCAATCCTGAGATTACTACCTCTGAGGTCCTACTTTTTAACTTGGCTCCTAACTCCCTAAATTCTGCTTGTAGGACCTCATCCCATTTTTTACCTATATCATTGGTGCCTATGTGCACAACGACAACTGGCTGTTCACCCTCCGCTTTCAGAATGTTCTGCAGCCGATCTGAGACATCCCTGACCCGTGCACCTGGGAGGCAACATACCATTCGGGAGTCTCGTTTTTGACCACAGAACCGCCTATCTACTCCCCTTACAATCAAATCCCCTATGACTATAGCTCTTCCACTCTTTTTCCCACCCTTCCGAACAGCAGAGCCAGCCACGGTGCCATGAACCTGGCTACTGCTGCCTTCCCCTGGTGAGCCATCTCCCTCAACAGTATCCAAAACGGTATACCTGTTTTGGAGGGAGATGACCGCAGGGGACACCTGCACCGCCTTCCTGCTCTTTCTCGGCCTTTTGGTGACCCATTCCCTTTCTCCCTCAGCAATCCTAATCTGCGGTGTGACCAATTCACTAAACGTGCTATCCATGACCTCCTCAGCATCGCGGATGCTCCAAAGTGAGTCCATCCGCAGTTCCAGAGCCGTCATGCGGTCTAACAAGAGCTGCAGCTGGACACACTTCCAGCAGGTGAAGGAGTCAGGGACATCAGCCGTGTCCCTGAGCTCCCACATTGAGCAAGAGGAGCATAACACGCGTCTGAGATCTCCTGCCATTTTTAATCTTAAACTTAACTTAGTCTTAACTTAGATAAATGAAAAAGGAACGAAAAGTTTTTACCAATCACACGAAAAAAAATAAATAGAAAAAGCCTTACCTTATCTACACAGCACAGAGTCCTTTTTTTTTGGTTAGAGGAGGAGGGCGGGTGGGAGACACTACAGGTGTAGTGTCTCAGGTTCAGCCGCTGCCCAAATATATAGGACTTACTTACCCAGCTGCCACCTCGCTCTCCCTGTTGCCGCTGCAAAAAGAAACCAGCTGCCACCTCGCTCTCCCTGTCGCCGCTGCAAAAAGAAACAGCCAGCTATTCAACCATAACAGCCACATCAACTAAACATATTGCATGACACTCACTGACAAACTTAACTCTCTCTTATAGTAGAAGGTGGCACACAAACAGAGGCAGCAGGAACTAACTGGAAAGAGAGAAGCTCGCCTGCATTTTCTAACCCGCACGAAGAACACAGTGCGGGAAGGGCCATTGCTGAAGCTGTGGCTCGTGCTGGGACTGAATCCATTAAAGATTATGGTATCCTTGTTATCCTCCTTCTCCCTCATCCCACAATCTCTTCTGACTTAGAAGCTGGAGATAGTGTAAGCATGCACCTCTTACTTTCACCTCTGCCCTCACCAGAACTTTAACCTTTTACATAGGAACATAGGAGCAGGAGTCAGCCATTCAGCCCATTGAGCCTGCTGTGCCATTCAATATGATCATGGCTGATCATCCACTTCAATGCATTTTTCCCACATTATCCCCATATCCCTTCATGTCATTGGTATTTAGAAATCTGTCAATCTCTACTTTAAACATACTCAATGACTGAGTTTCCACAGCCCTCTGGGGTAGAGAATTCCAAAGATTCACAACCCTATGAGTAAAGCATTTTCTCCTCATCTCTGTCCTAAGTGGCTTCCCCCTTATTCTGAAATTGTGTCCCCTGGTTCTAGACTCCCCAACCAGGGGAAACATCTTAGCTGCATCTACCCTGTCCATCCCTTTAAGTATTTTGTAGGTTTCAATGAGATCACCTCTCATTCTTTGAAACTCTGGAGAATACAAGCCCATTTTCCCCAATCTCTCTTCATAGAACAGTCCTGCCATCGCGGGAACAAGTCTGGTGAAGCTTTATTGCACTCCTTCTATGGAAATAATAACCTTCCTAAGCTAAGGGGAGCAAAACTGCACACAGTAATCCAAGTGCGGTCTAACCAAGGTTCTATACAATTGACGCAAGACTTCACTACTCCTGTATTCAAATCCTCTTGTGATAAAGGCTAACATACCATTAGCATTCCTAATTGCTTGCTGCACCTGCATGTTAGCTTTCAGTGACTTATTGACAAGAACACCCAGGTCCCTTTGTACATTTACACTTTCTAATCTCTCACCATTTAAGAAATACTCTGCACATCTATTCCTCCTATCAAAATGGATAACCTTATATTTCATCTGCCACGTTCTTGCCCACTCACTAAGTCTGTCCAAATCCCCTTGAAACTGCTTTGCATATTCTTCACAACACACATCCCCACCTAGTTTTGTATCATCTGTGAACTTAGAAATATTACATTTGGTCCCCACATCCAAGTCATTGATATATATTATGAACAGCTGGGGCCCAAGTACCGATCCTTTTGCCTTTTTCCTTCCAGATACCCAAGAACTACAATCTGGCCAGGCTGTGGAACATAAGAACATAAGAAATAGGAGCAGGAGTAGGCCATTCAGCCTCTCAAGCCTGCCCCGCCATTCAATAAGATCACGGCTGATCTGTCCCAGGCCTCAACTCCTCTTTCGGGCCTGCTCCACATAACCCTCGACTTCCCGAGATTTCAAGGAGGAAGACCAAGAAGGGAGTGATAATGAAGACACACTGTTATTTGACTTTCCAGCTGCCCCACCAGCTTAGATAGTGACACTACGCTCATCTTCGAGGATAGATTAGAGGTGAGATCAGCACGTGGTGAAACACTGGACACAAGTGGGCTGCAGCCAGGGCAGGGGGCAAGGAAAGCACAGGTGCCAGGTCACTGGAGGACAACATCACTCACGAGTTCTGCTACAGAGGACTCAGGTGAGTATTTTGATGGGCCAGACTACAGAAGAATGTTGATGGGTGTACACAAGATGCTCAGTGCACTGGAAAGCCTGCCAGAAAGCCTGCATTTAATGTCAAGGAGCATGGAGTGGTCCAGCTCCAACTTTGGCACAGGGCTTTGCACAGAGCTCAGAGCCCATCCTTTCCAATATCAAAGCAGTGGCCAACTCCATCAGCACTCCTGTGAACCAAACATCATACAATGTCTGATGGTCAATGTCTCATCTTTCATTGCAGCACAAGAAGCTTTCAGCAAATGTTTGAATACTGCAGTTGAAGCTCAGGCTGCTGCCATCATGGCAATAGACACCAATATTCACGGTGTTATAGAAGTTCAGTAGTCTGTCCTCCAACAGATTACTAGGATTGCTGAAGTGCTGCCCCAGAGGAGTGGCAGTGGCTCCATCCTGCACGAACCTGTTCTCCTCTCTCAGGATGACAAAATTCATGATCCAGTCCCAGTGACTCTGCCACTGCCCTTGCTGGTGTTTGCCATCCAGCCAGCCTGGTCTGCTGTCGCACATGTCCCAGCGGTCCAATCTGAAGCCAGGCCTTCCAGACCCAGTGAAGCTCAAGGTCATCCTCCAAGGCCATTTGCAGTCTCCCCCAATGTAAGTCAGCAACCTTCTACCAGCCATACTGCAGCCATGGGGTAGCACTGCTTGGAGCAGTAGGACAGGCAAAGGCACACAGAAGGCAGGCACCAAGGGTGATTAGTTTATGTGTGTATGCAACATGCCATGATTTAATTTATTAATTTGGTTTGCAACATTTAGTTTAGTTTAGTTTAGAGATACAGCACTGAAACAGGCCCTTCGGCCCACCGAGTCTGTGCCGACCATCAACCACACATTTATACTAATCCTACACTTTTCCCATGTTCCTACCACATCCCCACCTGTCTCTATAGTTCCCTACCACCTCCCTATACTAGGGGCAATTTATAATGGCCAATTTACCTACCAACCTGCAAGTCTTTTGGCTTGTGGGAGGAAACCGGAGCACCCGGAGAAAACCCACGCAGACACAGGGAGAACTTGCAAACTCCACACAGGCAGTACCCAGAATTGAACCCGGGTCGCTGGAGCTGTGAGGCTGCGCTGCTAACCACTGCGCCACTGTGTTTTTGTATTGTGGCCAAGAAGATGCTGTGATGATCAATGACAGAGGGAAGGTAAGAAGTATGGGACTGTTGGTGAATGAGGAATTGGGGTTTAGGTCACTGGTATTGCATTTGTATTAGTTTTTCACGTACAGTCTGGCCAGAAAAGTGCTGTCTAGGCTGCCTCCCTTCCTCTTCCTCCACTTCTACCACTTCCTCGTCCTTTTCCTCCTCATGCTCGTGCTCCTGATAGATGGTGGCAAGAGCTGTCCCCTCATGATGGCAAGGTTTTGCAGCATGCAGCAGACCACCATGAAGCTTGAGACCTGCTCAGCTAAGTACTGCAGAGTTCCTCCAGAGCAGGTAGCTAATAGTTTGCTGTATCATATTTCTTGTGGTAGCATGGCTCTCATTGTATGCATGCTGCACACATGTGTATGTGTTGCTGTCTGGAGTCATCAGCCATGTCGTCAGTGGATGGCCCTTGTCACCCAGTAGCTGCCCTCTGTTTTATCAAGGTGGCTGAAATACAGCTGGCTCAGTGAATTACTGCAGAATGAAGGCATCCTAACTGCTGCCAGAATACTGGACATTGACCTGCATGATTCGCCACCTATGGTAACACAGCAGCTGCACATTGAGATAGGGGAATCCCTTTCGATTCTGTTACATGACAGAGTTGACATGAGGCACATGCAAAGCAATGTGCATGCAGTCAATGGCACCCTACAATGGAAGCCTACAATCCTTGCAAACCCCTTGTGCTCACTTGAGTTCTCTCTGGTGAGAGGGAATTAAATAAAGTTATCTCTCTTTCATTAGAGAGCTTCAGTGACCTCCCTTGTGCAACAGTGCATTGCAAACTGTGAAATATTTGTAATATCTCCTGCCTCAGCCTGTAAGGAACCAGACATATAAAAGTTCATCACCACAGTCACCTCACAGCCACTGACAATGCCGTCGTTGCCCTGCTCTGAGTTTGCAGTTGTGGTGGCAGCAGGTTGCAGATTTCAGTGAGGACGTTCTTATTGAAGTGAAGACGTCTAACACACTGTTTCTCACAGTTCTGGTTGGAGAATTGCTCCCTGGACTCGGGACGGATATGGCCTCTTGCTGACAGCCCTTCAGCCCTCCTCCTCCTCTTCCCTCTTCCAGCAGCTTGGCCTGCTCTGTCACCTATATTCATTCTCTTTGTCAGACTGTAATCCAAGGGGTGTGTAATCTACTGCACCCAAGTCTGGGAGCAACTGGTTTTTGCAGAAGCCTTGAAGTTAGCAAAAAGTACTTCAGCGCTTGCCACTTTACTTCTTGTAGACTTTTGAAACCTGAAGCATCTAAGGGAAGCATCAAAAAAGTGTCGAGTCATAGTAACAGTCAGAGGAAATCAATCAGTAATTCACCTATAAGTAGTTAATGATCCCTTTCAAATAGCATTAGGGGATGTAGATCCTTCCTGCAGCTTAACGTGTATTCAGCTGAACAAAGTTAAAAAAGGTCATCGGTTGGGGTATGGAGTTCCAAAATGGAACCTTTGGCATCAAATAAGTTTCACACACTGATTGACGTCATGATTTGCCTGCTTTGCATATGTGCAGTGAACATTAACTGCATGCGAGCTAATCCCTTTACCAAGATGCTTTCCAGCACACTTCGCATCAGAAGTGTGCATGCGTGCCATGGATGTGTAAGGTGTTTGGATATCTCTTATATTTCTGTTAATCTGTAAAGCATTTTTAATGCATCTTGCATTTCTTTTTATAAATAAAATGTAACCAGTTGTTGTGTGGATCAGCGTGTGGGGCTTGCCGGGTGGTAAGAACATGGAGGCGGAGAATATTGGGACGAAGGGAGAAGAATTATGACCGAAGACATCATCACTGGGGTTTAAAGACAGTGTAACTGAACTAGGACACACATACAAATCAGGACATGCCGCTAATTTTTAAAAATTCATTCATGGAATGTGGACGTCACTGGCCAGGCCAGCATTTATTGCCCACCCCTAATTGCCTTTGAGAAGGTGGTGGTGAGCTGCCTTCTTGAACCGCTGCAGTCCATGTGGGGTAGGTACACCCACAGTGCTGTTAGGAAGGGAGTTCCAGGATTTTGACTCAGGGACAGTGAAGGAACGGCGATATAGTTCCAAGTTAGGATGGTGTGTGGCTTGGAGGGGAACTTGCAGGTGGTGGCAGCATCTGCTGCCCTTGTCTTTCTTGGTGGTAGAGGTCGCGGGTTTGGAGGGTGCTGTCGAAGGAGCTTTGGTGCATTGCTGCAGTGCATCTTGTAGATGGTGCACACTACTGCCACTGTGCGTCAGTGGTGGAGGGAGTGAATGTTGTGGATAGGATGCCAATTAAGCAGGCTGCTTTGTCCTTGATGGTATCGAGCTTCTTGAGTGTTGTTAAAGCTGCACTCATCCAGGCAAGTGCGGACTATTCCATCACACTCCTCACTTGTGTCTTGTAGATGGTGGACAGGCTTTGGGGAGTCAGGAGGTGAATTACTCACCACAGAATTCCCAGCCTCTAACCTGCTTTTGTAGCCACAGGTTTTATATGGCTGCTCGAGTTAAGTTTCTGGTCAGTCACAGGAAGTTGTTTGGAAGAATTCGTACAGCGGATCTGACCACCCGGGAACAAGCAGGCCTACTAAGTGACTGTTGCTGTTCGTAATTACTGTTGCTTGGTGAGTTAATAAAGGTGTTTCCATATAAAGTGGAAATTGTATCCAAAGATAGTTTTGTGCGATTGATACTCAGTATGGGCTCAGGATCTAAGAGGGAAGAGAGACTCCCTTTTTAAGAATCTTACAGATGCCATTTTGGAACCCTGAGGACATTCATAGTGTCCAAAAAAAAGGGTGCTACTGAGCCTAATTTTGCTCCCTCTGTCTTTTTATTTTGTTCTTTATTGTGAATTTAATAAAATGATAAGAGTGCTTCCATTGACTTAGAATTGAAGTCAATAGGCCTGATACTGCAGTAGTCAAAAGGAGAAACAGCCAGTATAATTGGATTGCATTGATTTTTTTTACGGGAAATACTACACAGGCATAGATTGGACTGGCAAAATATAATTAAGAGGGAGATATGCTTTCCTACTAATAGATCCAGCAGTCCCTATCTACTTTTACGTCGAATATTTGCATAGAAAATCCAATATCTCATGTACTAATGGCTGGCAGGAGGCTGGGTTATAATTCATTTAGCCCAGAACAAAAGACCTAGGGCAGAAGCACTATACTCTAATAGCTTGGTCTGGAAAGCAAGGGAAGCAGGTACCTCGTAATCCAATCTGAGCCCTAAAGGCAGAAAGCTTCTGTAAGATTATAAAACAACACCAAGCTGTTTGCAGTTATGATGTAAATGATTGAGATTTGCAGTGGTGCAAGTGAATCTTACTTCATTTTCACCTTATAAACTTCTAGGTGAAGAACCTCGACCTTTTAGATGATGAAGATTCTGAATGTAATAGATTTTAGCATATCTACTCAGGAGAAACATCAACTGAATTCTTTACAGACTTCAGGTAAACAATTGCTATTGACCTGTTAAATTAAGTTGAAAGTTCAGTCAAGTATTCACCGATCATAAAGAAGACTTAGAAATAAATATACTTGGCCTGCAATGCTAGAGCAGATACAATGTAAATATAGGGATGGTGGAGTGAGGCCATATCATTGGTTCTGGGAAGTCAGCTGCTGCTCTGGGTCCATTCCAGTCTATGCTATTTATAAATAGCTTCTTACTCAAACTTAATCAAAGGTGGAAGTGCAGGTGTATTGTTATAAGTCTTTATCATGCAGTTGTAAATAATATTGAAGATTGCCTTCATTGATTGATGCTGATGCATTTTAGTTGTCTGATGTATCATCTCAGAGAAAAATTGCAGGGAGGTGACTTCTGGGAAAATTGCATTATCTGATGGATTTTGTTAAAGTCAATGGCCTGGAAATTCACAGGAGATGATCCCAGTGATTACACCAGCATCCCGTGCACTAGTGCCCTCCAGTATTGACCTTGGCCCAGTTTGCAATGTCAGTGGAAGAGCACTTAACTTGCAAGGAACAGGTCAGCACAGACACCACTCCAGATACATTTTAGGCACATGCAACCAAAGAAATCTGGCACCAACGCACCAATGTTAGAGAGTAGACTCCCCTCCCCCACCCTCTCTCTAGATGCCAGCCAACTCCCCTTTGGCCCCTGTGTGAGAAGACTGATCACGGTATTTAATAAAAAATGAATGATTAGTCTTCAGGGGCCCGAGTCTTCTGCCACCCAGCCGGGGATTAGGGCACCCCATGTCACTGGGCAGACCGGCCTTCCACATTATGTCACACCTTGAATGAAGCAGGAAAGCGGGAAGTTCTGGCATAGTGGGTCCCTGCCTATGGGCTAAATTGTATACCCGAGGTCCCCCGAGGGCAATAATGAGGTATGATGGGCCCCTAATTTATTGGCACCAGCCAGAGTGTCAGTTTCAGAACACCATTCCCAGCGCAGGCAATGTTAATCAGGGCAGGTAGATCGTGGGACAGAGACCCACTCTCCTCCCCATTGAGGCCAATTAAAGTATTTAAAAAGCTCATTCAAAGTTTGTTGGAGAGGGAGGGTGGAATTTTGAGAGGGCTGCACAGGTTTCAGGAGGTGTTTGTTGCAAATCTGCTGAAGGGAGGTCAGTGCAGAGTGGGGAGCCAGTCGTGGCTGCCCCAGACCATCATCCCAACCCCATAAGAGGGTCAGCGGAGCAAAGGGGGACTCAGCATTTGTAAAGGAGGTGCCTTTGGTGCTACACAGGTGAGAGGGAGAGTGGCACTCAGCACTTGGGCATTGAACAGGATCATCACTGCACTTCACGAGGGAAGAAGAGCAGGGGAAAGGCTGCCAAGGACAATTGGGTGGCATCCTGTCCAAAAGGATAGTTGCAGCTAACATCGGATGCATGACTGTCAGATTTTAAGCCTAGTGGTGAAGAGGGGCAACACCATCCGCAAGAAGGGTGGAACCCTGAGCACAAGAGGACATAGGAGAGGAATGAGGGGCAGGAAGGCAATGGAGGCGTTACCTTCAACACAGAGTCTACAGCTGAAGATGGAGCTACCTGGAGATGACTGAGACCAAGTGCCACAGGAGACTGCGACTCTCCTAGCAGATGGTCATAGACATCTGTGATCTCGTCGCTGAAGATCTCACACCATGCAGCATTGCTCGCCATTGCCCTAACAGTAGGTGTCAAAGTCACTATGGCCTTGATCTTCTTTGCTTATGGCTCCTCCAAGGATCAGCTGCAGACCTTAGTGGAATTTTGCATGTGGCAGCACACCACTGCATCTTGCAGTCACTGATTCTCTCTTTTCCAGAGCTGGACAGGACATTCATTCCGCGACAGGGACAGAGGGCATTGGGTTTTGCCGCTATAACTGAACTCCCCCAGGTGGAGGGCATGATCGATTGCATCAATGTGGCTATCAAGGCACCCAGCGACCGGCCAATGAGATCCATCAACAGGTAGGGTTTCCACTCTGTCAATGTTTAACTGGTCTGTGACCACAACAGGAGCTCCCTCCAGGTGTGCGCTCATTTTCCTGGCAGCTGCCATGACTCCTTCATCGTCCGACAGTCCAGGCTGCCTCAGATCTTCACTCCAACCCTCAAAGTGCATGGATGGATCTGAGGGGACAAGGGATATCCCTTGAAGATATGGCTACAGACCCCTCAGCAGATAGAGACACAGAGGCGATACAACCAATGCCACCTGCTCAGTAGGACAACCATTGAGCAGGCTATCAGGCTTCTGAAGATGCGATTCCGGTGCCTGGATCAGTCAGGTGGTACCCTCCAATATCCTCTTGCAAGGATCTTGATCATTGTTGTGTGCTTCTACGTTCTCCATAACATGGCCCTCCAGATAGGTGTGGGCCTTGAGGACGGTGAGGCCCTGGAATGAGACAGCTCATCCGGGGAGGAGCAGGAGCAGGAGGTGAGAGAAGTGGAGGAAGAGGAGGCAGAGGGAGATGACACTGAACAGAGAGGTGCCCCTGCTGCACAACCAGGTGGCCTCCTCCTGCCACCCTCCAGGAAGAGGACCTTCCCCCTCTCCCTCATGGCCTCCAGCATTAGATCCAGGCATCAATGAAGCAAGGGGAAGCCCTGCCCCAGGTGCCAGGCCTTCGGCTTCTCTATGACATCTCACTTCCCTCTGGTGCAGTGGAAGGCTTTGGCACAATCAGCAGATTTCTCCCTCAGGACAACCAGTACCCTCAGTGATGGCTACAGAGGGGAGTCTAAATCAGTCCCCCACTTCATCTGACGCACCTCAGTACTCACCCCAACAGACTATAAGTGGACAGGAAACGCGTTTCCATATCAATTAAGGGCTGATTCCCATGAAAATCTTAACTTTGATCAATTTCCCACCGGAGGCAGGTTTCTGACCCAAAATGAAACCTCCGTGGCAAATCCTGCCATTTTCCAATGATTTCTCTGGTTTTCCTCCAAAGTTAGGGCAGGAGACCAATGGAATCCTCCCTGTGTTTCAGGATCTATAGATTAATGGACCTTTTCTGAATTTGCAGCTTAGATACTTTCTAAATCATTTTTGAGATAAATTAATGAGCACAGAAAACTCGGGTAGAAATTTTCAGGCCCAGGATCATTGCTGCACAGGGAGTATGTGCTGCAACTGGGAGGCCCGAGTTCAGCTCAAAATTAGACCTTGGGCTTCATGAACATTTTGTGTGTGAGGTGCCGGCACTCATCGTGCCTCCACAGACAGCTCAAATGTATGTTTAACTATATTTTGTGCCCGTCTGTGGTCTCACCAACAACTGGGAACTTGTGGCAAAATTGGGAGAGCTGGCTCACAGACTAGTCAAGCAACAGCCTCTCATCGAATCATGTAATACAGCCAATGTCCCAGACTCCTCCATCACCATCACTGGGTATGGTCTGTCCACTGGCAGGACAGACCCACCAGAGGTGACGGCACAGTGGTGTACAGTTGAGAGGGAGTAGCCCTTGCAGTTCTCACCATTGAGGCCTCATGACAGCAGGTCAAACATGGGCAAGGAAACCTCCTCCTGATACCACCTACCCCCCTCCCTCAGCTCCTCCATTCTCAGTGACAGCAGAGTCCAGCACATAAGTGCAAAAGACAAGATTGAAGCATTTGCAACCATCTTCAGATAGAAGTGCCATGTGTATGATCCAACTCAGTCTCCACCTGAGGTCCCCACCATCACAGTTGCCAGTCTTCAGCCAATTCCTCCACTCCACATGACATTAAGAGCATGGGCCCCAACAGCATTCCTGGTTGCAGTGCTGAAGACTTGTGCTCCAGAACTAGCTGCACCCATAGCCAAGCTGTTCCAGTACAGCTACAACACTGACATCTACCCTACAAAGCAAAAAAATTCCCAGGTATATCCCGTCCACAAAAAGCAGGACAAATCCAATCCGGCCAATTACTGCCCCAACAGTCTACTCTCAATCATCAGCAAAGTGATGGAAGGTGCCATTAACAGTTATCCTTAAAAATAACCCATTATTTTGTTACAGTTTTTCCTGTCCATCTATGGTTCCATTTTATACCTTCTCATCACATTGAAATTAGCCATCTTCCAATTTAGATCTTATTTTATTCCTTGCTTTTCTGCATTACTAGTCTAAACCTTATGATACAATGATCACTCTTACCCAAGCGCTCCCCCACAGACACTTGGTCCACTTGGACCACCTCATTTCCCAGCACCAGATCAAGCAATGCCTCCTTCCTATTTGGGCCAAGAACATACTTATCAAGGAAGTTCTTCTGCCCACATTTCAGAAATTCTTCCCCCTACTTTCCCTTAACATAAAATTATCCCAATCGATATTTGAGTCATTAAAGTCCTCCAATATCACCACTCTATAGTTCTTGCATATCTTTGTGATTTCCCTGCAGGTTTGTTCTTCTATCTCTCTCTCACTATTTGGAGGTGTATAGAATACCCTCAGTGATGTGATCATCCCCTTTTGTTTCTCAACTCTAACTAAATGGATTCTGTCCTTGCCCCCTCAAGGACATCCCCTCTTTCCAACACTAGAATCTCTTCCCTAATCAGTGCTGCCACCCCGCCTCCCTTTTTTCCTTCCCTGTCTTTTCTGAACACTTTATATCCTTGTATATTAAGCACCCAGTCCTCACCATTTTTATTCTACATTTCTGTTCTTATCACTACATCATTTTCAAGTACTGCTAATTGTGCTTGTAGTTCACCAACATTATAACCACATTTTGAGTGTTTACGTTCAAACATTGTAATCCTGTCTTTGCCTTCCTTGTAGTCCTTTTCAGTCTGTTCCTATCTAATATAGAACTATTCCCTTCTCTAGTACTGAATCTGCTTCTACCACCCTTTCAGGGAGCCCATTCCAGATCTTAACAACTCCCTGTATAAAAAAAAAACTCCTCATCTGCCATCTGGTTCTTGTGCTAATTATCTAAAATATCTGAAAAATGACTCTGGCCCCTGAGACTGATGGCACATTATGGTAATGAGCTGACCACAGGAAGTGCACTGGAGTTAGCAGCACAATTGATGGGCAGCCCAAATTCCTGCCATGCCTCAGTTCCAGTGATGAACAAGACCCAAGGAAATCCAGGCCTTTATTTTCTACTATACAGAAGGTAATGGTTAGTTGACAGCGAAGTCCAAGACAGTAATCCAGTTAAAGGGTTCAGACAATGTTAAAAACTGAAAGAAATCGCAAGTGGCTTCTAATCATCATATAAATTCTTGGATTGGATAGTTGCTGTAATTTAATTAAGGTATCTGTAATTTACTCTAATTTAATACAAAGAATTAATTTTCAGCTTATTTTTCTTACCACTGTGGTATAGTGTGCAAGGCTGTTTGCTGTGGACATTTTTAAATCTGAATTGTGAATGCCAATAATGTAATAAAGGACTAAAGCGTGTTGCCAATTTTATGATTCAGTGTCTGAAAGTCTGATAGATGATGAAACACACCTAGAGTGTAAATAGATCCAAATATTAGGCTACATATACAAAAAGATCCAGGTAGTTGTTTTGTATTGTACGAATGTACTTTGTTTTGCATTTGGATATTTTCTATAATTTCACTTTGCTACAAATTTGGTTGAACTGACAAGGTATTGAAAAGAGTATCTGATCTGGTAGATTTGGAGCTTAGCTCTGTTTAAATACATAATGGCATGTTTGTGACAAGATATTCTAAGGTACTGATATAAATTCTCTTGGTGCCCTGCTCATTCATCATAATCTGATCTGTAATTCCAGCTTTTAGGACAGCGTTTTGATTTTTACATTACTCTATTTTGTCTGTTGCAACAAGCAGGTCAAATCCTGCCATCAACAGCCCACTGCACAATACGAGTCACAAACAATCAATTCATCTAATTTGATTACCAGTTTATCTGACCTACTGAGATAAGCTTAAGTAAATTAAAAGGGTTCCATTACAGATGCTTTTCTACAAAAGTGAAGCACAAAAATTTCATGGGCAATTACAGAGGTATGAAGAAAGAGTTGTCTAAAGCTGGCTGGGAAAATAGACTACAGGGGAAGTCTACAGGGGATGAGCAGTGGCAGACTTTTAAGCAGATATTTCATAACACTTAGCAAACATTCATTCCAGTCAAAAAGAAGGATTCAAAGAGAACGATGAACCACCTGTGGATAACAAAGGACGTTAAGGAGAGTATCAAATCAAAAACAAAGGTGTACAATGCGGTGAAAATGAGTTGTAGGCCAGAGGATTGGAAAGCTTTTAGAAACCAGCAGCGGATGACTAAAAAACTAATAAAGAGGGAGAAAATTGATCATGAGAGCAAATTGGCAAGAAATGTAAAAACAAACAGTAAGAGCTTCTATGGGTATATTAAAAGGAAGAAAGTAGCTAAAGTAAGTATGGAACCCTTAGAGGATGAGACTGGGGAATTAATAACAGGGAACAGGGAAATGACAGATAATTTAAACCAATATTTTGCGTCAGTCTTCACAGTGGAGGACAGTATAAACATCCCAACAATAATAGATGAACAAGGTGTAAATGGGATGGAGGAACTTGTAACAATCTCTATCACGAGGGAAAAGGTGCTGGACAAACTGATGGGACTAAAGGCAAACCAGTCGCCAAGACCTAATGGCCTGCACCCAAGGGTTTTAAAAGAAGTGGCTGCAGAGATAGTGGAGGCATTGGTCATAATATATCAAAACTCATTGGATACCGGTAGGGTACCAGCGGATTGGAAAACCATTAATGTGACACCCCTATTCAAGAAAGGAGGGAGGCAAAAAGCAGGAAACTATAGACCAGTTAGCTTAACATCAGACATTGGGAAAATGCTTGAGTTGATTATTAAGGAAGAAATAGCAGGACATTTAGAAAAACATAATGAAGTCAAACAGAGTCAACATGGTTGCACGAAAGGGAAATCATGTTTGACAAATTTGTTAGAGTTATTTGAGGATATAACAAGCAGAGTGGATTAAGGTGAACCAGTAGATGTTGTGTATTTGGATTTTCAGAAGGCATTCGATAAGGTGCCACATAAAAGGTTATTGCAAAAAATAGGAGCTCAGGGTATTGGGGGTAATGTGTTGGCATGGATTGAGGATTGGCTAACACACAGAAGGCAGAGAGTCGGGATCAATGGGTCTTTTTCAGGTTGGAAAGCCGTAACTAGTGGGGTGCCATAAGGATTGGTCCTAGGGCCTCAGCTATTTACTATCTATATTAACGACTTAGAGGAAGGGACAGAGTGTAGTGTATCCAAATTTGCTGATGATGCAAAAATAGGTGGGAAGGCATGTCGTGATGAGGACACAAAAAATCTGCAAAGGGATATAGATACGTTAAGTGAGTGGGCAAAAATTTGGCAGATGATTTTCAATGTGGGAAAGTGTGAGATCATCCACTTTGGTAGGAAAAATAAAAAGGCAGATTATTATTTAGATGGAGAAAGACTACAAAATACTGCAGCACAGAGGGATCTAGGTGTTCTTGTGCATGAAACACAAAAGGTTAGCATGCAGGTGCAGCAAGTAATTAGGAAGGCAAATGGAATTTTGGCCTTTATTGCTGGGGGGTTAGAGTTTAAAAATAGGGAAGTCCTGTTACAACTGTACAGGGTGTTGGTGAGGCCACACCTGGAGTACGGCGTACAGTTTTGGTTCCCATATTTAAAGAAGGATATACTAGCATTGGAGGCACTTCAGAAAAGGTTCACTGGGCTGATTCCTGGGATGAAGGAGTTGTCTTATCAAGAACGGCTAAACAGGTTAGGCCTTTATTCATTGGAGTTTAGAAGAATGAGAGGTGATCTTATAGAAACATTTCAGGTTTTAAGGGGACTCGACAGGGTAGATGTTGAGAAGATGTTTCCACTAGTGGGAGAATCTCGACCTAGGGGACATAATTACAGAATAAGGGGCACACATTTAAAACTGAGATGCGAAGGAATTTCTTCTCTCAGAGGGTGGTGAATCTTTGGAATTCTCTGCCTCAGAGAGTTGTGGAGGCTAGGTCACTAAATGTATTTAAGGAGGAGGTAGATTTTTGAAATCTTGGGGAGTCAAGGGTTAGGCAGAGCAGGCCCGAATGAGGAGTTGAGGCCTGGGACAGATCAGCCATGATCTTATTGAATGGCAGGGCAGGCTTGAGGGGCTGATTGGCCTACTCCTGCTCCTATTTCTTATTATGTTCTTATGACACAAGACAGAAGGAGGTCATTCAACTCATTGTGCCTTTGTTGGTCCCTTGAAAGAGCTGTCCAATTGCACCCACTCTCCTTTCCCCATAACCCTGTTATTTTGTGGCAGTAGTAAGAAAACACAGTTTAGAATTATGCCCCATTATGTGCCTTCTAAAACCTTTCATTCTATAAATACATGGCATAAAACAGAAAGGGAAAGTGCTAGAATCTATTATTAAGGAAGTTATAGCTGGACACTCAGAAATTCTTAATGCGATTATGCAGAGTCAACATGGTTTGTGAATATAATTCCTCTTTTCAAATCCCACCATGTCACCTGAGGAATTTAAATCCAATAAATAAATCTAGAACGAAAAGCTAGTATCAATAATGGTGACTGTGAAACTACCATGTCATAAAAAAACTCATCTGGTTTATTAATCTCCTTTAGTGAAAGAAATCTGCTGTCCTTAACCAGTCTGGTCTATTTGTGATTCCAACCCCATAGCAATGCAGTTGCCTCTTAGCTGCCCTTTAAAATGACCTAGCTAGCCACTCAGTAGTATTCATAAAATCTTTGCAACTTTATTAAAAGCAATCTGATGTAATTTAGGATAGAATAGAATAGAATCATAGAAAGTTTATGGCACAAAAAGAGGCAACTCATCCCAACATGTCTGCACCGGCCAAAAAATGTTCCACCCATTCTAATCCCACCTTCCAGCATTTGGTCCGTAGTCCTGCAGATTGCAACACTTGAGGTGCATATCCAGACTCCTTTTGAATGAGTTGAAGGTTTCTGCCTCAACTACCCTTTCAAGCAGTGAGTTCCAGACCATCACTACCCTCTGGGTGAAAAATCTTTTCCTCATCTCCCCTCTAATCTTTCTACCAATCATTTTAAATCTATGTCCCCTAGTCACTCACCTCTCCGTTAAGGCCAATAGGGCCTTCACCTCCACTCTATCCATGCCCCTCAAAATTTTGTATATTTACAAATGAACATTGTCATTTTCATGTCTTTGCTGGAGTTAGGTCTATGTATTTCCGTAAAATACAGAATACAGTAGGTGCATATGTTGGCCACCTGAGTCAGTAACAGATACAAATGCAAGCTTAAATAAATCCAGCTTTTATTTGCCAGGTTAAATACAAAGTAAAATATATCTTTGTATTGCATATTTTTAAAATCATTAATATTCAGCTCTGAATGGCGCATTACTATTTATTAAATAGGAAATGTCTTCCTAATGATCCAAGTCAGTGGTCAGATCCTTTCTTTTTCAAAATAAAAGGAGTCAATGAAAGATAGTATGAGTATCTTTCTACATGAAGTGCTGCATCCAGGTTTTTGAAGGCCTTTGATGCACATTATGAATGTTATAGGACAGTATCACTGTATTGATGTTGACTGTTTCATATTGACACAAACCATTTCAAACAACTTTGGAGTAAATTACCTGAAGCAAGTTCCAGCATCTCGAGAAGACAGTCTCACACTGCTTTGCCTTTATATTAGCTGTAGCCTCATTCAGCTAATGAAAAATAAAATTTAAAACTTCCCAGTTGGGCTATCTGGTCATTTTATAAGCTTCATTTTATAACTGTTTGATATTAAATCCCATCAGCTTTTCATCAACAGAAATCTACCTGGCAGTGCTTGCTCCATCTTGATTTCCCAGCAATGCAGAGTTGGCAAACTTAAGTCTGGAAGATCTGCTTCATTTTAAGCAAGTACCAGCCATAAACCAACACTGATGGTGTAATAGTGCTGTTAGTAAAGACACTATGCATTTGTGTCCGGAGCCGAATATTTTTAACAAACTAATAGTACCTATGTTCCAGATTTTTGTGCTGAAGCTGAAAATGGTGCTATAGGCATATCAGTATCGGGTATCAAAGGTAGCAATGACTATTGGATATCCAGATAAAAGCAGAAATGCAGAAGATAGTTGCACTATCACTAGAATTGTACTATTGTTTTCAAAGCCATCCCATGGCCTGGCCACTCCCTATCTCTGTAACCTCCTCCAGACCTACAGCTCTCCAAAATTTCTGTGCTCCTCCAATTCTGGCCTCTTGAGCAGCCCCAATTTTAATTGCTCCATCATTGGTAGCTGTGCCTTCAGTTGCCAAGGCCCTAAGCTCTGCATTTCCCTCGCTAAACCTCTCCACTTCACAAACTCTCTTTCCTCCTCTAGGACACTCGTTAAAACCTACCTCTTTGACCAAGCTTTTGGTTGTCTGATCTAGAATCTCTTCATGTGGCTTGGTGTCATACTTTGTTTTATAACACTCCTGTGAAGTGCCTTGAGCCATTATACTATGTTAACATTGCCATATAAATGCAAGTTTTTATTGTTGTTGTATCGCTAAGTATTTTTAAAATACAGTCTTTTTGTCTTGATGAAAGCACTAAAAACCTAGAGGGTTGAATTTTCCCAGCCGTATGGCAATGGGCTGGGAGGCGGGAGTGCTGACAATGTGGCAGGGGAAGGCATCGGGAGGGGATCCCGACATCTTCCTGCCGCTATGGCATATTACCATTGGCGGGAACCTCAGCAGTGCAGCAGCCCACTGGGCGGCCAATTGAGCCACTTAAGTGCCATATTAAGGGCCACTTCCCATTCCGGCTAGCATTTTGGCTGCATGAGGAGGGCCTGCTGATGCATGGGGGAACTGCCAGGTAAAGCTTAGCGGCCTCACAGCAGTTTCTGGTGGGGTTGGGGGGATTGCAGGTGGGTCCATGGCCCAGAGAGGGGCTGCTCCCACCCTGGCAGCAATAGCCCCCCCATGTAGCTGAGGGGCCACTGCTGACATATAAACCACCTCCCATTTCCAATCACCAGAGCCTGCCTGCCTGGCCCTCCTTTCCTGCAAGAAACTCACCCGTTTTTAACAGTATCTCGAGGTGCCCTGCTCTTCATGCCGTAGCCTTAGCAGTGGCCACTGCTAGCAGTGCTGCTGCCAAGGCTGCCAAGCTGTTAGCCCTTTGATTGGGCCGGCAGCTCTAGGAGGCGGACAGCCATCCTCTATTGGATGGTGGTCCCGACGGCAGCCTCTTAAGTGGCCGCTGCTGGTAAAGCACCACCTTAGGGTCCTGCCACCCACTAGCACTGGGTCGTCTCCCGCTTTCAGCCCTGGCAGCGGGACTTCTTCGAGCCTGGAAAAATTCAGGCTATAATAAGCCATTCAGTAGAGAACAGGCCTACAAGGAATATTTTGTAAATATTATTATCATTTACTTTCAAAGTAATATAACCACATTCTAAACACTTACTGGAAGTCACATGTCTTAAGCTGAGTAAACAGCCAGAGCCTTATGGACTATGGAACAGTTTGGACTTTAGAATTCATATGTCTGGATTTATGGCTGCCAGGAGTTTTAGTTTTTTTTTGGATTGTTTGGAGTTCAGTTGATGTGTATCTTGCTGAGAGAGAGAAGCAACCAACCCATCCCATTCCACCTCTTTGAGAAACCCTGAGAATCCAGTGCAAGAGCTGGAGAAACTGATGCAGCATTTCTCCTGAGAAGCTTCTGGAAGATTTCTTCTCGACATCTCCTGAGCAAACTGCTTCTGAAAAGATCCCAGTGACAACTGTATGTGTCTAGTGACGCCCGTCAACGTGTACCAGGACATCAGACCGACAGTAATCTGGAACATTCCATATCTTATCCTTTTTCTTCAAGAATTGACAATAACTTGGCCAAAATATTTTTTTTTAAGTTGATCTCTGCAGAGCCAGTTTCTTTAAATTTTCTTTATTTTTTTCTTTAACTAGTGTGTGTGTAGGTGTATGCGGGTGTATCAGGATATTTTAGAAGGGTAGATATTTATACTTTCATATTTCAAACTGTGTGTTAATAAGCTTTGCATCTTTATTGAATAAGTCTTGTTTTATAATAAATTAACAATTTTGTTGTTTATTAAAGAAACCTGGTTGGCAGATTTTTATTCTGAAACTAATATAAAGTATATAATCGGCTGTATCGGTAACTGGGTAAAGCATTTAAATATATGTTGTGACCAGTGGAGTAGTGGAACTAGAGAAGGACAGTGCACTCCTGCAACCTCGGTCATAACAAATGGTAAAGTCACTGTAGGTGCAGTCAACTTGAAAAGGAACCTGGCTAAGAGGCATCAAGTACCAATGGCAAATCCATCAGCTGAAAATAGTTAATGTTATCTGAAATGTGAAAATACATGCTTGTCAGTATTAAGTCTGGGACTGAAACATCGATCGTGTGCTTAACACTTAATATGATTTTGTGTTTTGTCTTCCCTTAATCAATATATTGATCTCCTATCTCATGAGGCAAACCTTATTTAGCTAATTTGTCAGAGTGCTTACCTTGGTCACAATAATGTGAATGTCCATCATGTCTCCAAGGGTGGGTTGCATGAATGCATATTCCCAAGTGACTACTTGTGTTAAATAAGAGCATCAACCCCCCTGCTGAACTCTGCTCTGCCTGTTAATGATTTTTGTCAAAGAGCTGGTAAAGAGACAGCTGCAAAATTTGTGTCTCTCATATAAATATAAGTTTTTAATTCTTAATGTTATTTGAACAGGAGTATCATACATTTGGCAGGTAAGAAATAATGTTTCAACTAACTTGAACATTTTATTGTTTATGATTATGTGCACAAAATGTCTAATTATATCAAGTATTTCTATTTGAGTTTGCAGTACATTTATTATAATAGTCATATCCTATTTTAAAAAGCGATATTGCATATCTTTAGAAAATTCTATAGAAGGTATGTACTTGTAAACTGGAATGCAGAAGTCATGTAAGATAAAAGATGATGCCTGATGTTTTAAGGGAAGTGGTTTTTCAAGTCTGATTAAGGTGAGACTTTACTGAGATATTATAAAATCACTAACAGGACTGGCAAGCTTCTTCCATAAAGTAACTGGAATTGTTTGTTTACTATATTCATCATCATTTTAAGCTATGTTCATCCACTGTAGGATGTAGCCCTCTTCATGCCTTTCCATTGCATGAGGGATTTCAGCCATATGTGCTGGCAAGGCATATTGGGGTTGCCTCACCCTTAATGTTGCACCGGAGTGTCAGCCTTGATTCTTGTGCTCAAGCCCTGGAGTGAAACTTGAACACAGAACCTCGTGACTCAGAGCCCAGAGTACTACCAATTGCACCACTCTCTCCCCCATTTACTAAATTGCAATATTAAAATGTTGAAAATAGGTTATAGATGACAGGCATATGCTAATCAGTTAACAGAGGAGAGCTATATTCATCGATTTAGCAAGGGATAGTTAGCTATATATTCATAATGGATTTAACAGACCTGTGTTCCCTTTCTTTAACAGCTTCATTCCTTATGAAACCTTGAATATGCATCATTTCATTAGAAAGACATTTATCATCACTTAATCCTACAGTAGCTAACTTGATGTCTTCAATCTACTATGTTAAAGCGGACTTGTTTTCAATCTTTAGAAATTATATGATGCATGAAAGAATATAAGCCTGGAAATAGTTGGAGATATGAGCAGATGAATGTGTTCCTATGGTATTCCTCTCTCTGCTATTATTGCAGAGACTTTAGCCTTTTAAAGTAACCAGGCATGTGCCTACATTAAAATAATGCACAAAGGAATGTTATACAAACATTTAAATGTTTGTCCAGTAACATCAGCAACAGTAATCATTTTTAGGCTGAGTATTTCAGCTTTCACTTTGTTCGGTACTGTTATGCTCATTTTTGAATGACACAGCATTCTGACCTCATATCCTCTCCAACACAAAGAATACTTATTTTCTCCTCTGTAACATCATCCCACTCTTCGCTGCTTCAACCCATCTGTTGCTAAAAACATCATCCGTTTCTTTTTAACCTCTGGACGACTCACCTGGCCAGCCTCCCGCCCTTTATAAACCTTAGCCATCTAAAGTTCTGTTGCCCATACTTTATCCCACACCAAATCTTTCTCACTCAAGTATGTTGCCCATACTTTATCCCACACCAAATCTTGTTCACGACTTTAGCCTCTTCTGCAACTCCATTCCCTTTGCCCAGCATTGGTTGTCGTGTATTCAGCCAGTTCAACTCTACATTCTACATTTCTCTCCCTAAAATTCTGTGCCTCATCACCTCACTTTCCTCCTTTTAAGACCTTCCTTGAAACCCATATCTTTGACCAAAATTTTAATTAATCCTCCAAATATCTCCTTATTTAGCTTGGTGTTTTTTTTGTCTGATTACCTTTCTGTGAAGCACCTTGACATATTTTTCTGTGTTGAAGTGTTGTAAAATGCTGATTGTTGTTTTACACTATCTACTGAAATTCTTATTTCACATAAATATCTGTCATAATAAAAGGGACAAAATAGCTTTATATACTGCAAAGTCCATAATATTCAAACTAGTTGAATGATAATCTGTGTTTTTTTGTAATTATTTAATTATTCTGTATTGCTACATATTGGGAGGAACTTGGAAAGAAAAACAAACACGAAGATGGCCAGATCACATGTTTAATGATGTCATCACGCACTGGGCATGGTCATAACATAGGAATACATTACACTTCTTCCCTCTTTTTAAAAAACTTAATAAACTATTTACAAGTATACTAACTATACAAATTCAAAATCAAACAAATTTTTGACAATGTGCGCACTTAGAAAAATAACAACTGACTCTTTAAAAAATATCTATAAATCAAGTGTTACGACCAGGTGAGAAAGGTGTCAAGGGGTTGCTCTCAGCCTTCAGCTGGTCTTACTGTAACAGGGTTTGATTTGAAACACACCGTGTTCTGAGCTCCCCCTTGGTGAATCCTTGTTCACCGCTTTCCAATTATAAGGCAAAGAAATGAGTACAAACATATTTTCTTAGGTTTAAAGAAGAAAGGTGAAATTTTATTAAACTTAAACTAAAAACTCTAATTCAGTTAATGCCGACGGATACACGCCACTTCCCACGCTAGCATGCATATGCGATTCTTTAGAATTAGAATTAGAATATTACAGCGCAGTACAGGCCCTTCGGCCCTCGATGTTGCGCCGATCATCTGACCTACACTATTCCATTTACATCCATATGTCTATCCAATGACCACTTAAATGCCCTTAAAGTTGGCGAGTCTACTACTGTTGCAGGCAGGGCGTTCCACGCCCCTACTACTCTCTGCGTAAAGAAACTACCTCTGACATCTGTCCTATATCTTTCACCCCTCAACTTAAAGCTATGTCCCCTCGTGTTTGCCATCCTCATCCGAGGAAAAAGACTCTCACTATCCACCCTATCTAACCCTCTGATTATCTTGTATGTCTCTATTAAGTCACCTCTCCTCCTCCTTCTCTCTAACGAAAACAACCCCAAGTCCCTCAGCCTTTCCTCGTAAGACCTTCCTTCCATACCAGGCAACATCCTAGTAAATCTCCTCTGCACCCTTTCCAAAGCTTCGACATCCTTCCTATAATGCGGTGACCAGAACTGCACGCAATACTCCAGGTGCGGCCTCACCAGAGTTTTGTACAGCTGCATCATGACCCCGTGGCTCTGAAACTCGATCCCCCTACTAATAAAGGCTAACACACCATATGCCTTCTTAACAGCCCTATTAACCTGGGTAGCAACTTTCAGGGATTTATGTACCTGGATACCAAGATCTCTCTGCTCATCTACACTACCAAGAATCTTCCCATTAGCCCAGTACTCTGCATTGCTGTTACTCCTTCCAAAGTGAATCACCTCACACTTCTCCGCATTAAACTCCATTTGCCATCTCTCAGCCCAGCTCTGCAGCCTATCTATGTCCCTCTGTACCCTACAACACCCTTCGACACTATCCACAACTCCACCGACCTTCGTGTCATCCGCAAATTTACTAACCCACCCTTCTACACCCTCATCCAGGTCGTTTATAAAAATGACAAACAGCAGTGGCCCCAAAACAGAACCTTGCGGTACACCACTAGTAACTAAACTCCTTATCTCGAGAGACAATGAGTAAGTGCCTGGAGGTGGTCAGTGGTGTGTGGAGCAGCGCCTGGAGTGGCTAGAAAGGCCAATTCTTGAGTGACAGGCTCTTCCACAGGTGCACCTGTGTGCATATGCGATACGCACATACAAATAGAGACAGAAAAGTGCAGAAGAAAATTAACGTGGAAAAGTTTGAGGCAATATCTGAAGAGTTTGTTACTGATCTTCGAGCTCACTGTAGAGTCCTTTTGTAGCTTGATCTTGCTTTTTGGTGGGGCACATTCTTCTTCTTAAACCTTGTTCACTGTAGGAGCTTTGTCTCTCTTGGGGTTCATGTGTCTTCAGTTAGTTTTTGGAGTTCCGTGAGAAAGAGCTGGGAGCAGACAGGAGAGGCTGTGGCGAGCCAGCCAGGAGAGGTCATTTCAGTCCAGGAGCAAACAGCTTTCTGTCTTCAAACACTGTTTCTCCAATTTAAAACTCACTGTTCAAACTCTGCAACAGCCAATTCGTCATATGACTAAAATAAAAGCAAAATACTGCGGATGCTGGAAATCTGAAATAAAAACAAGAAATGCTGGAAATACTCAGCAGGCCTGGCAGCATCTGTGGACAGAGAAGCAGAGTTAATGTTTCAGGTCTGTGACCCTTCTTCAGAACCAGCAAATATTAGAAATGTAAAAGGTTATAAGCAAGTAAAGCGGGGGTGGGGCAAGAGATAACAAAGGAGAAGGTGTAAATAGGGCAAGGTCACAGAATAGCTGACCAGAAGGTCGTGGAGCAAAGGCAAACAATATGTTAATGGTGTGTTGAAAGACAAAGCATTAGTACAGATAAGGTGTTAATGGACTGGAAATTGAACAGCCGCAAGTACAAACATGAAAAAAAACACTATCCCAGGCCCCAAACACTCCTTTCAGGTGAAGCAGCAATTTACTTGTACTTCTTTCAATGTAGTATACTGTATTCGCTGCTCACAATGTGGTCTCCTCTACATTGGGGAGACCAAATGCAGACTGGGTGACCTCTTTGCGGAACACCTCCGCTCAGTCCGCAAGCAGGACCCCGAGCTTCCAGTTGCTTGCCATTTCAACACTCCCCCCCTGCTCTCATGCTCACATCTCTGTCCTGGGATTGCTGCAGTGTTCCAGTAAACATTAACGCAAGCTCGAGGAACAGCATCTCATTTACTGATTAGGCACACTACAACCTGCCAGACTGAACATTGAGTTCAATAATTTCAGAGCATGACGGGCCCCCCATTTTACTTTTATTTTTAGTTACTTCTTTTCTTTTTCCTTTTTTTAATATATTTTTCCTTTTTTTGTGTTTATTTTATTTTATTTCATCTTAGTTTGTTCAGTTTGCTTACCCACTGTTTTTTTCATGTTTGTACTTGCGGCTGTTCAATTTTCAGTCCATTAACCCCCCCAGCTGTACTAATGCTTTGTCTTTTACCTCACCATTAACATATTGTTTGCCTTTGCTCCATGACCTTCTGGTCAACTATTCTGTGACCTTGTCCTATTTACACCTTCTCCTTTGTTATCTCTTGCCCCATCCCCGCTTTACTTGCTTGTAACCTTTTACATTTCTAATATTTACTAGTTCTGAAGAAGGGTCACTGACCTGAAACGTTAACTCTGCTTCTCTGTCCACAGATGCTGCCAGACCTGCTGAGTATTTCCAGCATTTCTTGTTTTATTTTAAGTCATGTGACTAAACTGGTCTGACCACGTCTGTTCTGTGTATTGGGAGCAGGGGATAGCTCCTTTGTTCCAATACTGTCTGCTAGTATGCAAAAATGTCTTTCCAGCCAGGGGCTTGGCAACCCCTTGTAATAGGCCTCCTCTTCTTCCCAGCAACAATTTGAAATTTAATGTCCATGTGGCAAAATTAATGTGCCACATTCTTGGCAGGTGGGGGCCTGCATGACACAAGTCTAGCATCTGGTTTACAAAGTCTTCCTGATCTTCTCACAGATTCTGGTGTAGAGTTAGGTTTTGGACTGTCCAGTTTCTGTTCAGGACTTACAGAAGATCTTGTTTCTTTTTCTAAAACTGGTACTTCAGACACTGAAGACTGAACAGGTTCACACTCTGGCAAATTCTCACTATCAAATAGATTTTGCTCAAGTTTTGAATCATCCCACGCTGGGATCATGTGATCTGCATGAACACTTCTGACTTTTCCACTAATTTCAGCTAAGTATGGCTGAAATTTTACGTTGGGTTTGAGGCCTCGCCCACTGCCCGAAAAGTCAGGGGCGAGCCTGCCTCCGCCAGGCCTGGGGAGCCACGCTGGGCTTTTATTCCCCAGGCCCTTAATGGCCTTGGCTGGGACATCCTGCCTCTCTGAGGCAGGAAGTCCTGCCTAATGGAGCTGCTGACCAATCAGCGGGCCTCAGCTCTTAGTCCCAGCAGTGCTACCAGGAGCAGTGGCCACTGCTGGGACTGTACCCAAACAACAGAAACAAGCAGAATGATGGCCCCGGAACCAAGGTAAGTTTTTGGTGCCTCGTCGTGGACAATCGGCCAGGCTCCGGCGAAGCAAGGGGGCTCGCTTAGGAGTGGGGGTGGGAGTGTTGTCCAGAGGGGGTAGTTGGGCCATGGGGGCTGGCCCTCCATGGGGCACAGGCATGCCCGATCATGAAGGACCCCCTGGAGCCCACAAGAAGGCTGTCTGGTTTTACCTGGCAGTGTTATTGGGGTCTTTGCCGCCTGGCCACTGTGGGTAAAATATCAGCAGCGGTGGGAGAAGGCCCTTAAGTGGCAGTAAATTGGCCACTTAAGGGCCTTGATTGGCCTGGGGTGGGTGGGCCGTCTCTCGCTGTTGTCACCCTGCATAAAAAACAGTCTCCCCCCACCCCAACAACCATTCAGTTTTATGCCACCAGCCGCTCCTGTGTGGGTCCATAATATTCCAGCCTACATCTTAGTACCACAAAAGCCTACGACATTTCCCACATCCCACTTGTGTGACTTGTGAGGGGGGCTCAGAACACGTTTATGTTCATTTCTCTTCAAACTATGTTCCCTTTTGTTTGTGTCATACTGACATTTCTGACTGAACTGTTTTTGTTCAACTTTAGCAGTCAAATTTGGTAGAACTAAATTCAAACGTGTTCTTAATCTTCACTTCAAGAGCTCAGCAGGGGCATATGCTGTAGCTGAGAGTATAGAGTTGTTATATACTTCAGCAGAAAATTAGTTAATCTCTGTTTCATGCTGAAACTTGAATATCCATGCAGCACCTGCTTTTTGAGTGCTGCCTTATCTATTCTTACAGGTTTTTCTGCTGCTCCATTTGATGTTGGGTGATATGGAGGAGAGAGGGTATGCTTGATACCATTTTGCTTTATGAAATTCTGAAATTATATAGTATTCACAGCCACAGGACGTCCCAAAACATTTTACAGCCAATGAAGTACTCTTGAAGCATTGTCATTGTTGTAATGTAGAAAATGCGTTCACCAATTTGCACAGCAAACTCAGACAAAGAGCAATGTGATAATGACCAGATAATGTGTTATTGTGATGTCAATTGAGGGATATATATTGGCCAGGACACCAGGGATAACTTTCCTACTTGCCTTCAAAAATCTTCAGTGGAACCTTTCACAACAAGCTGAGGGGGAAGATAGGGTCTCAGTTCAACATCTCATCCTCAGTCACACACCAGAGTGTTAGCATTGATTTTTGTACTCAAGTTCTGGAATCAAGACTTAAACTCACAACCTTTTGACAGAGAGGCAAGAATGCAACTGAGCCACAGCTAACATACCAATTCAACGTCTTTAATGAGGAATGGCTTTCACTCCATTAAGGTCCAAACTCTGTGAAACCCACCTACAATTATCTGCAGCAGTGCAGCATAGAAAGAAAGACAATGAAGTGTCTTATTTACATTTAGTGTCTAGAGCATTTTCTGTGCATTTAGTATTGAAGTGCATGTATTTTCAAGGTCCAGGGATTTCTGAGCAGAAACATTGCACTCAGCATTCCACAGGGTTTTAATATTGGGTTTTCTTCCTTTCTTGAAAAGCACTTCAGGGGTAGAATTTCCTTAGGAGTTCACCCAATCTTCTGCCATAATTTCAGTAGACCATATGGGAGAACTGCTGTGAAAATACTTCCTCACCCTTTTTATCAAAGAGGCTGTCAAGGGGGGGGGGGTTCCCAAGTCACTGAAATGTATGGCCAATGTATGCATTGCTGGAGCCTTTTGATTTCCTCCTGGCACTGCCACATTTGCAGCTATGTCACAATTAACACTGATTATGCAATTTGTCTGCTGCCTAACAGCACAAAACTGTCCATCAGTGCAGATGCACTTTAATTGCCTAGAATCTCATGGGAGAGGTTTAAAATTTGGAGGAACAAAACACTGCCAATCAGAAATAAAAACAGAAAGTGCTAGAAACACTCAACAGGTCTGGCAGTATCAGTGGAGAGAGAAGCAGATGCTGCCTGACCTGCTGATTATTTCCAGCACTTTCTGTTTTTATTTCAGATTTCCAGCATCTGCAGTATTTTGCTTTTATTTTACTGTCAATCTATTTTACTGCCTGAAGCAACCATTAGTTGGTTGATGGGCAAGAAACATCATGGGCTAGAATTTCTGTGGAGTTTCTGCAGAGCTTCTGACAAAGTTACAGCAGGAAATCAGTAAAACCCCTGTGGAAATTCTGCTCCACAATATGTAAAGTTGGCTTGGATTTAGTTGTTACAATGAAGAGGAGTCAAAGGGCTCCCTTCTTGTCCATCTCCTTGTTTGACCGTAACAGGGTTTATTTCTTTTTTAAAGTAAATGTGCTTCGCATTTCAGTTAGTGTTTAACTATGCGTAATGCTCATAAGAGAACCAATCGGACAGGTTTACT
This sequence comes from Heterodontus francisci, assembly GCF_036365525.1. Taxonomy (NCBI): domain Eukaryota; kingdom Metazoa; phylum Chordata; class Chondrichthyes; order Heterodontiformes; family Heterodontidae; genus Heterodontus; species Heterodontus francisci. Next base: position 119,334,285 of record NC_090371.1, read on the forward strand.
TGAGTTTAACAAACAGGTTAGCTTTAATATACTTAAACCAATTTAAGTAAAATAATAAACTACCCTCCAACTTTCACACACACACACATACACACACACACACATATACAAATAGGTTACAGAGTGGGGAAGGATAGATTGGTCGGATTAGAGCCCAGACCAACAAAAAGGAGCAGACAGTTCATGGAGTTTGCTGTCTTGGTTGTCTTCCAGATGAACTTGGTGGTCCTGAGGCTTCCAGTTTATAGATGTGACCAGAAGATTTGGCAGTCCCCCTGGTGATGTGGACGAGTTCTTTCATGGGGTCTCTATCTGTCGCAGTGATAGGCTTAAGTGGTTACGGCTATCAGGCAGGGTTAGAAACTTGCCAGGTGGACTGGGCGGGGTGGGAAGGGGAGAGAGAGAGGGGGACCCCACTTGGGTCTCTTCTGATCAGTGTCCAGTTGTTTGTCTGCTGCACAGAGAGAAAACCCAGCTTAAAACACACAGATGGTGGGCCTGTCACATGATGGTTCAGTGTGTATTTCCTCTTGCAACTTAATTAGTTCATGTCTAGGAATTCCCTTCTCTCAGTCAGGGTCCCATTGTTCAAGTGATTACCTTTGAGTGGTTCATCTCCACCAATTTAATGTCCCAAGATTGCCTTTAATGTCTTGTTAATGGGGATTGGCCAGGTGATTCACTCCAAACTTCTCAAGTCATTGTTCTTAAGGGGATTGGCCAGACAATTCAACTCCCTCTCGGTGCATTGGAACGTAGGGTATTTTATGCAAATTTTGATGGCCATTTTAGCTGCTAGCAGTCACCTTTTGTCCGCTGCTTTTTCCTTTTTTTAAATTTAATTCACGTTTCCAGCCGATGAATTATCTTAGAGATACAGCACTGAAACAGGCCCTTCGGCCCACCAAGTCTGTGCCGACCATCAACCACCCATTCACACTAATCCTACACTAATTCCATATTCCTACCACATCCCCATCTGTCCCTATATTTCCCTACCACCTACCTATACTAGGGGCAATTTATAATAGCCAATTTACCTAACAACCTGCAAGTCTTTGGCATGTGGGAGGAAACCGGAGCACCCGGAGGAACCACGCAGACACAGGGAGAACTTGCAAACTCCACACAGGCAGTACCCAGAATTGAACTCGGGTCGCTGGAGCTGTGAGACTGTGGTGCTAACCACTGGGCCACTGTGCAGCATAGCACATGTTTGTGACATAGTCATATGAACAAACTACTCATCATATTTCAATACACAACAATATGGTCTTACTAAAAAAATCCTTTCTATTTTAATACTGATGATTGTCTTTTTTTTTAATGGAATTGATATCTGAAGGTACAACATGGCTTATACTCTGCTATTAAGTTCATAAAGCAGTGCTACAATTATGGAAGTCAACTATCTGTACTGGTCAATAACAGCTAGTTAAAATTTATTTCTAATTACAATAATTATAGAGGCTCTCAGAACTGGGGGGAACTGCTGCTTCCCATTATGGTGCCACTTTTACAGCACTAAATTTCCTTAAAGCCCATTAATCATGGCTAGGGCCCTGCCAAATTCACGGTCAAGTTTTACAAATTTCACTGACACAACATTTTAAGAATCGTGAATTTCACGATTTCATGTATTTAAGTTGTAAATTTCATGGTGTCACAACAAACCATGAAAACAAAAAAAAAGACAAAGGAAATTTCTGGTTTTAAATGGCATTTATTGTATATTCAAAAACTATTGTAAAAAGCTGACTGAAGTCAATGATTAAGTGTGAGCATTGAGCAATCTGCACTGTCTCTTTCTTCATTCCCTATCTCTGCACTGTGAACACCTGTCTGTGTTTAGTCACAGCTCTCTCGCATCCACAGTGTTTCTTGGAATTGTCAGACAGCACTGTGCGAGCCTTGCAAGGTGGGGAATTCCAAAACTGCAGCACAGGAAAAGTACAATCCGCTTCTTTTGCACTGCTTTTATAAGCAGGAATTTCTAGCCTACAGTTCTTGTCAAAGCCAGGAATTGCATCAAATGCAGGTGCATTTGTGCAGGGTCAAAGATACGCACAGATTTCAGGAACGCTGCAATCCTCTGAGCCGCATTTTCTTCACCCCTTGACTTTTCCCCGCAACAGTGATATTGTTTGAGCTTCTTTGCCATGCAAGAAAATACAGGCATTTAATTCAGCATCATCAGAGTGTTGTTCGTTTGACTGTGTTTCAGCCCAGAACAGTACATCCATTACTTTGTTGTAAACTTTGTGATGTGTCAAGATTCAAACCAAGTGATTAAACCCATCAGTCGTGTAGCATTCTTGGCAACAAACTGAATTTCCTCATTAAGCTGAGCATTGAGAAAAAGGGTTACAATGTCTGTTAAAACCTGTGTTTTTGGTGTCAGTGTGAGCTCTTCTGAGACAAATTCTGAGTAGAATTTCAGGTGAGCTGCATGATACTCTACTGCCCGAAACAAAGAATTCTAATGTGCAATTACTGGCTTTGGTGGAAGGGCGATGTTTTGTTCACCAATTTCAGCCATTTCAGTTGCATTTGCAATGTGTTGCCTGTGTCGAAGCTTGTAGGTAGGGCAGTGTTTGAAGATCTTTTTAATGTAGCTGACCAGTTCGTCAACTTTACCAAACTCATTTTTCCACAGCTCATTGACTGGAGAAATTATATGTGCATTACATGTAAGATGGACAGCATTAGGTATTATGTCTTTTGTCACTGATTTGAAAGATTTTGTCATGTATGTTGCATTGTCACTAATGAAAGCAAACACTTTGTTGAAATCTGTGCTGTATTTTAAAATGGTTTTGATTATCGCTTGGCATACTGTGGTGTAATTAATAGCTTCTAAGAGGACACAGTCTGTGAGCACTGTTGTTAGCTTTCCTGACTGTACATCTTCAACCTTATCAGACATAAAAGATAAAACTATAAAATCAAACAAAACATGCAGCATGTAGCTTTACACATTTTAGTGATTGACGCAAGGCTCACCTCGTTGATTGCTGGGCTTTTCCTGATATATATTAATGACCTAGACCTTGGTGTACAGGGCATAATTTCAAAGTTTGCAGATGATACAAAACTAGGAAGCATTGTGAACTGTGAAGAGGATAGTGTAGGACTTCAAAAGGTCATAGACGAGTTGATGGAATGGGCAGACAGGTGGCAGATGAAGTTCAATGCAGAGAAATGTGAAGTGATTCATTTTGGTAGGAAGAACATGGAGAGACAATACAGAATAAAGGGTACAATTCTAAAGGGGGTTCAAGAGCAGAGGGATCTAGGTGTATATGTGTATAATTCATTGAAAGTGGCAGGACAAGTTGAGAGAGTAGTTAATAAAGCATGCGGTATCCTGGGCTTTATTAATAGGGGCATAGAGTACAAGAGCAAGGAAGTTAAGTTGAACTTGTATAAGATACTAGTTCGGCCTCAGCTGGAGTATTGCATCCAATTCTGGGCGCCGCACTTGAGGAAAGACATGAGGCCATCGTCGAGAGTACAAAAAAGATTCACGAGAATGGTTCCAGGGATGAGGAATTTCAGTTATGAAGATAGATTGGAGAGGTTAGGACTGTTTTCCTTAGAGAAGAGAAGGCTGAGAGGTGATTTGATATGGGGTGTTCAAAATCATGAGGGGTCTGGACAGAGTACATGGAGAGAAACTGTTCCCACTCGTGAAAGGATCGAGAACGAGAGGGCACAGATTTAAAGTATTTGGTAAGAGAAGCAAAAGTGACATGAGGAAAAACCTTTTCATGTAGCGAGTGGTTATGGTCTGGAATGCGCTGCCTGAGAACGTGGTGGAGGCAGGTTCAATTGAAACATTCAAAAGGGAATTAGACAGTTATATAAAAAGTAAGACTGTGCAGGGTTATGGGGAGAAGACAGGGGAATGGAACTGAGGGAGTTGCTCTTTCAGAGAACTGGTATGGACATGATGGGCCGAATGGCCTCCTTCTGCGCTATAACAATTCTGTGATTCTGTGATGTTGCAGAGGGTCTCCCTCACAACAAGCCCACAGGGAGGCCACCTTCTTTACTGGGTGACCTTCCCAAGTGGCAGATGCCTCCCCGCCACTGGTTTAATTCCAGCAGCAACGGGAAGAGGCCCTTAAGTGGCTAGTGATTGGTCACAAGGGCCTCAATTGGCCTCTGGGCAGGAGGGCATTTTCAGCCCTTCTCACCCCCAACTTAATTGTGGTGTGATGGGAAGACAACGGGCCCTCCACTTCCCCAGCCTTCTGTCGAAATTCTACGGGCCCCCCACCTCCTAGCCTGTCTTGGGGGGCCCATTAAATTCCACCCACTCTGTCAAAGGCTGCAGATAGGTTGAGAAGGATGCACTGGGACAGTTTACCTCTGTCACATCACCTTTGATGTCATTTGTGACTATGATAAGACCTGTTTCAGTACTATGGCAGGGGTGGAAACCTGACTGGAGAGATTCAAACTTAGAGTTCCAGGAAAGAATGTTCCAGGCCTTTGCAGAGAAAGGAAGGGTGGAGATGGGGCAGTAGTTTGCAAGGTTGGAGAGATCAAGTGTTTTTTTGAGGAACAGGGTGATGATGAAGATTTGAAGGAGAGGAGGACAGAACCTGAGGACGGTGAACCGTTAATAATGTTAGCTAACATGGGAGCCAGAAAGGGAAGTTGGGTGGTATTCCTGGTGGCCTCCTTGCGGGCTGGGGGTGGCCCACCTGATTGGACATCCTGTGCCCCAAAGAGGGCCCCCTCCCCCGCAGCACGGGCAGCCCCCTCCCATTCCCAAAAACAAAAGCCTGCCCTAGACTCTGACCACCCCACCGCCCACCAACCCCCCCCCCCCACCCCAACCCCCCACCTCACTGGCGCCTAGTCGGTTGTCCTTGGCGAGGCCTGACCTCCACTTACCTTTATGGAGGGCGCGCTCCTGTCTTCTTCTGGGTAGGTGCAGTCCCAAAAGTGCCCACTGCCCTCAGTGATGCTGCTGGGACTGAAGAACTGCCGGCCCTCATATTGGCTGGCAGCTCTTGGAAGCAGGACATCCTGCATCAGAGGGGCAGAAGCCCCGACTGAAGCCAGTTAAGGGCCCGGAAACCACGCTAAATAGCAGCAAAACTTCCAGGCCCAGCGGAGGTGGGCTCACTCTCTATTTTTCAGCCGGTGGGTGGGGACACCGCTTCACTGTTAAATTCCGGTCATAATGTCAGTTTCCACATGTACACGGATGACTGTCAGCTCAACCTCACCACCTCTTGACTCCTCCACTGTCTCTAAATAATCAGACTATGTATCGGACACCCAGTACTGGATGAACAGAAATTTTCTCCAATTAAAATTGGAAAGACTGAAGCCATTGTCTTCAGTCTCTGCCACAAACTCTGCTCAATTGCCACTGAATCCATCCCTTTCTCTGGCAACTGCCTGAAACTGAGCCAGACTGTTCGCAACCTCAGTGTCATATTTGACCCCAAAACGAATTTTCAACCATATATCCGTGCCATCACAAAGACCATCTACCTCCATTTCCGTAACATCGCTCATTTCTGCCCCGCCTCAGCTCTTCTGTTTCTAAAGCCCTCATCCATGCTTTTGTTACCTCCAAACTTGACTATTCCAATGCACTCCTGGCTGGCCTCCCAGGTTCTACCTTCCGTAAACTTGAGGCCATCCAAAACTTTCCTGTCTGTGTCCTAACTTGCATCAAATCCTGTTTACCCATCATCCCTTCGATTTTTAAAATTCTCTTCCTATTTTCATATCCCTGCATGTCCTGGCCCCTCCCTATCTCTGTAATCTCCTCCAGCCCACAACCCTCTGAGATATCTGTGCTCCTCTGACTCTAGCCTCTTATGCATCCCCAATTTTAATCATTCCACATTGGTGGCCATGCCTTCAGTTGTCTAGGGCATAATCTCTGGCATTCCACCTCTCGGGCTCTCTACCTTGCTTTCCTCTTTTAAGGCACTCCTTATGACCTACATCTTTGACCAAGATTTTAGTCATCTGCCCTAATTGCTCCTTATATGTTTTGGCATCGTATTTTGTTTTATCATGCCTCTACGAAGCCTTGGAACATTTTATTATGTTTGAGGCACTAAATAAATACAAGTTGTTGTTGTTGTAGTGACAAAGTACTTTTGGAAGCCAACGTCCTGGCATTTGCAGCAAGCCATTATTAGGGCCATATCAAATTCACAGCTGTGAAAAATGCGTCACAGAACGTGAAATCTTGGGTCCTCCGTGAATCGACCGCTTTGCGAACTTCGCGTGTTTTATTCATTGACACAAATCTCACCTCACTGGTTTCTGGGCACGTTGCGAACTTTGCACGTTTTAGTGATTGACACAAGGCTCACCTCACTGATTATTTGCCTATGTCACAGTTACATAGGATGTCATTTGTGACTTTGATAAGAGCTGTTTCGGTACTGTGACAGGGGTGGAAACCTAATTGCAGAGATTGAAACATGGAGCTCCAGGAAAGAATGTCACAAGTTTTGGAGACGACAACATGTTCCAGGACATTGGAGAGGAAAGGAATGATGGAGATGGGGTGATAGTTTGCAAGGATGGAGAGGTAATGACCACAGATTTGAAGGGGAGGGGGACAGAAGCAGAGGAGAGAGAACCGTTATCGATGTTAGAGGGAGCCAGAAAGGGAAGTTGAGTGGTCAGTAGTTTAGTGGGAATAGGGTTGAGAGAGCAGGAGGTGAGTCTCATGAACAAGATGAGGCATGAGGGAAGATAGAAGAGAAACTGGAGGAAGATGGGAGTTTAGGGCTAGGGCAGGGGGATCTTGAGAGGAAGTTTGGCCTGGGAGGGAAGCGACAGAGGCAGCTGATTGGATGGTTTCAATCTTCATGGCAAAGAAGTCCATGAGCTCCTTGCAGTTATTGCAGTGACTGAGGGTGGAGGAGACCAAGGAGAGGGCTTTAAGACAGTTTGCAGTAGAGAAAAGAAGCTGGGGGAATTAACATGGAGGGAGAGATCGATGGAAGTTAGTAGGGTAGTGAACTCAGAGGAGAGAGAACATGATGCTTTGAGATGGAACTTGAAATCATCTAAGATGAAAAGCTGCCTGGTGCAGAGGCTGAGGGAGGAGAGCAGTGAAAGTAGCTTGTTGAGAAAATTGGCATGGTACTTGGTCGGGTGGTAGAGAACCCGGATTATAAATGAGTGGTGAGAGGGATTGCTACTCATAATGAGGCAGTGACAAGTGCCTCAATGGGTCCTTTGGAGGATGCCAAGAGAGCCAGGGAGTGAAGCTCGTAGGCTTATCTAAGATGGAGTCAAGCCTGGGACAGCAGCAGGAGCATGGGAAGGTCGAGGAGTACTGATGGGTTTCGGTAGGTATTTGGGAGGCCAGAGTACCCGCGAGGGGAGAAATGAAAGGAGGTGTAACAAGAGAGAAGGATCCGGGGGGGCAGCGAGAAATTAAAAAGAGATAGGATAATAATGGAAATGGAAATGAAAGTGATGAGCTTGGTCCCAGAGCAGCAGCCAAAATGCGCACATGAATCAACACAGGGAAAACTTAAGTTACATAGGCCTGCTTACATAGAGAGGAGACAATAGGAGAGAGTCCAGAGTTAAAGTTATAAGTCCCAAGTGGGTTAAAGTTGAAATAGATCAGTGGAGTCAACATAGAGAATCGACAAACCATTGTTCAAGTTCAGAGACAGGTGTAGCAGGCGAGTGAAGTTCAGAAACTGTATGAAGGATCCATGCAGTGATGAATTAAATGTTATAAATTATTTCCCTGGGAAATACCCCTGTTACGTTGATTGCTCAATTACATTCTCTTTATAATTGCAAATCAACTTTTATGGTCTGGAAACAGTGAAATTCTACAGAGTGAAGTCATTGTTATAAAGTTTGCCCACCAAGTAATTGTTCTGCAGAATAAACTAAGCTGCAGCATTGCTGCTGGAGCAAATTCCCATGATTTGCCATCAAACTGCACCCAGCATTGTGGCCATGAGCCTAAAATAATACTTCTCTGTTAACAAGCCCTTTGAAGAAAGTATGATAAAATGTAGAATGTCAAGCTCAGCAACCCTTTCAGATTCCAGCTCTGCCACTCATTGGCTTTATGTTCCTCTTTGATAAGTCCCATTATGTTTAGAGTAAATATCTGCATGTTTTCCTAATGTCTCACTGTTACTGAGCTCAGCCTGACCTAGACTTCCTGTGGGTCAGTGGAAGGCCCAGATTTTCCTGAGAAGGGATGGAATAGACACTTAACCATTTACTGCGAAAGACAGATTTCTTCAAGCAAAGCATTTACCATCATAACAAACTCCTGATTGTAAATATTGACTTCATTAAATGTATTTCATAGAATTACATCAAAATTACAACACAGTAACTGGCCATTTGGCCCAACAGTGCCAGCGTTTATATTTCACACAAGCCTCTTTCCACCTTACTTCAACTCACCCCATCAGGATAACCTTCTATTCCTTTCTCCCTCATGTACTTACCTAGCTGCCCCTTACATGCATCTATACTATTCGCCTCAACTACTCCATATGGTAGCAAGTTCCGGATTCTAACCACTCTTCGGGTAAACAGGTTTCTTCTGAATTCCTTTGGATTGATAGACTCATAGAAAGTTTACGGCACAGAAAGAGGCCACTTGGCACATCGTGTCTGTGCCAGCTGAAAAATGTTCCACCCATTCTAATCCCACCTTCCAGCATTTGGTCCATAGCCCTGCAGATTACAGCACTTGAGGTGCATATCCAAACTTCTTTTGAATGAGTTGAGGGTTTCTGCCTCAACGACCCTTTCCGGCAGTGGGTCCCAGACCCCCCAACACCCTCTGGGTGAAAAGATTTTCCTCATCTCCCCTTTAATATTTCTACCAATCACTTTAAATCTATGCACCCTCGTCACTGATCTGTCTGCTAAGGTAAATAAGCCCTTCATCTCCACTCTATCCAGACCCATAAAAATTTTGTACATTTCAATCAAATCTCCCCTCAGCCTTCTCTGTTCCAAGGAGAACAACCTCAGCCTATCCAATCTTTCCTTATAGCTGCATTTTCCAGTCCCGGCAGCATCCTCGTAAATCTCCTCTGTACCCTCTCAAGTGCAATTACATCCTTTCTGTAATGAGGTGACCAGAACTGCACACAGTACACCAGTTGTGGCCTAACCAATGACTTATACAGTTCCAGCATAACCTCCCTGCTCTTATATTCTTTCCCTCAGCTAATAAAGGAAAGGATTCCATGTGCCTTCTTAACCACCTTATCGACCTGTCCTGCTACCTTTAGGGATCTGTGGACATTTACTCCAAGGTCCCTCACTTCCTCTACACCTCTCAGTATTTTCCCATTAATCATGTATTCCTTTGCCTTGTTTGACTTCCCCAAATTCCTCACACTTCTCCGGGTTGAATTCCATTTGCCACTTTTCTGCCCATCTGACCAGACCATCAATATGTTCCTGCAGTCTACAGATATCCTCCTCGCTATCTACGACACGGCCAATCTTTGTGTCATCTGCAAACTTCTTGATCATGCCCCCACATTTACGTCTGAATATATACCATCATATATTATGTATATATTACATTAATATATACCACAAAAAGCAGGGACCCAGTACGGAGCCCTGCAGAACGCCACTGGAAACAGCCCTCCAGTCGCAAAAACACCTCTCAACAATTACCCTTTGTTCCCTGCCTCTGAGCCAATTATTAGTAACTATCTGATATTTATGACAAAAGCAAAATACTGCAGATGCTAGAAATCTGAAATAAAAACAAAAAATACCGGAAAAGCCATCTTGGTGAGGGTGTTAGTACGAGTACGCAGAGCAGGCAGATCACACCATCAGCAGGTAATGCTGATTTTTTTTTTAATTCATTCATGGGATGTGGGCGTCACTGGCTATGGCAGGATTTATTGCCCATCCCTAATTGCCCTTGAGAAGGTGGTGGTGAGCTGCCTTCTTGAACCCCTGCAGTCCATTTGGGGTAGGTAGACCCACAGTGCTGTTAGGAAGGGAGTTCCAGGATTTTGACCCAGCGACAGTGAAGGAATGGCGAAATAGTTCCAAGTCAGGATGGTGTGTGACTTGCAGGGGAACTTGCAGGTGGTGGTGTTCCCATGTATTTGCTGCCCTTGTCCTTCTAGTTGATAGAGGTCGCGGGTTTGGAAGGTGCTGTCTAAGGAGCCTTGGTGCATTGCTGCAGTGCATCTTGTAGATGGTACAGACTGCTGCCACTGTGCGTCAGTGGTGGAGGGAGTGAATGTTTGTAGATGGGGTACCAATCAAGCGGGCTGCTTTGTCCTGGATGGTGTCGAGCTTCTTGAGTGTTGTTGGAGCTGCACCCATCCAGGCAAGTGGAGAGTATTCCATCACACTCTTGACTTGTGCCTTGTAGATGGCGGACAGGCTTTGGGGAGTCAGGAGGTGAGTTACTCGCCTCAGGATTCCGAGCCTCTGACCTGCTCTTGTAGCCACGGTATTTATATGGCTACTCCAGTTCAGTTTCTGGTCAATGGTAGCCCCTAGGATGTTGATAGAGGGGGATTCAGCGATGGTAATGCCGTTGAATGTCAAGGGGAGATGGTTAGATTCTCTCTTGTTGGAGATGGTCATTGCCTGGCACTTGTGTGACGCGAATGTTACTTGCCACTTATCAGCCCAAGCCTGGATATTGTCCAGGTCTTGCGGCATTTCTACACGGATTGCTTCAGTATCTGAGGAGTCACAAATGGTGCCGAACATTGTGCAATCATCAGCGAACATCCCCACTTCTGACCTTATGATTGAAGGAAGGTCATTGATGAAGCAGCTGAAGATGGTTGGGCCTAGGACACTACCCTGAGGAACTCCTGCAGTGATGTCCTGGAGCTGAAATAATTGACCTCCATTGTGCGAGGTATGACTCCAGCCAACGGAGGGTTTTCCCCCTGATTCCCATTGACCTCAATTTTGCTAGGGCTCTTTGATGCCATACCCGGTCAAATGCCGCCTTGATGTCAAGGGCAGTCTCTCTCACCTCACCTCTTGAGTTCAGCTCTTCTGTCCATGTTTGAACCAAGGCTGTGATGAGGTCAGGAGCTGAGTGGCCCTGGCGGAACCCAGACTGAGTGTCACTGAGCAGGTTATTGCTAAGCAAGTGCCGCTTGATGGCACTGTTGATGACACCTTCCATCACTTTACTGATGATTGAGAGTAGGCTGATGGGGCGGTAATTGGCTGGGTTGGACTTGTCCTGCTTTTTGTGTACGGGACATACCTGGGCAATTTTCCACATTGCAGGGTAGATGCCAGTGTTGTAGCTGTACTGGAACAACTTGGCTAGGGGCACAGCAAGTTCTGGAGTACAGGTCTTCAGTACTATTGGCGGAATATTGTCAGGGCCCATAGCTTTTGCAGTATCCAGTGCCTTCAGTCGTTTCTTGATATCACGCGGAGTGAATAGAATTGGCTGAAGTCTGGCATCTGTGATGCTGGGGACTTCAGGAGGAGGCCGAGATGGATCATCAACTCGGCACTTCTGGCTGAAGATTGTTGCAAATGCTTCAGCCTTATCTTTCGCACTGATGTGCTGGGCTCCCACATCATTGAGGATGGGGATATTTGTGGAGCCACCTCCTCCAGTTAGTTGTTTAATTGTCCACCACCATTCACGGCTGGATGTGGCAGGACTGCAGAGCTTAGATCTGAGCCGTTGGTTATAGGATCGCTTAGCTCTGTCTATCGCATGCTGCTTACGCAGTTTGGCATGCAGATAGTCCTGGGTTGTAGCTTCACCAGGTTGACACCTCATTTTGAGGTATGCCTGCTGCTGCTCCTGGCATGCCCTCCTGCACTCTTCATTGAACCAGGGTTGGTCTCTTGGCTTGATGGTAATCGTAGAGCGGGGGATATGCCGGGCCATGAGGTTACATATTGTGGTTGAGTACAATTCTGCCGCTGCTGATGGCCCACAGCGCCTCATGGATGCCCAGTTTTGCATTGCTAGATCTGTTCAAAATCTATCCCATCTAGCACAGTGATAGTGCCACACAACACGATGGATGGTATCCTCAATGGGAAGGTGGGACGTCGTCTCCACAAGGACTGTGCGGTGGTCACTCCTACCAATACTGTCATGACCAGTGCTGCCATTTTGGACATCACCGCTCCAGCTAATGCCTCCTTTTAAACATGCACAGCTGACCATGCATTCGACAGCAGGAAGGCCACTCAACCAGTGCTATTTAAAGAAATTATCAACAATTTTCAGGTTAGTTGCTGATTACTTTCCACTGGCTCTGCTTGAGTTTGTGGAAGTGCTGGGGATTTTAAGGAGTTGGTTACAATTGCTGACATCTGCGAGGAGTGGTACTGCACATGGGGAAGGCTTTCATTGTGACTGTAAGTGCTGTGGACACTTGCTCCCAAACATGGGCACTATAGTTGCAAACCAATTTGGACTGTAACACGAGAGGGAGATGGAGCAGAGGCAGCAAATAAGTGGACAAGCTGCTCACAGGGGATTGGAGGAGGAGGAGAAGGGCTCTCTACAGGAAGCCTTACCCACCCAAGGTCTTCCGGTCGCGGTTCTCTGACCTCCTCCTAAACCTGGAGAAGTGTGTGCATCTGCGCTTCAGGAAGGAGGTGCTCACGTAATACTGCCACCTCTTGGAACCAGACCTGCAGCTCCAGAGCAGGCTGAGGACAGTGCTGCCAGTGGCTGTGAAGGTGACTGTGGCCCACAATTGCTTTGCGTTGGATCCTTCCAGGCTGGAGCAGGCGACATATCTAACATCTCCCAGTTTTCCATCCACTGCTGCATGCTCTATATACCAGGAGAGGGGAGTTGATTGTGTTCTCTTTAAACAGAGAGAAGTGGGAAAAGCAGCATGTGACTTTATCAGGCTTCCCTATGGTGCAGGGTGCCGTCAGCTACACACTCGTGGCATTGTGGGCGCTCTATCTCAATGCTGAGATGTACCGCAACCGCAAAGGTTACCACTCACTCAATGTGCAGTTTGTGTGCGACCATGCTCAGCACATCATGTTGTTGAATGCCCAATATCATGGCAGCAGCCATCATGCTTTCATTCTGTGCCAGTCTGCTATTCCCTCAATCATTCAGTCACCAAGCCAAAGTAGAGGGTGGTCGCTCAGTAACAATGTCTATCCACTCTACACCTGACTCCATGCCACACATGTGGCCAGCATGCATATAATGAGAGCCCTGCTGCCACAAGAAACATCATCAAGCAGACGATTGGGATGCTGAAGCCACAGTTCTGCTGCTTCAATGGAGGAGCCCTGCAGTATTCACTGGAGCGGGTGTCCCAATTCATGGTAGTCTGTTGCTTCCTCCATTAGCTGGCCATCATGAGGGCCTAGCCCTTGCCACCACAGATTCAGTGAGCACCTCTGGAGGAGGAAGAGGAGGAGAAAAAGAGGAGGCAGTAGGTACATATACCTTATAGCTGGACTGTCCATGAGCTCCTCATCCCAGTGCACAGTCCCAGTCAACACAAACCCAAATCCCCATTGTACAACCGTCCCAGATCTTACCAACCCTCTGTTATGGTATCACAATGTCCTCTTGGAAAAGCCCTCACAAATCAATCATTCCATACCAACTTATCCAACAAACCACCCATTATTCCATATGATATTCAACTAGTCACCCTTGTGCTTTCCATTAGTGCCCATCTTCCGGGTGCCTTTGCTGTCCTAGTGTTCCGACGCGGTGCTACCCCAGTGGCTGCAGCATGACTGATGGAAGGCTGCTGACTTTCACCAGGGGAGACTCTAGATGGCCTTGCAGGACAACCTCGAGCAACTGTGGGCTAAAAGGACCTGGCTTTGTGCTGCAGCACCTCATCATGGGCAGCAGCAGTCCGGGCTGACTGGCTGACAGGTAATTGTAGGGCCACTGGTGGAGTGGCAGAGATGGGTGTATGAATGCTATCATCCTGAGAGAGGAGAGTAGGGTCTTGCATGACAGAATCACTGCCACACACTGGGGTGGCACTTCAGCAATGCTCGTAATCTGCTGCAGCACAGACTGTTGCGTTACTGTGGGACACTGCAAATCCCTTTGAGCACTGTACCCACAGCCATGATGGCAGCAGTTTGAGTTTGCATGGCAACAAACTGAGATTTCATGACTTTATTCTGAGTCTCCACTTTAAAACTCAGCCGTAGGGTGGTTTCTGCTCATCCTGGAAAGGGAACTGAAACATTGGCCATCAGGCACTGCATCATGATTGGGTCTGCAAATGTTCTCATCGAGTTGGCCACCATTTCCATGCTGGAAAGGATGGGCTCCAAGCTCTGCACAAAGTCCTGTGCCAAGTTGGAGTCAGACTCCTCTAAGTTCCTTGTCAATGGCAACAGATTTGCTGGCAGGCTTCCCAATCCACCAAGCATTTCTGTGTGCATGCCCATCAGCCTTTTTCTTTCCATTGCCCCATCGACATCCTCATCTGAGTGTTCTGCAGCAGAACTCATGTGCAACCTCACCCTCCAGGGAGCTGGCATCTGCCCCATTCTTGCCCTCTGCCCTGGCTGCAAGCCACTCATGCCTGGTGGCTCACCACGTGCAGATCCCATCTCTCTGCTATCCTCTGAAGTGCACACAGTGCTAGTATTTGAGTTGATGGCTGCAAGTGTGAGATCGAGTGACAGTGTTTCTTCATCATCAGTGTCCTGCTCTGAGGCCTCAGTGCCGCCACGCAAAGGCAGCCATGGGGAGTGTTGAACGAATGCAGGAAGGGGAACAGGTGGGTGCAGCAGATATTGCCCAACAGCAGTGCAGCTCTCGAGGCAAAGGTGGGTGCAGAGCTGGGGGCAGTCCTCACAGCAAGGGTGGGCAGTCCTCATGGCAAGGGTGGGTGCAGAGGGTGTGCAGCCCTCATGGCATGGATGAGCTTTGTCTTGGGTGTTGGGCTCTCTACAAGTGTGGGTGCTGAGGGGCATTAGCCTGTGTTCATAGGGGAGTGGCAAGGGAAAGGTTCCAAAGGTAAGATCCTCAATTTCCAGAGACAGCCCATTGGAGGGGGAGTGACCAGCTGGCATAGGTCTTATACACCAAGTCTTTGTAGACCCCTGGGCTGCACAGCTGACACTTAGAGGGAAGAAGGACCAGGCAGTTCCTGGGCGAGTTGGTGAAGATCATCGAGGAGAGCGACAGCAGCCGACTGCACCAAGAAGGACCTATCCATGGCAGAAAGTGTACCAGACTCGCAACAGTTTCCTTCAAATGTCCGAGCGGCAGTGTCAACGAAGACCGAGGCTCTCCAGGGTGGCCGTCACCGACTTATGCACCGTGCTGCAAGACGAGTTGTAACTTATGGGATTCGGGGGTCACCCTTTTTCAGTGGCCCTGAAGATCACTGTGACACTCAATTTTATGCATCTGGATCTTCCCAGGGATCCACATGTGTGTGGTCTCTCAAGCAGAAGCCCACCACTGCATCAATGCCCTGTTCAAGAGGTCCAGTAACTATGTGCTCTACCGGACTGACTCTGACAGTCAGGCCAAGAGGTCAATTGGATTTGGGGACATCGCTGGATTCCCCCTGGTAGAAGGTATGATAGATTGCATGTATGTGGCCATCAAGGTTCTAACGGACTAGCCAGCTGCCTTCATTCACGGGAAGCATTTTCTTTCCATCAATTTGTCTGCGACCACCGAAAATGTTGCCTGCAGGTGTGTTCCCACTTTCTGAGAAGCAGCCATAACACCGACATACTTCAACAGTGCCACAGCTTTTCAGGCCCCCCCGCTCACCTTCATGGATGGATTCTCGGGGACAAGGGCTACCCATTTGAAGACATAGCTACTCATGTCTGTGAGGAACTCTCGCAATGCAGCAGAGGAGAGGTACAATGCTTGCCAAGGCTCCACCCAAGCAACCATCGAGCAGGACATTGGGCCATAGGCCACCAAACTAGTGAGAAAGATATAGAGGAGCAGATTTGCAGGGATATTTCAGAGACGTGCAAGAACTATAGAGTAGTGACAATGGGGACTTTGGTTATTCTAATGTGTAAAGGGCAGAGGGGGAGAAGTGTTTCTGAAGTGCATTCAGGAGAATTTTCTAGATCAGCATATTTCCTGCCCAACAAGGAAGATTGCATTGCTGTATCTGGTTCTGGGGAATGAGGTGGGCCAAGTGGATCAAGGGGAACATTTAGGGAACCGTGGTAGTAGTATCATAAGGTTTAGATTAGCTATGAAAAAGCACAATCTAGAGTAAAAATATTTAGTTGGAGGAGAGCCAAAGTCAGTGGGGTGAGAACGAACCTGTCTCAGTTAAATTGGGATGAAAGATTAGCAGACAAAACTGTAACAGAACAATGAGCTGTCTGTAATCTCCCTGCAAATCAGCTCCTCTATATCTTTCCCACTAGTTAGCTGGCCTATATAATACATCCAGTTGTGTACTCGCACACCTATTGTTTCTTAACTCTAACCGAATATATTCTGCCCTTGACCCTTCTAGGACATCTTCTCTCTCCAGTACTATAATATTCTTCTTAATCAATGCTGCTGCCCCTCCTCCTTTCTTTCCTTCCCTATCTTTCCTGAGCACCTTGTATCCAGGAATATTGAGTTCCCAGTCGTACCCTTTTTTGAGTCATGTCTCTGATATTGCCATAACATCATAGTCTCTGCTGAAAATTTCTATGATTCAATTGTTAGCTTTTTGTATTCACCATCTGATTTGTAACCTAGTGGACATTTGCTCACCCTTTATAGAACCCATCTCATGTGACAAAAATCTATGCTGATAATTCTACAAATATGAGTTGGTGCATTATAATACGACAGCAATGCTGGGATGCGCCATGGCAACGCTTGGAGCAAGAAATGTTCATGTCTTTTGGATGACTAACATTATTATGATCTATGGGGGAAGGGTAATAGGGCAAATTAAAAAATTGAAATGGGTGCTTTGTCTCATATCATAAATTGCACAGCATTAACTGAATTAGTCAAATGGTCAAATTCAAATTTCAAGTTTAGAAAAATAAATTCTAATCTTCAGTTGGCACCACTATGTTGTTTTAGATTTAAGATTGTCAGTCAGGCTCGCAGTGTGGCGCATTTGCGTGTACTAGAAGCTACATATATTAATATACAGGGCCTTGTTCTTTGCAAACAGAAAGAACATGTATACACATTGCGCCTGTTTCAGCTAAACAAAACAAGTGACAGCCATTCGCTGGTTCATTCCTCAGGGATGATTTCGCTGGTTCATTGACCAATCAGAGTCAAGCTGCCTGGTTTAAATGTCAAACAAGCTTGGCAGTTAACTGTCAGGCACCATAAACTGATGCATTCTCCATGGCAATGCCTCTACCAATCAGAGTCTACTTGCCAACAAATCAGCACTCTCTTTTCATACAGTATAAATTTGTTGTTTCTCTTACATTGGTAGTCTTATGAAATGTCCTGATGGGTGCAAGACAAAATAACTTCAACAAAATGTCTCTATTTTCAACAATATCCAATGATAATCAAAACATAAAAAGATTTACTGCACAGAAGGAGACCATTTGGCCCATCGTGTCCATGCTGACGACAAAAGAGTTATCCATCCTAATCCCACTTTCCAGCTCTTAGTCCTGTAGGTTACAACACCTCAAGTACATTTCCAAGTGTTTTTTAAATGCATTGAGGTTTTATGTCTCTACCAACCTTCTAGGCTGTGAGTTCCAAACCCCCACCACCCTCTGGGGGAAACAATTACTCCTCAACTGCCCTCTAATCCTTCTACCAATTACTTTAAATCTATGCCCCCACCCCACCCCCCCCCCCCCTCCCCCGACTTGATTGACCTGGCTGTTAATGGAAATAGGTCCTTCCTATTCACTCTATCTAAGCCACTCATAATTTTATACACCTCAATTAAATCTACCCCCAGCTGTCTTGGTTCCAAAGAAAACAACCCCAGACTATGTAATTTTTCCTCATAACTAAAATTCTCCATTCCTGGCCACATCCTTGTTAATCTCTTCTGGACCCTCTCTAGTGTGATCACATCCTTCCTGTAATGCAATGGCCAGAACTGTATGTAGCACTCTAGCTGTAGTCTAACGAGTGTCTTATATGGTAGTAGAATAACCTCCCTGCTGTTATACTCCATGTCTTAGATAATAAAGGAAAATATCCTGTATGCCTTCTTAACCATCTTATCTACCTGTCCTGCTATCTTTGGGGATATGTAAACATACACTCCAAGGTCCCTCTGTTCTTCTACACTTCATAGAATCTCACCATTTATTGTTTTCCCTTGCCTTGTTCTATATGTATCTATTTGTCATAGTATGCTTTCCATGTAGTTCTGTTCTGGCACTCCACTAACATTTCCCTATGGCAGAATCAATCTAAGTAGAAGGGGGTTCTCTAACATACTAGTTCAAATTATTTGCCATTTATACAGCTTGTTAGTTCATTTCCTAAAATTGACAACACACACAAGTATGATTTATATGGAATGGGATTCCCGCTGCACAGAAAAACCATTTTAAACATTAGCTTTCCACTTTGACGTGAAAAAGTTGGATGAAAGCTATAGGATAGGACTAGTGGTCAATGTGGATTGTGCACAGATTTAATCCATACATCTGTGCCTGGAAAACCCTTCTTTAGTGAAACGAGAGTTACCATAGTCATAAAAAAAATTCTTTGTTTCAGATGATTTATAATGAAAACTATGTATTTTGAAAGCTGAAAAGTTTATTTAATAATAAAGGGATTGAAAATGATTCCCTTTTCCCATGGCCTGTCATTCAGACAATACTTAGTAAGTTGAGGTCTCACATAAGGCTCTCAGATTCATTTCTCACTGGAAACCTTGAACTAGCCAGGATTATTGGCTGCATTATGTTCACCAAAATTAACTCATTGACTAAAACTCTAGGGTGAAAAGGTTATGTGAAAACTTGCACTCAAAGTGTATTGTGCACAGCTTTCAAACATCATGAGGCAAACTTTCTGATGTAAATCAAAACTGGTAATTATCCTGCACTGACATAATCAGTGCTATAGTAAATCAGAAAACTTCTTGAACATGCTTTAGCTGACCTAATTTCCTTCATGGAATTTATTGCCTGCAGTGCGAAAGTATGCTACACAAGGAAAACCCTGGAACCATTTCAGAAACACATTACTGAGGTGCTGAAGGGACTGTAAGTTTTTTCTAGATGAATGAGCGGGACATCAGGCTTCTAAGTCCGAGAGAGATTCAGTTTTAGGTGACAAAGCAATTCCTGCTGCTGTTTGACATTTCCAGCAAGTATAAAAAATGAGAAAATTGTTTGAATGTGTGTGTGGATGTCAGGTTTGGGGGCAGCAGGGTGAGGTTGTGGTACTATCAGCCAGCCCCTGCATCTACATGGCTGAGTAGCACCCTGGCCAACCACTGCCACTCAGAAGTAGTGGAAAATCGGAAATCTTTGGGTTGTGTTTTCAACTTCGATAACTCCATTTTCTGGGTCTGTTAAAAGTTCTTCAGTGTGAATTCAACAACAACAAATAAAATAAAATAAAATAAAATTTAAAAACTTGCATTTGAACAGAACTTTTATCATTGGAAAACATCGCAAGGCAGTGCACAGAGGCATAAATCAAAAAATGGATGCTGAGCCAAAGAAAGGTTTTTGAAAAAAGTCAACCATAGTCAAAATAACCTGTATTTTAAAAAAGAATACAAATCTGAAAATGCTGAAAATCAAAAAATTAGACAAAAATAAAAGAGGGCTGAATAAAAGCTTGGCCAACAGATGGGTTTCAAGGAGAAGCGGCAGTTGGAGGGATTAGGGAAGGAATTACAGATCTTGAAGGCAAGCTGGCAATGGTGGGGTAAAGGTAGATGAGGATGGACAAGAGGCCAGAATCAGAACAATGAAAAATTCAAGCTGGAGGGATTTACATAGACAGGGAGGTACAAGGCAATGAAGAGATTTAAACAATGGGATGAAAAGTTGAGGCACTGGGGGGTAGTGGCGGCAGGAGTAATGCAGGAGCAAATAGACCTGGGAGTCCAAATATACATTAGTGGAGACGAACCCCTCAAAGGGTAAACGCTGAAACAATGGGACCCGAGAGAGATTGGAATTTGTAGACTTGATCTAATTAGTGCAAAAAAGAGAATACACTGGGCTATCATATGAAAGACCCTCCATCTGCAGTTTCTGCTCTCTACAGTAGACAAGCATCTGAGTTTGACCAGTGTAGGCATTAGGTATGGCTAGTGATATAATAATGGATGAGTCACCCGAGATCCCTGGCTTCCCTAATTTGGTCTTCATTCTATTTCTTGAAATCCTGTAAGCAATCACCATAGCTGGCAATTGAATGGCAGCAATAATTGGTGACCAATGCATAGTCATAGAGAATCACAGAGTCATTATGGCACAGAAAGAGGCCATTCAGCCCATTGAGTCCATGCCAGCTCTCTGTAGAGCCATCCAATCAATCCTATTCCCCCAATCTATGCCTGCAGCCATGCAAGTTTATTTCCCTCAAATGCCTATCCAATTTCCTTTTGAAATCATTGATCCTCTTCACTTCCACCAGCCTCATCAGCAGCGAGTTCCAGGTCATTACCACTGTGTAAAGAGGTTTTTCCTCACATCCCCCTTTACCTCTTACCCAAAACCTTAAGCCTGTGTCCCCTAATTCTTGTACCAGCAGCTAATGGGAACAACTTTTCTTTGTCTACAATCTCTAAACCTGTCATGATCTTGAATACCTCTATCAAATCTCCCCCACAACCGCCTTGACTCCAGAAAGAATAATCCCAGCGTCTCCAACCTAACCTTGTAGCTAAAATGCAGCTATATAGATGAGAACCTTGCTACCTATATGCATTAATTTCTGCTTAATGCATAATGGAGATGAGATGAAAGAAACAGGAATTTTAAATGAACCACTGCTGCCTGTTGATCTGCCCTTGTAATGATGCTGTTGTGTTGCTTTGAAAGAGAGCACAGTGTTAGTAGGCAACCAGGTCAGGTGCTTAGCACATGCACCAGGTGAGTGTGAGACCTTATAAGAGCCGAAGCTTCAGTTTCTCAGGCTGGTGCTCACAGTTTCCTTCACTGATAGGAACTTCAAAAACATGATGATGGCATTCCACATGTGTCAGACAGCCACAATGGAGGTCATAACCAGACACATTATGCTGTTGCATTGTCTTTTTAGTTGGCTACTTTCACCTGACTATCGATTTTGGATAATAGCACATTTTAATTTCCTGTTGTCATTCCATGTACCGACTGAGCTTGGTTGCTTTCTTATGAGAAACTCTAATCAAAAATACTTTTAACAATGGAGTTTAAGTAAACGAGCAGTGAATGTGTTAATATAATTTACAGAGGAATTATGGATGAGATTTTGTTCTTCCCCAGGTGTTGGGTTCCGTGGCGGGGGAGGCCTGAAGATGGCTCTGGATGAGTCCAGCCATGGACCTCGACGCCGTGAGGGCCCGGCCCAGTCCTTCCAGCGGCGGCGAGGCTCCGTGACGGCTGCCCCGCCGCTGGGTGACGGGACCACAATTAACATATTCAAATAAATAAAATTATTCAAATTCAAATTCAAATTCAACCTGTGATCTTGAGGGCCCACCACGATCTTCGGCAGGGCGGCTGGCACTCCCACGCCTTCAGATCCCCGTCAAGAGGAAATGGGGTGCTACATTCGATGGGGAGGGGGGAGGAGATAAGTTTGTCAGTGTGATGGGGGGGGTGGGATGGGATCAAAGAAATGCAACGAGTGTCGGGAATAATAGGAAGAGTTGAAACTTAAACTTTGTGCAGCTTGGTGGGAAGGTCAGATGTAAAAGGTAAGTGTTTTGGGGGGAAAGGGCAAACAGTTATTGTAATTGTTATTGGGGGGTGGGAAAGGGGCATTAGAAATTTATTAATTTAATTTTGGGGATAGGACTTTAAAATTGGGTGGCAGCGTTGGCTGCCCTTTAATAAAGGTGTCAGCACCACTGCACAGGCAGCTGACGCCATTGCCAGAGATGGACAGCCCGTCCCCTCCACAAAATTAGGAGGTGGCTGGCCGGCTCGACTATTTAAATGAGCCACGCGCTTGAGATTGCGGTGGCTCCTTGGTGTGTGGCCCTTTTTTGAGCTCACCACTGAGATCGGTGGCGGGCTCTTACAATCCAGCCCTATAAATGCTACACAGAGCAATTTCACCCCATCATGTCTAATTAATATCATATATTTAATAGATTACAGTTACTTCCTTTCAGATGCACAGTTAATTGTTTTTGTATTCGTTTCATTGTCCTCATTCAGTTCACCAGGTGGTTCTCCAAAAATGTTCAGACCTTTGGGTACAATTATTTTCTGCTGCTGTAGAACTAATTTCAAAGTTGTAACTCTTCTACAATGCAACTACCACCTTCAAAGATGTTGGTTATCCATTTGAGAAAGGCTGTGGAACAGGGCACAGAAAATAATGGTCAGAGTCATAAGAGAATTGTTAAAATATAAATACATATTTCATAATAACTCATACCCCAACACTGAATTTTGGATTAAGGGGGTTAAGACATTGAACTATTCTGTGTTCATTTAAACACCCAAAAGTGAAATTCTATTTTATATTTCCATGTCTGTTTCAATATATGTATCTCATCCGCACACGATCTCCTGTCTGCTATCTCTCTGGCCCCATTCTATTCTACAGTTATAAAGTCTCGATTGATCTTAAGTCAGATTTATGCAGTGCAGAAAATGTCTTTAACTAATTTACAATCATAATAAACATATCCTATCATGAGGAAAAATCTGGAATAACTTTCAATTCACTTTTAATTTTTGTATCTTTGTGCTTTTATCAGCATATATTAATTTCCCACAAAATAATTTACCTGGGCCAGTTTTATAACTCCTTTCATTGAAAGGTTCAGTTCAATCACCTTAGTGTAGGAGTTCAGTCACTGAAATACTTTGATTACAACTATGACCAGTACTTATAGTAAAGATATATAAGCTAAGAAAAGGGGGAAAAGCTAATTTGATGTTAGAGAAATTTATCTTTTGCACTATTGTGTAATAGCCATGATACTAAAGAATGGCATAAGGACATTAGTGAGAAGGGATCTGGCCTCAGTTGGTCATGAAGTAGAATCAGTATGGGTGGAAATTAGGAATAGCAAGAATCAGAAAATACTGGTGGGAGTAGTTTATAGGCATCCAAACAGTAGTTATACTGTTGGACAGAGCATTAAACAAGAAATTATTGGAGTTTATAACAAAGGCAATGTAATATTTGTGGGGGACTTTAATCTTCATATAGACTGGGACAATGAAATTGGCAAGAGTGGTCTTGAAGATGAGCTTGTAGAATGTTTTCAGCACAGTTTCTTAGATCAATACATTGTGGAACCGACTAGAGATAAAGCTATCTTCGGTCAAGTCTTATGTAATGGCGCAGGGTTAATTAGTAATGCCATAGTAAAGATCCATTGGGAAATAGTGATCATAATACTATTGAATTCCATGTTAAGTTTGAAAGTGACATACTCCAAGCATACAACAAGAATCTTAAACAAAGCCAATTAGGTATGAGGGGAGAACTGGCTAAGGTAAATTTGGTAAGTAGACTAAAAGGTATGGTGGTAAATGAACAGTGGGAAACCTTTAAAAAAATTCAAAATGTTCAGCAAAAATACATTACGATGAAAAACAAAAACTCAGCAAGGAAGACCCATCCATGGCTCACTCAGAAAGTTAAGGATAGTATTAGCTTACTGTGTTGCAAAAAAGAGTAGCAAGTCTGAGGATTGGGAGTGTTTTAGAAACCAGCAAAGGGTCACCAAAATTTGATTTTAAAAAAAGGAAATAATAGAATATGAGAATAAACTAACCAGTAATATAAAAAGAGTGTAAGAGCTTTTGTAGGTATATAAAAAAAGAAGAGAGTAGCTAAGGTAAATGTTGGTCCCTTAGAAGCAGAGACAGGTGAAATTATCATGGGGAATGAGGAAATGGCAGAGGCATTGAACAAATATTTTGTATCTGTCTTTAAAGTAAAAGATACAGGTTTCATACAGGAAATAGAAGGTAACCTAGGGACTAACAAGAGTGAGGAAATTAAGGAAATTCATATCAGCAGAGGAAAAGTATTGGAGAAGCCTAAGGGAGTAAAATCTGTCAAATCCCCAGGACCTGATGGCCTACATCCTCAGGTTCTAAAAGAGATAGCTGCAGAGATAGTGGATGCGCTAGCTATGATTTTCCAAAATTCCTTAGATTCGGGAACGGTCCCATCAGATTGGAAGTTGGAAAATGTTACACAGCTTTTCAGGAAAGGAGGGAGAGAGAAAACAGGGAACTGCAGGCCAGCTAGCCTAACATCAGTCGTTGGGAAAATGCTGAAATCTATTATTAAGGAAGTCTTAACAATGCACTTAGAAAAGCACAGTATAATTAGAACAAGTCAACATGGTTTTACTAAAAGGAAATCCTGTTTGACAAATTTATGAGAGTCTTTTTGAGAATGTAACTAGTAGTGTAGATAAAGCGGAATCAGTAGATGTAGTATACCTGGATTTCCAAAAGACATTCGACAAGGTGCCACACAAAAGGTTAATAGGCCAGATAAGGGCTCATGGAGTTGGAGGTAACATATTAGCCTGGATAAAGGATTGGTTAATGGATAGGAAGCAAATAGTGGGCATAAACGGGGCATTTTCAAATTGACAGGCAATGAATTGTAGAGTGCCACAAAAATCAGTGCTGAGGACTCAACTATTTACAATCTATATTAATGACTTGGATGAAGAGACAGAGAGTAATGTATCTAAGTTTGCTGATGATACAAAGGTAGGTAGAAAGTTAAGCTGTGGGGAGGACACAGAGAGGCTGCAAAGAGATATAGTCAGGTTAAGCGAGTGGGCAACAAGATGGCAGATGGAGTATAAAGTAGGGAAGTGTGAAGTTATTCACTTTGGTGAATAGAAAAGCAGAATTTTTTTTAAAAGTTGTGAAACTTGTAAATGTTGATTTTCAAAGAAACTTGGGTGTGCTTGTACAAGGAATACAGAAAGTTAGTATGCAGGTACAGCAAGCAATTAGGAAGGCAAATGGCATGTTGACCTTTATTGCAAGGGGTTTGGAGTACAGGAATAAAGAAGTCTTACTACAAGTGTACAGGGTTTTGCTAAGACCACATTTGGAGTACTGTGTGCAGTTTTGGTCTTCACATTTAAGAAAAGTGGCACTTGATATACTTTAATTATTTTTGAGTGATGCTTTTTTGGATCAGTTCCCTTGTAAAAATATATTTATATTACTTACAAGCTAAAATTTTAATACTCAGAAATTATCTTTCCTGCAAGCTTTTGAGGTGATAAATGTGTTATATGCCCCAGAGTGGGTTCCGAAGTGGGGTGGGGGGGGCCCTATCGGTTCCCCATCGCAACGCAATTTTAACGGCCACAAGGGCCTCTTCCTGCTACCACTGGCAATTAACCAGCAGCAGGTTGGGTGGGGGGGGGGGGGGGGGGGGGGGGTGGGTGGGGACCTCACTGTGGGTATGGTGGGGGTTCTCCTTTGTGGGCAATCTGTGGCCCACAGAGGGGACCTGTCTGGAAAACCTGCATCTCCCTGAATCCCCCACCCCCACCCTCGTCGCGGGCTACCATTCTGACCCCAGCGACTACCCCCTCACTCACCTTGGATCCACGCTCCAGCACTGGGCCTGGGTCCCAGGCCTCTTGCAGTACTGGCAGTGGTCATTGCACCCAGTATAGCTGCCCATACTACTGAGCTACTGACCCTGTCATTGGCTGACAGCTCTTGGAGGCAGGATCCCCACTTTAAAGGTACGGGTATCTGGTGCCAGGTCGTTAATTGGGCCGGTGCCATAAAATCATTCTGGGTGGAGGGGCTCCAGCTGACCGAGGCGGCATTCTCCCCACCCTTTTGGCCCAGTGCCGGGAGTACTATCGTGGGCACAAACTTCAGCCCATTGTCTGCAGCAAGCGCTTTCAGCTCTGGTGTGCCATGATTGGAGGCGGAGTAAAACTCCATCTACTCTCTGCCACAATGTTGTGCCTCCACTCCACCTATAAAAGAAGATTCCTTGAAGATAAGGGGCTGGATTTTCATTACAGAGGTGGGTCAGAAACACGCCTCCGGTCGGAAACTGATTCAGATTGCAATTTTCAAATGGATGAGCCCTTAATTGGTATTGCTAAAAGCCAGTGGGCCCTTGAAGGGAGGCGAATCAGATCAAGTGTGGGGCTCATGTAGACTCGTATGGCAGCCATCACTGAGGTTACTGGTTGTCCTGAGGGAGAGAGCTGCCTTCCACAGCACCAGAGGGAAGTGAGGTGTCACAGGGCAGAGGTGGGCTGGCACTACGGGCAGGACAGAGCCTCGTTTCAACGCTGCCCACCTTGATCTAATGCTGGAGGCTGTGCGGGAGAGGAGGGAGGTCCTCTTCCCAGAGGGTGGCAGGCAAAGGCCACCATTTCGTGCAGCAGGGGCACCTCCCTGTTCAGTGTTATTCCTCTCCGCCTCCTCTTCGCCCTCCTTTTTTACCTCCTGCTCCTCCCTCAATGAGCTGTCTCTTTCCAGGGCCTCAATGTCCTCAAGGTCCACACTCTCTGAAGGACAGAGAGTGCAGTAGACGCCCTCAATGACCAAGCCCCTTCTAGGAAGGTATTGGAAGGCACCACCCAACTGATCTCGGCACCGGAATCACTTCTTGATGGCCTGCTCAATGGTTGACCTGCTGAACAGGTGGCATTGGTTGTATTGCCTCTGTGTGGAGCTCCTCTTCAAGGGATTTCTCTTTTCTCCTTGGAACTATCCACACACGTTGGGGAATGGAGTGAAGATCCAAGGCAGCCTGGGCTGGTGGAGGATGAACGAATCATGGCAGCTGCCAGGAAAGTGAGTGCACACATGGAGGAAGCTCTTGTTGAGGCCGAAGACCAGATAGGCATTGAGTGAATGGAAGCCCTTCCTGTTGGTGGACCTCACTGGCCAGTCATTGGGTGCCTTGATGGCCACATCAATGATGTCCTGCACCTGGGAGAATCCAGCGATAGAGGCAAAACCCAATGATGCCCTCTGTGCTGGTGCAGGCCCATCTGTGTCAAAGTGGATGCAGTCCCCCGACCTCCGGAATATGGAATCCATGATCTGCCTGATATTATGATGAGCTGCTGACTGTGAAATGCCATTCAGATCCGCAGAAGATCCCTGGAATAAACCAGTTGCATAGAAGTTCAGGGCGATGGTGACCTTGATGGGTGCAGGTAAGGGACTGACATGGGGGCCGTGAGGCCTCAGGTCATTTTGTATCAGAGCACAATTGTCCGAAATCACCTGCCTGGATAGTCACTGGAACTCAGCCATTTGCAGGTGGCTGACTCTTAGGCGGTAGACCTGATATCTTGGCTAACGCCTGCTTCCCCTTGCAGCCCCCACTGTGCTCCTCTGGCCTCCTGCTGTCCAGGAGGTTGCATCTACTGAAGCTCATCCTGGCTGCTCTGTCCAATCTCAGAGTAGCCTGTTTCCATATGAACTCCCTCACCTGTGCGTTTGTGCCTAACCAAGCCTTTCTCTGCTAACCCCAGCTGCCCCTGTGATGCCAGTGGGCTCATGACCCTCTCCAGATTCCTGCCACTCACTGCTGAGAAAAGCAAGTCT
Organism: Heterodontus francisci; assembly: GCF_036365525.1. Classification (NCBI taxonomy): domain Eukaryota; kingdom Metazoa; phylum Chordata; class Chondrichthyes; order Heterodontiformes; family Heterodontidae; genus Heterodontus; species Heterodontus francisci. The sequence continues at coordinate 119,361,948 of NC_090371.1, forward strand.
TCCAGCTCCAGCCAAGGCTACTCTGTGGCACCTTTGGAGCAGCTTAGATTTATTTTATGTCTCTGCATCATTTTAATCAGCCCTTCCCATAGCCCTCATGGTTCCCCCATGGTGTTCACATCTCCTACACCTTGCCAAGTTCCCCACATGGCGTTGTCCCCATTCCCTACCTTTAAAAATCCCAAACTGCTGCTGACTAGTCTGTTACTGGGCTGCATAATGAGATCAACAGGCATTTAATTGGAGGTGGACAGGGTTGCTGTCTGCTCCCTTCTGGCGTCCCTTTAAAAATGGTGTCGCGTTCCTGAGGCAACGGGACCCAGTGCCATTCTCCGAGAACGCAATCTTTAAATCACACTCGCACCCGCACCTGCATTCAGTGGGCTTTGAAAAACCAGCCCAAGGTTTTTAATGTTTCAGTTCCTATAGAAACCATTCTATGAGCTTTTTGAATAAGATTACCAGTTAATATCAAATTAAGGGCAGTCCTTATCCAGCAGCAGTAAGATTGAGCCTACCCAAGCTTATTTTACAGAGGCTTACAACAAGGAGGAAGATGAGATATTCATCTCAATAATATGAACCCTGACCCCAGTGATGAATGCTCAGTGCAATACCAGCTCCAATAATTTTAAACCCTAATCACAGATGAATCGATCAGTTTCCATAAAGTATCGTTAAGCTTATTTTCCTCCTTTTTTATTAAATTTATGGTTGTTGTTTTACCAATGTGGTAAATCATGCAATTTATTTTAAGTGTCAGTATTGACTTTCTTAATTTTGAAAATTGGAGACAGTTAAGCTACTTTTGAATTCAGGAGCAAAATGGCTTGGCATTAAAAGAGTTATCATGATATACGAATTTGATTTTTTCAATGGTAGGTGCATTATCAGTTTAGAATAATATATATTAAATGCTATATTTTTAGAGACTGTTTCACAAAGTCTGATATCAGAATAATTTCCAGTTTTTTTAACTAACAATTAGCCCCGAGGTAGCTCCGTATCACATTCATTTAGATCATTTCCAACAATATTCATTCACAGGATTTCACTACAAACAAAATCCTTAGTCTAAAGACGTTAAAACATTTACCACATACTAAATCCTACAGTATTCTTTATATAATATAGAGAGGCGGAGTTTAAAAAGCAGGGCCGGTAAGGGACCAGAGGCAGAGCAGTGGGGTTTATAGAGCGGGGCCTGTGAGGGAGCAAAGCCAGAGCAGTGGAGTTCAAAAGAGCAGAGCCTGTGAAGGAGCAGAGCCAGAGCAGTGGATTTTGAATGAGCGGGGTCTGTGAGGGAGCAGAGGCAGAGCAGTGGAGTTTATAAGAACGGGGCCTGTGAGGGAGGAGAGGCAGAGCAGTGGAGTTTAAAAGAGCGGGGCCTGTGAGGGAGGAGATGCAGAGAAGTGGAGTTTATAAGAGCGGGGCCTGTGAGGGAACAGAGGCAGAGCAGTGGAGTTTGAAAGAGCGGGGCCTGTGAGGGTGGAGAGGCAGAGCAGTGGAGTTTAAAAGAGCGGGACCTGTGAGGGAGGAGAGGCAGAGCAGTGGAGTTTATAACAGCGGGGCCTGTGAGGGAGCAGAGGCAGAGCAATGGAGTTTGAAAGAGTGGGGCCTGTGAGGGAGGAGATGCAGAGAAGTGGAGTTTATAAGAGCGGGGCCTGTGAGGGTGGAGAGGCAGAACAGTGGAGTTTAAAAGAGCGGGGCCTGTGAGTGAGGAGAGGCAGAGCAGTGGAGTTTATAACAGCGGGGCCTATGAGGGAACAGAGGCAGAGCAGTGGAGTTTAAAAGAGCGGGGCCTGTGAGGGAGCAGAGGCAGAGCAATGGAGTTTGAAGGAGTGGGGCCTGTGAGGGAACAGAGGCAGTGTAGTGGAGTTTAAAAGAGCGGGACCTGTGAGGGTGGAGAGGCAGAACAGTGGTGTTTAAAAGAGCGGGGCCTATGAGGGAACAGAGGCAGAGCAGTGGAGTTTAAAAGAGCGGGGCCTGTGAGGGAGCAGAGGCAGAGCAATGGAGTTTGAAAGAGTGGGGCCTGTGAGGGAGGAGAGGCAGAGCAGTGGGGTTTATAAGAGCGGGGCCTGTGAGGGTGGAGAGGCAGAGCAGTGGAGTTTAAAAGAGCAGGGCCTATGAGGGAACAGAGGCAGAGCAGTGGAGTTTATAAGAGCGGGGCCTGTGAGTGAGGAGAGGCAGAGCAGTGGAGTTTATAAGAGCAGGGCCTGTGAGGGAGCAGAGGCAGAGCAATGGAGTTTGAAAGAGTGGGGCCTGTGAGGGAGGAGCGGCAGAGAAGTGGAGTTTATTAGAGCAGGGCCAGTGAGGGAGCAGAGGCAGAGCAGTGGAATTTAAAAGAGCGGGGCCTGCGAGGGTGCAGAGCCAGAGCAATGGAGTTTGAAAGAGTGGGGCCTGTGAGGGAGCAGAGGCAGAGCAGTGGAGTTTAAAGAAGCAGGGCCGGTGAGGGAGCAGAGGCACAGTAGGTGGGTTTAAAATAGCAGGCCCGGGAGGGGAGCCATACCAGCGTGGCAGAGTTTAAAAGAGCGGATCCTGTGAGGGAGCAGAGCCAGAGCAGTGGAGTTTAAAAATGTGGGGCCAGTGAGGGAGCAGTGCCAGTGTGGGGGAGTTTAAAAGAGAGGGCCGGTGAGAGATAGTGCTTGGGATCTGAGCTGACTGACAGCATACTAAAGAAAATCAAGTATGACGTCAGTGGGAAGCAGGTAAGTTGTTGGTTGGTGAGTATTTGTGTCACTTTTTAAATTTATTTTATTATTTTCTCTCTCGAAACTCAGGTATTCATTAGTAGCCGCAAGGTTTATTAGTAGTAGCAAGGTCTATGATCTCGTAGATAGAGGAATGGCAGGGCTGCCCCTTGACCTCTGGAGTGCACATCCTGTGGGAGCTCCAGGACAATTCCTGTGTCCTGGATAACCATATGTGCAGGACATGTCATCAGTTGCAGCAGCTCAAGCTCTGGGTTTCAGAATTTGAGCAACAGCTGGTGGCACTGCGGTGCATTCATGAGGTTGAGAGATGTGGTCACCCCGCAGATTAAATGTATACAGGGAGGGAAGGATTGGGTGACCACCAGGCAGCCAGAAGAAACAATCAGATAGTACAGGAGTACCCTGAGTGTGTCCCCTCTCCAACAGGTATTCAGTTCTGAACACTGAGGAAAGTGATGGTTCAACCGGAGAGTCAGCCTGAGACAGGGCCATAGCACCACGGCTGACTCAGCTGCACAGGTGGACACAAAGAAGACTGGAAAAACAATAGTGATATGAGATTAAATATTGAGGGGAATTGACAGGCATTTCTATGGCTGCAGACATGAATCCGGGGTGATGTGTTGCCTTCCCTGGTACCAGGGTCAAGGATATCACTGAACGGCGGCAGAGCACCCTAAGGGGGGAGGGTGAACCGCCAGCAGTCATGGTCCACATTGGTACCAATGACATAGGTAGGAAAAGGGATATGGTCCTGCAGGCAGAGTTTAGGGAGCCAGGTAAGAAATTAGCAAGCAGGACCTCAAAAGTAGCAATCTCTGGATTACTCCCGGTACCATGTGCAAGTGAGTATAGAAATAGGAAGATAGAGCAGATGAATGCATGGCTGGAAAGATAATGCAAGAGCTAGGGCTTTAGATTCCTAGTGTACTGGAACCAGTTCCGGAGAAGGTGGGGCCTGTACAAGCCAGGTGGGTTGCACCTGAACAGAGCTGGGGCATATTCCCTTGCAGTGTGATTTACTAGTGCTACTGGGGAGGGTTTAAACTAACTTAGTAGGGGTTTGGGAACCAGGAGCAGGCAAAATGATAACTGAACAATGGGCTACCTTTAAAGAAGAGATAGTTCGGACACAGTTATTGTATATTCCAATGAAGGGGAAAGGTAGGGCAAACAAATCCAGAGCTCCCTGGATGATGAAAGAGACACAAACTAAGATGACGAGGAAGTATACTTATGACAGATGTTAAGAGGATAACCGAGAACCAGAAGGAAAGTGACAAGCAAATAAGAAAAGAAAAGAGACAGTATGGAAAGAAACTGGCAGCTAATATAAAAGGAAATCCTAAAGTCTTCTATGGGCATGTTAATAGTAAAAAGGTAGTGAAAGGAGGAATGGGGCCGATTACAGACCAAAAAGGGAATTTCCATATGGAGGCAGGTGGCATGGCTGAGGTATTATATGGAAACTTTGCATCTGTCTTTACCAAGGAAAAAGATGTTGTGCAGGTCATGGTAAAAGAGGAGGTAATTTAGACACTTGAAGGATTTAAAATTGATAAAGAGGAGGTATTGGAGGCTAGCTGTACTTAAAGTTGATAAGACGGGATGAGATGCATCCAAGGATACTAAGGGAAGTGAGAGTGGAAATTGCAGAGGCACTGGCCATAATTTTCCAGTCTTCCTTAGATTCCGGGATGATGCCAGAGGACTGGAGAATTGCAAATGTTACACCCTTGTTCAAAAAAGAATGTAAAGATAAGACCAGCAACTACAGGCCAGTCAGTTTAACCTCAGTGGTGGGGAAGCTTCTAGAAATGCGGGCTAATTAGGGAAAGCCAGTACGGATTTATGTAGGGCAAATCAAGTTTAATTAACTTGCTGGAGTTTTTTGGTGAGGTAACAGAGAAGGTTGATCAGGGCAATGCTGTTGATGTGGTGTAGATGGACTTTCAAAAAGCATTTGATACAGTGCCACACACAGACTTGTGAGCAAAGTTATAGCTCATGGAATAAAAGGGACGGTAGCAACATGGATACGAAATTGGCTGAGTGACGCGAAACAGAGTAGTGGTTAATGGATGTTTTTCATGCTGGAGAATGGTTTGTAGTGGCGTTCCCCAGGGGTCAGTATTGATGATATATATTGATGACCTAGACCTTGGTGGACAAAAATGTGCGATGATAAAAAAATTGAAAACATTGTGAACTTTGAGGAGGATAGTGTAGAACTTCAAAAGGACATAGACAGGTCGGTGAAATGTGCAGACGAGTAGCAGAGTAAATTTAGTGCAGAGGAGTGTGAAGTGATTCATTTTGGTAAGAAGAATGCGGAGGGACAACATAAAATAATGGGTGCAATTCTAAAGGTGGTGCAGGAGCAAAGGGAGCTGGATGTGTATGTGCATGAATCATTGAAGGTTGATAAAATAGTTGATCGAGCATATGGCATCCAAGGCTTCATTAATAGAGGCATAGAGTACAAAAGCAAGGAAGTTATGTTAAACTTGTGTAGAACAGTGGTTTGGCCTCAACTGGAGTATTGTGTCCAGTTTTGGGTGCCACACTTTAGGAAAGATGAGAAGGCATTGGAGAGAGTGCAGAAAAGGTTCACAAGAATGGTTCCAGGGATAACAGATTTAAGTTACGTGGTTAGACTGGAGAAGTTGGGACTGTTTTCTTTAGAGAAGAGAAGGTTGAGAGGAGATTTGATAGAGATATTCAAAATCATGAGGGTTATGGGCAGGGGAGATAGGGAAAAACTGTTCCCATTGGTGGAGGGATCGAGAACAAGACAGCATCGATTTCAAATAACCGGGAAAAACTTTTTCACGCAGTAAGTGTTTCGGATCTGGAATGCACTGCGTGAGAGTGCAGTTGAGGCAGAGGCAGGTTCAATTGAGGCATTCAGTGGGGAATTGGATTGTTATCTGAAAAGGAAGAAAGTGCAGGGTGGGGAGAAGACCGGGGAGTGGCACTAAGTAAGCTGGTCTTTCGGAGAGCCAGTGCACACATGATGGACCAAATGGCCTCCTTTTGTGCTGTAACAATTCGTTGATTCTGTGACATATGGAACAGGATTATGCTTATTGAACCCAAGTAGCAATGGGGCAAGCCTTCTGCCTGCCCCTTTAACTCCACCCCTATCTCAAGGTAAATTGGCTATCCATGGAAGCCAACCAACAAGATTCTCACTGCCAATAGGAATCCTGCCAGTGTCTGGTCATGGAATCCTGGCAATAGTGCAGCAGAACCATTAGCCCAGCACCAGAAGAGGCAGCTGGCATTTAAAGGAGGAGAGGAACCCTGAATCCCTCCATTCCTCTCCCTGGCAACTGTCTGAGGCTGAACCAGACTGTTCACAACCTTGGTATCATATCGGATCCCAAAAGGAGCTTCAAACCACATATCCAAGCCATTACTAAGACCGCCTATTTCCATCTTCAGAACATCGTCCATCTCCTCCCCACCTCAGCTCTTCTGCTGCTGAAACCCTTATCCATCCCATGCCTTTGTTGTCTCCAGACTTGACTAATCTAACACACTGCTGGCTGGCCTCCCACATTCTATCCTCCATAAACTTGAGGTAATCCAACACTCTGCTGCCTGTGTCCTAATTCGCACCAAATGCCGTTTACCCATCAACCCTGTGCTCAATGATCTATACTTGCTCTCAGTTAAACAATGCCTCGATTTTAAAATTCTCATCCATGTTTTCAAATCCTTCCAGGGCCTGGTGCCTCCAGGTCTCTGTAATTTCCTCCAGCCCTACAACCCTCCAAAATATCTGCACTCCTCTAACTCCAGCCTCTTGAGCAGCCCCGATTTTAATTCCTCCACCATTGGTGGCTGTGCCTTCAGCTGCCTTGGCCCTAAGCTCTGGAATTCCCTCCATAAACCTCTCTGCCTCTCTACCTCACTTTCCTCCTTTAATACACTCCTTAAACATAATAATGAAAAGCTAGAATTTAGGAAAAATAAATAGTAAAGCTATTTGGTTACTTTGCATCTGTCTTTATACAGAAGAAGGAGGAATAGGTGTCCAAGTCACATACCAAATTGCCAGGAATGGCAGAGAAAGACTTAGACAGGAAAAATGACAATGTTATAAAATGTTTAAAGGTAAATTTTACAATGCAAGGTTTCTGCTATGCAGGTAAATTGAATTGAAAGATCAGAAAGCAGATCCCATATAGTTATCGTCTTATCTATGACCCATAACCCAACAAGGTTTGATGGAGGCTCAAACAACTTAAGAAAACAATACCTGGTCCAGACAAATGGTATCCACCGTTATTTTACCAAATCTGCTAAATTCAAGTTCATTAATGTCCTTCAGGGGAGGAATTTTGGCATCCTTATCTGGTCTGGCCTACATGTGACTCCAGACCCACAACACTGTGGTTGGCTCTTAACTGCCATCTGAAATGGCCTAGCAAACCACTCAGTTGTAGGTAGTTCACCACCATGTGCTCAAGGGCAATTAGAGATGGGCAATAAATGCAGGCCTTGCTAGAGACATTCATATCCCAAGAACGAATAAACAAAATTCCTGAGGATTGAAAGGTGACTAACCTCATTCCATTGTACCTGGAAACTGTAATTCATTAATTTTAATATCTGTTATAGAGAAAGGCTTTGGAATGAGATGGAGAGACAGTCAGCATGGATTCAGCAAAAGGAGATTTAACCACATATAACTCAACCCAGTGTATACGATGACACCATTTTCTGGCCCCAAAAATCATGACTTTGCATTTTCTCGCCATATAAGTTAACCATCCCCACCCCCTTTTTCAGCCACAACATGCTATACTCACATTAGTAGTCAGCCTCAATTTTCTGCCCCACAAATGCATGTTTTACTTATCTTATTAACTGGGCGCAAGCGATCAAGCTGGTGAAATGGTATGTGTTGTGAAGATGCGCTGGAGTCTAAGGCACACCCACAAAGAGTAGACCCCACATGGCAAACGACAAAGAGAAATGGGTCCTCCAGCAAAACAAATGATGTATGAAGCTGGTTTCAAGCTAAAAATCATAACATGTGCTAACTCGTCAAATAGCCATGCTGCAGCAAGGGATTTCATTGTTAGTGGAAAACTAGTGTGAGAACGGAAGAAGAAATCTGACCTAAATAAGATGCCCAAGCCCAAATCTGCATTGAGAACAAAGACCAGTCACTGGCCGAATCTTGAGAATCATGTATCGGAATTGATTCTTGAAAATCGTCAGAACGGTTACATCGTCACCAGAAATGCAATGCTTTGTTATAAAGGTGCTTCTATTTTTTTTTTGAGGATTCATGTGTTAGAATTGTGGAGAGGGATTCATTAGAGAACTGAAGTAATTCCCTAGATGTTGGACTTTGTTTTTTTTTAAAGAGGTTGCCGGGAGGACACTTGAGATCTTGTTTGAAAACTACCTTTACTGGAAGTCACATGCCTTAAGCTCAATAAACAATGGAAATCTTGGTGACTTGGGGGAGATGTTTACAGAGAAGTGACATGTCATGATATATGAGGGTCAGGAGGTTCTGACTTGCAGTTTGATTTCACTTCTGAGATATTGTTTTGGTTCAGTCGGTGTGTGGACTGTGTTTGAAGGCAGTTGGAGATCAACCTGCCAAGAGAGAAACAACCCTTTTGCCTCCATCATCTTATCTCTGTGAAATGCCACGTTTCTCCTGAGGAGCTCCTGGAAAGCTGGCCAGATTAATTCTTGATGCCGTCTGAAAAGAACTGCTCCAGAAACGAGCCCAGTGACCCGTCTATGTGTACTTGGATGTCAGACTGCATGCCATTTTGTGACACAACATATCTCATCCATTTTCTTTTAGAATTAACAAGTATTTGGCCAAAGTATTTTTTTCTTTTTTTTGTAAAAGAGGTCTGCTCAGAAAATCTCTTTATTTTTTGGTTAACCGGTGTGTGTATGTATATGTATATATGTGTGTGAGTGTGTGTGTTTCAGGGGCTAAGGTAAAAAGGGAACTTTCATATTTCAATCTGTGTGTTAATTCTTTGCTTCGTTACTGGATAAGTCTTGTTTTATAATAAACTGATGATTTTGTTGTTTATTAAAGAAACCTAGTTGGTGTATTTTATTTTGGGATAAGGAGTAGAGTATATAATTGACCATATTGGTAACTGGGTAAACATTTAAATATATGCTGTGACCTGTGGAGAAGGTGGAACTAGAAAAGAGAGTGCACTCCTCCCACCTGTCGTAACAGTATATATACACGCTTATGTTGGCCAAATCAAACCCTGAGTTCAGCAAAGATATCAGAACAACAGCTAGTTGGTGTGGCTGCTTTATGGAATGAAAATGTCTAGTGTTACAGCAGAAAACCAAGATTTCTCAGACTACCAAAAGACATCGATGCCAAAATTACCAGTTACCAGCGATTCATCATCAGACAGTGGCAAAAACACAAATACTCATTATATTAATTTGGCAATATGGATGAAACGCCCATAAATTTCGATATGCCCAACAGCTGAACTGTGGAGTAGAAAGGTTCAAAAACAGTTCTGGTGAAAACTACAGGAGATGAGATGACAAGATTCACAGTGGTGATCGCCTGCATGGCTGACGGAACTAAATTAAAACCTATGGTAATTTTCAAACGTAAAACCATACCAAACATCAAGTTCCCTGCAGGAGCTTTTGTGCATGTCCATAACAACTGTTGGATGGTGAGGATGAAGTTATGGATGAAAAATTTGTGGAATAGGCATTCCGGTGGCCCGCACAAAGAATGCAGCTTATTAGTATGGGACATGTTCAAATCCCTTATAACCGATGAGATCAAGAGGTGCCTGCAAAGAAATAACACTCACATTGCAGTTATACCAGAGGGTCTTAAGTCCAGAGCTCAGCCTTTGTAGGTGTGCCTCAGGAAGCCATTTAAGGATCATGTTCACACCTGTTAACAGAGAAAAAACTTTCACAAAGAGTGGAAATATGCATGCTGCCTCGCTTAATGTTTTGTGTCGGCATCAAATTGTGGGATGCTATTACTGCATAAACTATCATCAGATCATTCAGAAAAATATGGAAAAGCCAATTCAATGGATGGAGAGGAAGATGATTTATTGTGGAGAGATGATTGTGAAACTGAAAGTGCCACATCTGATCCAGAGTGGGATCCTTACGATGATGCCATAGCAAAGTGACTCAGAATGAATGCAATGAGCTCTTAGCATCGGATGCCAAAGACAATGAATTTGATGGGTTTAAAAATGCTTTGATTGCGGTTAAAGGTATCTTTGCAGAATTACTTTATTCAATAAACCATGCCACATTGATTTAATATGAATTACCGGTATTATTTTTTTTCACATGTCAAAATGGCAACCACCCACACCCACACCAACTGATCACATTTTATACTTGGCGTATAAGTAGACCTCTGTTCTTGGAATGATATTTGGAGGCTTCAAAGGTCGACTTATACTCCGCAATCTACGGTAAGATTTTTCAAAGATGTCACTATAATCAAGGCCAAAAGCAACCAAATGCAGGACACCCAGGAATTGGTCTTGGGGATGTGTTATTTTTCATATAGCAAGGTCCCATGCAAATGTCCTCTGCCATTGCTCACAATTAGTCAGAATTGTGCTCTTACAAGGGGAGAAAGGTTCTGGAGTACTGACGTGGGGGATGATTGCACATTCCACTGAAAGAATTTTGAAAAATGTTTGGAAGAGATTGCCTTACAGATAATTAAGGAAGCAATTTTGATAGTTTCCTGGAAAATAAATATATTATGGACAAGTTTAAGATAATTAGTGTGGAAATAAAGAAGTAAATGATCATTTGATCAGTGCTGATAAGAGAAGAGACCCAGGGGTTATAGTAAAGTAAAAATCTGTTAACCTATTGTTTAGTTGCAATAAAAAGGTAAGGAAGGTATTGGGTGCATTCTAAAGAAGTTTTGGTGTTGCTGTAAAAGGTTTGGTCTGAGTCTAATCAGAATTCTGTGTTCAACTGTGGTCACCTGATAACAATAGGATACTGTGACATTTCAGTAAACTGTTGACATTTCTCCAGTGTTATTACCTGTAATATGATTTTATAGAATGTGACATGTTTCACAGTCACAGCTTCCATCTCAAACCTATGGCTATCTAACTTAGGTATTATCATCTAGCAGTATGATAGCTTCTTGATGACTGGAGAGCAAGACTTGGGTTCTGAACAAATTCTATCTCTCTAATGTAGGGATGATGTGTGAGTTCAAACAATCCTGAAAGTCTCCAGAGAGTCAAACTTTTCTTGGGAGGTAGTTATCTAAATCTTGTTGGAACTTGAATCCATTTACTGAGTGGGAGCTAAATAGCCAATGGATGAACAATAACAAATTAGAACAAGGAAAAGGATTAGGCAAAGGAAACCATTAATGTCAAAGTAATACAGGGAACAAATGCTCAGCAGGAAAAAAAATAAACAACTTGAAAGGCCCAAGAACAGAATAAAACAGGAAGTGGGGAATGTGTCAGGAGATATCACAGCCTAGTCCCATTAGGATTAGCTGTACCTTTCTTGTTAATTCTTCCTATCACCATTAGAAGTAACCCAAATGTAGAATGTGAAATCTGCAGTCAATTAACTGTGGGCTGTTCTGAATTGCCCTGATAGCTTCAAGAGTGACTCCTGCTTCCTGGATTCAATTTATTATGATTGCTCGTTTCTGGTGACAGCTTCTCATTCGAAAGACAGAAAAAATTCTGACATTCTGCTATTTAAATCCTAACTTTCTAACAAAGGTCTGTCTCTGGAACCTCTGCAGGGGTTCTCCCAACCTTCGACTGTAACTTTGCTGGAAGATCGCCAGAAGCTTTTATAAGCATTTTTGTTTAAAGTAAAAATATTGGACAGTACATCACATATTTAGAACATAGAACAGTACAGCACAGTACAGGCCCTTCGGCCCACGATGTTGTGCCAAAACTTTAACCTACTCTAAGATCAAACTAACTACCTACCCTTCATTCTACTATCATCCATGTACCTATCCAAGAGTCGCTTAAATGTCCCTAATGTATCTGCTTCTACTACCACCGCTGGCAGCGCATTTCACACACCCACCACTCTCTGTGTAAAGAACCTACCTCTGACATCTCCCCGAAACCTTCCTCCAATCACCTTAAAATTATGCCCCCTGGTGATAGCCCTTTCCACCCTGGGAAAAAGTCTCTGGCTATCCACTCTATCTATGTCTCTCATCATCTTGTACCCCTCTATCAAGTCACCTCTCATCCTTCTTCGCTCCAATGTGAAAAGCCCCAGCTCCCTCAATCTTTCTTCGTAGGACATGCCCTCCAGTCCAGGCAGCATCCTGGTAAATCTCCTCTGCACCCTCTCTAAAGCTTCCACATCCTTCCTATACTGAGGCGACCAGAACTGAACACAATATTCCAAGTGTGGTCGAACCAGGGCCTTATAGAGCTGCAGCATAACCTTGCGTCTCTTAAACTCAATCCCCCTGTTAATGAAAGCCAACACCCCATATGCCTTCTTAACAACCCTATCAACTTGGGTGGCAACTTTGAGGGATCTATGGACGTGGACCCCAAGATCCCTCTGTTCCTCCACACTGCCAAGAATCCTGTCTTTAAGCCTGTATTCTGCATTCAAATTCGACCTTCCAAAATGAATCACTTCACACTTTTCCAGGTTGAACTCCATCTGCCACTTCTCAGCCCAGCTCTGCATCCTGTCAATGTCCCGTTGCAACCTACAACAGCCTTCCACACTATCCACAACTCCAGCAACCTTCGTGTCATCGGCAAACTTGCAAACCCAGCCTTCCACTTCCTCATCCAAGTCATTTATAAAAATCACAAAGAGCAGAGGTCCCAGAACAGATCCTTGTGGAACACCACTGGTCACCGAGCTCCAGGCTGAATACTTTCCATCTACTACCACCCTCTGTCTTCTATGGGCCAGCCAATTCTGTATCCAGACAGCCAACTTTCCCTGTATCCCATGCCTCCTTACTTTCTGAATGAGCCTACCATGGGGAACCTTATCAAACGCCTTGCTAAAATCCATATACACCACATCCACTGCTCTTCCTTCATCAACGTGTTTTGTCACATCTTCAAAGAATTCAATAAGGCTTGTGAGGCATGACCTGTCCCTCACAAAGCCATGCTGACTGTCTCTAATCAAACTATGCTTTTTCAAATAACCATAAATCCTGTCTCTCAGAATCCTCTCCAATAATTTGCCCACAACCGACGTAAGACTGACTGGTCTATAATTCCCAGGGTTATCCCTATTCCCTTTTTTGAACAAGGGAACAACATTTGCCACCCTCCATTTCTCATTTACTCATTTCTCATTTACTCTTGCCAAATTCCTCCCCTCCTTCTCTCTCTTCTAAATATGTTGACTCTTTGCTCAGGTACAATTCTAAGAACATCAGTCCACCCTTTAGTATATTGCTTAAGGACACACTGGGTCTTCTGTGGGCCTTGAGAGTATGAGTTAGTCATGGGGGCAACACAACTTAGTGTCAGTTTTATTCTCATCCAGTGTCAAGAGACATACACTTTCCAGCAGCTAATGAGCAGGAATGTGGAAATCTTGGCTTATTTTCCTCGCTGTAACTTAGGGGCACTGAGGCAATCCTTCTATGAACACATAACTAAAATCAACTACCTCAGCACAAGCAGGCGATGGAACTTGTGGTCTTCCTGATCTGTAGTATTCAGTTTCATACCAAGTAAAGTCATTGAGCCATATATACACACACATAAAATCCTTCAACACTGTGATGAGCCCAGTACCTCATCTTTTTATTACATCCTTTTAAATATCAACCTGCTAACATTGCTTATCTGAAAAGATTAATTTGTAGCTAGTTGAATTATCTGACAGAGTACTCCTACTTAGGTGCAATGAGAGCACTAATTAAAATCAATTATTATTCTTTGCAGCTCTCATGTTGCCATTATTCCAAATGTTGGGTGTGACACTGTCAATGATTACTAAATACTTGAAGGGTCACGAGGGCTGTGGGGAAGGGGCAGGGGAGTGGGACTAATTGGATAGTTCTTTCACAGACACGATGGGCCAAACATCCTCCTTCTGCACTGTAAGATTCCATGATTCTACTACCTCAAGTTTTGCAAACCCAGGGTCTTGTTTTTGTTAGGTGTGTTATTTTGCAATTGGCTCTAAAGACAATATAACCAATTAATTATTTATAAAGGTCACAAACCTTAGTTTCTGCATGAGGAGATGCTTAACAGTGGTCAACACTAGTTTCCAATGAGTGTAAGCTTTACCTTAGTGTTGTTAGTAAGTTATGCCTCAGTGGATGCAAAAGTGAACCCATTTAGTTCTAAGGGGCTAACTTGAATAGCACCTGAAAACGCAGGGTTCGCAATGCGAGATTAACCAGCACTCATGATTGCAATGCAGGTAGCAAGCCTTGTTCGTGCTGCCTGCTCATGTTAATGATCTCTGTGTCCATCCAGCATTAACCATGCTGTTCATTGGCTGAAAGCATCGACAGGGGGCCAATTTCTATAAATAACTTGTACTGCTTATAGTTAGCCTGCACCTCTTAAACAGGAGGTGCCTTATGGCTGCAGCAGGTACTGGATTCATGATTGAAGAGAATCTGACCTAGGAAAGAATGGCACGAAAGGGGACAGAGTGGGCTCCAAGTTTTTCAGAGGTGGCACTGGAGGTCTTCGTGGAGGGGGTGGAAATGAGGAGAGATGTCCTGTAACCATGGGGGTGAAGGAGGCCGTCCAAACACATGGGTCAAAAGGCAGTGGGAACAGATAGCCGAGGAGTCAATACCAGGAGTCAAACGCTGAGGACCTGGATGCAGGGCTGCAAGAAGTTCAAAGACCTCACATAGGTGGTCAAAGTCAGTGAATGTATCACTAGCCTCAGCCACTGCACAAATCACCACATCCCCAGCACTCACCTACCAACAATCTATCAATCAGACTTCATACCAAACATTCATAAGCGTCGCCTCTCCCTCACACACTTAACACTGCTGCCAGCCTAGCACCCACATCTCACACTATCAGCTATTCAACCATGACAGCCATATCAATCAAACAGATTGCATGACACTCACTGACATACTTCCCTCTCTCTTGCAGGACAAGGTGGCATACAACTGGAGGCAACAGGAGATACCCAGAGAGGGACAGGCCCACTTGCATATCCTAATCTCCATTGAGGAGATGGTGCTGGCCATTATTAGGATGGCTATTGCTGAGGCCCTTGCCAATGGCAGTCTGAAACCATCAAATATTGACCCAGTGACAGTGAAGGAATGGCGATGTAATTCCAAGTCAGGATGGTGTGTTGTTTGGAGGGGAACTTGCAGATGGTGGTGTTCCCATGCATCAGCTGCCCTTGTCCTTCTAGGTGGTAGAGGTCGTGGGTTTGGAAGGTGCTGTCTAAGTAGCCTTAGTGAGTTGCTGCAGTGCATCTTGTAGATGGTACACACTGCTGCCACTGTGCGTTGGTGGTGGAGGGAGTGAATGTTCGTGGATGGGGTGCCAATCAAGAGGGCTGCTTTGTCCTGGATGGTGTCGAGCTTCTTAAATGTTGTTGCGGCTGCACCCATCCAGGCAAGTGGAGAGTATTCCATCACACTCCTGACATGTGCCTTGTCGATGGTGGACAGGCTTTGGGGAGTCAGGAGATGAGTTACTCGCTACAGGATTCCCTCTGACCTGCTCTTGTAGTCACGGTATTTATGTAGCTGGTCCAGTTCAGTTTCTGGTCAATGATAACCCGCAGGATGTTGATAGTGGGGGAATCAGTGATCGTAATGCCATTGAATGTCAACAGGAGGTGGTTAAATTCTGTCTTGTTGTAGATAGTCAATGCCTGGCACTTGTGTGGCGCGAATGTTACTTGCCACTTATCAGCCCAAGCCTGGATATTCACCAGGTCATACTGCATTTCTACACGGACTGCTTCAGTATCTAAGGAGTCGCGAATGGTGCTGAACATTGTGCAATTGTCAGTGAACATTCTCACTTCTGACCTTATGATTGAAGGAAAGGTATTGATGAAACAGCTGAAGATGGTTGGGCCTAGGACACTACCCTGAGGAACTCCTGCAGTGATGTCCTGGAGCTGAGATGATTGACCTCCAACAACCACAATCATCTTCCTTTGTGCTAGGTATGACAGCAACCAATGGAGTGTTTTCCCCCAATTCCCATTGACTCCAGTTTTGCTAGGGCTCCTTAATGCCATGCGCGGTCAAATGCTACCTTGATGTCAAGGGCAGTGACTCTCACCTCACCTCTGGAGTTCAGCTCTTTTGTCCATGTTTGAACCAAGGCTGTAATGAGGTCAGGAGCTGAGTGGCCCTGGCAGAACCTAAACTGAGCTTCACTGAACAGGTTATTGCTAAGCAAGTGCCACTTGATAGCACTGTCAATGGCACCTTCCATCACTACTGATGATCAAGAGTAGACTGATGGAGCGGTAATTGGCTGGGTTGGATTTATCCTGCTTTTTATGTTTAGGACATACCTGGGCAATTTTCCACATTGCTGGGTAGATGCCAATGTTGTAGCTGTACTGCGACAGCTTGACTAGGGGCGTGGCAAGTTCTGGAGCACAGGTCTTCAGTACTATTGCCGGAATGTTGTCAGGGCCCATAGCCTTCGCAGTATCCAGGCATACCTCAAAATGAGGTGTCAACCTGGTATCCAGTGCCTTCAGTCGTTTCTTGATATCACGCGGAGTGAATCGAATTGGCTGAAGACTAGCATCTGTGATGCTGGGGACTTCAGGAGGAGGCCAAGATGGATCATCCATTCGGCACTTATTGTTGAAAATGCTTCAGTCTTGTCTTTCACACTGATGTGCTGGGCTCCCCACCATTGAGGATAGGGATATTTGTGGAACCACCTCCTCCAGTTTGTTGTTTGATTGTCCACCACCATTCACGACTGGATATGGCAGGACTGCAGAGCTTAGATCTGATCCGTTGGTTGTGGGTCATTCGCATGCTGCTTACGCTATTTGGAATGCAAATAGTCCTGGGTTGTAGCTTCACCAGGTTGACACCTCATTTTGAGGTATGCCTGGTGCTGCTCCTGGCATGCCCTCCTGCACTCTTCATTGAACCAGGGTTGGTCTCCTGGCTTGATAGTGATGGTAGAGTGGGGGCTATGCCGGGCCATGAGGTTACATTGTGGTTGAGTACAATTCTGCTGCTACTGATGGTGCACAGTGCCTCCTGGATGCCCTGTTCAAAATCTATCCCATTTAGCATGGTGGTAATGCCAAGCAACATGATGGAGGGTATCCTCAATGCAAAGACAGGACTTCCTGTCCACAAGGACTGTGCGGTAGTCACTTGTGCCAATACTGTCATGGACAGTTTCATCTGCAGCAGGCAGATTGATGAGGACGAGGTCAAATATGTATTCCCTCTTGTTCTGCAGACCCAATCTAGCAGCTATGTCCTTTAGGACTCGGCCAGTAGTGGTGCTACCAAACCACTCTTGGTAATGGACATTGAAGACCCCACCCAGAGTACATTCTGCTCCCTTGCCACCCTCAGTGTTTCCTCCAAGTGGTGTTCAACATGAAGGAGTACTGACTCATCAGCTGAGTGGGGGGGTGGGGGGGTGGGTGCAGTGGGTGGTGGCGGAGCAGTAGGTGATAGATAAGCAGCAGGATGTTTCATTGCATATATTAAACCTGATGCCATGAGACTTCATAAGGTCTGGAGTCAATGTTGAGGGCTCGCAGGGCAACTCCCTCCCGACTGTATACTACTGTGCCACCTTCTCACCACCGGGACAGGACATACCCAAGGCTGGTGATGGTGGTGTCTGGGACATTTTCTGTAAAGTATGATTTGGTGAGTATCACTATGTCAGGCAGTTGCTTGACTAGTCTGTGAGACAGCTCTCCTAACTTTGGCACAAGCCCTCAGATGTTAGTAAGGAGGACTTTGCAGGGTCAACTGGACTGGGTTTGCCGTTGTCATTTCGGTGCTGAGGTCGATGCCTGGTGGTCTGTCCGGTTTCATTCCTTACTGACTTTTTAGCAGTTAGGTAGAACCTAATGGCTTGCTAGGCCATTTCAGAGGGCATTTTAAGAGTTAACATTGCTGTGGGTCTGGACTCACATGTAGGCCAGACCAGGTAAGGACAGCAGATTTCCTTCCCTAAAGGACATTAGTGAACTAGATGGGTTTTTGCGACAATGGTTTCTTGGCCATCATTAGACTAGCTTTTTAATTCCAGATTTTTTTATGAATTGAATTCAAATTCCACCTTCTGCCATGGTGGGATTCAAACCCATGTCCTCCAAGGAATACCCTGGGTCTCTGGGTTACTAGTCCAGTGACAATACCACGCCACTGCCTACCCTAAGGAAGCACACATAGGAACATAGGAAATAGGAGCAGGAGGAGGCCATTTGGCCCTTTGAGCCTGCTCCGCCTTTCAACTCGATCATGGTTGATCTTCTACAGTCAACACCATTTTTCCACACTATCCCTATATCATTTGGTATCTTTAATATCTAGAAATCTATCGATCTCTGTCTTGAATATACTCAAGGACAGAGCCTCCACAGCCCTCTGGGGTAGAGAATTCCAAAGATTCACCACCCTCTGAATGAAGAAATTCCTCCTCATCTCAGTCCTAAATGGACTATCTCTTATTCTGAGACTGTGTCCCCTGGTTCTAGACTCCCCAGCCAGCGGAAACATCCTTCCTGCATCTACCCTGTCGAGTCCTGTAAGAGTATTGTATGCCTCAATAAGATCACCTCTTATTCTTCTAAACTATAGAGAATATAGGCCAAGTCTCCTCAATCTCTCTTCATAGGACAATCCTGCCATCAGTCTGGTGAATTTTTGTTGCACTATCTCTCTCTGGCAAGTCCATCCTTCCTTAGGTAAGGAGACCAAAATTGTACACAATACACCAGGTGCAGCCTAACCAAGGCTTTATACAATTGCAGCAAGACTTCTTTACTCCTGTATTCAAATCCTCATGAAATAAAGGTCAACATACCATTTGCTTTCTTAATTGCTTGCTGCACCTGCATGTTAGTTTTCAGTGACTTATGAACAAGGAATAGCTACCTTAGAGGGGACTGCAACAAAGGTTCACTAAATTGATTCATGGGATGAGAGGACTATCCTATGAGAAGTGATTGAGTAGAATGAACATAAGAACATAAGAAATAGGAGCAGGAGTAGGCCATTCAGCCCCTCAAGCCTGCCCCGCCATTCAATAAGATCATGGTTGATCTGTCCCAGTCCTCAACTCCTCTTTCCGGCCTGCTCCACCTAACCCTTGACTCCCCGAGATTTCAAAAATCTATCTACCTCCTCCTTAAATACATTTAGTGACCTAGCCTCCACAACTCTCTGAGGTAGAGAATTCCAGAGATTCACCAGCCTCTGAGAGAAGAAATTCCTTCGCATCTCAGTTTTAAATGTGTGCCCCCTTATTCTGTAATTATGTCCCCTAGGTCGAGATTCCCCCACCAGTGGAAACATCTTCTCAACATCTACCCTGTCAAGGCCCCTTAAAATCTTATATGTTTCTATAAGATCACCTCTCATTCTTCTAAACTCCAATGAATAAAGGCCTAACCTGTTTAGCCGTTCTTGATAAGACAACTCCTTCATCCCAGGAATCAGCCTAGTGAACCTTTTCTGAACTGCCTCCAATGCTAGTATATCCTTCTTTAAATACGGGGACCAAAACTGTACGCAGTACTCCAGGTGTGGCCTCACCAACACCCTGTACAGTTGTAACAGGACTTCCCTATTTTTAAACTCTAACCCCCCTAGCAATAAAGGCCAAAATTCTATTTGCCTTCCTAATTACTTGCTGAACCTGCATGCTAACCTTTTGTGTTTCATGCACAAGAACACCCAGATCCCTCTGTACTTCAGTGTTTTGCAGTCTTTCTCCATCTAAATAATAATCTGCCTATTTATTTTTCCTACCAAAGTGGATAATCTCACACTTTCCCACATTGAACACCATCTGCCAAGTTTTTGCTCACTCACTTAACGTATCTATATCCCTTTGCAGATTTTTTGTGTCCTCATCACTACATGCCTTCCCACCTATTTTTGTATCGTCAGCAAATTTGGATACACTACACTCTGTCCCTTCCTCTAAGTCATTAATCTAGATAGTAAATAGTTGAGGCCCGAGGACTGATCCTTGTGGCACCCCACTAGTTATGGTTTTCCAACCTGAAAAAGACCCATTGATCCCGACTCTCTGCCTTCTGTGTGTTAGCCAATCTTCAATCCATGCCAACACATTACCCCCAATACTTTGAGCTCCTATTTTTTGCAATAACCTTTCATGCGGCACCTGATCAAACGCCTTCTGAAAATCCAAATACACAACATCATTTGGTTCACCTTTATCCACTCTGCTTGTTATATCCTCAAAGAACTCTAACAAATTTGTCAAACATGATTTTCCTTTCATAAAACCATGTTGACTCTGCTTGATTGCATTATGTTTTTCTAAATGTCCTGCTATTTCTTCCTTAATAATCGACGCAAGCATTTTCCCAATGACTGATGTTAAGCTAACTGGTCTATAGTTTCCTGCTTTTTGCCTCCCTCCTTTCTTGAATAGGGGTGTCACATTAGCGGTTTTCCAATCCGCTGGTATCCTACCAGAATCCAGTCAGTTTTGGTATATTATGACCAATGCCTCCACTGTCTCTGCAGCCACTTCTTCTAAAACGCTTGGGTGGAGGCCATTGGGTCCTGGCGACTTGTTTGCCTTTAGTCCCATCAATTTGTCCAGCACCTTTTCCCTCATGATAGTGATTGTTCCAAGTTCGTCCCTCCCATTAACACCTTGCTCATCTAAATAATGGACCCATATTTTCTTGAATTTAGAAGAATGAGAGGTGATCTTATTGAAACGCATAACATTCTTAGATGATGTGACAGGGTAGATGTTGAGACACTGTTTCCCCTGGCTGGAGAGTCTAGAATTAGGAGTCATAGCCTCAGGATAAGGGGTCAGCCATATAGAACTGAGATGAGGAGAAATTTCTTCACTCAGAGACTTGTGACTCTTAAGAAATCTCTAAGCCAGAGGGCTCTGGATTCTCTTTTAGTGAGTGTATTCAAGACTGAGAATGACGGATTTTTGGACACAAAGGGAATCAAGGCTATGGGTATAGAGTGAGAAAGTGGAGTTGTGGTAGAAGTTCAACCATAATCTTATTGAATGGCAAAGCCGGTTCAAAGGGCCAAGTGGCCGACTCCAGCTCCTATTTCTTGTGTTTTGATGAAAAGTCCTCCTTTGCTCGAACAAAAATGTCATTTCTTAAATGAGGATGATCAATCAAGCTTCAATCAAGTGAATAAGAATCACCTGAGAACCATCCAGAGAGGTGAGTAAGAAACAAAATCAGATGAATGCTTTCAGATCTGGTCTTTAACTCCCTTTTCAAATTAATTATGCTTACTTCATTAAAATAGTCACATTGAATCTGTGCACTTTAAATAATATTTTGTCCTTGACTTTATTGATGCACTTGGGGGTCTATAAAAGATCTGACAGACTTAAATTACATGTCTTATTTCATTTTCTGTAGTATTATAATCATTGATTGAATAAAAAAATGAATGAATAACAAGATACAGTTAATTTATCTACCGAGAAGGTCTTGGCTTTTTTCTCCAACCCAGCTTTTTATCATTAAAACCGACTTGTTGTTTAGAGCTGCAATTAGTTTGATGAGATCAAAAGGTTAAGTATTGAAAAAAAACCTTCCCCAAACGTATGCATATAAAAAAGCTTGTGTTGCATACCTAGTAATTGAAAGAAATAGAAGGTTAAAATAGACAGTTGAGTGATTCATGTATAAAGTTATTCAACTAGTATATTAGAGGAGTTTTTTTTAACTGCAAAATGTTGTATGAAAAATATTTTTCTAAAAATACATATCCTTTTATTATAGAAAATAGAATACTATCATTAGGTATAGCACATACTCTGCAAACCTAGACAAATATCTGAACTGCAGATATGGTGACATCTATTGGCCTGTGATATTATAAACACAGCTTGACTCCATATTACCTTTCAAGAACTGGATCCATCTTTTCTAGCTATAGCTAGTTAAAGTTTGGGGAATTGTGTTTTGAAAATCCTGGTTAAGGAATGTCAGGCTAAATTGATTATCCTATTGGTGCCCTGCTTGAAAATTTCTGTTCTGAATATTCTTCTAGGAACTCATTTGAGGAGGCAAATGGCCAGATTTGGTGCAAAGTGGCACACATTAGTGTCGTAACCCAGCATTTTATTCAAGCTATACTGAGTGTTAAGTGGAATTTCCTCCAGTTCTATGGACACCAAGCAGTGAAGAAGAGACAAATTACTAAAATATACAGTTGTATGCAAGTTGTTAAAATAAGGGCCCAGAATTCACTGAAAGGGCAATTTTGGCATTGAACCCTGTAAATTAGAACATTGTGCTCCTCAGTCCTCCAGTGGCAAATTTATGCCAGAATCTTCTGGGAAATGAATTAGAAT
Organism: Heterodontus francisci; assembly: GCF_036365525.1. Taxonomy (NCBI): domain Eukaryota; kingdom Metazoa; phylum Chordata; class Chondrichthyes; order Heterodontiformes; family Heterodontidae; genus Heterodontus; species Heterodontus francisci. The sequence goes on from NC_090371.1 coordinate 119,384,221, forward strand.
GTGCCACAGTGAGCATGGTGGTGGATCGGGAGCAAAGCAACCAATAGCCATATTAAAAACTGATTGCGATGTGATGCTACTTGGGCCCTGGAATTGTGTTAAATAAGTGTTTCAAGGTTAAACTGATGGACAGAAATGAACACAAATCCAAATTATAGAGAGCTGATTCTCTTGAAGCACTAGTTATATCTGTCTGGTTCATTCATGAGATGGAATAGAGACGCTCACCAACTTCCCATTGAGCTTGCACAAACAGCATGGAACCCAGAGCCTTTTAGTCTTCAGTTGCTCAAGCAGTCTGTAATCCCAGTACTATTTATAATTTATTGCTTAGATTTTAATAAATGGGAAATTGGCATGTGTAGTGATTACTATTATATTCACAAGGCCTAGGATTAACAATCAAAATTAGAACAAAAAGAAAGTCACATTCAGTCAGTAGTTCAAGACTAGAAAAGGTCAACCCGATCTTGCCAGATATAATTTCTATTACTTTGCACTTTATTTATTTATTTATTTATTGGCTTTCTCCCAGTTAATTATTCTTACTCACGATTGTTCTTTGTCCTTTTCTGTAGCCAGCCTAAATCTTATGATACAATGATTGCTGTCCCCTAAATATTCTCCTATTGATATTTGATCCACTTGGCCCGCCTCATTCCCAAGAACCAGGTCCAGCAGTGCATCCCTTCTCTTTGGACTGATTCTGTGACTCTATGAAATATTTTCATAATTCTCAACAAAACTACATTCCATTGAGAAATAAAATCTCTATGGGTAAAGAGATCCTTCCATGGCAAACTAAAGAGGTTAAAGAAAGTGTTAGATTAAAAGAAGACGCTTATATATTGCCAAGAATAGTAGTAAGCCTAAGGATCGGGAATGTTTTAGATGCTAGCAAAGGATGACCAAAAAATGATAGAGGGAGAAAATAGAATATGAGAGCAAACTAGCCACAAATACGAAAACAGATTGTAGGAGCTTCTACAAGTATGTAGAAAGGAGAGTGCTGAAAATAAACACGGGTCCATTAGAGGCTGAGATAGAAGAAATTATAATGGGGAATAAGGAAATGGAGGAGACGTTTTGTGTCCATCTCCACAGTAGAAAACACAAGAAACATACCAGAAATAGTAGAGAAGTAAGGGTCTAATGAGAGTGAGGAACTTCAAATAACTAGTATTAGTAAAGGAAAAGAAGAGAAATTAATGGGACTGAAAGGTGACATATCCCCTGGACCTGCTGGCCTACATCCTAGGGTTCTCAAAGAGATGGCTGCATAGAGAGTGGGTGCACTGGTTGTGATGTTCCAAAATTTCCTAGATTATGGAGTGATCCCAGTGGATTAGAAAGTAGCAAATGTAACATCACTATTCAAGAAAGGAGGAAGAGAGAAATCACAGAACTACAGGCTAGTTAGCTTGACATCAGTCATCGGGAAAAATTGGAATAGAATATTAAGGATGTGGTAACAGAGCATTTAGAAAATCATAATATGATTAGGCAGAGACAACATGGTTTTATGAAAGGCAAGTCATGTTGGACAAATCTGTTAGAGTTTTTTGTGGATATAACTAGCAGAGTAGATAAAGGGGAACAGTGGATGTAGCATGTTTGGATTTTCAAAAGACATTCAATAAGGCGCCGCACGAAAGGCTGTTGCACAAGATAAGGGCTCATGAAGTTGGGGGTAATGTATGAGCATAGATAGAGGATTGGTTAAAGGACAGAAAAAAGATAGGAATAAATAGGAAAAAGCCAAAAGACTTGCAGGTTGGTAGGTAAATTGGCCATCATAAAAAAATTGCCCCTAGTATAGGTAGGTGTAGGGAAATATAGGGACAGGTGGGGATGTGGTAGGAATATGGGATTAGTGTAGGATTAGTATAAATGGGTGGTTGATGGTCAGCACAGACTCGGTGGGCCGAAGGGCCTGTTTCAGTGCTGTATCTCTAAAACTAAAACTAAAACTTCACACAGGTGGTCCCAGATACTGTCAAAAATGTGTCCCAGATTAATACAAAAAATCTATTGAGGGTAATACAATGTTTTTTTAATTTAAACAGTAAAATAAGATCCCTGTTATTGCACCAAACATATGAAGCCCACCAGCGTCTTTCTGTAATGGCCTAAGCATTGTTAATTCAGCAAACTTGATCTTGCCATTGATTTTAACAGAGACGGAGCTATGATAATTAGGTGTTCAACTTTGTTGGCAAAGGTCTCTATAGCACAGCACAGATGTCCCAGCAAATTATAGTCTGGTGTATGTAATGGCATGAGCTACTCAAGCCTCTTTTTCCTGGAATTTCTGGACCATAAAAATGGTGTGTGTCATAGGTATGCCATTACTGAGCTCAAATTTTCAACAAATTAAGGCCTAAGGATCTTTTATATTAAAAATTGAAAAGTGCACTTCTATCTCCTGAGAAGTCTCACTATCAAAGAATCAAGGCAATGGCCCGGATTGTGGTTGCAATGGTGAGGTGATGGTTCAAACTACTGACCTTAGAGAAAGCTGTCCACAAAGATCGAGCGATATCTGTGCCATGGATTTGCCATTTCCTGATGTCAGTTTGAATCTGGCACCTGGTCAAAGTGATCGCCAGGTGTCCAACCACAGTGATATCATCAAGTAGGGTAAGCAGCCCATCACATTGAAGTATTCTCATTGACAGTAAACCAGAAAGTAAAATGCACTGATTATCCTTCACTTTAAATTAAAATTTTACAAAGAACGAAATAAATGGTTGGAACATACACATGGGATTTGGGTAAAAGCTGAAATATCATAAATAAACTTTAAAAAAAAATATTTTTTTAAAGTATGTGGATTTTGTAAATCAAATTTGACTTCCCAAAAATACAAAATTAGTTTTTCAGGGCCAGTGATGTTCCTCAGTAGTAATTATGAACTTAGTATACAGTTAAATACCCAATTACACCTCATTCAACAAGTTGTAACTTATTCAAGCTTTTTTACAGCGAGACTAAGAGCATAAAAGGGCCAGTTCTCATCAGGGATTTCTAATTGATTTCAGTTTGGTGGGTGGGGGTGGGGGGGTTTGGGGTATCTTCAACCATAGATTCACTGACAGTAACTTCTGGGGCTGGAGTTTTAGACCCCTGCCGGGGGTGGGAATGGAGGCAGACGGTCTCGGAATTTCATGCCACCGGCTTGCATGTGCGTTCTCCAGCTCCATCCCCACAACCAGGTCATTTTCCCGGAGGAGGGATGGGAAGCGGTAGGTCTACCCGCAGGTTAAGGGCCTATTAAATCCTGTTTTGGGATGCCAGCTAGGATTTTCCAGTCAGCCTCCAGGTTTTTGCAGGTAGGTGGGGACAATGGTAGACCAGCTGTAAAGGCCTTTTCTTTATGTTAAATTTGAAAAAGTTGGACAGAGGGCACCTCTATTTTGGGTGCGTTCTCCCTCACTTACCTATCATGGCATCCTGCTGCTGCTTTCATGCTGCAGGACCTCCCATTGGCGTTTCAGCTTGAAAATCCCACCCACGGTCCTTAATAAGACAGCGAGCCTGCCCTCTGGCCATTAGTTGGCCAATTCTGGGAACATCACAGGTGAGTGACTGGTTCCCACACAGTGCACCTTATGACCCAGACAGCAGGGATCAGAAGCCCGCAGGAAATTCCTGCCCCTGGATTTCCACATTCCACCGTGCATGTGTGGACTCCAAAAGTAACAATGGTGAAAACTGGCAGTTTTGCTGTCATTATTACTACAAAATTCCAGCCAACCTTTTTTTGTCTTTATTTCTCCATCGCCAAAATAAAGTTTATGTTGGGGAGAAAGCTGAAAAGCCAGAAGCAAATTCAGCAATCACCACAGTATCTGATACAAACGGCAACTTGTCAACCAGTGTATTGTCAACCACTTTGACAGCTAATTTACACATTATGTTGTTGCTACTCTGCATAACATCACAGCAAAACTCAACAATATAATTTAATCTCACACCAGGGCACAATCCATGTAAAAATGTCAATTTTCCACAAAAACAACTTTAGATTAAAGGACCATCATCTGTCTGATAAAATAAGCAAGCAGACTTTGGGAGCTCCATTTATGAATATCTTATCAGTGCAGCAGCATAATTTGTTATGAAAATGTCACTTGCATCACAAGAACTTCCCAACATGATGACATGTCATTACATTATTTATGACAAACCGATGATGAGCACAGCAACCTCTCCAGAATTCAATTTTTCACCCCCCCCCCAAAAAAAATGGCAAATACCTTTAAATGGGACTTTTAAAATATTATGTCACTGAATTAAATCTTATGCCTCAACGATAATGAATGTGCTTGACAGCAGTAATATCTGAAGGATGTGCATATGTCTATCATTTGAATCTAAGGCAAGCGGTAGATGGAAAAATTTCAAAGAAGCTAGGACTGTTCTCCTTAGACCAGAGAAAATTAAGGGGACATTTAATAGAGGTGTTCAAAATCATGACAGGTTTTCATAGAATGAATAGAGAGAAACTGTTTCCACTGGCAGAAGAGTCAGCAATCAGAGGACACCGATTTAACATAATTGGCAAAAGAACCAGAGAGGAGATGAGGAATAATTAAGCAGCTAGTGGTTATGATGTGGAATACACTGCCTGAATGGATGACGGAAGCCAATTCAACAGTAACTTTCAAAAGAGTCTCCACTTAGAAGTGCCCTCTCCCTCACTTACCTGCTGCTGCTTTCAAGCCAGAAGGCCACCTAGTGGACTTCCGAAAGCCCGCTTGCCATCTTTAATTGGATAGCGAGCCCACCCTCTGGCTATTAATTGGTCGCTTTGGGAAAAATCACAATGAGTGATTGTTTCCCACACAGTATTGGATTCTGACACCCATTTGAGCTTGATGCTGGAGTTCAGAAGCCTGCAGGGAAAATCCTGCCCGTTAACTCCATTTCTCTCACTGCAGATGCTGCCTGACTTTCCAGTATTTCCTATTTTTATTGTGGTCAAACTTAATCCTATCCTCACCCAATGTCACTACACAGCACTTTCCAGGAGGAACCACTGGATAGTGATTAAGAGAGGAATGCCTGGCTGAAGCTTTTCCCTCTTTGCAGACAAAGAACACTGAGGCCAGCTTTAGTGTGCCCACTGCTGGCCCAGCTGAGCTCAGCTAAATCATACAGCCCAGAGATCAAACCTGAGACCTGCCTGGTATGCATTTCGTGCACTAACTCATTGGGAGAATTCTACAGTCTCATTCGTATGCACAAATACTGTTGAATAATTAGAGTGGAAATAATGTCATCAGATAGTTCAGGGCATTTATCACCAAAAAAAGATGCAAGACACAAGGAAGGTGAAATTCATCCTGTCAAAAAGTCAATGTAAACACAAAACAGGAAGGCCTATTCGACAGGAGAAATTCAACACTCCACCAAATAACATTATAGAGTAGCACCTGACATCTGCTTTTAATTTTGGAAACTTCCTTGCAAGTGTAGCAAGCAGGATGCAACAGACGATGATTTACTGATAGTTACTTTAAATTTAAAAAGATTCTTGGGTTGCATACTTTAATGACAACAGGGTTGGTATTATCATCTTTAGGATTGACTCCAGGACTTCTCTCTGCCCCTTTAAATCTGCCCGATCCCAACTGATGTTCCTCGGCCTCGTTATTGAATTGCGGCAAGCTCCTGAATGGGATTTCCACAGCCCAGGGGGAACCTATCTGTGTGAAGAGGGAAATGTTGATGGTTCTGAACTGCTCTGAAGACTGAAACAATTGTTCCGACTGGGTACCACAGTAGGTCAATGTTTAGGGGCTAAATTCAAGGAAGTGGAAACTGCTGTGAGGCTCTTTCCCTCCAAAAAGAGGGCTCGGGGCCATTAACACCACTTTCCAGTGTTTGTCACGACTGTTTCCAAAGGAAAATGGGAAGATGTGGGGCAGAAGTGAAGGAAATGTTCTGCAGACCTGATCACCTCACCCAATGATATTTTCATGCAGCTGGTTAGGAAGGAGAGTTCTGTCCCTATATGAGATTTTGCACACTCCATATAGTCAAATGAAAAGTGTGTTGATGTGGATTTCTGAGTAGGTTGGTTTGGAGGCTGTTAACTGTTGTGATATCACTTTAATTGTCTGAGTATAGAACATAGAACATAGAACAGTACAGCACAGTACAGGCCCTTCGGCCCACAATGTTGTGCCGACCCTTTAACCTACTCTAAGATCAAACTACCGACATACCCTTCATTCTACTATCATCCATGCACCTATCCAAGAGTCGCTTAAATGCCCCTAATGTATCTGCTTCTACTACCACCACTGGCAGTGCATTCCACGCACCCACCACTCTCTGTGTAAAGAACCTACCTTTGACATCTCCCCGAAACCTTCCTCCAATCACCTTAAAATTATGCCGCCTGGTGATAGCCCTTTCCGCCCTGGGAAAAAGTCTCTGACTATCCACTCTATCTATGCCTCTCATCATCTTGTACCCCTCTATCAAGTCACCTCTCATCCTTCTTCGCTCCAATGAGAAAAGCCCTAGCTCCCTCAACCTTTCTTCATAAGACACGCCCTCCAGTCCAGGCAGCATCCTGGTAAATCTCCTCTGCACCCTCTCTAAAGCTTCCACATCCTTCCTATAATGTGGCGACCAGAACTGAACACAATATTCCAAGTGTGGTCGAACCAGGGCTTTATAGAGCTGCAGCATAACCTCGCAGCTCTTAAACTCAATCCCCCTGTTAATGAAAGCCAACACCCCATACGCCTTCTTAACAATCCTATCAACTTGGGTGGCAACTTTGAGGGATCTATGGACGTGGACCCCAAGATCCCTCTGTTCCTCCACACTACCAAGAATCCTGTCTTTAAGCCTGTATTCTGCATTCAAATTCGACCTTCCAAAATGAATCACTTCATACTTTTCCAGGTTGAACTCCATCTGCCACTTCTCAGCCCAGCTCTGCACCCTGTCAATGTCCCGTTGCAACATACAACAACCGTCCACACTATCCACAACTCCAGCAACCTTTGTGTCATTGGCAAACTTACTAACCCAGCCTTCCACTTCGTCATCCAAGTCATTTATAAAAATCACAAAGAGCAGAGGTCCCAGAACAGATCCCTGTGGAACACCACTGGTCACCGAGCTCCAGGCTGAATACTTTCCATCTACTACCACCCTCTGTCTTCTATGGGCCAGCCAATTCTGTATCCGGACAGCCAACTTTCCCTGTATCCCATGCCTCCTTACTTTCTGAATGAACCTACCATGGGGAACCTTATCAATCGCCTTGCTAAAATCCATATACACCACATCCACTGCTCTTCCTTCATCAATGTGTTTTGTCACATCCTCAAAGAATTCAATAAGGCTTGTGAGGCATGATCTGCCCCTCACAAAGCCATGCTGACTATCTCTAATCAAACTATGCTTTCCCAAACAATCATAAATCCTGTCTCTCAGAATCCTCTCCAATAATTTGTCCACCACCGACGTAAGACTGACTGGTCTGTAATTCCCAGGGTTATCCCTATTCCCTTTCTTGAACAAGGGAATAACATTTGCCACCCTCCAATCATCTGGTATTACTCCAGTGGACAGTGAGGACACAAAGATCATCGCCAAAGGCGCGGCAATCTCTTCCCTCGCTTCCCGTAATAACCTTGGGTATATTCCGTCTGGCCCCGGGGACCTATCTATCCTCATGTCTTTCAAAGTTTCCAGCACATCCTCCTTCTTAACATCAACCTGTTCGAGCATATCAGCCTGTTTCATGCTGTCCTCACAAACGACAAGGTCCCTCTCACGAGTGAATACTGAAGCAAAGTATTCATTAAGGACCTCCCCTACCTCCTCCGACTCCAGGCACAAGTTCCCTCCACTATCCCTGATTGGCCCTACCCTCACTCTGGCCATCCTCTTGTTCCTCACATAAGTGTAGAACGCCTTGGGATTTTCCTTAATCCTATCCGCCAAGACTTTTTCATGTCCCCTTCTAGCTCTCCTAAGTCCATTCTTCAGTTCCTTCCTGGCTACCTTGTAACCCTCTAAAGCCCTGTCTGATCCTTGCTTCCTCAACCTTAAGTAAGCTTCCTTCTTCCTCTTGACTAGCTGTTCCACATCTCTTGTCATCCAAGGTTTCTTCACCCTACCATCGCTTCCTTGCCTCATCGGGACAAACCTATCCAGCAGTCGCAGCAAGTGCTCCCTAAACAACCTCCACATTTCTGTCGTGCATTTCCCTGAGAACATCTGTTCCCAATTTAAGCTCCCCAGTTCCTGCCTAATAGCATTGTAATTCCCCCTCCCCCAATTAAATATTTTCCCATCCCGTCTGCTCCTATCCCTCTCCATGACTATAGTAAAGGTCAGGGAGTTGTGATCACTATCATCGAAATGCTCTCCCACCGAGAGATCTGCCACCTGGCCTGGTTCGTTGCCAAGCAACAAATCCAACATAGCCTCCCCTCTAGTCGGCCTATCTACGTATTGAGTCAGGAAACCTTCCTGGACACACCTGACAAAAACTGCTCCATCCAAACTATTTGCACTAAGGAGATTCCAATCAATATTAGGGAAGTGGAAGTCACCCATGACAACAACCCTGTTACTTCTGCACCTTTCCAAAATCTGCCTCCCAATCTGTTCCTCCGTGTCTCTGTTGCTATTGGGGGGTCTATAGAAAACTCCCAATAACGTAACTGCTCTTTTCCTATTTCTGACTTCCACCCATACTGACTCAGTAGACAAACCCTCCTCGACGACCTCCCTTTCTGCAGCTGTGATATTATCCCTGATTAGCAATGCCACTCCCCCACCTCTTTTACCTCCCTCCCTATTCCTTTTGAAACATCTAAACCCCGGAACATCCAAAAACCATTCCTGCCCCTGTGATATCCAAGTCTCCATAATGGCCACAACATCGTAGCTCCAAGTACTGATCCATGCTCTAAGTTCATCACCCTTATTCCTGACACTTCTTGCGTTAAAATAGACACACTTCAACCCATCATACTGGCTGCAACTTTGCCCTGTCAACTGTCTAACCTTCCTCACAGACTCTCTGCACTCTGTATCTGCCTGTTCAACAGCTACCCCATCCACTGATCCGTAGCTCCGGTTCCCATCCCCCTGCCAAACTAGTTTTAACCGTCCCGAAGAGCTCTAGCAAACCTCCCGCCCAGGATATTGGTGCCCCTCCAGTTCAGATGCAACCCGTCCTTCTTGTACAGGTCCCACCTTCCCCAGAAGGTATCCCAATGATCCACATATCTGAAGCCCTCCCTCTTACACCAGCTCTGTAGCCATGTGTTCAGCTGCACTCGCTCTCTGTTTCTAGCCTCACTAGCACATGGCACCAGTATCAATCCTGAGATTACTACTCTGCTCGTCCTGCCTTTTAGCTTCCAACCTAACTCCCTATATTCACTTTACAGGTCCTCATCCCTTTTCCTAGCTATGTCATTGGTACTGATGTGTACCACGACTTCTGGCTGCTCCCCCTCCCCCTTAAGAATCCTGTAGACTCGATCCGAGACATCCCTGACCCTGGCACCCGGGAGGCAACATACCATCCGGGAGTCTCGTTCGCGACCACAGAATCTCCTGTCTGTTCCCCTCACCATTGAATCTCCTATCACTATCGCTCTCCTATTCTCCCCCCTTCCCTTCTGAGCCACAGAGCCAGGCTCAGTGCCAGAGACCTGGCCGCTGTGGCTTTCCCCTGGTAGGTCATCCTCCCCAACAGTATCCAAAACGGTATACTTATTATTGAGGGGAACGGCCACAGGGGATCCCTGCATTGTACACCTATTCCCTTTCCCTCCCCTGACGGTCACCCAGCTACCTTTATCCTGTAACTTAGATGTCACTACTTCCCTATAACTGCTCTCTATCACCCCCTCAGCCTCCTGAATGATCTGAAGTTCATCCAGCTCCAGCTCCAGTTCCCTAACGCGGTCTGTGAGGAGCTGGAGTTGGGTGCATTTCTCGCAGGTGAAGTCTGCAGGGACACAAGTGGTGACCCTTACCTCCCACATCCTGCAAGAGGAGCATGCAACTGCCTTAGCTTCCATCCCCTCTGCTCTAAATTGACAAAAGAGATTTTTTTTTAAATAAATAAATAAAGGAAAACCTTACCTTACCAAACCCTCCACACAAGAGTCCTTTTTTTTTGGTTAGAGGAGGAGGATGGGTGGGAGACACTACACGTGTAGTGTTTCGGGTTTAGCCACTGCCCGAATATATAAGTTCACTTACCCAGCAGTCCCCGTGTCCGCGTCCGCTGAATCACGAGGTAAGTACTTTATAGCTCAACTTACCCTGCCGGCTGCCCCCTGGCTCATGCTCTCACCGCTCCCGCTGCTCAAATGGAAGAAAGAAATACCCACCAATCACTTACCAGCTCTCCTGTGACGTCACACTTCATTTTTTGCTGGTCAAGCAGGTCCACAGAACAGAACAGAACAGAGCGCTCTCGCTGCTGCTTCTGGTCTCTGGCTTCGGCTCCTTTTATCTCCCGGCTCCTCTCGCCTGTTCCCGCTCTCACTGCCGCCGCTCTCGCTGCTGCTTCTGGTCTCTGACATACTTCATATGTCATCGCAGGAAGTGATGTCAACCAACATCTGATAGAGCAGTTGGAGTCGTGTTGATCACCTGGTCACATGTGTATGATAGAGCTCTCTTGTAAATTTGTTAATTTACAATAAAGAACCCACTATTTAACTACATTCAGCTCAAGATTGTTTGGTACCTTATTACTGAAGAAAGCAATAACACAGTATGGTGGCACCAGTGACAACAATGTGGATTTGAAGACCACAGCATGGAGGCAGCAGAACGCATCAAAGTAGTAGTCCTGCAGATTGACTCATCTACGGTATTCAAGGGAGCAGTGATCTCGAGTGAGACATCAGGAACAGCGATATCTCCTGTCAGAGTTCACTGAAGACCAGACAACACAACACATCGTTGGAGGTAGCAGCAATGGTAGGGCACTGTCAGGTTCAACAACCATCTCTGAATTTGATGCTCGGGAGAGCGTGAAGACATGAAGGGGACTGTTTATTTTGACTGTATCCGGCAAGAAAAGGCAGGAATCAGGCGGAATTGGGCTCAGGAAAAGCAAGCAGAGTCGGTTGACGTTGGGGCTTGGTAATGGCACCGCCATTGCACGCTGTGTGTTTTCCCGCCATCATCGCTTCATGGGTGGAATCTCTCCAATCGCAGGCTGAAAGCCCGCACTGCAGGCACAGAGCTCAGGGTATGGCTGAAGTCCAACACTCTGGGCACAGCAGACGTGCAAGTTTTTTTCCCTTCAGGAAAAGCCTAAAAAAAGCAGAAAGGGGAAACCATTAAACGGGAAAGCTCCAGCTAAGAATTCTTGCAGACAAGAAATTTGGTTTCATGACTACGAAATACCCATCAATGAATTGGAAGCCCAAGATCTCCTCCATGAATTCCAACTCTTTAAACAGCGCATGGAGTTGTGCTTTTTGGATCTTGCTGTCACGGAGGCAAGCTATTAAAATAAAAATCGTGATTGGCACTGAAGGGCTCCATCGCATCAACACATCAGGACTATCTGAGGTGGACCTGAAGGACCCAGCGAGCCTCTGGACTACATTAGAGGACCAGCTGAAGGTCAAGATTAATTTTAGAATCCATCGTCTGGAACTGATGGCATACAGAGAGTAGTCCAAGGACACGATCGATCAAATTGTCAGCAGATGCTGCGAGAAAGGAAAAGTCCGAGATTTCTCGGAAGTGGAGTTATCCGAACAACTAATGGAATTGCTGATTGCATCTACCTCGACAGAAGCTTTTACAAACATACATATGCATTAGGAGCAGAAGAATTCGGCTCCTCTAGCTTGCTCCGCCATTCAATAAAATCATGGTTGGTCTGTTTGGGTTTCGAATTCCACACTCCCATCTACCCCCGATAACCTTTGATTCCCTTGCCTAACAAGAATCTATCTACCTCCGCTTTAAAAATTGTCAATGACCCCCACCCCCACCACTTTCTGAGGCAGAGAATTCCAAAGTCGCAAAATCCTCAGAGAAGAAAATTCTCCTCATCTCTGTCCTAAAAGGGCGACCCCTAATTTTAAAACTATGCCCCCCAGTTCTGGACTCACCCACAAGAGGAAACTTCCTTTCCACGTCCACCTTGTCTAGACTGTTCAGGATCTTATAAACTTCAATCAAGTCTCCCGTCACTCTTCTGAACTCCAGTGAAAACAAGCCCAGTCTGTCCAACCTTTCCTCATAAGAGAACCTGCTCATTCCAGGTATCAATCTAGTAATCAGAAAGATCTGTCAGACAAAGAAAAAGGGTATAACATCGAATGTCTCCTAAAAGAAGGCAGGAAGGTCGAGGCCGTAGCTGCAAGCAGGCAGTGCGTACGAGCACTAAGAGCAACAACCATAGGCAAGGTAACCAGGTCACCTCAGCAAGGCAAAAGTGAGGCAGGTGCAGTGTGACGCACCAACCAAGAAATTGTCCAGCTTACTTGGATAACTGCAAGGTGTGTGGTAAGAAAGGGCACTGGGCAAGGCTGTGCAGGTGGTCTGATAATGAAAAACAGGCCAGAAGTCACAGCAGGCCATGACGTGAAAGAAACAGACACCACCTTGTGGAGAAACAGGGATACATTCTTAAGAGGCCAATCTAAACACAGACATGTCCATGAGATAGACAAGGATGTGAGTAATAGAAGGAGCACTGATGGTGAACAAGCTTTTCACACAGTAACAGTTGCACACCAGATGGATGCGGTTACACAGCAGGAAGCATTCACCACCATCAACATTTTATGTCGAGAGAAGAGTGGCCAGCGCAGACTGTGACTCGAGGTCAATACAGGGGCAAGTGCAAATATTTTGACACTGAGAATACTAAAGAATATGTATCTGGCAAGATGGGAAGCCATGATACAACCTACAAAGGCAATACTCACTATTTACAACAGTTTTTCAATCAACTATATGGGAATACAAACGTGGAGTGCAGGTATTGAAACTCTATGTGGTCACAGCAAGTGTTCTACATAGTTGACACCAATGGTCTAGTAGTTGCAGGGCTACTGGCATGTAGCAAGCTTTGAATCATGACAATCCATGAGATCAGCAATGTGCCAAGAACAGGCAATCGAAATAGATGTGACCCCATTGAGTCCATCCAGGATTTGCAATGAATGTATTCAGACCGATTTGATACAATGGGAAGTTTTAAAGGAGATGTGTGAGATGGCACAATTCCTTCTATAGATCCACCAAGGAAATGTAGTGTTCAAGTCAAGGACAAACTGTAAACCAAGCTGGATACTATGGAGAGGCAAGGAATTATTTGGCATATTCAGCGGCACACAGACTGTTGCAGCTCTATGACAGCTGTGATCAAAAAAGACAGCACCATCAGGGTATGTTTATACCCCAGAAGGCTGAATCTGGTGTTAAAAGGATGTTCTCAAAAAATCCCCAGTTGGAAGAGTTATATCTAAAATTTGCAAGAGCCAAATTCTCTTCGAAGCAGATGCAAAACACTGATAGCGGTTGGTCCATCTCTCTGAAAGTTCACAGGAGTTAACAACTTTCAGAACTCTGTTTGGAAGATATTGTTTATTGTCCTTCTGTTTGGTCTATCAGTAAGCCAGGATTTATTTCAACAACGTGTGGATCATATTATGAAAACGAGTGACGCTGAAAAACAGAAGAAGCAAAGGTTATAAAGTGTACAGCACAGGAATTTGGCAGTGTTAAAATGTATTTATTTAAATGCAATGAGTGTAGCAAATAAAGCTGATGAACTGAGGGCACAGATAGACATATGGCAACATGATATCACTGCTATAACAGAAACTTGGTTTAAAGAGGGGCAAAAATGGCAGCTCAACATCCCTGGATATAGAATTTTCAGGCAGGAGAGCGAGGAGGATAAAAAAGGAGAGGGTGTCGCATTATTGGTTAAAGAATCAATTACAGCTGTGAGGAGGGATGATATGCTAAATGAATCATTAAATGAGGCCATATGGGTTGAGATCAGAAATAAAAAAAGGGGCAGCCTAACTATTAGGAGTGGACTATAGACCCCCAAATAGTGAGAGGGAGAGAGAAGAACAAATATGTGGGCAAATGTCTGAGTCCAAAAACAATAGAGTAGTAATAGTTGGGGATTTCAGCTACACTAACTCAACTGGGATACAAACAGTGTGAAGGGCACAGAGGACACAAAATTCCTGAACTGCATTCAAGAGAACTTTTTTAGCCAGCATGAAAAAATATTGGCAGGTAAAATCAAGGAAAACCCAAAGATGTTGTATTAGTGCATTAAGAGTAAGAGGATAACTAAGGAAAGGGTGGGGCCCATCAGAGATGTACAAGGTAACTTATGCGTAGATGCAGAAGATGTGGACAGGGTTCGTAATGAGTACTTTGTCTCTGTCTTCACAAAGGAGAGGGATGATGCAGACATTGTAGTTGAAGAAGAGTAGTGTAAAATATGAGATGCAATAAGCATAATGAGAGAGGAAGTACTAGAGTGTCTGACATCCTTGAAAGTGGATAAATCGCCAGGGCTGGATGGTTTGTAACCCAAGCTGATAAAGGAAGCCAGGGAGGAAATAGCAGATGCTCTGACGATAATTTTCAAATTCTCACCAGATACAGGTGAGGCACCAGAGGATTGGAGGTCTGCAAACTTTGTACCATTGTTTAAACAGGTTGTGAGGGATAGGCCGAATAATTATAGGCCGGTCGGTCTGACCTCGGTGGTGGGAAAATTATTAAAATCAATTCTGAGAGATAGGATAAACTTCCACTTAGAAAGGCACGAATTAATCAGGGATAGTCAGCATGGATTTATTAAGGGAAGGTCGTGTCTTACCAACTTAACTGAATTTTTTGAGGAAGTAACAAGGAGGATTGATGAGGGTAGCGTATTGGATGTTGTCTACATGGATTTTAGTAAGGCATTTGACAAGGTCTCACATGGCAGACTGGTCAGAAAAGTAAAAGTCCACGGGATACAGGGGAATGTGGCGAGTTGGATCCAAAATTGGCTCAGTGACAGGAAACAAAAGGTAATGGTCAACCGATGTTTTTGTGAATGGAAGCGGTTTCCAATGACATTCCACAGGGCTCAGTGTTGGGTCCCTTGCTGTTTGTGGTATATATATAAATGATTTGGACTTAAATGTGGGAGGCATGATTGAGAAATTTGCAGATAACACAAAAATTGGCTGTGAAGAGGATAGCTGGAGACTCCAGAATGATATCAATAGTTTGGTTGAGTGGACGGAAAAGTGGCAAACGGAATTCAATCCGGAAAAGTGTGAGGTAATGCATTTGGGGAGAGCAAACAAAGCAAAGGAATACAGAATAAAAGGGAGGATATTGAGAGAAAGTGAGAGACCTTGGAGTGCATGTCCACAGATCCCTGAAGGTGGCAGGACAGGTAGATAAAGTGGTGAAGAAGGCATACGGAATGCTTTCCTTTATTGGCCGAGGTATAGAATACAAAAGCAGAGATGTAATGCTGGAACTACATAAAAAGCTGGTTAGGCCACAGTTGGAGTATTGCCTACAGTTCTGGTCACATTACAGGAAGGACATAATTGCTCTGAAAAGAGTGCAGAGTAGATTTACAAGAATGTTGCCAGGGCTTGAAAATTTCAGCTATGAGGAAAGTTTGAATAGGCTAGGGTTGTTTTCTTAAAACAGAGGAGGCTGAGGGGTGACTTAATTGAGGTGTACAAAATTATGAGAGGCCTAGATAGAGTAGACAGAAGGACCTGTTTCCTCCAGTGGAGAGGTCAATTACCAGGGAGCACAGATTTAAGGTTATTTGTAGAAGGATTAGAGGGAACATGAGGATAAGCTTTTTCACCCAGAGTGTGTTGGGTGTCTGGAATTCACTGCCCGGATCAGTGATGGAGGCAGAAACCCTCAACTCATTTAAAAGGTACCTGGACCTGCACCTGAAGTGCTGTAACCTGCAAGGCTACGGACCAGGTGCTGGAAGTTGGGATTAGAATGGGTGGGTAGTTTTTTCAGCCAACGCAGACATGATGGGCTGAATGGCCTCTTTCTGTGCCGTAACTTTTCTATGGTTCTATGGCTCTATGGAAAATGTTCCAGGCTGTGTCTGTATTGCAGATGACACAGCAGTGGTGGGCAGCACAAAAAAAAGCACGATAGGAATCTGCACATCCTGACACAAAGAGCCAGAAAAGAGGGCCTTGTGTTCAACAGCAAGAAGTGTGTTATTAAACGAGCCACATCAACTTTTTCAGCTCAATCTACTTTGATACAGGCATTAGACTGATTCCAGCAAGGTAGAGGAAATTCAGCCCATGCCTAGTCCACAAGACAAGGAAGACTTACAGAGATATCTTAGTCTATTTAATTTCCTGGCTCCCAACATCCCACATTTTTCTATGAAGTCTTCAACTCCATGAGAACTCCTCAAAAAGGATACATATTCCTGTGGCACAAGGACAATCAGTATGCACTTGATTTGCTGAAGCAGTCACTGTTGACAGAGGCATGTTTGCAGTATTATGACCTGAATAAAGATACCATTCCTGAAGTATTTGCTTTGTTAAAAGGTCTCAGAGCATGCTTATTGAAAAAAGGTTGTTCAATTGCTTTTGGTTCAAAAAGTTCAGCAACCACACAGGCCAACTGTTCCAACATAGAAAGGGAAACACTAGCACTGGTATTCGGGATCACAAGGTTTCATCCTTATCTCTTTGACAAACATATCATAGTTGAGACAAATAACAAACCATTAGCAATGATGTGGCAAAAACGACTCGCCAGCACGTCATCTCCACTATTAAACAACTGCAAGGATACGACTTGTGAGGTCATATATAAGCCTGGGAATCTTATGGTGACTTCTGACACACGAAGCAGATTACCCAACCTCAGAAAATGTGAAGACGTTCCACTAGACGTCCAAGTTGACAAAGTCAACTTAGAGCTGGAAGATGTATACCAGTTAGATTTGATGCGTTTCAGACTAAGGAAGCTTAAGGAACTACAGGAAAAGACTCACAAAGACACAGTTTTAAAGGTGTGATGGCAACTCATTGTCAACGGTTTGCCTGACACAATACAAGAGGTTGCTACAGAACTCAGAACCTCTGGCCGTACTGAGACGAGTTGGAGGTATCTAGTGGCATTATCTTCAAAGGAAACAAGTGTTAATTCCACAGATGCTTCGTCTTGACATTCTCTCAGTTGCACCTAGGCCATATGGACATCAACAAGTCCAGAAGACTTGCGCATGAAACAGTCTGATGGCTGGGAATTACCAATGCCATCGAGTGAGCAGTAAGGTTATGTGATGCATGCCAACAGCATCAACCAAGCCAACATAAAGAGCCATTCCATCTTTACGAAGTTTCATCATATCTTTGGTCAAGGATAGCCACTGACCTCCTCTCCTTTAAAAGACTTACTAGAAACAACTTTGAGGGGGTATTCAAATGGACTCCCTGTTGTATTTCCCTTCAAATAATCTGTCATGGTAGAAGTGTTTTTGAATAGCATAGGTATTCTCCCCAGGCGTTCACTGATCATTCAATGTAGGAGAAGATTTAAAGCTGTTATAAAGTAAGTTAACACAGGAGTTTTACTGTGATCGTGCACAGACTAATACCAGACTTCAAACTGACTCACCAAAAATCTTTTCCTCCCTGTTGCCTCCCCCTGCTGGTCAATGCTACAGCATCACTTCAGTTCATCTGTAAGATTCCCATTAGGTTCTAAAGCCTCAAAGTCAATTTTAAAACAAATAAGAAAAAAACATGGCCTTGGTCTGATTAGCTCTGCCAAGGTAACTCCCACTGATTGTTTGAAAAACTTTCAGAAAATTGTAGCTACAGTGCTCAGAAAACAGATGCATCATAGAATCAAAGAGACTGTGCTTCTTTTTCTTCAAGCAAATTGCTAAAATATCTATTTTTCCCTGAAATTAATGACCTGCCACTATTATCAAATCCTCAGGCATATTTGAAGACATAAGACCCCACAGTTTAGTTATTAGTTTTAGAAACGAAAACAGGCATGCTACCATTTTCTTTTGCTAAAAGAATAATTTCACTTCTTTGTTTCTACAAGATGGACAAAAAAGTGAGTAGATGTTACTCTGCATACACTGCTGTTACTAACACAAACCAAAAGAATGCAGAAAGACTAATGGCAGGACTTTATAATCTTGCCACCGATCTCGGCAGTGAGATGAAAGGGCAGGCCGCACACCATAGAGCCATGAGGCGACTCATTTGCATCCAAGGGGCGGGCCGCCCCTCCCAATCACATGGAGGGGGCTGTCTATCCGTCGCCAGCAATGGTGTCAGCTGCCTGTGCACAGGCACTGGTGTCCTTTTTAAAGGGCCGTCAGCCCTACCGGCTAATTTAAATATTTAAAGATAAATTGAATTAAAATAAATAAATACATCTATTTTGCCCATCTCCCATACTCCATAACAATTAAATTAATTATTTGCCCTTACCCCACAAAACACTTACCTTAACAACTGACCTTCCCCCTGCAAACTGAACAAACTTTCAACTACAACCCTTCCCACCATCCCCTACACCCATGATGCTGATTTGACCCCATTTCCCTCCACCCTCCCGCATTGATAAACTTACCTCCCCACCCCCACCAGCGTTGCACCTTGTTTCCCCAGACGGGGATCCGAAGGCATGGGAGTGCCGGCTGCTGGGCTGAAGATCGCAGCGGGACATCAGGCGGTGATCTTAACCTAATTAAATCAATTATTTTAATGTATTTAAATATTCAAATTGGAGTCCCATTGCTGAGCAGTGGGGGGCCCATCACAAGGCTTCGCTACCACTGGTAATATGGGGCCAGGTCCTCCAGGCATCAGGGTGCATGGTGGCCGTATCCGGAGGCATTTTCCAGCGCCCCCTCCCCCCGCCACAAAACCCAATGTTGGCGGGGAGGGGGCAGTAAAATCCAGCCCTAAAGCTGTCACCTTATGGAAGGGAAATGCATTATATTTTTCTTCTCTCAGGCCCTGCTCAACCACTTGGACATCCTACTTAAAGCATAACACTAGTACACTGTAATTGTACACCTGCTTCTCCAGTGGTCATTTCTTTAGTGATATAAGTATGATAATTTACATGACTGGATTGTAGAGAGCCACAGTCTTCTTTTTAATACAGAGGATTTTTGTTGCTAAGTTTTCTGACCACCTGGTTCATGATTTGTATTACTTTTGTAGAGGTAATGTTTAATTTGGGAATTGAAGTTTTTCGAATGCAAGACAAATGAAAACACCTGGTTTCAGAAGCTGGCAAATAAACCTAGGGTGGTTACAAAGCAAAGGGGAGCCCATGTTTATTTAGTAAGGTCATATTGTGAAGTGTAAAGACCCTATACAATGAGAACCCCTCTTAACTTGCTGATATAGACAGTGGGGGGAATTCTATGCTCTTTCCCAGTGCATTTGAAGGTGAAGAGAGGATAAAATTGAGTGAAAGGGTGGCGGTGGGAAGCGGTTCCTGCCACCATCCCTACTTTGCCAAAATTTAGTCTGGGGCAGGAAGGTCTGTGAACAAGCTTCTCGCCCCGTTACCAATTGAGGCCCTTAACTGGGCAATTAACCCCCAAGTAAGGGCCTCTTCCCATCGCAGCCGCAATTAAATGTGTGGTGGGCGACCCTGTCACTGCACGGGAACCACGGCACGGAAAACCGTGCGGACTGCTTCCCGGCTCTGGGAGTGGTGTGGGGGGGGGGTGGGTGGGTCCCTTGTTAAAAGGCACTTAGTGCCTGAATGAGGGACCCGGTATCGGGAATGGGGGGGTCCACTGAGAGCCATCCCTCTGCACTTGCTGCTGACACCCCCTCCCTCACGACCCCCACAAGGAGAGATCCCTCCCACCTCCACGGTGACATTGTAGCTGTCAGCCTCTAATTGGCTGGCAGATCTCCAAGGGCAGGACTTCCGGCAACGGGGTCCTTCATTCTGTGGAAGGCCCACCACTGTCCATTTAAGTGCCTCATTGGCACTAGATTCGGCGGGCCTTCCGGAGAAGTGGTGGCACAGGGATTTCGGTGTTGCTTTTTCTGGATGTCGAGACCCCTGCTGCCAGAATAAAATTCCCCCTGATGAGTCTGCAGCTTCCTCAGTAAGGGGGTTAAATTTTTCATAAGATTTCCCAGAACAAAGAGAAGATTTAAAATTCCAAAATCTCTCCAAGAGTGCTTATGGGGTCAGAATTAGAGAAGTGAGAGCCATAAAACTGCAGGTGGCCTCGTTTAGTTGGGCAGTTGGAACCAGAAAGTCTAGGAGAGTTTGTTCTGTCGTTGTTAGAAATATCAATTATTCATTTGGGTATCAGAATCGAAGAGAAGGTATGGAGTTGGAAATAATTAGTTTAAATTGCTATCTGGAACATCCCACATGTACACATTGCTATGGCGATAGATGATGCAGGGGGTGTCTCTTGCTCTGGATGCTTGCTGACACAGTCAGTCAGTTGGTTTTCAGATAAGCAGTTGGTTTTTGGAAAAACAGTTGGCTTTTAGAAGTCAGATAGACTCAGGAGCAAAGCAGCCATCTAAAACCAGGGTGTTTCTGTTTTGAGGCAGGCCCGTGCTCAAGCAGGGAGTCCAGTATTGGCAGGTGATCTCATACCTTGGAAGACAGCTGAGAAATTAAGGAAATCGAAGTGAATTCCTAAGAGCTGTAGTCCACTTTGGATTGGTCCCAGGAGAAGTGAACAAACCACCAAGATCCTGTAAAGTATAGGGGACCGTTGGGGTGCAAGTAACAGTCAAATAGGAATGTTCTGTTGGGATTTAGAGTTTAAAGTAATCGTCTTCATGTTCTTTTAAGATTTTAAATTTAAAGAAAAAGTGTTTCCAAATTTAAGTGTTGTTAGTAGCGTTTTACTTTGTTTAACTCTTGTACAGTAAAGCTTTTAGTTTAAAAAGTAAAATCTTGTGGCATAATTCTTCAGTAATAACTGGGAATTTAATTTTCTCTTTTTAAAAGATAATGTTCCCTAATGGGATCGTAACACAAGCAGGTCGTACACCAGAAATGCTATCAAAAGCTCAAACCGCTTCAAAGAAAAATTTACATTTCATGCTACCCATTACATTCTATATTATTGCAGTTAAATCTTTGATCATATAAAGTAAAGCCACTGAGCAAAGTGACCAGGAGGTATGAATATGATTCAACATAACTCCTTATACTGGAAAGGTGAATAAGATTAATCTGTTGACATTCATTTCAAGTGGTGTTCAGTCCCATTTAAATGCTTGAACCCTTATAGATGGCTTGTCACTTCAGTGAGGAACTCACAGACAGATGCAGTTCCTGGCAAAGTCTCTACTGTAACATCACCATGTTGGCACTGAGGGAGAATTTTTCACTGCAGCAGAGACTGAGGGAGCAAAACAGGTGGTAGGAGATTGTCACATACCCCAGCCGATCTTCCTTTCCATTGACTACAATTGGGCAGGGTGTGTAACTGTCTTCTACTGTGCTGTTACAGCTTGCACTTCCAGCCAATTTGTGGGCAAAAAGTTTTTAAAACCCACAAGTGCATGAATAAGTCTAACTAGTGGGTCATTTAGCAAGATGTCCCGCTTCATAAATTCTGGCCCTATATTTTTCGGTGGTAGACATAATATGTTGATTAAGCTGATGAAATGGGGCAGTAAGACATTCCTCTCTATTTTCAGGGGCTGCCACACCATTACTAACAGGCAGGGGGCCTTAAAACCACCCCAATGTTTCTTATGGAAAATTTTGTGTTATTGGGAAAATTCAATTTTCCAATTGGCCTGACTTGCCCAGTGCCATAAAATAGTATTACATTGGCTGAACTGTGGTCATAGAATCATAGAATGGTTGCAGCACAGAAGGAGGCCATTTGGCCCATCGTGTCACCTAGTCCCACTCCCCTGCCTTTTGACCGTTGCCCTGCAAATTCTTTCCTCTTCAGATAATTATCCAGTTCTCTTTTGAAGGCCTCGATTGAATCTGCCTCCACCACACTCTCAGGCAGTGCCTTCCACATTTTAACCCCTCGCTGTGTAAAAAGGTTTTTCCTCATGTCGCCAATGCTTCTTTTTCCAATCAACTTAAATTGGTATCCTCTCATCTGGGTCCTTCCACCAATGAGAACGCTCTCTCCCTATCTACTTTGTCCAGACCCCTCATGATTTTGAACACCTGTGTCAAATCACATTTTAAATTTCTCTTCTCCAAGAAGGACAACCCCAGCTTCTCCACCTATCCACATAACTGAACTTCCTCATCCCTGGAATCATTCTGGTGAATCTTTTCTGTACCCTCTCTAATGCCTTAACATCTTTCCTGAAGTGTGGTGCCCAGAACTGGACACAATACTCCAGTTAAGCCGAATCAGTGTTTTATACTGATTTATCATAACTTCCCTGTTCTTGTACTCTATGCCTCTATTTATGAAGCCCATGATCCCAAATGTTTTATTAACTGTTTTCTCAACCTGCCCTGCAACCTTCAATGTTTTGTTCACATATACACCCCCCACCCCCACCCCAGGTCTCTCTTTTCTTGCACCCCCATTAGAATTGTAGCCTTTAATTTATATTGCCTCTCCTCATTGTTCCTACCAAAATGAATCACTTCACACTTATCTGCATTAAATTTCATCTGCCACTTGACCACCCATTCCACCAGCCTTTGTCTCTTGAAGTTTATCACTATCCTCCTCACAATTCACAATACTTACAAATGTTGAGTGAACTGCAAATTTTGAAATTGTGCCCTGGTACAGTCCAGTCTCGGTCATTACTCTATATCAAGAAAAGATGTGGTCCTAACACTGACCCCTGGGGAACCCCACCATATACCTTCCTCCAGTCCAAAAAAACAACCATTCACCACTATTCTCTGTTTCCTGTCACTCAGCCAATTTTGTAGCTATATGATATAACAACTTCACTGTCCATAACAGAATTAGTTTAATACAAATGAATATATGAATTAGGAGCAGAAGTAGGCCATTAGCCTGCTCCACCATTCAAAAAGATCATTGTTGATCTGTTTATGTTTCGAATTCCACACTCCCATTACCCCAATAACCTTCAATTCCCTTGTCTAACGAGAATCTATCTACCTCCGCCTTAAAAATATTCAAGGACCCCGCCTCCACCACCTTCTGCGGCAGAGAGTTCCAAAGTTGCACAACCTTCGGAGAGAAAAAAATTCTCCTCATCTCTGTCCTAAAAGGACAATCCCTAATTTTAAAACAATGTCCCCTTGATCTGGACTCACCCATAAGAGGAAACATCCTTTCCACATCCACCTTGTCAAGACCGTTGAGGATCTTATATATTTCAATCAGGTCTTCCCTCACTCTTCTAAACTACAGTGAAAACAAGCCCATTCTGTCCAACCTTTCCTCATAAGACAACCCACTCATTCCAAGTATCAATCTCCTCCGAACTGCCTCCAAAGCATTTACATCCTTCTTAAACGAGGAGACCAAAACTGCACACTGTATTCGAGATGTGGTCTCTGTAGAACTGAAGCATAACATCCTTACTTTTATTTTCAATTCCTCTCGTAATAAAGGATAACATGCCATTAGCCTTCTTTGTGACTTGTTGTACCTTTTTTTATTTATTCATTCATGGGATGTGGCCATCACTGGCTAGGCCAGCATTTATTGAGTGGCTTGCTAGGTCATTTCAGAGGGTAGTTAAGACTTAACCACATTGCTGTGGGTTTGGAGTCATATGTAGACCAGGTAAGGACAGCAGATTTCCTTCCTAAAGAACATTAGTGAACCAGATGGGTTTTTACAACAATTGACAATGGTTTCATGGTCACCATTAGACTAGCTTTTTTTTTTAAATTCCAAATTTTTTATTAATTGGATTCAAATTTCAACATCTGTCGTGGTGGGATTCGAACCCATGTCCCCAGAGCATTAACCTAGGCCTCTGGATTACTAGTCCAATGACAATACCACTATGCCACTGCCTCCCCGTACTAACCTTTTGTGACTCATGCACTAGCACACCTAGATCCCTCTTTGTGTCATCTGCAAATTTAGCTACAATGCCATCGTTCCCCTCATCTAAGTCATTGACATAAATTGTAAAAAGGTGAAGTCCCAGCATAGACCTCTGCGGGACTCCACTCGTCACATCCTGCCCATCAGAAAAGGACCCATTCATGCATACTCTCTGTTTTCTGCCAGACAGCCAATCTTCTATCCATGTTAATATGTTACCCCCTACACCATGAGCTCCTACTTTACGCAATAACCTTTTATGTGGCACCTTGTCAAATGCCTTCTGGAAATCCAAGTACAGTACATCAACTGGAACCTCTTTATCCACAATGCATGTTACTCCTTCAAAGAACTCCAATAAATTGATTAAACATGATTTCCCTTTCACAAAACCATGGAGATGGCGTGTTTCCTAAGCAGCATAAATTAAACACGGAGATCAGGTTGTATTAGTGCAATGGGACCCTCAAAGCTAGCAGCATTTATGCAGCTGTCACAGGTCTGTTATGCCTGTAGCAGTGGCTGCATTTTCAGATCTTTTTCCAAGCTCAAACCTGTACCAATGAATGGGCTGTGCCTGGAATGCCCTGGTGAGGAGAAAGAGACATGAAAATAGGCCTGGATATGATTTTTGATAATCCTCATGTTTGGAGAAATAAACATTATATTTTACTGGTGTGACATGATCAGAATCCATACAGCTTTTCTACAACATGACAAAGGAGACAAACCAAAAGGGCTTAAACAGCACATATTTGACAAACACCATGAAAAGAAGATATCCTCTGTGAGCGATATGTAACAAAACCCCATGTATAAAGAACAGGTTCAAAACTGCACACAGTGGAAACCTTCACCCCACCATATTGTTTGTTTGTTTTTCTGGAAACAATTATTGCACTGCTAATCAGCACAATACATCCTGCACAATACCGCACCAAATAAAACACAGTGGAAGTAAACCTTCAGGGAGAGGGCCTACTTCCATAACAAAAGTAAGATACATGAAAACTCATTCTGTCTCCCTAAACAGAACCAACCAGATATTTTCTGAGTCTTAAAGCCAACCATGTAACATGAGAAACATTCCTCCCACCAGTTATCCAAAAAGTATATAAACTGGCAATACTGGGAAAAGACTCAGAGGAAGAGTATTATAAACAGGAGACCTTAAAAGATGTAATAGATTACACTTAATTCTAATCATGGGTCAGGCAATGACCCACTCATTGAACCTCCTACAGCCTGTCCTCTAATAGCAGAGTGAACAGAACCAAGGTTTGCAAACCTAGAACTTTCAGTCTTTAATTATTAATGGCAATGTGAAATGACTTGCTCCTAATCTGCGTAATGTTTCTAATTTTACTTCCTACCTCAAAACATCTGTCAGTTCCGAGTGGGACCTTTTGCAGCATTACTAACCATTGCTGAAACAACTAACTAAGCAGCCTTTAATTGAAAAACTTAATGATAGTGACCATGAAATAGAATATAGTTGGCATTTCTATCTGTCCTGTATTTTGTCCTATCTCAGAAGCAAAGCAATAATGTACTCCTGCTGGAAAGTTTATTGTGTGCTTTTCTTAAATAGTAACTTACTTGTGATCATATCCCAATAATATTCATTCCACAATGAAAGAAAACTATACTATAATTTGTGGACAGGCTAAAATACATCTTCTCATAAACAAATGACTATTATCAGTATGCTTTAGGACACATGATTTATTTCAGGAGCAGGAGGCTGGGTGACCTTTCTGTTGTACATAAGCAATAGTTATCAATCCCTTCCACTTGAATTACTTCCTCTGTATATTTTACTTTCTTCTCGTGAAGGTACCACCATTGGATATCCAGAGCAATTTAGAAGTGTTTTTATGATTGTAAGAGGGTATCTTTGAGGTCATTTGTCATTCTGGCCAAAGACATTCTGCTCTCCATGCCTAGAAAATTGGTGTTACTTCCAAGAAAGCTCCATGTGCAGGACATTGGTTATAGATGATTTCAATTTGCAATGATTCTTATTGTGAATTTAAATACAATGAGCATCTGGCAACTGATACCTAATTTCTTCAAAGCACACCATCAATTTTGCTGCCCAAACTTCGAAACTGTTGAAAACATAACTGGCATTTCCCATAACGTCAGCCTTAAATATACTGCAGATGTAATGTCTACAATTATGATCAGTAGAATAATGAACTATCACCAGTAACCTGTCTCTAGATGCAGAAATCAACAAGCGCATGGGTAAGGCTTCCACTGCTATATCCAGACTGGCCAAGAGAGTGTGAGAAAATGGCGCACTGACATGGAACACAAGAGTCCGAGTGTATCAGGCCTGTGTCCTCAGTACCTTGCTCTATGGCAGCGAGGCCTGGAGAACGTATGCCAGCCAAGAGCGATGTCTCAATTCATTCCATCTTCGCTGCCTCCGGAGAATACTTGGCATCAGGTGGCAGGACCGTATCTCCAACACAGAAGTCCTCGAGGTGGCCAACACCCCCAGCTTGTACACACTACTGAGTCAGCAGCGCTTGAGATGGCTTGGCCATGTGAGCCGCATGGAAGATGGCAGGATCCCCAAAGACACATTGTACAGCGAGCTTGCCACTGGTATCAGACCCACCGGCCGTCCATGTCTCCGCTTTAAAGACGTCTGCAAACGTGACATGAAATCCTGTGACATTGATCACAAGTTGTGGGAGTCAGTTGCCAGCGTTCGCCAGAGCTGGCGGACAGCCATAAAGACAGGGCTAAAATGTGGCGAATCGAAGCGACTTAGTAGTTGGCAGGAAAAAAGACAGAGGCGCAAGGGGAGAGCCAACTGTGTAACAGCCCCGACAAACAAATTTCTCTGCAGCACCTGTGGAAGAGCCTGTCACTCTAGAATTGGCCTTTATAGCCACTCCAGATGCTGATTCACAAACCACTGACCACCTCCAGGCGCGTATCCATTATCTCTCGAGATAAGGAGGCCCAAAAGAAAAAAAAAGAAGAAAGAATAATGAAGATGGGCAGTGAGAGAACAAAGAACAAACAAAGAACAAAGAACAAAGAACAAAGAACAAAGAACAAAGATAATTACAGCACAGGAACAGGCCCTTCGGCCCTCCAAGCCTGCGCCGATCCAGATCCTCTATCTAAACATGTCGCCTATTTTCTAAGGGTCTGTATCTCTTTGCTTCCTGCCCATTCATGTATCTGTCCAGATACATCTTAAAAGACGCCATCGTGCCCGCGTCCACCACCTCCGCTGGCAACGCGTTCCAGGCACCCACCACCCTCTGCGTAAAGAACTTTCCATGCATATCCCCCCTAAACTTTTCCCCTCTCACTTTGAACTCGTGACCCCTAGTAATTGAATCCCCCACTCTGGGAAAAAGCTTCTTGCTATCCACCCTGTCTATACCTCTCATGATTTTGTACACCTCAATCAGGTCCCCCCTCAACCTCTGTCTTTCTAATGAAAATAATCCTAATCTACTCAACCTCTCTTCATAGCTAGCGCCCTCCATACCAGGCAACATCCTGGTGAACCTCCTCTGCACCCTCTCCAAAGCATCTACATCCTTTTGGTAATGTGGCGACCAGAACTGCACGCAGTATTCCAAATGTGGCCGAACCAAAGTCTTATACAACTGTAACATGACATGCCAACTCTTGTACTCAATACCCCGTCCGATGAAGGAAAGCATGCCGTATGCCTTCTTGACAACTCTGTTGACCTGCGTTGCCACCTTCAGGGAATAATGGACCCGAACACCCAAATCTCTCTGTACATCAATTTTCCCCAGGACTTTTCCATTTATTGTATAGTTCACTCTTGAATTGGATCTTCCAAAATGCATCACCTCACATTTGCCGTGATTGAACTCCATCTGCCATTTCTCTGCCCAACTCTCCAATCTATCTATATTCTGCTGTATTCTCTGACAGTCCCTTCACTATCTGCTACTTCACCAATCTTAGTGTCGTCTGCAAACTTGCTAATCAGACCACCTATACTTTCCTCCAAATCATTTATGTATATCACAAACAACAGTGGTCCCAGCACGGATCCCTGTGGAACACCACTGGTCACACGTCTCCATTTTGAGAAACTCCCTTCCACTACGACTCTTTGTCTCCTGTTGCCCAGCCAGTTCTTTATCCATCTAGCTAGTACACCCTGGACCCCATGCGACTTCACTTTCTCCATCAGCCTACCATGGGGAACCTTATCAAACACCTTACTGAAGTCCATGTATATGACATCTACAGCCCTTCCCTCATCAATCAACTTTGTCACTTCCTCAAAGAATTCTATTAAGTTGGTAAGACGTGACCTTCCCTGCACAACACCATGTTGCCTATCACTGATAAGCTCATTTTCTTCCAAATGGGAATAGATCCTATCCCTCAGTATCTTCTCCAGCAGCTTCCCTACCACTGACGTCAGGCTCACCGGTCTATAATTACCTGGATTGTCCCTGCTACCCTTCTTAAACAAGGGGACAACATTAGCAATTCTCCAGTCCTCCGGGACCTCACCCGTGTTTAAGGATGCTGCAAAGATATCTGTTAAGGCCCCAGCTATTTCCTCTCTCGCTTCCCTCAGTAACCTGGGATAGATCCCTTCCGGACCTGGGGACTTGTCCACCTTAATGCCTTTTAGAATACCCAACACTTCCTCCCTCCTTATGCCGACTTGACCTAGAGTAATCAAACATCTGTCCCTAACCTCAACATCCGTCATGCCCCTCTCCTCAGTGAATACCGATGCAAAGTACTCATTTAAAATCTCACCCATTTTCTCTGACTCCACGCATAACTTTCCTCCTTTGTCCTTGAGTGGGCCAATCCTTTCTCTAGTTACCCTCTTGTTCCTTATATATGAATAAAAGGCTTTGGGATTTTCCTTAACCCGGTTTGCTAAAGATATTTCATGACCCCTTTTAGCCCTCTTAATTCCTTGTTTCAGATTGGTCCTACATTCCCGATATTCTTTCAAAGCTTCGTCTTTCTTCAGCCTCCTAGACCTTATGTATGCTTCCTTTTTCCTCTTAGCTAGTCTCACAATTTCACCTGTCATCCATGGTTCCCTAATCTTGCCATTTCTATCCCTCATTTTCACAGGAACATGTCTCTCCTGCACGCTAATCAACCTCTCTTTAAAAGCCTCCCACATATCAAATGTGGATTTACCTTCAAAGAGCTGCTCCCAATCTACATTCCCCAGCTCCTGCTGAATTTTGGTATAGTTGGCCTTCCCCCAATTTAGCACTCTTCCTTTAGGACCACTCTCGTCTTTGTCCATGAATATTCTAAAACTTACGGAATTGTGATCACTATTCCCAAAGTAGTCCCCAACTGAAACTTCAACCACCTGGCCGGGCTCATTCCCCAACACCGGGTCCAGTATGGCCCCTTCCCGAGTTGGACTATTTACATACTGCTCTAGAAAACCCTCCTGGATGCTCCTTACAAATTCTGCTCCATCTAGACCTCTAACACTAAGTGAATCCCAGTCAATGTTGGGAAAATTAAAATCTCCTATCACCACCACCCTGTTGCTCCTACATCTTTCCATAATCTGTTTACATATTTGTACCTCTATCTCACGCTCGCTGTTGGGAGGCCTGTAGTACAGCCCCAACATTGTTACCGCATCCCTTCCTATTTCTGAGTTCTGCCCATATTGCCTCACTGCTCGAGTCCTCCATAGTGCCCTCCTTCAGCACAGCTGTGATATCCTCTTTGACCAGTAATGCAACTCCTCCAACCCTTTTACCTCCCTCTCTATCCCGCCTGAAGCATCGATAGCCTGGGATATTTAGTTGCCAATCGTGCCCTTCCCTCAACCAAATCTCAGTAATAGCAATAACATCGTACTCCCAGGTACTAATCCAAGCCCTAAGTTCATCTGCCTTACCTACTACACTTCTTGCATTCAAACAAATGCACCTCAGACCACCAGTCCCTTTGCGTACATCATCTGCTCCCTGCCTACTCTTTCCCTTAGTCACGCTGACTTCATTATCTATTTCCTTACAGGCTTTAGTTACTACCTCCTTACTGTCCACTGACCTCCTCATTTAGTTCCCATCCCCCTGCCACATTAGTTTAAACCCTCCCCAACAGCGTTAGCAAACGCACCCCCAAGGACATTGGTTCCAGTCCGGCCCAGGTGTAGACCGTCCAATTTGTAATAGTCCCACCTCCCCCAGAACCGGTCCCAATGTTCCAAAAATCTGAACCCCTCCCTCCTGCACCATCTCTCAAGCCACGCATTCATCCTGACTATTCTTTCATTTCTACTCTGACTATCACGTGGCACTGGTAGCAATCCTGAGATTGCTACCTCTGAGGTCCTACTTTTTAACTTGGCTCCTAATTCCCTAAATTCTGCTTGTAGGACCTCATCCCGTTTTTTACCTATATCATTGGTGCCTATGTGCACAACGACAACTGGCTGTTCACCCTCCCCCTTCAGAATGTTCTGCAGCCGATCTGAGCCATCCCTGACCCGTGCACCTGGGAGGCAACATCCCATTCGGGAGTCTCGTTTTCGACCACAGAACCGCCTATCTACTCCCCTTACAATCGAATCCCCTATGACCATAGCCCTTCCACTCTTTTTCCCGCCCATCCGAACAGCAGAGCCAGCCACGGTGCCATGAACCTGGCTACTGCTGCCTTCCCCTGGTGAGCCATCTCCCTCAACAGTATCCAAAACGGTATACCTGTTTTGGAGGGAGATGTTATTAATATTATTGTAACAATCTATGCTTTCACGAATGGAAATATTGCTAAGTGTTTTGATTAAAGGTTCCGCAGTTATTTGATTCAGGAGGATTATGTTTAGGTAATGTTAAAAGAAATAGATATTTTGCTCAGTGTTGAAAAATGTTGGCAAGCTCCCTGATACCTGCAGACAGGGCAAACTAAGATGACCCCAGTTTCAGTCCTTCATCTGTGCAGATTTTTCTCAAGAATCTGTAAATTCTGTAGAGGTCAGTACAGTATATGAAAACACTCACGGAATTAAGTAGCTACAATGGTCCGGAACCAGATGTGAACTAATGAGTTTCAGGGTAATTTTATTTTTAGTAACTGGACAAATACCTGAGGACTGGACGATAAGCCAATATTCCAAAAAATGAAGGACTGAGATGTGAATCTCAAAATTATAAATAGCATAAAAATTGGTTTGGGGAAAATATTCAAAAGCATTTTATGGCAAGCTGTCTAAAGATCAGAGAGATGGAAAGGGAGTAAATTTTCATCTATAGTGAAGAGCTTCATATGCCAAGAGCACATATCATAAACGGTGAGGCATAATTTTCTGTTGATTAAACCTAATCAGGCTGAATATTGTGAGGGTTCTCCCGATCAACCTCCATAACTTCGGCAGAAGATCCACAGAAACCCCAGAGAAATGTGATCATCCCCCTTTAGGCTATTTCTCTGGGGTTTCCACAGATTAGATTAGATTAGATTAGAGATACAGCACTGAAACAGGCCCTTCGGCCCACCGAGTCTGTGCCGAACATCAACCACCCATTTATACTAATCCTACACTAATCCCATATTCCTGCCAAACATCCCCACCTGTTCCTATATTTCCCTACCACCTACCCTAGTGACAATTTATAATGGCCAATTTACCTATCAACCTGCAAGTCTTTTGGCTTGTGGGAGGAAACCGGAGCACCCGGAGGAAACCCACGCAGACACAGGGAGAACTTGCAAACTCCACACAGGCAGTACCCGGAATCGAACCCGGGTCCCTGGAGCTGTGAGGCTGCGGTGCTAACCACTGCGCCACTATGCCGCCCTATCATCCGCCTCAGTCATGGGAGGTGATCAGAAGATACTCTGTGGACATTCAACCCCAATGGATGGAAAATTGTGGGAGGGCCAATGCTCTAATTGCTGATATGCACTCCCAGCAGGTGTAGCTCTGCCTTGGGTCTTCTAAAGACAATGACCCAATATTACTCAGGGATGCAATTATGGCTGGTGCACTGGCATAATGGCCACCAATGACCTTTGCCATTGACTCTGTCAAAGCATGCAGAGTCAGTGAGATGTTAGTTAAATATTGACATATTGATATCCACCAGCCGTGCATATCTCGAGTACCCATCAGCCCACAAAGACCGGAAAGTCCACGTTGGTGACCTTGTTCAGAGTGGGTGGAAGCACCACCCACAAAAAACCAGCATAAATCCATCAAAACAGCCAAACAATTTTGGAACTTTTTTGTCCCAAGAAGCAGTCATATTTTTATATTAAAATAAATCATGCTTTACTCAATTTGTTTTCACTGGGAGTATGATCTAAGTCTCTGAAATGATGAAGGGCACGGATAATATAGATGCCAGCAGGTTAGTGGGCACAATTTATGGGCACAGAATTAAAACACATGAGTAATAAATTAACACAAGCTAAAGCCAGACTAAGAATCTTTTATTTGTTCCCCCATAGAGTCCTACATTTGTGGAGTAAACCCCCAACAAAAAACAATTCATGTTGTATCAGTTAACTCCTTCAAAAAAAAGAACTAAATGAATATCTGTTTAAGAACTGGTTTGAAAGTTGCAAAGATGAAAATAGATAAATTGCTGACCCCTGTACTGCTGGGACCTGTTGAATGCAGCAGATCAGAGTTGAATACATGGGTTGTAAAATTCTTCAAGGGATAAGGGGAATTTTCACAGAATTTTACAATCCTGAAAGACTATCTCTAGCTCGTTACCTCCATCAGTAAATTAAACAATTATTTTGGAGATCATGATAGGATAAACTGTCCTTGTCTATGTAGACAACATAGTTTGATGATCCAAATGGTCTTTTCTAGTTCCATGCTTTATTATGTTCTATAATATCTTGAAACAATTTGAATCTTGTTTGCAGCAAGAAACAAGATTTGATTCTTCACAGCTTTGCAGTACTCTCAGAAATTATACCAATGGCACATATCCTTTCCTGAGGTTCTGCTACAGGTTTTCATGAAACTAAGGTTGCCACTGATTGACAACCCACCTACCTCTAACTAAGTTATGGTGAATATCTTTTACCATATCTTTTGTTCTCCATGCCAGCCGACCTGTCCTCTGATTTACTCAGGATGTAATCTTTTTTCTTGTTGCGAAGTAATCCATTTTTGGGAGTTTTCTCCCGTGTTCTTCCCTCCTTCTTTGCTGAAAGCTTTGACTCCTGAAGTATGGTTTCAAGGGATCAATTGGCCTCTGTTATCTTGTCCTGGTAGGCTTCTTTCCTCTGAGATCCTATAGAGTGTTGGCAAACTATTTAACTATTTTGCATCACAGACTAGCCAGGTCAGCATCTCATCTGATGTCTACACATAAGTACTTTCCAAGAAGGGTCATTATCTTCTTTATGTCCATTCTGATCTGCTGTATATTCCTTATCCACTTAAAACACAATGTCCTCAATTTTAGCACCTGTGCCCTTCTCATGGGTGGAAGACATCAAGAGTCGTTAAGATATCGGAATAAGCAACCCAACCCCATTAAAATGGTGACAAGATGTTACCCATTGCATTTCTGCAACACTTAACATGCCTGCCATTTTAACTCCTGGATTTGCAGAAGTGTCAAGACAGCCCACTGCAGGCAGGCAGAGGCCTTATAAATATTTCAATATCCAGGTCCAATGACATATTCGGACCCCGGTATTTTAACTGTGAATTGTGTGAATCCCACACAGGCCCAGAGCAAAAGCTGGCAGCAAGCAGGATCAGGGTCAAAATATAGGGCCAGCTAAATACTTTTTTCTTCATTTTTTGAGACTGCCTTGTGGGCCAAGAGAAGTAGGAGTGCCCTTGGCATCCCCCACCCCATCAACTTACCTTACTGAGGACATTCCCTTGATTGCCGGTGGTGGCCGGTTCCCACTCACCAGCCTTCACATCATCCTCGCCTGCTTAGGGTGGGAGTTGAAATCTGGATATTTTAATGAGTCCCAGGAGTAAAAATTGCCCAGGTCTGCTGCTTCCAAGCCCTCCTATCCCATAAGTCACACTCTTTTCCCAGGTTAAAATCGGAATCTGTTTATTTTTTACCCTATACCTATGTGTTCCATTAACAATCTCACATTCTCATTGTGTACTTATATGGGACTTTTCCATCGAGGCCTAAAGGCAGAAGAGTTTACTGTTTCAAATGTTTATTCCTTTTCAGTATGTACCACAGAACTACTTGAGTTAATATTTCTATGCAGCCTTAAACGTGGCATTTGAGTTTACTTTATGTTATATTGCACATTCTTGGATTGATTTAATCCCACCTTTGGAAACAAGGCCATTGTACCAGCAGTGGTGGGAGTTCAACAGAACTTCCTTGCATTGGACATCACACTGTGTGGCAACTGACAAAAACTCATGAAACAGTCCGGAATGTCTAGTCCCACAGGAATTGAAATTTGCAACTAAAAATGTGTGAGGCAAGCAATGTACCACAAGACCACTGGCCAGAACTACACATAACATTCTTGATAAGTTATTCTTTTCCAATTTAGATACATTCTTGGAACTAATCAGGCAGCCTAATTGTACCAGGAATCTTTGTACATCATTTGTTTGCATCCAACAATGTAGATGTGTCTCAAGTATTACTCTTTAACATTTACTTGAGCACTTTCAAAAACATCCTTTCAATGTGACACAAAACTTGTTGTTTTATATGGAACTGTCAAGAAAGCAAACCACCCAGTAATAAGGGATTATCTCACAAGGGCACTAAATCATGAGCTTGCCCATGTTTTTACAGCTGTAAGTAAATGGTTCACTGCTTCAGGTGACACATGCACTCCTAATGGTTCATTTCCTTATAGCAGCATTGAAGGCAATTCACAGGATTAGACAGCAAGTTAATGTCAACATTACATTGTGGTAATTAGTGGGAAATCCAAAGGTTCTGTATAAGTTAGATACCATGTTCAATGTTAAATCATGTACAAGACAGAAGAATATGTGAAGACTACTAAATGAAAACAAATCCCATTGAAAGTCTTGTATGTTCCAAGGAAAATTAATTCACATCTGCTGCATATTTTTCAGGCCAAATTCTCATTGTTTCAAATACACATTGTAATTGTTGGAAAATAGCATAGCCATTTCTAGCTTTAAAGAAATATTAGCAACCAAAAAGTGGATGGCAGTGTTTACCCTCTACGATTATTGCTTGGAACTAATTCCTAATATTTTATAGTTATATTTATATTTATGGAGGGAATAGCGGATGCTCTGAGGATCATCTTCAAATCCTCACTAGATACAGGAGAGGTGCCAGATGATTGGAGGTCTGCGAACATTGTACCATTGTTTAAACAGGGTGCGAGGGTTAGGCCAAATAATTATAGGCCGGTCAGTCTGACCTCGGTGGTGGGTAAAGTATTAGAATCAATTCTGAGAGATAGGATAAACTGCCACATAGAAAGGCATGGATTAATCAGGGATAGTCAGCATGGATTTGTTAAGGGAAGATCATGTCTTACTAAAACAAAAACAAGAAATGCTGGAAATACTCAGCAGGTCTGGCAGCATCTGTGGACAGAGAAGCAGAGTTAACGTTTCAGGTCAGTGACCCTTCTTCAGAACTAGCAAATATTAGGAATGTAAAAGGTTATAGGCAAGTAAAGCGGGGCTGGGGCAAGAGATACTAAAGGACAAGGTCACAGAATAGCTGACCAGAAAGTCGAGGAGCAAAGGCAAACAATATGTTAATGGTGTGTTGAAAGACAAAGCATTCATACAGATAGGGTGTTACCGGACTGAAAATTGAACAGCCGCAAGTACAAACATGAAAAAAAGTGGGTAAGCAAACTGAACAAACTAAGATGAAATAAAGTAAAATAAACACAGAAAAAAAATTATAAAAAAGGAAAAAGAAAAAAATAACTAAAAATAAAAGTAAAATGGGGGGCCCGTCATGCTCTGAAATTATTGAACTCAATGTTCAGTCCGGCAGGCTGTAGTGTGCCTAATCGGTAAATGATATGCTGTTCCTCGAGCTTGCATTGATATTCACTGGAACACTGCAGCAATTCCAGGACAGAGATGTGAGCATGAGAGCAGGGGGGAGTGTTGAAATGGCAAGCAACCGGAAGCTCGGGGTCCTGCTTGAGGACTGAGCGGAGGTGTTCCGCAAAACGGTCACCCAGTCTGCGTTTGGTCTCCCCAATGTAGAGGAGACCACATTGTGAGCAACGAATACAGTATACTACATTGAAAGAAGTACAAGTAAATCACTGCCTCACCTGAAAGGAGCGTTTGGGGCCTGGGATAGTGAGGAGAGAGGAGGTAAATGGGCAGGTATTACACCTCCTGCAATTGCAGGGGAAGGTGCCATGGGAAGGGGACGAGGTGGTGGGTAATGGAGGAGTGGACCACGGTGTCACGGAGGGAACGATCCCTTCGGAATGCTGACAGGGGAAGGAAGGGGAAGATGCGTTTGGCAGTGGAATCACGCTGGAGGTGGCGGAAATGGCGGAGAATGATCCTTTGGATATGGAGGCTGATGGGGTGGAAAGTGAGGACAAGGGGAACCCTGTCGCGGTTCTGGGAGGGAGGGGAGGGGTGAGGGTAGAGGTGCGGGAAATGGGCCGGACACGGTTGAGGACCCTGTCAACCACAGTGGGAGGGAATCCTCGGTTGAGGAAAAAGGAGGTCATATCAGAAGCGCCGTCATGGAAGGTAGCATCATCAGAGCAGATGCGTCGGAGACGGAGAAACTGGGAGAATGGAATGGAGTCCTTACAGGAGGTAGGGTGTGAAGAAGTGTAGTTGAGGTAGCTGTGGGAGTCAGTGGGCTTGTAATGGATATTAGTAGATAGCCTATCACCAGAGATGGAGACAGAGAAATCGAGGAAGGGAAGGGAAGGGAAGTGTCAGAGATGGACCATGTAAAGGTGAGAGAAGGGTGGAAATTAGAAGCAAAGTTGATAAAGTTTTCCAGTTTGGGGCGGGAGCAGGAAACGGCATCGATACAGTCATCAATGTACCGGAGAAAGAGTTAGGGGAGGGGGCCTGAGTAGGACTGGAACAAGGAATGTTCGACATATCCCACAAAAAGACAGGCATAACTAGGACCCATGCAGGTAACCATTGCAACACATTTTACTTGAAGGAAGTGAGTGGAGTTGAAGGATAAGTTGTTCAATGTGAGAACAGGTTCAGCCAGGCAGAGTGGGGACTGCCAGGGGACTGGGTGGGCCTCTGTTCAAGGAAGAAGCGGTGAGCCCTCAAACCATCCTGGTGGGGGATGGAGGTGTAGAGAGATTGGATGTTCATAGTGAAGAGGAGGCGGTTGGGGCCAGGAAACTGGAAATTGTCAAAATGACGTAGGGTGTCAGAAGAGTCACGGATGTAGGTGGGAAGAGACTGGACCAGCAGAGAAAAGATAGAGTCAAGATAGGAAGAAATAAGTTCAGTGGGGCAGGAGCAAGCTGACACAATGGGTCTGCCGGGACAGTCCTGTTTGTGGATTTTGGGAAGGAGGTAGAAGCGGGCTGTTCGGGGTTGTGGGACTATGAGGTTGGAAGCTGTAGAGGGAAGATCTCCAGAGGAGATGAGGTCAGTGACAGTCCTGTGGACAGCAGCTTGATGTTCGGTGGTGGGGTCATGGTCCAGAGGGAGGTAGGAAGAAGTGTCTGAGAGTTTGCGCTGAGCCTCTGCAAGGTACTATCATGTCTTACTAAAATGATTGAGTTTTTTGAGGAAGTAACAAGAAAGATTGATGAGGGAAGTGCAGTGGGTGTGGTGTACATGGATTTTAGTAAGGCATTTGACAAAGTCTCACATGGCAGCCTGGTCAGAAAAACGAAACGCCAGGAGAATGTGGCAGGATGAATCCAAAATTGGCTCAGTGACAGGAAGCAAAGGGTAGGTCAACCGATGTTTTTGTGAATGATAAGTAGTTTCCAGTGGCATTCCACAGGGCTCAGTGTTGGGATCCTTGCTGTTTGTGGTATATATTAATGATTTGGATTTAAATGTGGGAGGCATGATTGATAAATTTTCAGATGACACAAAAATTGGCTGTGTAGTTGATTGTGAAGATGATAGCTATAGGCTTAAGAA
This sequence comes from Heterodontus francisci, assembly GCF_036365525.1. Lineage (NCBI taxonomy): Eukaryota > Metazoa > Chordata > Chondrichthyes > Heterodontiformes > Heterodontidae > Heterodontus > Heterodontus francisci. Next base: position 119,422,371 of record NC_090371.1, read on the forward strand.
TTATATCAATGGTTTGGTTGAGTGGGAGGAAAAGTGGCAAATGGAATTCAACCCAGAGAAGTATGAGGTAATGCATTTGGGAAGGGAAAACAAAGCAAGGGAATACATAATAAATGGGAGGATATTGAGAGGGGTAGAAGAAGTGAGAGACCTTGGAGTGCATGTCCACAGGTCCCTGAAGGCGGCAGGACAGATAGATAAAGTGGTGAAGAAGGCATATGGAGTGCTTTCCTTTAATGGCTGAGGTATAGAGTACAAAAGCAGGGATGTAATGCTGGAACTGTATAAAAAACTGGTTAGACCACAGCTGGAGTATTGTGTACAGTTCTGGTCACCACATTACAGGAAGGACATAATTGCTCTGGAGAGAGTACAGAGGAGATTTAACAGAACGTTGTCAGGGCTTGAAAGTAGCAGCTATGAGGAAAGATTGGATAGGCTAGGATTGCTTTCCTTAGAAGAGGAGGCTGAGGGGTGACTTAATTGAGGTGTACAAAATTATGAGGTGCCTAGATACAGTAGACAGGAAGGACCTATTTCACCTGGCAGAGAGGTCAGTTATCAGGGGGCACCTGATAAGGTTATTGGTAGAAGGATTTGAGGTGACATGAGGAAAAACATTTTCACCCAGTTGGTGGTGGGTGTCTGGAATTCACTGCCAGGAACAGTGGTGGAGGCAGAAACCCTCAACTCATTTAAAAGGTACCGCAACATGCACCAGAAGTGCTGTAAACTGCAAGGCTATGGACCAGCTGCTAGGAGGTGGGATTAGACTGGACGGCTAGATTTTGCAGCCAGGGCAGACACGACGGGCTGAGTGGCCTCCTTCTTTGCCATAACTTTTCTATGGTTCTAAGTTTCCAGGTCTTTACTAATTATTGTCTTTCCATGCTTCAACTAGACGTGCAACTTGTAAGTTTAAAATATAGACTGAAAAGTGGGAGAGTCGATGATGCAATCCTGATAAAGTTAAGCTCAGTCATATGCCACCATCCTTTCTACTTTATCTCATTTAATAGTGGTTCTGCCTCCAAACGTTGCAAAGTCAAGGCACCAAGACTTGAGCTTCTAATCCACAATAACACTTCAGCGCAGTGCCGACGCAATGCTGGAACTTTGGAGGTCCTGTCCTTCAAATGAGATCTTAGACTAAGATCTTAGCTTTTTTTTTATTCATTCACGTGAATGTTTGCAGATGGGGTGCCAATTAAGTGGGCTGCTTTGTCCTGGATGGTGTCGAGCTTCTTGAGTGTTGTTGGAGCTGCACCCATCCAGGCAAATGGAGAGTATTCCATCACACTCCTGACTTGTGCCTTGTCGATTGTGGACAAGCTTTGGGGAGTCAGGAGGTGAGTTACTCGCCTCAAGATTCCTAGCCTCTGACCTGCTCTTGTAGCCACGGTATTTATATGGCTACTCCAGTTCAGTTTTCGGTCAATGGTAGCCCCTAGGATGTTGATAGTGGGGGATTCAGCGATGGTAATGCCGTTGAATGTCAAGGGGAGATGGTTAGATTCTCTTTTGTTGGAGATGGTCATTGCCTGGCACTTGTGTGGCGCGAATGTTACTTGCCACTTATCAGCCCAAGCCTGGATATTGTCCAGGTCTTGCTGCATTTCTACACAGACTGTTTCAGTATGTGAGGAGTCGCGAATGGTGCTGAACATTGTGCAATCATCAGCGAACATCCCCACTTCTGACCTTATGATTGAAGGAAGGTCATTGATGAAGCAGCTGAAGATGGTTGGGCCTCGGACACTACCCTGAGGTACTCCTGCAGTGATGCCCTGGAGCTCAGATGATTGACCTGCAACAACCACAGCCATCTTCCTTTGTGCTAGGTATGACTCTAACCAGCGGAGAGCTTTCCCCCTGATTCCCATTGACTCCAGTTTTGCTAGGGCTCCTTGATGCCATACTCGGTCAAATGCTGCCTTGATGTCAAGAGCAGTCACTCTCACCTCACCTCTTGAGTTCAGCTCTTCTGTCCATGTTTGAACCATGGCTGTAATGAGGTCAGTTGCTGAGTGGCCCTGTTGGAACCCAAACTGGGTATCACTGAGCAGGTTATTGCTCAGCAAGTGCTGCTTGATGGCACTGTTGATGACACCTTCCATCACTTTGCTGATGATTGAGAGTAGACTGATGGGGCGGTAATTGCCCGGGTTGGACTTGTCCTGAATTTTGTGTACTGGACATACCTGGGCAATTTTCCACATTGTCGGGTAGATGCCAGTATTGTAGCTATACTGGAACAGCTTGGCTAGTGGTGCGGCAAGTTCTGGAGCACAGGTCTTCAGTACTATTGCCGGAATATTGTCAGGGCCCATAGCCTTTGCAGTATCCAGTGCCTTCACTCGTTTCTTGATATCACGCGGAGTGAATCGAATTGGCTGAAGTCTGGCATCTGTGATGCTGGGGACTTCAGGAGGAGGCCGAGATGCATCATCAACTCGGCACTTCTGGCTGAAGATTGTTGCAAATGCTTCAGCCTTATCTTTCGCGCTGATGTGCTGGGCTCCCGCATCATTGAGGATGGGGAGATTTGTGGAGCCACCTCCTTCAGTTAGTTGTTTAATTGTCCACCACCATTCACGGCTGGATGTGGCAGGACTGCAGAGCTTAGATCTGATCCATTGGTTATGGGATCACTTAGCTCTGTCTATTGCATGCTGCTTACGCAGTTTGACATGCAAGTCGTCCTGGGTTGTAGCTTCACCAGGTTGACACCTCATTTTGAGGTATGCCTAATGCTGCTCCTGGCATGCCCTCCTGCACTCTTCATTGAACCAGGGTTGGTCTCCTGGCTTGATGATAATGGTAGAGTGGGGGCCATGCGGTTACAGATTGTGGTTGAGTACAATTCTGCTGCTGCTGATCGCCCACAGCGCCTCATGGATGCCCAGTTTTGCATTGCTAGATCTCATTTAGCACGGTGATAGTGCCAAGCAACACGATGGACGGTATCCTCAATGTGAAGGTGGGACTTTACCTTTAAGTTATCTTTAGGTTTGCAGATCTCTCCCTGTTGGAACTCATATCTGCTGTAGAGCAGATAAAGGTCTTCTTTCAAGTATAACAACCCTGAGCCACTGGGCAGTGGGAAGGTGAAGTTATGCTTTCTCCTAACTCCGGGAAAGGGAGCAAAATCAAAAAGGCTCTTTTGAGAGAAAGAGAGAGGGTGGTGAAAGGCTTTTCTTGACTTGCATATTTCTTACTGGTTATCATGAAATACATTTTAGCAATGTACAGAACGACGTCTCCACGCATTCCATCTTCGCTGTCTCCGGTGAATCCTTGGCATCAGGTGGCAGGTCCGTATCTCCAACGCAGAAGTCCTCGAGGTGGCCAACATCCCCAGCATGTACGTCCTACTGAGCCAGAGGCACTTGAGTTGGCTTGGCCATGTGAGCCACATGGAAGATGACAGGATCCCCAAGGACGTATTGTACAGGGAGCTCGTCACTGGTATCAGACCCATCGGCCGTCCATGTCTCTGCTCTGAAGACATTTGCAAACGCGAAATGAAGTCTTGCAACATTGACCACAAGTCGTGGCAGTCAGTTGCCAGCGATCACCAGAGCTGGCAGACAGCTATTAAGGCGGGGCTAAAGAGAGGCGAGTCGAAGAGATTCAGCAGTTTACAGGAAAAGAGACAGCAGTGTAAGGAGAGAGCTAACTGTGTAACAGCCCCGACAACCAACCTTACCTGCAGAGCCTGTGGAAGAGTCCGTCACTCTAGAATTGGCCTTTATAGCCACTCCAGGTGCTGCTCCACAAACCACTGACCACCTCGAGGTGCTTACTCATTGTCTCTCAAGACAAGGAGGCCAAAAAGGAAAAGGATATATACAGAACTGTGTTTGGAATTTTGTTTGGAAGAAGACCCTGGTATCTGGTGCTTACGTGGGTCCTCACACTAAAGGCAGGCTCGGGTTTGCAAATGAAACCCGACCCGAGCCCAACAGAACCACATCTGACCTGAGCCCGACCCGGCCCAAGTCCTTTCATTTTTTCCTGCGCCCGACCCGACCCGACCCGACCCGACCCGACCCAACCCGACCCGACCCGAATATTCAGTTAACCTGGCTTCCATTTGTTAAGTTTGTGCAGATAAGCGACAAAATCTGTAGCTGGACTTGAAAGGTTGTTTAAAAAGTACATTAAAATTGTAGCCATGTACCTGAGGTGGTGACAGAGTGTCTCTGACCCGACTCAAGCCCAAATACCGGACCCGGAAGAGCAACCCGAGCCGACCCAAACCTGACACATGTCATCAGGTCCTGTCGGGTTTAGGTCGGGTAGCCATGCACTACCTCACACAAGTTAACAGTTAGACTACTTTTTACCCCAAATACCAGTTTTGATTTAAGCTATTACTACAATAACACCATCCATCAGGTGAAAAGCAGCAATGTTCTGTTTTCTGTCAAGTTTTTCTTTTGTCCTTTTAACTTGAGATTCTGCGAGCATGGTTAATATACACCTCTGTCTGGAGACATTATGTATTAATGACCAATTTGCTTTCTGAAAGGGGTTTCTGTTTGTTGTCTTTTGGTGGGAGAGAGATGTGAATAAATTCACAAATAAGCCTAGATGTTTCTACCTTTCCAATTTTGGGTGGTGTTCCAATGAATAGCAAATAGGATTGAAATCTATAATGCACCCAGTTATTTGCCTTGCCCAATTTTCAAATAATTTCTATCTGGCACCAGAAGTGCCTGTTCTAAAATGGGCAGATGTATTTAAATAAGGTGGTAATGAAATGGTAACATCAAATGTCTCATTCTTTGTCAAAGCAGGGCAAAGCAGTTCAATAAGTTTCCAAGGACAACTGCTAGCAACAGGATGGGGTGCTGCAACATCAGTATAGTACTGAGGGAGTGCTGCGCTGTTGGAGGTGCTGTCTTTCAGACAAGGTGTTAAACTGAAACCTGGTTTACCCTTACTGTGCGTAAATTGGCTGTCTTATTTCTCCACATTATAACAGTGCCTACACCTCAAAAGTATTTTATTGGCTTTAAAGAGCTTTGGGATGTCCTGTGGTCATGAAAGGTGCTATAGAAATGGAAGTCTTTCTTTTTGTTCTTTACAGAGCAGCTGGATTCCCCGAGGCTAAGAGGTTGCTGGGGAGAATACATATGTTCTCTGCGGCAAAGTTAAAAATGACCATCTTGGTCAACGTATGCTCTTTTGATCAATTCCTTAGCCTATGTCAACAGGATAGAAGTGAGTTCTCTCAACTTCTCACCACCACCTGCAAGTTCCCCTCCAAGCCTCACACCATCCTGACTTGGAACTATATCGCCTTTCCTTCACTGTCGCTGGGTTAAAATCCTGGAACTCCCTTCCTAACAGCACTGTGGGTGTACCTACACCCCAAGGACTGCAGCGGTTCAAGAAGGCCGCTCACCACCACCTTCTCAAGGTTAATTAGGGATGGGCAATAAATGCTGACCTAGCCAGCGACGCCCACATCCCATGAACGAATAAAAATAATTCTCCTTTTTCTCTATTTGTGCCTTTTATTCTTTTCACTCTCCCCTGCTCTGATTCATTTGTATTAAAACTTACATTAAGTTCAGATAATTAGTTGGGTAAAAATTCAACATGATTTGTGTTTTAAATTAAAGTGGCATTAAGTGAAGAACAATATTCATTCTCTATTCTCACTTTTCTTTTCTCTCTCTCTGCTGAATTTTTTCCGAGGAGCTGTAAGTCCTGCCACTGGGGGCAAAAGTGGGAGCCGACTCCACTCTGGTGGGTGGAGGGACCCTGGGGCGACATTTTGCCAACAACAGCCAATTAACAGACCGCTGCTGGGGCTGCTGTCCAATTGAGGATGGCAGCCCACCCCCTAGAACTGCCTGCCCAATCAGAGAGCCTGTTGCTCAACAGCCTTGGCAGCACCAGGGTTCCCCCAACCATACTGACCTGTCTTCAAGGGCACCCTGCCATTGAGGCAACCTCTCCCTAGTTTTACAGCTTCAGCAATGGCCACCACCAGTGGTGGCATTGCTAAGGCTGTGAGCTGCTTGCCCTCTGATTAGGCTGGCAGCTCTTAAATGGCCGGTTGGCAGCCGCTTTCGGCCCAGGCGGCAGGATTTCACTGTTACCGAGAAATTTCTGTCCTGTGTCTCTCACTTTGTCTCTCTCAGCTTTCTGCCCTTTTTGAAATTTCAAGAACAGAAAACAAAAGCTCCAACAGCTGTACAATCAGAACACATTATATTTCTCTCTCTTTCTCAAACACATATATACTCATACATATATATAGTCTCTCTGTTTTAAAAATATACACAATGTAAATTTTACTTTAATAAAGCTTTTGAAATTAGTCTTTTTTCAAATATGTTTAAATCAAAGCTAATAAGTAGAAAGTGCTGGAAGCCAAAGGAAAATATTCCATCATTAAGCTGCTTGAATGAATTGAGATTAATGCATCCTTTAGGAATTCAGTGCACAATTGAAATTCAGTTGGCTATCACAGCTCTACCAAAAACATCAAATTCAAGTTCAGCTATTTGGGAGAGGCTGATATCTTCAAGTAAATCTTTATTGATGGCATTAAGATACATAGAATGTATGCATCTAATTATGAAATATGAATTAAATTTAACTATGAAATATGTATTTGTAACTTTCAAAACATTGTTTATGCCCTTTTTGTGGACATTAGAAATTTCAGTTACAGAGGGAAGATAGCTGATGAATAGATGACACTGATTAACAAGGGATGTTTCACACTGTTAGCATTATGTGATCAAGGGGGCATGAAAATATATATAAATATAAATCATAGACTGATATAGAACAGAAAGCAGCCATTCAGCCCATCATATCTCTGCCAGGTCTTTGAACGAGCTATCCAATTAGTCCCACTCCCCCCTCTTTCTCCATAGCCTTGCAAATATTTCTCTTCAGGTATTTATTTAATTTCCTTTCAAAAGTTACATGACTCTGCCTTTTCAGGCATTGAATTCCACATCGTAACAGCTCATGGCATGAAAAAAAATCTATTTCTCCCCTTGGTTCTTTTGCCAATTTCTTTAAATCTGTGTCCTTTGATTACTGACCCTCCTGCCAATGGAAACAGTTTCTCTCTGTTTATCCTGTCAACATCCCTCATAATTTGAACATAAATATGCAGTTCTATTTCATTTTAGTTCCCTTGAAGATACACAATGTTATATTTTTCATTTCTACATTATAAAAGACATTTATTTTAAGAATTCTCTACATTATATTTATGTAGAGTGCACCAGCTTTAAAATGTAAATCCACATTCTCAGTTCATGAATGTCACAAACAATGCTTGGAGTATGTCTTACTACAGTAAAGGCACGATATAAAGGCAAGTTTTTGTTCTATATTCTGAGTAACTATGATGCAAAAGCCCGAACATTTTTGAACCCACGTTTAGATCAGATTCAAGAAAAAAAGTCTTCTAAGTTAAAGGATAAAACAAATTGAAGATCTCCTCAGTAACATTCCTCCCCTCAGTCATCAGTTGTAGTTTAGATTTTGATTTAGCAGTACAGTTTGCATGCCCTTTCAACCAAAACAGAGATCATGAAAATAAAAACAGGGGAAAAATGCATTTTAAAGTGAAAAGAACAACCAGACCTCAGTGTGGTCATGGTTATCATGAGCATATTCAATAAAATGTTCTGCAACAATTGTAACCAACAATAACAGCAGTAGTACTGCATGCAGAAAATTGCATTGAAGGAAAATCATATCTGATGGCATGTGCAATGATGTGGTGCAATCCTAAATCATTCTTAAATAAGGCTATGAGATAGATTTTCATCTTCATTACCGATCTTATGAATGACCTAAGTGAAACACAAAGGAAAATCAGGCAGGCAGGATCACAGGCTATTGCAGAACTTTCTGAATTTACTTCCATTAAGTTACTGGCCTGGGATCTTCTCCACCGGATTTTTCTCCCAACAGTCCACTTGAGCAATGGTTTACCCCTATGTGTATTGATATTGCTTGTAGTTATTGAATACATTTTTTCCCAGTGTACATGGAGGAGGAAATCATCAAAGAATAAAATTTGCTTTATAGGAGTAATTTTACAAAGTCCTGCTCCTGGTCGCTAAGGGTCCCTGCTAGGGATTCCATTGTGCAAAATTATACTTCAGCACTAATCTATAATGACAACCTAAGTTGACAGAAAATAGTAATTACAGTCATAATGAAATGGTATTTGAATATTAAAGAAGCTACAAGACCACGAGGAGAGCATAGAAAAGTGCTTAGGAAATGGAAATAGAAAACAAATGTACCTCATTACATATAGTAGTTATGCTAGATAAGTGGAAGATAACTGGTGTTTAATTTAATTTTTTGAAAGGAAGGTCAGAAACCTCATCCTGGGAATTACTAGGCCTATTGCCTTGAAGTCCATAGTAGGAAAAGCAAAGGAAACAAATCAGAAGCTTTTAACAAAAGTAAAGAGCAATAAGTCAAGCTAGCAAAAGTTTATGAAAGTATGCCTGATAAGTTTAATCAAATTCTTTGAGGTTATATTAGAATCAGTGGATAAAGCTATCACAGCGTATGTTACTTATCAAGAATATCAGAAGGTATTTGACCAGGTTCGTCACAGAAACCTGTAGCCATGTCAGAAGTTCTTGAGATAAAGGAGGAAGAAGTAAATTGGCTAAATAATGAGAAACAAGGGGAAGTGATTTATTTTGCAAGTCTAATTAGATAGCCGTGACCAGGGGAGTGCCTCAAGATTTAACCCTGGCTGTTCATAATCTATTTATATCTAAGATCCATAAATGTCTTGTATTCCAGATACCACGCTTCAAAGTGTCAAAGGTATATAAAGAGAAAGAAATCCAGTTGTTTCCTTCAATTTTTATTTTTCTAACCTTAGTAGTCTGACCTTTACCCAAGAGCTGGAGCCAGGGATTTATAAGCAACTACCAGTCTATAATCTTCCATCATCAATTAGTCTATAGCTGATCTCAGGATGTGCTTATTTAAATCTCGTCCCCTCAGGATGTATCTGAGCTTTTGCCTTAAATGGACAGGCCATATTGAACACAGCATCATTGAAGCAGCTAAACATTACAACTGTGTACAGATACTGACTACCCAAAGCAATGCAACAGGAGATCAACCAACATTTACAAATAATCGTAATGTTCATATTAAAACCAAAATGTCTTGATTTGCAAATGATGCAGGTTTTGTCAGAAAGCAGGGAAACATTGCTGAGGATTGGAACATGGAAAACATAACTCCGTAACTTTATTTTAAAAAGGGACCAGGAAACACACCTGGAAGCCACAGATGGTTCGTTTAGGATCAGTTGAAGTGGAAAATCTTCAAAATAATTTCAAGGGAATTAGTGGAGGACACCTGGAAAAATATAGCTTTCTAAAGAGTATCAGATTGGATTCAGGAAAGGGGGCCTTGTTTAAATAACCTGCTGCTGTTTGTCTAAGATCATGAATAATTAAAATGCAATGAATGTTGCATAATTGGATTTTCAAAAAGCTTTTGACAGTGGTTTAACTCTGGAGATTAATAATCCAGGCATTGAGTTATGGATTATAAGGTAAAATAGCATGCTGTATAATCGAAACTTTTCTTTATAGAAATGGGTATCAAAACAACACTCCACAGATTAATCTAATGAACAGATAGCTCAGATCTAAACATAGTGCAGGAAGTAACATCTTTATGTTCATAGGTGTAACTTTATGGCACCTCCATTGAATCATTCAAAGAGAACTGGATTAATTCCTGATACAGCAAAGATTCAAGAGTTATGTATTTGCGGTAGAAAAATTGTGAAAAGTGGTCAGACCAGGTTTTGAACAGAATCTGAATGACAAAATGACCCTGAGTCATAGAGTCATAGGCCGGAATTTTTGCCTCTTGCAGGAGTGGGCTGGAGGCAGGGACAGACTTAAAATTGAGTGGAAAGTGGGGTGGCGGTGCCGTTCCCATTGACTTCCCACCCCCGCTGCAGTTTTACGAGCGGCAGGGGAGGTGACAAATGGCCCGCCCGCCCCAAGCCAATTAATGCCGTTAAGTGGCCAATTAATTGCCACTTAAGGTTGTCCTCCCACTGCCTCTGGCATTGTACCAGAGGCAGGTGGGCCCTCTGCCACAGGGGAGACTGCAAGGTAAACCCTGGCAGCCTCCCTGCAGGCCTGGGGGAGGGGACCTCCTGATCAGGCATCCTGTGCCAACAGAGAGCCCCCTCCCATGGCACTAGCCATCCCTGCTGGAGCACTTCGACCGAACCGTGCCCCACCCCCATCATCTTGCCAGGGTCCAGCTGATTATCCCCGGCGAGGTCCCATGCACTTATCTTTATTCCAAGGCCTCGTCCATTACTGCTGCTCTCACTGGGTGCAGTCACAGCTGTGCCCACCGCTGGGACTGAACAGCTGCCGCCCGCTGACTGATTGGCAGCTCTTGGAGGCGGGACCTGCAGCGTCAAAGGGATGGAGGACCCACCCAAGGCAATTTAAGGGTTTGGGCCATATATAATCACGGCGTGGCTTCCAGGCCTGGCAGAGTCGAGTTCGCCCCGACTTTCTGGCCAGTGGGCAGGGCCACCGCCCCAATGTAAAATTCCAGCCATAGAGTCATTTATGGTATAGAAGAAGGCCATTCAGCCTATCAAGTCCATGCCGGCTCTCTGTGGAGCATTCCAGTCAGTCTCATTCCCCTGCTTGATCTCTGTAGCCCTGCAAGTTTATTTCCTTCAAGTGCCAATCCAATTTTCTTTTGAAGTTATTGATTGTCTCTGCTTCTACCACCTCTTGGGCAGTGAGATCCAGGTCATTACCACTCACTGCGTAAAAAGTTCTTCCTCATATTGCCCCTGCAGCTCTTGCCCAAAACCTTCAATCTGTGTCCCCCAGTCCTTGTACCATCAGTTAATGAGAATAGTATTTCGTAGTCTTAACATATCGAAGCCTGTCATAATCTTGTACACCTCTATCAAACCACCCCTCAATCTCTATTGCTCCAGGGAGAACAACCCCAGCCTTTCCAATCTAACCTTACAACTAAAATTCCCCATCCCTGGAACCATTCTGGTAAATCTCCTCATAACCCTCTCAAGGACCCTCACATCCTTCCTAAAGTCTAGAGACCAGAACTGGATGCAATACTTTAATTGGGGCCTAACCAGAGCCTTATAAAGGTTCAGCATAATTTGCCTGCTTTTGTACTCTATCCCTCTATTTATGAAGCCCAAGATCCCATATGCATTGCTATCCACTCTCTCAATATGTCCTGTCACCTTCAAAGATCAGTGCGCATGCACCCCCAGGTTCCTCTGTTCCTGCACACTCTTTAGAACTGCTCCATTAAGTCTATATTGCTTCACCCTATCCCTTCTGCCAAAATGCATCACCTCACACTTTTCTATATTAAATTCCATCTTTCAACTGTCTGCCCCTTCTGCTAGCCTATCTCTGTCCTGTTGTAGATGGTTCATATCATCCTCACCGTTTGCCACACCTCCAAGTTTGGTCTCATCAGCAAATTTTGAGAGACTACTCTGTATTCCAAGATGCAAGTCATTTATATATAGCAAAAAAAGCAGTGGTCCTAGCACTGACCCTTGGGGAACACCACTGTCTATCATCCTCCAGTCTGGAAAACAACCGTTCATTGCAAAATGCTGTTTTCTGTCATTAAGCCAAATTTTTTATCCAATTGGCACTGACCCTCCTATTCTTGAGCCTCAGTTTTGTTAACCAGCCTTTTATGTGGTACCTTTTCAAATGCTTTCTTAAAATCCATATAAACAACGTCCATCGCATTTGACTTACCTTGGACCAGAGCGGTGGTGGCAGTCGGCAAGCAGACCTGGGAGGAGGCAGATCCAGAGCGGGACCTACAGAAGAAAGAACTGGGCTCGAGGCCTACACTTAACTTGGACCGGAGTGGTGGCGGCAGTCGTCAGGGTCTCTCTCTCTCTCTCTGTTCGGCACGCACTGAGTTACAAAGGAGGGGGAAAAAAACTTACAGTGACATCACAGCAAATCTGCAAGCTGATTGGTTGGGTAAGTAATAGCTGTTAGTGCCAGTAAATAGCTTTAAAAAAAATCAGGTGAAAAAAAGTTATTTTTAAAAAACTCAAAACCTACCTGATAAGTTAGGTTAGTACTACTAAAGTGTGTTTTTTATTTTTAATTAGTGTAATTTATTAATAATTACCAGTAATTATTACTATTTTTTTTATATAGTAAGTAGTAGTTTTAGGGAATCAAGGTCCCGAGTATAAATAATCAAATTTTTTGAATAAATTAAGGGTAAGTCATGGCAGGGCAGCTCAGCAGCGTGGAGTGCTCCTCCTGTGCAATGTGGGAAATTAGGGACACTTCCAGTGTCCAGGACGAACACGCATGCAGAGGAAGTGTCTTCAGCAGCAGCTACTCAAAATCCATGTTTCAGATCTGGAGCGGCGGCTGGGGACACTGTGGAGCATCCGCAAGGCTGAGATCATTGTGGATAGCACGTACAGGGAGGTGGTCACACCGCAGGTAAAGACTGCTCAGGCAGAAAGGGAATGGGAGTCCGCCAGGCAGAGCAGAAGAACTGGGCAGGTAGTGCAGGAATCCCCTGGTCCATCTCCCTCTCAAACAGATATTCTGCTTTGAATACTGTTGGAGGAGATAGCTTCTCAGGGGAATGCAGCAAAGGCCAAGTCTGTGGCAGCATGGGTGGCTCAGCTGCACAAGAGGGGAGGAAAAGGAGTGGGAGAGCTATAGTGATAGGGGATTGTATCATAAGGGGTAAAGATAGGCATTTTTGTGGCTGCAAACATGACTCCAGGATGGTATGTTGCCTCCCTGGTGCTCGGGTCAAGGATGTCACAGAGCAGTTGCAGGACATTCTGAAGGGAGAGGGTGAATAGTCAGAGGTCGTGATTCACATTGGTACCAACAACATAGGTAGAAAGAGGGATGAGGTCCTGCAACAAGAATTTAGGGAGCTAGGTAGCAAATTAAAAAGCAAGGCCTCAAAGGTTGTAACCTCTGGATTACTCCCAGTGCCACATGCTCACATGCTAGTGAGTATAGGAATAGGAGGATAGAGCAGATGAATGCGTGGCTGAAGACATGGTGCAGGAGGGAGAGCTTTAGGTTCCTGGATCACTGGGTCTGTTTCTGGCAAGGGTGGGACCTGTACAAGTTGGACGGGTTGCACCTGAACCAGAACAGCAACATTCTTGCAGGGAGGTTTGTTAGTGCTGTTGGGGGGATTTAAGCTAATTTGGCAGGGGATGGGATACCGAGTGGTGGTACAGCAGGGGGTGATGCGCAGAGAAACTAATTCAGTCTGGAAGGCAGAGCAAATATAGACTTGTTAAGACACAAGCGAATAATGCAATGCTGGATTGCATCTATTTTAATGCAAGGAGTCTTTGCAGATGAATTGAGGGCGTTGATTAACACATGGGAATATGATATTATTACTATCACAGAGATATGGCTGAGGGAAGCGCAGGACTGGCAGCTCAATATTCCAGGATATAGAATCTTCAGGTGTGACAGGGGTGGGGGGTGGTGTAAAAGAGGAGGTGGCATTGCACTATTGATCAAGGAGTCAATTACTGCAATAAGGAGGAATGATATCTTAGAAGGTTCCTCAAATGAGGCCATAAGGGTAGAACTTAAAAACAAAAAGTGGGCAATCACTTGGCTGGGAGTGTACTCGAGGCCTCCAAATAGTCAGGGGGAGACAGAGGAGTAGATAAGTATGCAAATCTCAGAGAGGTGTAAAAGTAATAGAGTAATAATAGTAGGGGATTTCAACTTCCCCAATATCAACTGGGATAGTCTTAGTGCAAAATGCTTAAAGGGGGCGGAATTCCTAAAATGCATACAGGAGAGCTTTTTGTAGCCAGAACATAGAAAGTCTGACAAGAGAACAAAGAACAAAGAACTGTACAGCACAGGAACAGGCCATTCGGCCCTCCAAGCCTGCGCCAATCTTGATGCATGCCTAAACTAAAACCTTCTGCACTTCTGGGGACCGTATCCCTCTATTCCCATCCTATTCATGTATTTGTCAAGATGCCTCTTAAACGTCATTATCGTACCTGCTTGCACCACCGCCCCCGGCAGCAAGTTCCAGGCACTCACCACCCTCTGTGTAAAGAACTTGCCTCGCACATCCCCTCTAAATTTTGTACCTCTCACCTTAAACCTATGTCCCCTAGTAACTGACTCTTCCACCCTGGGAAAAAACTTCTGACTATCCACTCTGTCCATGCCGCTCATAACTTTGTAAACCTCTATCATGTCACCCCTCCACCTCCGTCGTTCCAGTGAAAACAATCCGAGTTTATCCAACCTCTCCTCATAGCTAATGCCCTCCAGACCAGGCAACATCCTGGTAACCCTCTTCTGTACCCTCTCCAAAGCCTCCACGTCCTTCTGGTAGTGTGGTGACCAGAATTGCACGCAATATTCTAAGTGTGGCCTGCATGCAATATTCTAAGTGTGGCAGTACTGGATCTAATCCTAGGGAATGAAGCTGGACAAGTGGTAGAAGTGTCAGTGGGGGAACATTTCGGGGATAGTGACAATAAATCTGTAAGATTTAAGGTAGTTATGGAAAAGGACAAAGATGGACTGGAAATAAAGGTACTGAATTGGGGAAAGGCCGATTTTAATATGATAAAACAGATCTGGCCAAAGTGGACTGGGAGCAGTTACTTGTAGGAAAGTCTACATCATTCCAGTGGGAGTCATTCAAAGAGGAAATAGTGAAAGTTCAGAGCCAACATGTACCTGTTAAGGTGAAGGGTAGGACCAACAAGTCCAGGGATCCCTGGACGTCAAGGGATAGCAAGGATTGGATCAGAGAAAAAAGGAGGCTTATGGCAGATTCAGAGCACTGAAAACAGTGGAGGCACTAGAGGAGTATAGAAAGTGTAGGGGGGTACTTAAAAAAAGTAAGTAGGAGAGCGAAGGGGGACATGAAAAAACACTGGTGGGCAAGATAAAGGAAAATCCTAAGGCATTTTATAAGTATATTAAGGGCAAAAGGATAACCAGGGAAAGCATAGGGCCCATTAGGGACCAAGGTGGCAATTTGTGTGTGGAGCCGGAGGACATCGGTGAGGTTTTAAATGATTACTTTTCATCTGTGTTCACAATTGAAAAGGAAGATGTAGGTGTAGAGATCAGGGAGGGGGACTGTGATGTACTTGAACGTATTAGCATTGAAAGGGATGAAGTATTAGCTGTTTTAGCGGGCTTAAAAGTGGATAAATCCCCAGGCCCAGATGAGATGTACCCCAAGCTGTTATGTGAGGCAAGGGAGGAGATAGCAGGGGCTCTGACATAAAATTTCAAATCCTCTCTGGCCACAGGAGAGGTACCAGAGGATTGGAGGACAGCAAATGTGGTACCATTATTCAAGTAGGTTGTTAGGGATAAACCAGGTAATTAAAGGCCAGTGAGTCTAACATCACTGGTTGGGAAACTATTGGAAAAAATTCTGAGGGACAGGATTAATCTCCACTTGGAGAGGCAGGGATTAATCAGGAATAGTCAGCTTGGCTTTGTCAGGGGGAGATCGTGTCTGACTAACTTGACTGAATTTTTCAAGGCAGTGACTAGATGTGTAGATGAGGGTAGATGATGCAGTCTGCATGGACTACAGTAAGGCTTTTGATAAGCTCCCGCATGGGAGATTGGTTAAGAAGTTAAGAGCCCATGGGATCCACGGCAATTTGGCAAATTGGATCCAAAATTGACTTAGTGGCAGGAGGCAGAGGGTAATGGTAGAGGGTTGTTTTTGCACATGGAAGCCTGTGACCAGTGGAGTACCGCAGGGATCGGTGCTGGGATCCTTGCTGTTTGTAGTGTACATTAATGATTTAGACATGAATATAGGAGGTATGATCAGTAAGGTCGCAAATGACACGAAAATTGGTGGTGTCGTAAATAGTGAGGAGGAAAGCCTTAGATTACAGGATGATATAGATGGGCTGGTAAGATGGGGGACCAGTTGCAAATGGAATTTAATCCTGAGAAGTATGAGGTGATGCATTTTGGGAGGATTAATAAGGCAAGGGTATATACAATGGATGGTAGGACCCTTGGAAGTGCAGAAGGTCAGAGGGACCTTGGTGTACTTGTCCATAGATCACTGAAGGCAGCAGCATCGAGGATGCAGGTGAAGTTTTAAATTGTTACTTTTCATCTGTGTTCACTATGGAGAAGGACGATGTAGGTGTAGAGATCAGGGAGGGGATTGTGATATACTCAAACAAATTAGCATTGAAAGGGAGGAGGTATTGGTTTTAACAGGCTTAAAAGTGGATAAATCCCCAGGTCCAGATGAGAAGGCTGAGGGGGGACCTGATTGAGGCATACAAACTTATGAGGGGCATAGATTGGTTAGATAGGAAGAAACTTTTTCCCTTAGCGGAGGTGTCAATAACCAGGGGGCATCTTCTTCTTTGGCCTCCTTGTCTCGAGAGACAATGAGTAAGCGCCTGGAGGTAATCAGCGCCTGGAGTGGCTGTAAAGTTCAATTCCAGAGTGACAGACTCTTCCACAGGCGCTGCAGATAAAATTGGTTTTCGGGGCTGTTGCACAGTTGGCTCTCTCCTTGCACTTCTGTCTTTTTTCCTGCCAGCTGCTACGTCTCTTCGACTCGCCACTCTTTAGCCGCGCCTTTATGGCTGTCCGCCATCTCTGGTGATCGCTGGCAACTAACTCCCATGACTTGTGGTCAAAGTCACAGGACTTCATGTCACGTTTGCAGATGTCTTTAAAGTGGAGACATGGACGGCTGGTGGGTCTGATACCAGTGACGAGCTCACTGTACAATGCGTCCTTGGGGATCCTGCCATCTTCCATGCGGCTCACATGGCCAAGCCATCTCAAGCGTCGTTGGCTCAGTGGGTGTATATGCTCGGGATGTTGGCCGTCTCGAGGACTTCTGCGTTGGAGATACGGTCCTGCCACCTGATGCCAAGGGTTCTCCGGAGGCAACGAAGATGGAATGAGTTGAGACGTTGCTCTTGGCTGACATATGTTGTCCAGGCCTCGCTGCCGTAGAGCAAGGTACTGAGGACACAGGCTTGATACACTCAGACTTTTGTGTTCCGTGTCAGTGCGCCATTTTCCCACACCCTCTTGGCCAGTCTGGGCATAGCAGCGGGCGCCTTTCCCACGCGCTTGTTGATTTCTGCATCGAGAGACAGGTTGCTGGTGATAGTTGAGCCTAGGTAGGTGAACTCTTGAACCACTTCCAGAGGATGGTCACCGATATTGATGGATGGAGCATTTCTGACGTCCTGTCCCATGACGTTTGTTTTCTTGAGGCTGATGGTTAGGCCAAATTCGTTGCAGGCAGCCACAATCCAGTCGATGAATCTCTGCAGATACTCTTCTGTGCGGGATGTTAATGCAGCATCGTCAGCAAAAAGGAGGTCCCTGATGAGGACTTTCCGAACTTTGGTCTTCGCTTTAAGATGGGCAAGGTTGAACAACCTGCCATCTGATCTTGCCATAGATTTAAGGTAAGGGGCAGGAGGTTTAGATGGGAATTGAGGAAAACCTTTTTCACCCAAAGGGAGGTTGGAACCTGGAACACACTGCCTGAAAGGGTGGTAGAGGCAGGAACCCTCACAACATTTAAGAAGTATCTAGATGAACACTTGAAATGCCATAGTATAAAAGGCTCTGGGCCAAGTGCTGGAAAATGGGATTAGAATAGATAGGTGCCTTGATGGCCGACGTGGAGACAATGGGCTGAAGGGCCTATTTCTGTGCCGTATGACTCTATGACTCTATGACTTCATCAACCTTCTCTGTTACTCCATCAAAAAATTCAGTTAGATTAGTCAAACATGATCTGTCTTCAACAAATCCATCCTTGCTTTCTTTAATTAACATCAACTTCTCCCATTGTCTGTTTTTTCCTGACTATTGTTTCTAAAACCTTACCCATCACTGATAGTAAACTAACTGGCGTGTCGTTGCTAGGATTGCCCGTACACCATTTCTTGAAAAAGGGTGTCACATTTGCCACTCTTCGATCCTCAGTCACTTCCCTTGTATCTAGGGAAGATTGGAAGATTATGGCAAACCCTTCATCTATGGAGAGAGAAACAGAATTAACATTTCAGGTCTGTGACCTTTCATCAGACTGAAAGGCCACAGACGTGAAATTTTAAATTTCCCTCTCCACAGAAGCTGCCAGGCCTGCTGAGTATTTCTAGCACTTTCTGTTTTTAATTTCAGATTTCCAGCATCTACAGTATTTTGCTTTTATTACTATGATACAAAGTACTCATTACGTATTCTAGCCTTCCCTGTGCCTCTAAGCATATGTTACCCTCTTTGTCCCTAATAGACCTCACTCCACCTCTTACTACCCGCTTACTATTTACATACCAATAGAATTTTTGGATTCCCTTTTCTGTTGACTGCCATTCTATTCTCATATTCTCTCTTTGCCAATCTAATTTTCCTCTTCACCCACCTCTCAACGTATTGTATATGGTTTGGTTCTCACTTGAAGAATTCACCTGACATGCATCATACACCCTCTTTTTTTGTTTCATCATAATCTCTATCTCCCTCATCATCCAAGGAGCCCTGTTTTTGGTTCTCCTAGCTTTCACCCTCCTAGCCTGTACCTGAAGTATCTCTTCCTTAAAGATAATCCATTGTTCCGTTGCTGTTTTTCCTGTCAGTCTTTGGTTCTGTTTTATCCTGGCTAGATCTCTTCTCATTGCGTTGAAATTAGCCCTCTTCCAATCTAGACATTCTACCTAATAACGTTCCTTGCTTTTCTGCATTATGAGTCTAAATCTTATAATGCGATGATCACTCTTACCCAAGTTCTCCCTGACGGACACTTGGTCCACTTGGCCCACCTCATTTCCCAGCACTCTGATGATTTGAATGACCTTTTCTTGTTCCTACATTCTTAAGTTCACAAAATCAGAAGATAGTTATAGATGAGTAAGATCATTCTGCCAAATCTCACTCATCCATCCAGAAAGAGCCCACATGAAGACCAGTAAACCCAATATTCCCCAACATTGCTCAGGCCCAAAGAAAAAATAATCAGTTTACTTGCTTCGGAAGCTTATCCACCAAAGTTAGGAAATCATTTCCAACTGTACGGCCCAGGCTGTAGTGTTAGTTCCTCCAACTCTGGTTTACACTTGTCTCCTGCTTTTTCTACTCTATCATCTTTGCCCTCTAGACTTCTCTTCTAAAACTATTTTATCTTACCAATCCTGCTCTTTGATCATGTGTTTGGTCTTGCACTTTCCAATCCTATTACTTCTATGCCTACAGCTCACGCTTGTCAGCCTAATGGAGATATTCTTTTGCACAAGCACTAAAAGTTGTTGCAAACACAGTGAATAAGCTCGAAGTTCTTTCTCCCTGCATTCCAGTACTTTTCTGTAACATCTAATTTTTTGTTAAGCTTTGTGAAACCAGAAATTTATAAACAGATGAGCAGACAAAAAAAAGGGATAGAACCTAAAATAAAAGCAAAATACTGCAGATGCTGGAAATCTGAAATAAATGTTGTGATGACGGTTCACTGACCTGAAACGTTAACCCTGCTTCTCTCTCCACAGATGCTGCCAGACCTGCTGAGTATTTCCAGCATTTCTTGTTTTTATTGAAAGGGATAGGACCATCTGATTCAACAAGGCCACCTCCCCTTGAAACAGTGCAGCCCATGTATGGCATCAACCCATTTCAACTCATGCAATGTCCTGGGAGAGGCAAAAATCGAGAGGTAAAAGAACTGATGCTAGTTTGGGAAAAGCTCTTATGAATTTCCACTCTGACCCCAAAGGCAATCAAGCAAGCTCCAGGAAGATCATAGAAATTTAAGAATACCTCTAATTGCAGATATTCTGCAACTTACCCATTTATAACCAAGAATGTTTTTTTCCCTCAGGAATTTGTCAGGGTCCATTTTGAAGGTCTGCAGGAAACTCATACTTACTGCATGTTTCTGCAATCAGTACCAGAGGTTAATGACTGACTGTGAAAAGAAATACTTCCTAGCATTGAGCCTAATACCTAACTTGCATACTTTATCTTTCTAGTTCTCCCACCTCTATCAAGCTCAAATAACCAACGCAGAATCTTTTCTGTTCATCATTCATAAAACATCAATCATATCACTTCAATTGGTTTTAGCTCCCCTGGGCGTGGATCAGTGGGGCCGTACATAGTTGATAGCACATTGTCAGCTGATGTTCCCTTCATCAGGTTGCAGGGGAATCTTAGAGTACTTATAGCACAAAACAGACCTGTGATTCTAGGTCTCTGCTCCTTTTACATTCTTGCTGCTTCTCCTGAGAAAATAGGCATGATCACAATTTTTCCATATAATCCCATCCCTCCTGCCTCATTTTCCTGTAGTTTCACTGACAGAATGCCCAAGGGCACCTAGGAGAAGCAATTCCTAATTCTTGACTTCAGCTCCATCCCAATAGGAAGATTTGACAGAGGCAGACAGTGGCTCTGTTAATATTTCCCTTCTCCTCCTCCTCAGGCAAGTGCAGAGGGAGAATTTCCTCCCTTATTTCCATGGGCTAAGCCCTGCTGAGGGTTGGGCTTGTACCAGGAGTGTGACCAAGCAAGCCCACCGAATTTGGGTACACCGAGGCACTTTGGATGCACTGCACGTATCCAGCTCCCTGGTGGAGACAAACCAGGAAAATCAGCCATTTAAATTCACACATGAAGAACAGACATGTGGGCATGGTACAGGGCAGCTGTTGACATTCCATGGATCGCAGCTGTGAGAGAGGGCGAACGGAGGAAAAATGATTTTTTAAAAAATTCTCATGTATAAAGAAAGGGAAGGGTACTTTTCCTAACTATTACAGAATCTAGGTGTGATACACTGTCCTTTCACTTCTGAGGCTCAAAACCAACCCACGTTGATGGGTGAAAATCTCTCTTCTGGCTGTAAGAGCTCTACATACTTGAAGTTAGGTAATCTCAATCCAATTCCAAATAGATAAGGAGTTAACTGCAAAATTCCTGAAAACTAGGCAAAAAAAATCACACCAAATTGACAAGAGTAGATCGACCTATACTCTGCAATCTCTCCACTGTACATTAATTGATAAAAATGGAAAAAGCATTCTGTTCATCAGCAATTATGAAAAATTAAAATTAAAAATGAAATAATTTTCACATAATGCAAAGTTTTATTAAGGGTGATAAGTGTACTGATTTATGTGTCCCATTGTATCATCAGCTGTCCTCAGTCAGAAGTTAATAGAAAGGCAATACAGAAACACTGCCTGCATTGTAACACATATGCGTGAAACCCTAAGGAGTTCCACTTAAACCTCTTAAAGTATTGCAGGCAGGGCCACATGTTTGCATCCTGATACAAGCAATTCTTGTACTGTACCAACAAACTAAACCAAAACAGATAAAAACCATAGGTTAAATAAATACCATAGCAACCAATCCAAAGAACTTTATGATAAATAACATAGGGGCCAGAAAGGTGCGCAGGAATATTTTCTGCCAGGTTCCTGCTTCCCATTCCTTTTGACAAAACCAATCCTAGTTGCGTGATATCACATGGTCAGTTTGATTGTTGGGTGTAAAAGCAGCTTGACGGCTGTCTAATTCTAGGACTTGAGGTCTAGTGCAGCAAGTCTCTGCCTGTACTCTGGCATGAGTTCCTGGTGGAGGGCATACCTTGTAATTGCAAAATAACCTGGGGCCTACAATATAATAGTGGTCAGGTGGCATCTCCAGTGTGGGACTTCCATCTGCCTCAACCCAGAGATGACCCCCTCCCCCACAATCAAAAGGTAAGCTTGAGACGCTTCATTGAAAAATAATTGGAATGGGAAAACTATTTGCAATAGTACAAAGAGAGGCTGAATGTTTGGTGTTTCTGGGGTATAAAATGTGTGGATTAAATAGGCCAATGAAACCAAATATCTTTGTTCTAAGCATAGTCAATCTGGTAGAGATCTTGGAATCGGACTTCGTGAAGGGCTTTAAGCCAGTGGAAAATAGTTAGGTTAACCACTGAGGTAATTCCACTGTTTGTTCACATAAATTCTTCCACTGCTTTTATACCCAAGCAAGGAAACATTGGGGAAGGCCCTGATCCAGTCAAAAGAGAAAATTACTTGAAAAACAAATTCTAGCAGAATAGTGATAAAAGCTACTTCAGTTTGACTCCATTCCCACATTTAACAAAGCTGCCTAACAACAGATGTACTTAATAACCCGATGTCCTATCCTCCAGTTACTCTATTCCACCCATACAAACAGTGAGACTTTAGTATAATTATGGGCATAATTCAGATCAAAACATTGGAGAAGGAAAGGTTCTGCCCACAGAAAGATTCATGACAATCTCATTATTTTATAAGATAAACTGTGCAAAGCTCTGCTCCTGGGAAGATGCTGACTCAACTGGTATGCAAATTGAAGAGGTGGGCACAGCAATTAAAAATGTTAGGATTTTTTATCTTTCTTTTGAAAAAAAAGGTTACTTTTGATTTTGTTCTTTTAAAAGCATTTTTTATTCAGAAAAGTTAAAAACAAAAGACTGAAATGATAGATAGTTAAGATGCTAACAAATTGGCTTTGATGTTGTTTCCCCATAAATGCAGAAGCCAAAGGTGGGGGGATGGTGGGCAGTAAGCAGTTAAAATGGAGTATGGAACTTACTCACTTATTTCCTGCCCCATCTGACTGACTGCAATTTTAAACTACAGGCAGAAAGGACACTTGTCCAAAGCCAGTGGTGTCCTTCTTAAAATATGCAGATTGTGCTCCAATGACATTGTCAGGGCCTAACTGCAATGAGGCCTGAGCAGGGGAACACTGCTGACTTCCCACTAGGACAAAGATGGCGGGAAGTGGATCCAGTACCAGAAAAGGCCCAGAAAGTTATGTTTTCCTGTAGGATCAAGAACAGCAAGAGTGTTCCCACGAGTTCCAACAACAATAACAACTTGTATTTCTATAGGGCTTTTAACAAACAGAAAATTTCCAACTCACTTCAGAGAGAAATTACCAAACAAAATTTGACACCAAGCCACATAAACACCAAATACTTGGCTAAAGAGGTAGGTTTTTAGGATCGCCTTAAAAGAGGAAAGAGAGGAAAAGAGGCAGAGAGGTTTAGGATGCAATTTCAGAGCTCAGGGTCCAGGCAGATGATGGCACAGCCACCAATGGTGGAGTGATTAAAATTGGGGATGCTCAAGATGCCAGCTTTGGAGGAACACGGATATCACAGAGGGTTATAGGGCTGGAGGAGTTTACAGAGATAAGGAGGGGCAAAGCCATGGAGGGATTTGAAAACAGGATGAGAATTTTAAAATCAAGGAGTTGTTTAACTGAGAAGCATTGTGGTCAGCAAGCACAGAGATGATGAGTAAATGGGACTTGGTGCATGTTAAGACACAGGCAGCAAAGTTCTGGATAACTTCAAGTTTTCAGAGGGTGCAACATGGGAGAAATGCATCAGAATAGTCAAGTCTAAAAGTAACAAAGATGAGGATTTCAGCAGCAGATGAGCTGAAGCAGTGGTGGAGTCCAACAATTTTATGGAATTGGAAATAGGCAGTCTTAGTGATGTCATGCAGGTCAAGAATGAGGCACTCATATTTCGCCACATGAACATTGATTTTTAAACTGTTACTGGGGTAAAGAAATAACCTGTTTTTAAAAAAAAACACCAGATCGTCGACTGGAAAGACATTTGCATAGTAACAAACAGTACTTGGAAAGGACGAAGGACAATTTAATCCACAATGGACTTTTGATTACCAGACGTTGAAGGTGGAGAGGCTAGCATTCCAGGTTAACTGCTAAGATGGCCGAATACACAAACAGATGTGGTCAGACCAGTTTAGTCATATGACTAACTGGCTGTTGGTGTTTTTTGAATTTGAACTTGCCACAGAGAATTTGAACTCAGAAAGCTCCTGACGCCTGGATTGAGAACATCTCTCTCCTGTCTGCTCATCTCTTTCTCACCAGCTTTGGAATCCATTGAAGACACAGGAACCCCAAATGAGAAACGTCTCCTACTGTGAACAAGGTTTAAGAGGAATACTGGGCCCCAATGAAAAGCAAAAATTACCTGCAAGCAAGAATTACCTATAAAAGGACTACAGTGAGCTCGAAGCACAGTAACAAGAAACTCTTCTGATATTGCCTCAAACCTCTCTAATTAATTTTTTCTTCTGCTCTTTTCTTCTCTATTTGCATGTGCATATCACGTATGCATGCTAGTGTGGGGCGCGGCATGTATCTGTAGGCGTTAACCAAATTAGAGTTTAAGTTTTAATCAATTTCACTATTCTTCTTTAAACCTAATAAAGCCTATTTATGCTCATTTCTTTGCCTTATAATTGGAAAGTGGTGAACAAAGATTCACCAAGGGGGAGCTCAAAACACAGTGTGTTTAAAAATTAAAACCCTGTTACTATAAAACCTGGCGAAGGATGAGAAAGACCCCTAGACACCTTTCTCACCTTGTCGCAACAGTGATTACATGGATGTGTAGTCAGAAACTCACCTCGGCATCAAATACAATGCCAAGGTTGCAAACAGTCTTGGTTAGCCTCAGGCAATGCCATAGAGAGGGATGGAGTTGGTGACGAGAGAACAAAGCTTGTGGTGAGGACTGAAGACAATGGCTTCAGACTTCTCAATTTTTAGATGGAGGAAATTTCTGCTCATCCAGTACTGAATGTCGAACAAGCAGACAGACAATTTAGAGACAGCGGAGGAGTTGAGAGAGCTGGTGGTGAGGCAGAGCTGGGTGTCATCAGCATACATTTAAAAACTGTTGATGTGTTTTTGGATGATGTTGTGGAGGGGCAGCACATAGATAAGAAATAAGAGAGGAACAAGGAAAGATCATTGGCGGACACCAGAGGTAACGGTATGAGAGTGGGAAGAGAAGCCATTACAGGTGATTCTCTTGCTGCGATTGGATCAGTAAGAATGGATCAGGGCGAGTGCAGCCCCACCTAGCTGGACGACACTTTAGAGATGTGGTCAACCATGTCAACAGCTGCAGACAATTCGAGAAGAATGAGAAGAGATAGTTTACCACAGTCACCGTCAGAAAGGAGGTCATTTGAGATTTTGATAAGAGCCGTTTTAGTACTGTGACAGGTGCTGAAACCTGATTGGAAGGATTCAAAGATATATTTGGGCTTGGATTTGGGAAGTGTCATATGTTCAAGGACGTTGGAGAGGAAAGAGTGGTTGGAAATAGGGCAGTAGTTTGCAAGAACGGAATGGTCAAGGGTTGTTTTTGTATAGAAAGGGGTAATGATGGCAGATTTGGAGGTGAGGGGGACAGTATCTGAGAAGTGGGAACCGTTAACCATATCAGTTAACATGGGAGCCGAATAGGGAAGTTGGGTGGTAACAAGTTAACCTTGGGATTTTCCTGGTATTGGGATTCCCCTTTCCTCAACTGCAATCTCTGTTGATGCCCTTCCTGAAGACTTAATTTAATGTCGGGGTGATTCCCTCCGGACCCTTGCAAAACCTTCCTCTGATGATACCAGGCTCAGTTGGTAAAATTCTTGCCTCTGAGTCAGGAAAGCTGTGGGTTCAAGTTCCACTTCAGAACTTGAGCACAAATATTAAGGCTGAGACTCCGGTGTAGTACTGAGGGAGTGCCACACTTTTGGAGATGCTGTCTTTCAGATGACTTGTTAAACCAAGGCCATATCTTCCCTCTCAGATGGATGGGAAAAATCCCATGGCACAATTCTGAAAAAAAGCAGGGGGGTTACCCCTCATCCTTCAATCAACATCACAAAAACAGATTATCACATATTTGTTTGTGGAGCTTGCTGTGTGTAAACTGTCTGCCATGTTTCCTACATTACAACAGTGAGTACACTTCGAAAGTACTTCACTGACTATAAAGCACTTTGGGATGTCCTGCGGTCATCAAAGGTGCTTTTTAAATGCAAGTCTTCTTTTTCTTTTTATTCAATTTTAACAGCCAGGGAGTCCTTTCCTGCCAACTTGGTTGATTTATGATTTATTTGTTTCATGGGATGTGGGCATCGCTGGCCAGGCCAGCATTTTACTGCCCATCCCTAATTGCCCTTGAGAAGGTGGTGTTGAGCTGCCTCCTTGAACCACTGTAGTCCATGTGGGGTAGGTACACCCACAGTGCTATTAGGAAGGGAGTTCCAGGATTTTGACCAAGCGACAGTGAAGGAGCGGCAATATAGTTCCAAGTCAGGATGGTGTGTGACTTGAAGGGGAACTTGCAGGTGGTGTTGTTCCCATGCATCTGCTGCCCTTGTCCTTCTAGGTGGTAGAGGTCATGGGTTTGGAAGGTGCTGTTGAAGGAGCCTTGGTGCGTTGCTGCAGTGCATCTTGTACATGGTACACATTGCTGCCACTGTGCGTCGGCAGTGGTGGGAGTGAATGTTGTGGATGGGGCACCAATCAAGCGTGCTCCTTTGTCTTGGATGGTGTCGAGCTTCTTGAGTGTTGTTGGAGCTGCACCCGTCCAAACAAGTGGAGAGTATTCCATCACACTCCTGACTTGTGCCTTGTAGATGGTAGACAGGCTTTGGAGATAGTTATTGCCTGGCACTTGTATGGCGCAAATGTTACTTGCCACTTATCAGCCCAAGCCTGGATATTGTCCAGGTCTTGCTGCATTTCTACACAGATTGCTTCAGTATCTGAGGAGTTGCGAATGGTGCTGAACATTGTGCAATCATCAGCAAACATCCCCACTTCTGACTCATGATTGAAGGAAGGTCATTGATGAAGCAGCTGAAGATGGTTGTGCCCAGGACACTATCCTGAGGAATTCCTGCAGTGATGTCCTGGAGCTCAGATGATTGACCTGCAACAACCACAGCCATCTTCCTTTGCGCTAGGTATGATTCCAACCAGCGGAGAGTTTTCCCCCTGATTCCCATTGACTCCAGTTTTGCTAGGGCTCCTTGATGCCACACTCGGTCAAATGCTGCCTTGATGTCAAGGGCAGTCACTCTCACCTCACCTCTTGAGTTCAGCTCTTTTGTCCATGTTTGAACCAAGGCTGTAATGAGGTCAGGAGCTGAGTGGCCCTGGTGGAACCCAAACTGAGCGTAATTGGTTATTACTAAGCAAGTGCTGCTTGAAAGCACTGTCAATGACACCTTCCATCACTTTACTGATGATCAAAAGTAGACTGATGGAGCAGTAATTGGCTGGGTTGGATTTGTCCTGCTTTTTGTGTACAGGGCATACCTGGGCAATTTTCCACATTGCCGGGTAGATGCCAATGTTGTAGCTATACTATAACAGCTTGGCTAGGGGTGCGGCAAGTTCCGGAGCACAGGACTTCAGTACTATTGCTGGAATGTTGTCGGGGCCCGTAGCCTTTGCAGTATCCAGTGCCTTCAGTCATTTCTTGATACCACGCAGAGTGAATCCAACTTGGTTGGGAGGTTGGCCAGGGGCATGCTGATTTTAACAGCTGGGCCTCCACACTGTTGCTCCAGACAGGGCACTCACTCGGCCGTGTTTCCTCCCAAGACCAAAAATTAACCCTAACAAGTCAAATATGCTGAAGAAACAGTTGGTGTTATCTTCATTAAGTCAAGTAAGATGATCCACTGGAGAGAGACAGTTAGTAATGTACAGCTTGAGGGGCACCACTCAAGCATGGGGCAAGGTGAGGAGGCAGGCCTCCATGAACTACCACAGCTGGTAGAGGGATTAAATCTGTGCTGTTGGTATCTTTCTACATTACTCTAGCTGTCTAGCCAACTGAGCTAACCGACCCCCATTCTGTGACATTACACAAAATTAAATTGTACTGTTTGCATTAAGCGAGTTCAACTCTAACTGCAATTCTGTATGTTCACTTTAAAGCAGCTTATATATTTGTATCAATCTCAACTCACTAAGAGCTTGTTCAGTATGCCTTTGGAGAGATTGAGGAAGCATTTGTGCAAAAGGTACAAATATCCAGTCCAGATCACGAGGATGCTCCTGTTACTTCCAAGAGTTGTGCTGTTGTGCACTCTGAGTCAACTCCCTTAAAGGTAAGACGTTCAGACCATTTACAGGAGCATTTGACACTATTGAACCTAAGAAGGCATCTACAGCAGATTCAAATTTCTAACAGCAAGCCTCCTGATTTTCCAGTGCCTTGCAAACATTACCCATATCTACATAGTGCCTTTGAACACTTTATTGATCTTTTCTCTGTATCTAAGGATGTGACTCTGATCACTAGTTTAGATAAATAAATATGTACTTCTGATTGTAATTACATTATAATACATCAATGTGTACCTCATAGTGATCGATGGTCTGCCATAAAACCCAAAGAACACTAAAGTTTAAAATTAGGCAAGGTATCATTTTGAACTGAATTTAATATTTGTAAAATAGTCCAAAATAGTTCAAAACAACAGTATTTAATATTTCAGGGTCACAAAATCTCAATTTCATTTAGTTATTGATGCATCTGTTTTTAATTATTTTTTTCTTCAATGGTCAGTGAAACATATCTCCAGAAAGTGGGTACTTAGTGCCAATAGAAAAATAAATCAATAAAATAAGTAATTGTTGAAAAAAAATCTATTTTCCATGGTGATTGTTCTTGCTGAGGTTTTCTTTATGAAAAGCCTGTCAGAGTTTCATGGGTGGTCCTGTTCAATGAAACCATTAATCTTAGAGCAAAAGTTCATTGAGGTTAATAGGGATCAACATAACTCTAAGGTCAGGTCTAATAGCTTGAGAGAAGCACTAGACATATACACTGTTCATGAAATTAAACCCTGAAGCTCTGAAAAAGCAGAGATTAAGAAATCTCTCTGAAGAATAACACAATGGAAGTTAAATTGATCTTCACTGGTAGTGCAAAGCAAGTCATAGTGAATCGGCAGCCTGCAGTGCACCCAACCCAGGCTTGTTTTCCATGGGAGTCAATGGAACAGAAATTTGGGCATAGTGCAAAATAGGCTGCTGATTCATTATTACTCACTTTGCAACATCACCAAAAAACCAATTCCACCCCCAATATTTACTATATTAAATATTTTTCAGTGTAAATTTGAATCCTTGTTGCTTGGCACAGAAATGCATTCAGGTTTAGCTGAACTACACAAATTATTTTCAGACATGCATGCTCTGTGTGATACAAAAGGGTAAATCATGTTTCGTGATTATTTATTTGTATCAATGATTCAGGCCCCTAATTTTACAAAATCATGCTGCCAGTACACAGTCTCATCCATAGGAAGCACATTTTAGGAATTCAGATGTACACCCCATGATTTTCATTCTGTCAATCTTCTGAGTAAATAATCGTGGACAGCAAGCAACTCAAATACCAATATGCACGCCTGGTGGCTGAAGCCAGTAAAATTGTATGTGTTGCGCCCGGAGACTCAGAGCCATGCTTTCTTTTTAAAACAGAGTGGATAATTTCCTCTTTGTGATTTGTATAATACAGTGGGATTTTGATTTCTTATACTCAAAACACAAGGCAAATCTTCCTGTCTCATCTGAAAAGAAAATTGTAAAAAAAGGAAAGACTTGCATTTATGTAGTGCCTTCATGACTTCAGAACATCCCAAAGTGTTTCACAGCCAATGAAATACTTTTTGAAGTGCAGTGTCTGTTGTAATATAGGAAATATTAAAAAGATACTTATTTTCTAACTCTATTAAGGTGTATGAAAAGAAAATATGGAAAAATGTGAGGTTATCCATTTTGGTAGGAGGAATAGATGTGCAGAGTATTTCTTAAATGGTAAGAGATTAGAAAGTGTAGATGTACAAAGGGACCTGGATGTCATTGTCAATAAGTCACTGAAAGCTAACATGCAGGTGCAGCAAGCAATTAAGAAGGTTAATGATATGTTAGCATTTATCGCAAGAGGATTTGAGTACAGGAGTAGTGAAGTATTGTTTCAATTGTATAGAACCTTAGTTAGACTGGACCTGGAGTACTGTGTGCAGTTTTAGTCCCCTTACCTTAAGAAGGATATTATTGCCAAAGAGGGAGTGCAACGAAGGTTCACCAGACTTCTTCCCGGGATGATGGGACTATCCTATGAAGAGAGACTGGGGAAACTGGGCCTGTATTCTCTAAAGTTTTGAAGACTGAGAGGTGATTTCATTGAAAGCTACAAAATACTGAAAGGGATAGACAGGGCAGATGCAAGTAAGATGTTTCCCCTGGTTGGGGAGTCTAGAACCAGGGGACACAATTTCAAAATAAGGGGGAAGCCACGTAGGACAGAGATAAAGAGAATTTTTTTACTGGGAAGGTTGTGAATCGTTGGAATTCTCTACCCCGAAGGGCTGCAGAAGCTCAGTCATTGAGTGTGCCATGATCATATTGAATGGCGGGGCAGGCTTGATGGGCTGAATCGCCTACTCCTGCTCCTATGTTCCTATGTTCCTAAAATACACACAAGATTTTAATATGACTATATTAAGAAAGACTTGCATTTATATAGCACCCTTCATGGCTTCAGAGTTCCCCAAAGTCAATGAAGTATTTTTGAAGTGTAGCCATTATTGCAATTTAGGGAATAAATGTATTAAATAGTCAGAGAATAGTAGATTTCTTCTGATGGTTCTGTTGGTAAAAGGATTGCCCTTTTGATGACATACAAGACAGAGCAGGACAATCTCAGATCCAATGTCCAGTCTGCATTGAGTTAGCTAATCTTAGCCAGGAGCACTATCATTGGCTTCAGAGAAAAAACTGCAAGAGCTTTTTTTATATTTTTATATTTTGGCACAGTGTGTTGGGATATTAATCTTACTTATGTGGCTTCAGCTCACATTGAAACAATATTCATGGAAGCAGGATTCCCCTTTTTAATGGTTATCTTCAAGTGCTTTGTGAAATTAATTTGCATTTCTCTTAACATGCCTCTGTTCCACTCACTATTGCACAGAGAACATGGAAAACATGGGAGCTGTTTCGAAACTTTGACTTTTGTGATGGGCCTCCAGTAGATTTGAAAAAGTGACCTGGAGTGAATGATGCACCAAGTTTCACTCCCTCTCAGTTGCTCACTGCCTTATTGTGATAGCATTGCTGCATTCAGGAGTTTGTTACATAGAGAATACTGCCATTGGGCATCAATATTCTTCACTATTGTGACATCAATTTGCATATTCTCAATCCAGTTCTCTATAAACAAGGGTTCACAACACAAAACTGGTTTGATTTGGCAAAAGTTAACATTATCTTCCTAAAAAGAAATATGCTTAATGGACTGCCCTCTATATGTTTTTTTAATAAGTAATAGTTCAAAGTGTCAAGCTGCAAACTGACAAGAATTTAGTCAGACCGTCAGATCTATTTGGATTATAAATATATCATATATGATTATTCTTGTGTTCTATGGAAAAAATCTTAAATAAGTGGGATCCCTCATTGTAAAATTGCTTGTGTGGGAAAGCGAAATGTCATTTCTGGGGAGCATGGGATGCTCCCTTGAGGTTAGGATTAAAATATACTATTGCATTGTAGATGGAGTGAATGGCACTTTGCCCATGCCAGAGAATTCTTGATCCTGTTTGTGGGTGTGAAAAGATAGAAGTCCCATTCATCTCTTGCTTTGAGTAGCACAGAATTTACTAATGCAAAAGACAGGGTAGAAGCTCAAAGGTAAAATGCAATTCAATATACCTCAGTATATACATAGTAACTGAAAGGTTTTACAGGGACAAACACTGACTGGTGTCCCTGCCTAGTATTCTGATTTTGTAACATAAATCTTGCCTTAAGATTATCCTTAAAATCTTTACGTGGGTGGGAATGCGAATTATAAGATATTTTTGTTTGACTCTCAAGATGTAAATATGAACATTTATGTTCATGTTGCAATGATTATAAAATGCATCACATTATTATCGCTCTTGTTCTAGCCGACACAGCAGTTAGTGAAACATTCCAGTCATGATAGGAAGAAGTATGAAATTTGAGCATCAGAAACGTTTTAGTAAGCAAAAACTATAGAAACAAATACAGATTTAAAAATATCTGGTATGAACAGTGAGCCGCCAAGAAAAATAACAGGAAGGTAAGGCTAGAAATGTGTCAGTACAGAATGAATAGCTCATTCATTCCTTTGTGTAGCACGTACAAGTCGCATGCTTAGTGTTAACATTTGACACCGATTTTTGATATTAAGACATTGGAAAATTTTGGGGTCCTTTTATCATGGTCCAGTTTTTTTTAGAAACGTAACTGTTCAGAAGTAATTGTCATGATCTGTAATACAACCCCTTTCTAAAATCAATATTATTTTTGTATTTTTTTCAACTTTTCTAATTTAAAGTCGTTTCATAAAGTGGATATTTTCATGAAAAAAAGGAACATTTTTACAGATATTACAAAAAAATTATTGAATCGTGGCCTAGAAACAGAGCAAAGGAAGTGGGAGAACAATCAAGCAACTTGGTGAAAATTCAGCTCTTTTTATATTAAAATTTTATAGCAGATGTATGGGAAAGTAGATACAACACGTAAGTATGAAGCACTGATCTAAGATGAAATCGTACTCTTTTAATGGCTGCGATGTCCACACACAGCATACATGTTGGATCCAGATGAAATTCGGATGTACATAAATATTCAAACATTTTAATTCACTGAATCGATAGTGTTCAATTAAGAAGGGTGCTACATGAAAAATCAGATGAGCTTTCTAAGGACCCTGTGGCTCAAATATATTACAATTTATTGGCATGAGATCATTAGGAACTTGGATAACTACATGAAGCATGAGCCATAGATCGCCTTCCCAGGCAGCCCCTACCAGATGATCAGAAATTTTATTTATTTGACAAGCCTTGACATCCCATACAACATCTCAAGATTTATGCAATCTACTGTCACAAGTGTGACTTTGCAAAAATGGTGTTGGATGAGAATGAGCTGTGGAAGTTAGTACTTCAGTCTGCAATTGGGAGGACAAGTTAGAAAAAAATTATTTTGTTCAATCTAGTGGAGTTGATATGCTTGCTTACTCTGATGAATTGAATAAGATAGTTGCATATGACCTGAATATAGTGAAGGAGAGAGAGAGCTGAGTTGTCACTCTGCCCTAGTTAGACCTGTCTTTAGGGCACACAATTCTCTCATCCACCCTGTACTTACTGTGATAAATTATTGACTGTAACTGTCAGCATATGAATGCATACCAAGTCCAACTTAAACACAGGGGGAGAGATACTGGGCTTGGTAGCACCTATTTTTTGTACCCAAAATACGATGGATTCTGGAAATCTGAAATAAAAACAGAAAATGTTGGAAATATTCACCAGGTCTGACAGCACCTGTGGAGAGAGAAACAGAGTTAATGAGCTGAATTTTTCAGGGACGTCAGGACACTGACCCTGGGACCATACGTGGTTCCAGACCCAGATGATGTCCGGGTCCCACCCACCTGTGCAATCTTCCCGAGGGCGGGGGTGCTGTACAGGCAGGAGGACCAATGGGAAAGCCCAAGGCTGTAGGTGGCCAGCAGCTCCGCCAGGAGAGTTGGGTGCTGCCGATGAAGTTTGGAGACCGTGAGTTGTCCTTTGAAGACTTCTAAAATTGTTAAAAGTTGGTGTGGCCACAGCTCCCAGGCTATCATTGTGGAGGGGGAACCCCTCCATAGGATAACCTGCGGTCATGGCTGTAGCCCGCTGATGCCCACAGCTCCAGGAGGAAGGGGGTAAAGGAGGCATTGCTGCCCCCCCCCCCCCAGCCTGCCACCAGTAGGTCACCTCTAGCGAGCTGGCGGGCTCCGCAATCAGTCGGGGGGGCTGCTCCAACAGCCGGAAGATCCATAATTGGGCCCTTAAGTGGCGTAATTGTCTGCCCTCCTTGTTGAAGTGGGCTGCTGGCTTTCTTCCCTGCCCACAATTGGTAAATTCACCTAGAGGTAGGAATGTGTTGGGGAGCTGTCCCAACATGGCTCCCCCTATTTCCCTGCCATCTTCGCCTTTAAACCCATCTCTACTAAGCTGGGAAATTTTAGTCCAATGTTTCAGGTCAACGACCTTTCATCAATTCTGATAAAAAGTCATCAACCTGGAACAGTCCCTCTGCTTCTCTCCCCAAAGATGCTGTCAGACCTGCTGAGTATTTCCAGCATATTCTGGTTTTAATTCAAGTGCGATACCAGTAATCTCTACCCCAATTTCCCATTCACCAACAATCCCACACTCTTTACCTTCCGTCCGTCACCTGATCATTACATATTCCTCCTGGCAACCATGCAAAAATAAAAACTACCACAAGATAAACAGTCCAAACCAAATTTATAATTGAAATCATTCCATATTGCATACAAATTTAAACTTGAACACCTTTATTCATCCTCTTAGTGCTTGTGTCCATGTGCCTTTGCCTCTTCTACTGCTCCAACACTGTGCTATCCCAGTGGCTGCAGTATGGCTGGTGGAAGGCTGCTGACTTTCAGTGGCTCAGACTGCAGACGGCCTTGGAGGATGAACTCGAACAGCTTTGGGCCTATAAGGCCAGGCTTTGGACTACATCATCTCAGCATGGGCAGCAGCAATCTGAACTAGCTGGCTGACACGCAACAGCAAGGGTACTGGCAGAGTGGCATGTGTGGGAATACAACTGCTATCATCCTGAGAAAAAAAAGCAGGCTTGTGCTCCACAGAGCGACTGCAGTTCCCCCAGGGTGGCAGCTCAGTGATCCTAGTAATCTGTTAGAGGACAGATTGTTGGACTGCTGTGACACCCTGCACACTGTATTCAACAGCCATGATAGCAATCTCTGAACTTGCGTGGTAACAAGCTGACTTTGCATGACTTCAGTCTGAGCTTCCACTGCAGCACTCAGACTCTTGGTAGAAACTGTTTGTGCTATAATGGAAGCTGAGACATTGGCATCAGACGCCACCTTCATATTGGAAAGGATGGGCTCCAAGCTCTGCATAAAGCCATGTGCCAAGTTGGTGCCAGACTATTTCATGCTCCTTAACATTGACCGCAGGCTTTGTGGCAGGCTTCCCGATGTCCAAACATTTGGTTATGTACTCATCAACCTTCTTATGTAGCCTGGTCCATCGAAGCCCAGGTCCTCGGCAACAGAACTTATGTGGAAACTTGTGATACCTTTGCCCTCTGCCCTGGCTGCCGCGCACTCATGCCTGGTGCTGATCCCACC
This sequence comes from Heterodontus francisci, assembly GCF_036365525.1. Classification (NCBI taxonomy): domain Eukaryota; kingdom Metazoa; phylum Chordata; class Chondrichthyes; order Heterodontiformes; family Heterodontidae; genus Heterodontus; species Heterodontus francisci. The sequence goes on from NC_090371.1 coordinate 119,457,567, forward strand.
TCTAATCTGTCCTCCAAGACATGCGCAGTGTCAGTATCTGAGCTGGTGACTGCTAGTATGAAATCAACTGATGATAGTCTTTCTCTATTGCCTGACTAGGTGGCAGTTTTTGGGTATCTGAAAATAAAAAGGCAAAAGGGTAAACATCTGGTGCAGGGAGAGGGGAAGAGTAAGAGGTATGTGTTTGCACATCGGTAGCTTGTGAGTCAGAAGAGATTGTGAGATGAGGGGGGAAGTGGGATGTGTGGATGGTTAGGTATAAGGATAACATTATCTTCAATTCAGCTTCATTCTTGCAATGGGTGGTCTAATAAATGCCAGCCTTCATGGGGTTAGGACAAGCAGGTGAGCCTCTCCCACTCCAGTTAGTTCCTGCTGCTTTCGGTTATGCACTACCTTCACCCATAAGAGAGAAGAAAATGTATCAGTGTGTATCATGCAATAGGTTTGGGTGATGTGGCTGTCATGGTTGAATAGCTGGACATGTAGCTGTGGAGCTCACAGTACTACTGAGGGTGAGGTGAAACATATGCATGTTGGCTACGAGTCTTGATTGATAGAGATTGTTGGTAGGTGAGTGATGGGGTTGTGCCGATTTGAGTAGTACCTGAGGATAGTGGTGCAGTTAGTAGGATATGGCATTTGAAGATGCATTCATTGACCTTGACCACTCGTGTAAGATAATTGAACTTCTTGCAGCACTGCATCCAGGTCCTTGGGACTGAACTCCTTGCACTGACCTCTGCGGTTATCTTCTCACACTGCCTTTTCACCATGAGGCTGGAGTACTTCTTAGGTCCCTGCTCATCCATGCAGCCAATCAATAGTGCAGTTATAGAGTGATACAGCACTGAAACAGGCCCTTCGGCCCACTGAGTCTGTGCCGACCACCACCCATTTATACCTATCCTACATTAATCCCATATTCCCTACCACATCCCCACCTTCCACCTACCTACACTAGGGGCAATTTACCAATCAACCTGCAAGTCTTTGGTTGTGGGAGGAAACCAGGGCACCCAGCAGAAACCCACACAGTCACAGGGAGAACTTGCAAACTCCGCACAGGCAGTACCCAGAACTGAACCCAGGTTGCTGGAGTTATGAGGCTGCGGTGCTAACTACTGCACCACTCATGACTGTGCAGAGAAATCATGCTAATGAGCAACAAATTGAAGATGCCATGTTGCTTGAATTATATCAAATGGGCATAGGGTAATTGCTCATCGTGATCCCCACTCCTGTATCCAATTTAGGCCCCCAAAGTTTCATGCAAATGCTCTCCTGAGTTTCTTTGTGTTATCTAAAGCAGCTCACCATCACTTTCTCAAGAGCAATTAGGGATGGGCAATAAATGCTAGTCTTGTCAGTGTTGCCTACATCCATGAATGAATTTTAAAAAAGAGTAGTTTTAGCCCATGCTGCTGGGGGTGCTCTCCATGGGGCCCAGAGTGCCCGATCAGGAGTGCCTTCCCCTGCCTGCAAGGAGGCCGCCAGGTATTACTGGATGGCCTCCTCAGGTGTTGAAGTGCCAGTCCTGGTCAGATCACCAGCAGCGGCAGGAGGAGGCCTTTAAGTGGCAGTTAATTGGCCGCTTAAGGGCCTCAATTGCCCTGGTGCGGGCGGGCCATCTGCCACCTCCCCCGCCACTGGTGAAATAGCAACAGGAGCGGGTAGGCAATGGGAAGGGCATCCAAACCTCATCCCCAGCTCCCACTCGATTTTTTGCCCCTGCCCACCTCCCAGCCCACTCCCAAGAGGGCATAAAATTCTGCCCTATGGTTCTGAACTGCACCCCAGGAGCTGAGTACATAATCTCGGCTGATTCACCAGCACAGATGTAATAGGAGTTTTGTGAGGTTTGTCATTTGGCTGAGATGCTAAATTGATCGTGATGCACGATTACCCTACACCTGTTCCCATTGAGGCAGGCAGCATGTAACTGTCATGTTGCCTGCTCATCTACATGTTTGCAGTGTACAATGTGCTGCTGACTGGTTGCACACTCAGCAGGGGACCCAGATGCATGTCTGGTTAGCACGACACACAGCTCGCCTGCATCTCTTAAAGAGCGGGCGGCACAGCGGCACAGAGGCGCAGTGGTTAGCACCGCAGCCTCACAGCTCCAGCGACCCGGGTTCAATTCTGGGTACTGCCTGTGTGGAGTTTGCAAGTTCTCCCTGTGTCTGCGTGGGTTTTCTCCGGGTGCTAGGGTTTCCTCCCACAAGCCAAAAGACTTGCAGGTTGGTAGGTAAATTGGCCATTATAAATTGCCCCTAGTATAGGTAGGTGGTAGGGAAATATAGGGACAGGTGGGGATGTGGTAGGAATGTAGGATTAGTATAAATGGGTGGTTGATGGTCGGCACAGACTCGGTGGGCCGAAGGGCCTGTTTTCAGTGCTGTATCTCTAAACAAAAAATAAACAAACAAAGGAGCTGCACTCATGATGCAGGAGCTGTTTAAACAGTCTTAAAAAGGTTTGGGTGGAAAGTACAGGACAGGAAATGGAGCATCAGGCCAGAGGGAGGGCTTCTTGGCTTTTGGATGTAACACTGGAGGCCTTAGTGATCCAGGTGGAAAGAAGGAGAGATGCCAAGTTTCCACAAGGCGCCAGGAGGCCCTCAAGGTACACCCTGAGAAGGGAATTGGAGCAGGTGGCCACAGAGATCATGCCCGGATTCTGACCCCTTGGACCTGGCTGCAGTGTCGGAAAAAGTTCAATGACCTCACATGAGAGGTCAAGGTCAGGGAATGCATCTTCCAATGGCATCTCCTACCCACCACAACACCAACCTTTCAAGCTGCTCAATGTACCACAGTGCCATCACTCACCATCAGCAATCAAGACTCAGGTCGAACATTCTGAGACACCACTTCACCCTCACACTAATGCTGCCAGCCTCACAGCCATCTCTCGCTGCTTCTGCATATCTCCAGCTATTCAGCTATGGCAGGCACATCACCCAAATACATTGCAACATACTCAATGACATTCTCCCCTCACTCTTGCAGAGCAAGGTGGCACACAATCACAGGAAGCAACAGAGAACCGGCACAGGACAGGCAAACCAGAATCTCCTGAGCCATCTGGAGGAGACAGTTATCCACATCAAAAGATTGGCTGTGATTGAGGCCATTGCATCCAGTGTCACCGAGAACATTCAGGATGACAGTATATTATTGCCTTATGCCCCTCCTTAAATCTGACTTCATCTTCATCCTGCTATCTGGCATGAAGTGCAAGTTGCAGATGGCATCTCCATGGGCTTCATGCTTTCCATCCCACCCTCCTTCTGACACACATGCCCCCTGCTTTTGCTTTTCTACTTTCAGATACCCAAGAACTGACACCTGGCCAGCCAATGCAGCCTCAAGAGGAATGGTGATATCTACACCTGACCTCTGATGAAGAAGCACCATCACGTTATCTGAGAATCACAGCCACTGGCTCAGATACTGGTGCTGCTCATAACTTAGAGGGTAGTCTTCTTCTTCCTCTTCTTTGGCCTCCTTGTCTCGGGAGACAACGGGTAAGCGCCTGCAGGTGGTCAGTGGTTTGTGGAGCAGCGCCTGGAGTGGCTATAAAGGCCAATACTAGAGTGACAGACTCTTCTACAGGTGCTGCAGATAAAATTGGTTGTCGGGGCTGTTACACAGTTGGCTCTCTCCTTGCGCTTCTGTCTTTTTTCCTGCCAACTGCAAAGTCTCTTCGACTCGCCACACTTTGGCCCCGCCTTTATGGCTGCCTGCCAGCTCTGCCGATCACTGGCAACTGACTCCCACGACTTGTGATCAATGTCACAGGACTTCATGTCGCGTTTGCAGACGTCTTTAAAGCGGAGACATGGACGGCCGGTGGGTTTGATACCAGTGACGAGCTCGCTGTACAATGTGTCCTTCGGGATCCTGCCATCTTCCATGCTGCTCACATGGCCAAGCCATCTCAAGCGCCGCTGACTTAGTAGGGTGTATAAGCTGGGGATGTTGGCCGCCTCGAGGACTTCTGTGTTGGAGATACGGTCCTGCCACCGGATGCCAAGGATTCTCCGGAGGCAGCGAAGATGGAATGAATTGAGACGTCGCTCTTGGCTGACATACGTTGTCCAGGCCTCGCTGCCGTAGAGCAAGGTACCAAGGACACAGGCTTGATACATGCGGACTTTTATGTTCCGTGTCAGTGTACCATTTTCCCACACTCTCTTGGCCAGTCTGGACATAGCAGTGGAAGTCTTTCCCGTGTGCTTATTGATTTCTGCATCGAGAAACAGGTTAATGGTAATAGTTGAGCCTAGGTAGGTGAACTCTTGAACCACTTCCAGAGCGTGGTCGCCGATATTGATGGATGGAGCATTTCTGATGTCCTGTCCCATGATATTCGTTTTCTTGAGGCTGATGGTTAGGCCAAATTCGTTGCAGGCAGCCGCAAACCTGTCGATGAGATTCTGCAGTCACTCTTCAGTGTGAGATGTTAAAGCAGCATCGTCAGCAAAGAGAAGTTCCCTGATGAGGACTTTCCGTACTTTGGTCTTCGCTCTTAGACGGGCAAGGTTGAACAACCTGCCACCTGATCTTGCGTGGAGGAAAATTCCTTCTTCTGAAGACTTGAACGCATGTGAGAGCAGCAGGGAGAAGAAAATCCCAAACAGTGTAGGTGTGAGAACACAGTCCTGTTTCACGCCACTCAGGATAGGAAAGGGGTCTGATGAGGCACCGTTATGCTGAATTGTGCCTTTCAAATTATCATGGAATGAGGTGATGATACCTAGTAGCTTTGGTGGTCATCCGTTCTTTTCTAATAGTCTTGAAGAGACCACGTCTGCTGACGAGGTCAAAGGCTTTGCTGAGATCAATGAAAGCAATGTAGAGGGGCATCTGTTGTTCGTGGCATTTCTGATGAAGGGAGAACAGCATGTCAATGGTGGATCTCTCTGCTCGAAAGCCACGCTGTGCCTCAGGGTAGTATAACATCAAGATCATGGCTTTCATGGTGAGTCAGCGGGCTCACTGTGGACTGTAGCCAGGCCAGGAGAAAAGATAATTTGTGTGGCATCTCACCAGCATGCAAGGTCGCAGACAAGTTCTGTTGCAGAGGACTAAGATGAGGACTTCGATGGGGCAATGTACAGGAGAACAGTGATGGCCAAGCACACAGAGATGCTTGGTGCACTGGCAAGCCTGCCACAGAGCCTTTTGATACTGTCAAGAAACATGGAGAAGTCTGGCTCCAACTTGGCACTGGGTTCTCACAGAGCTTGGAGCCCATCCTTCCCCGGGTGACAGTGATGGCCAATTCCATGAGAACACTTGCGGGCCCAGCCATGATGCAGCATCTGATGCCGATGTCTCAGCTTCCATTGAAGCACAAGCAGAAGCCACCCAACTTCTCAGTGCTGCAGTGGAATCTCAGACCGAGGTCCTGAGAACCATGGTTGTTGCCATGCAGGCTCAGACTGCTGCCATCATGGCTGCAGATGCCCATGCACAAAGGGGCATGAGGTCCTGACAGTTGTCCAACAATCTGCCCTCCAACATATTATTGAGATTGCTAGGGCCACAACCCGGGGAATGACAGTGGCTCTGTGGAGCACAAACCTGCTGTTCTCTCTCAGGATGAAAGCACTCACGCTTTCACACCTAACACTCTGCCAGTGTCCTTGCTGTTGCCTGTCAGCCAGCCAGCCCAGACTGCTGCCACCCATACCAAGTTGGAGCAGTCCGAAGCCAGGTGCTTGAGGTCATCCTGTCAGGCCATTTGCAGTCTCCCCCATTGAAAGTCAGAAGCCTTCCACCAGCAATGCTGCAGCAACTGGGTTGGAGCTGCATAGCAGCACTGGAACAGGCAAAGGCTCACAGATGACAGGCACTAAGGGAATGCACAAGGGTGAATAGTTTGGTTTTGTATGTATTATTGGAAGTGTTGGATAAAGTTGTTATGGAATGGTTTTTTGTTGGGGGTTATGTTTTCAGGGTTTTGACCCAAAAGAAGCTGTGATGCTGTGCAGCAGATGGGTTGAAAGGTGTGGAATTGTGGACCAACGCTGCTATGGGGGATGAGATCTCAGGGGAAACAGAGCCTAAGTATCTATTCGCAGACAGCCTGTCCAAAGTGCAGGGATTCTGGATGCCTCTTCCCTTGTTCCTCTTTCTTTTCCCCCTCCTCCTCCTCTTCCTGCTCCTCCTCCTGATGTAGCCTCAAAAGGCCTTGGGGCAAGGGCTATGCCCTCATGATAGCAAGCTTGTGGAGGATGCAACAGACCACCACAAACTTGGAGATACACTCTGTCGAGTAATGGAGGACTCTTCCCGAGTGGTCCAGCCAGTGTGGTATTGCTTCAAGATGCTGATGGCTTGCTCCATGACATTCCTAGTGGCTGCATGTCTTTCATTGTAGGTGCGCTGTCCATGCATGGCTGAGTGATGAAGCAGAGTCATGGGCCCAGTGTCGATCAGGTATCTCTTGTCACCAAGCAGCCAGCCTTTGATTCTTCAAGGTGGGCCAAAGATGACAGGGACGGCTGACTGGGCAAGATGAATGCATTGTAGCTCCTGCCTGGAGATCTTCTGTGCATGGTCACACACCAACTGCACATTAATGGAATGGTAGCCCTTGCATTGCGGTACATCTCCCCATTAACATGTGGGGCCCGCAGAGCCACGTGTGTGCAGTCAGTGGCCCCCTGCACCACTGGGAATCCCACTAGCCTGGTAAAGCCTTCTTTCTGGGAATTTAGACGATGAAGTCGCCTCTCCTTCTATATTGGGTCTCAGTGGCCTCCCTGATGCAGCAATGGACAGCAAAATGTGAAATTTTCTTAGTGTTGTCTGCTCCCACCTGGAAGGATCCACTGACATAGAAATTTAGGGCTATGGTAATCTTGACGGCCACTGGCAGTGCCATCCCGATCCTGCTGTAAGGCTGCAGCTCGGATTGTAGGAAATGGTGCAGTTTTGTGATCACCTCCTTGGTGGAATGTAGGCACCTCAGACACTGCTTCTGGCTGAGGTGGAGGCAGGAGAAGTGTTCCCTAAAGACCCTCGTTAGGTACAGCCTTCTAGTGAGAACCCTCCTCCTCCCCCCTGCCCCCCCCCCCCCCCGCCACACACACTGCTCCCCGTTTCTGCTGTCTGTAGATGCTGTAGATGGAGATGTCCAATTCATGTTACAGCCCAAGAGGGACTGAAACTGTAGACCCCAGTACTAAAAACAGACTTTGTCATGACAGGCCTTCAACTACTCTGACCTCCTTGACAAAGATCCAGCACCACTTTCTTGAAAACCCAAAAAGTTTGCAAAACTCCTCCAATAACACTCAACACAATACTTTCACTCAATCTGCACTAGAAGAAGAAAGTCAAAAGCCCCTCACCTTAAAGTTTCATGGTTAGCCTTTTAAATAAGGCAACTGGGGGTGGGGGGTGTGGGGGGAGTCCCACATGTTCAGCTGGGAGTGAGACAGAGAGCACGCTCACTGGAACTGCGAGATTCAAAATGGCAGATCGTGCACCAAATCAATGTTAGAGGCTCTTTGACATCATGATCTACCCACTCCACAGCTTCCGGCGCATGCACGGCACACTCGCACCCTTACAGTCAGCACGTGCCATGCAAACCTTGCCAGAGGTGGCTGGAAGCATTCCAGCCAACATCTTTTGAGTCTTGGGTTTTTGTAGTACTGGCACCAGTAGTGCTACGGAGCCAAATTTCCTGTCCTTTGATTTTTTTATGCCATGATGAATGGTCACATATTTAACTAAAAGAACAGGCAGCCAAAGCATATCTGCATCTGAATGAGTTTGAATCAGCACAAACTGGAATACTTGTGAAGTAATCAAAACTAGCCTAATTTAGAATAATTCAGATTAGTACTTTGAAGTCAGCAGATTCACAAGGATGTTGCCTGGTTTGGAGGGCTTGAGTTATAAAGAGAGATTAGATAGGCTGAGTCTATTTTCCCTGGAGCGAAGGAGGCTGAGAGGGGACATGATAGAGGTATATAAAATTATGAGAGGCATAGCTAGGTTAGATAGCCAGAGTCTGTTTCCCATGGTAGGGGTGACTAAAACTAGAGGGCATAGATTTAAGGTGAGAGGGAGGAGGTTTAAAGGGGATCAAAGGGGTAAATGTTTCAGACAAAGAATAGTGGGTATCTGAACTGCCAGAGGAGGTGGTGAAGGCAGGAACAGTAGCAACATTTAAGAGGCATCTGGACAGGTACTTGAATGAGCAAGGCATAGAGGGATATGGAATTAATGCAGGCAGGTGGAATTAGTATAAATAGGCATTATGGTCGGCATGGACGAGGTGGGCCGAAGGGCCTGTTTCTATGCTGTACGATTCTATGACTCTTTGACACTCATTCATTCTAGCTGCCAAACCATAGTACCTGCTAAATTTTGTTTAGTGAAAATTAGATTGATGTTTGTATGAATATATGTCTGAATCTGACATCTGTTTTGTTTTGCTGAGCCAAGTCCCAAACTCCAACTCACCTCTGCTCTTAGTTTCAAATTTGAGTCCAACTGCAGCGTGAGCAGTTAAACAGACTTCAGTGCACATCCCACCTGCTTCAACAACAGAACCATCGACACCCAGACTTCTCCTGTCTGTTCATTTTTCTTTGAAACAGTGTTCAGCTTCAGGATGAAGGTTTGTTTTAAAAATGAAGGGCAAATCTGTGTGTTTTCTGTGATTCTATGAAGATCAAATTGGTGCCTAGCCCAACAACACTGATCTAGTATAATGGATGGAGACAAGTAGATGAGTGATGGCAACTGTGGTTAAATGTTGCCCTGGTGCTTTGATTTTGATCCCTATATCTAACATTGACCATATGGACATAAGTGGTCATAATGGTTCAACTTTAAGCCCTCCTATGTTAAACACAGCACAAATCACTGGCAGTGATTGATTCCTGCCATTGCTTCATCACTAAAGTATTAAAATGAACCCTAGAAGAGCAATCTCTGCTGTACAAGGCAATGTTAATTCAAGCCAGTCCACTCAGACTTGAGAATGAAAGCTTTACAGCAGTTTTGTGGTGCATTCAGGATTCAGGATCCTGTTTTAATGCAACTGCCAACAGATATTCAATTTGCAACTCTTAAAACTGAACCACTTTATAAGGGCACGTTTTATTAATTCAAGCTCCTAGTGTGGAGCTTTGCACTCTGGGGGCACATTTTGGGAATTCAGGTGCAGAGGTCAGCGAGCTCAGCAGGATTGTCCCTCCGTTAAAATTAATGGATAGAAAATCCCCAGGGCGTGTTGACCTTCCTGCCCAAAATTTGATGTGCGCTTTGGGTGCACAAAACCCTTCACAGGGAGTTCCAATTAGTAAAACCTATTATATATAAAGTAGCTTCATTTCAAAAAGAACGGAATGAATGCTTGTCAATTTTGTTCTTCTGTAAGTAAAGGATGTCAACACATTCACATGAAATTAATAGTGATGGTACTATTTAGTTACAATAATTATTGTTGATTTTACAGTGATAGAAATTATAGTTATTACAATTTCTATTATGCTATCTGTGTTCTTCTTTGCTATGATTGACTGCAGTCAAATCTTTGTCGATTTCTTTCTTGTGGGTCACAATTTTGGAGGAAATAAAAAAATGTCTGTCCTGGAAGTTGGTTCAAGGACATGACAATCCTAGCACTGAGGGGAGGAATTTGAGGTGGGCTTAGGAATGTTAGGTCTCCAAAAGGAATGGAGACTTTTTAGTATTCACTCCAAAATTCCCCTGGACGTTCAGGCCGACGCTTCTTGTGTCTGTGCCTCGCCTGTCCAAACATCACGGGGAGAGGTGGGACTTGTGTGATGACATCGTCTTCTGGATTCCCTGCCTGTTCCAACTCTGTAGGGTCCATGTGGATATCATGTTAGGATCAGATCCTGCAGGAAGTGGGCTCCACCATTATGTGGAATATTAACTTCCATTGTGGAAATGGCTAATTTAAAAGTCAGCTGTGTGTAGATGATCAGTAAGATTTTTTGAAACCTCTTCAGCCGGTACAGTGGGCCCAGTTATGCTGCAGCAAAGTGTTGCAATGATATGCCTCTCTACCCCACAGCACTGTCAAAAATTATATGGATGCTTTCCCAGAATTTCAGAGGGTGAGGGGCACATCAATGAGCTGGGTGGAATTTCCAATCTGCCCCAGTCCTGGAATTTCCAGGCTTTTTCTTTAAGTTGAATGGAGTATTTACATTTTTTTCATTTATGAAATGTGTAAGCAAATTAAGAAAACAATTGAGTCAGTTTCTACTTCTTAAAATTTATAGTCCTTCAAATTATTTTAAAATACTTACTTTGTCTCTGAGACTTAATTGGTTTAGGGCGGCACAGTGGCGCTGTGGTTAGCACCGCAGCCTCACAGCTCAAGCAACCCGGGTTCGGTTGTGGGTAATGCCTGTGCGGAGTTTGCAAGTTCTCCCTCTGACTGCGTGGGTTTCCTCCAGGTGCTCTGGTTTCCTCCCACAGCCAAAGACTTGCAGGTTGATAGGTAAATTGGCTGTTGTAAATTGCCCCTAGTGTAGGTAGGTAGTAGGAGAATTGAGGGAAGGTGGGGATGTGGTCGGGGACATGGGATTAATGTTGGATTAGTATAAATGGGTGGTTGGTGGTCGGCACAGACTCGGTGGGCCGAAGGGCCTGTTTCAGTGCTGTATCACTCTATGACTCTAAAGTGCCCAGATAGCAACCTGGAGAATCTGGGTTCAGTTCCCAGCGGAACCTTTAGTTTAATTTCTGGGCTGGACACCACAGGCCGAATGGCCATCTTCTGTGCTGGAAACATTTTATGATATCAAAGAACAAAGAACAAAGAACAGTACAGCACAGGAACAGGCCATTCGGCCCTCCAAGCCTGCGCCGATCTTGATGCCTGTCTAAACTAAAACCTTCTGCACTTCCGGGGACCGTATCCCTCTATTCCCTTCCTATTCATGTATTTGTCAACATGCCTCTTAAACGTCGCTATCGTACCTGCTTCCACCACCTCCCCCGGCAGCAAGTTCCAGGCACTCACCACCCTCTGTGTAAGGAACTTGCCTCGCACATCCCCTCTAAACTTATCCCCTCTCACCTTAAACCTATGTCCCCTAGTAACTGACTCTTCCACCCTGGGAAAAAGCTTCTGACTATCCACTCTGTCCATGCCACTCATAACTTTGTAAACCTCTATCATGTTGCCCCTCCACCTCTGTCATTCCAGTGAAAACAATCCAAGTTTATGCAACCTCTCCTCATAGCTAATGCCCTCCAGACCAGGCAACATCCTGGCAAACCTCTTCTGTACCCTCTCCAAAGCCTCCACGTCCTTCTGGTATTGTGGCGACCAGAATTGCACGCAATATTCTAAGTGTGGCCTAACTAAAGTTCTGTACAGCTGCAGCATGACTTGCCAATTTTTATACTCTATGCCCCGACCGATGAAGGCAAGCATGCCGTATGCCTTCTTGACTACCTTATCCACCTGCGTTGCCACTTTCAGTGACCTGTGGACCTGTACGCCCAGATCTCTCTGCCTGTCAATACTCCTAAGAGTTCTGCCATTTACTGTATACCTCCCACCTGCATTAGATCTTCCAAAATGCATTACCTCACATTTGTCCGGATTAAACTCCATCTGCCATTTCTCCGCCCAAGTCTCCAACCGATCTATATCCTGCTGTATCCTCTGACAATCCTCATCACTATCCGCAACTCCACCAACCTTTGTGTCGTCCACAAACTTATTAATCAGACCAGCTACATTTTCCTCCAAATCATTTATATATACTACAAAGAGCAAAGGTCCCAGCACTGATCCCTGCGGGACACCACTAGTCACAGCCCTCCATTCAGAAAAGCACCCTTCCACTGCTACCCTCCGTCTTCTATGACAGAGCCAGTTCTGTATCCATCTTGCCAGCTCACCTCTGATCCCGTGTGACTTCACCTTTTGCACCAGTCTGCCATGAGGGACCTTGTCAAAGGCTTTACTGAAGTCCATATAGACAACATCCACTACCCTTCCTTCATCAATCATCTTCGTCACTTCCTCAAAAAACTCAATCAAATTAGTGAGACACGACCTCACCTTCACAAAACCATGCTGCCTCTCGCTAATAAGTTCATTTGTTTCCAGATGGGAGTAAATCCTGTCCCGAAGAATCCTCTTTAATAATTTCCCTACCACTGACGTAAGGCACACCGGCCTGTAATTTCCTGTATTATCCTTGCTACCCTTCTTAAACAAAGGAACAACATTGGCTCTTCTCCAGTCCTCTGGGACCTCACCTGTAGCCAATGAGGATACAAAGATTTTTGTCAAGGCCCCAGCAATTTCTTCCCTTGCCTCCCTCAGTATTCTGGGGTAGATCCCATCAGGCCCTGGGAGCTTATCTACCTTAATGCTTTGCAAGACGTCCAACACCTCCTCCTTTTTGATAATGAGATGACTGAGACTATCTACACTCCATTTCCTAGACTCATCATCCACCAAGTCCTTCTCTTTGGTGAATACTGATGCAAAGTACTCACTTAGTACCTCGCCCATTTCCTCTGGCTTCACACATAGATTCCCTCCTCTGTCCTTGAGTGGGCCAACCCTTTCCCTGGTTACCCTCTTGCTCCTTATATACGTATAAAAAGCCTTGGGATTCTCCTTAATCCTGTTTGCCAATGACTTTTCATGACCCCTTTTAGCCCTCCCGACTCCTTGCTTAAGTTCCGTTCTACTGTCTTTATATTCCTCAAGGGCTTCGTCTGTTCCTAGCCTTCCAGCCCTTATGCATGCTTCCTTTTTCTTTTTGACTATGCTCACAATATCCCTCATTATCCAAGGTTCCCGAAACTTGCCAGACTTATCCTTCTTCCTCACAGGAACATGCTGGTCCTGGATTCTAATCAACTGACATTTGAAAGATTCCCACATGTCAGATGTTGATTTACCCTCAAACAGCCGCCCCCAATCTAAATTCTTCAGTTCCTGCCTAATATTGTTATCATTAGCCTCCCCCAATTTAGCACCTTCTCCCATATCAGGGAGTCAAAAGTCCTTGGGCTGACTCCACTGTTATAAGCCTGGCAGAATGGGGACCACTGACCTCCACTCCTGTCCCTGCCAAGGTATCTGGAGTCAGGGCAAGGTCATGTAATTAATATACCTTTGGCGGGCGTTCATGCCATTTTGAGCATTGCCTGGACGGAGGAGTTGGTAAGCATGGCACTTTCCAACAACTTGGAGGTCAGCCAGTGCCACCAGCTCTGAAGCTATTGTACATATGGCCAATTGTCCTCCTTAATTAGTTTTCTGGAGTGTCCAGGCAAGGAATGGCACATGCACCTACCGGTTGGCTTAATTTATACCCTTAAGCTGATCTGTATATTTGAAAGCATCTTGTATCTTGCATCCCAGTCATTTGATGGAAGGGAGGTAGGAGGAAAGAGCATTTATAGCATAGAAAAGCCCTCCCCTGAATCCCACTTTCATTGGCATCAGAGGACATATTTGAGGCAGGCAGATCCTCCACTTACCCTAGGCCCCAGTGCAAATTAGCAGCCACCAGTCTTCTGGGCAGAAACCCAGTGTTTCTGGGTCCTGCCCAAATTTCTATACCCATCTGGGCTCTAACGCTAGCTTTCTTCCCCCAGTGCACCAGCAAGTATGAGAATTTTTGGGAGGCAGGTTTCTCTACTGCTTTATCTAAACTGCCATTTTGAATTTGATGTTGTCTGCTGGTCTTTGTTGTCTTATGTTTCCAAGGTTTCTCATCACTTTGCTTATCAAGGTAGTGTTGCGCCTACAGGGCTGTATTATTTCAAGGCACACAACAAGGTTGGAACCTTAACTCCCAAAAAGGGTGAGCTGGGGTCGTGTCAGAGGTGAAAATGCAAAACAACTCTGAAATAGGAATTCAACCTGCCTCAACCCTGACCACTTTCAGTTTTAATGGAGGCGGGGCGAGGGGCAGATGACTAATCCATTCATCCTAAGCGATGGTCTTTTAAATATTATAATGCGGCTATCTGCCTTCATTTAAACAGACATTCTATTTTTAACTCATATAAGCCGTGTTTCCCAGGCCATGGGAAGCCTGGCAGCTGAGAGGAGGTGAGCAGGCCCCTTTACGAATTAGCTTGTGAGGGCATTGGAGAGAGTGCAGAAAAGATTCACGAGAATGGTTCCAGGGATGAGGAACTTCAGTTATGAAGATAGATTGGAGAAGTTGGGACTGTTTTCCTTGGAGCTGAGAAAGCTGAGAGGAGATTTGATAGAGGTATTCAAAATCATGAAGGATCTGTACAGAGTGGTAGGGAGAAACTGCTCCCACTTGTGAAAGGATCAAGAATGAGAGGGCACAGATTTAAAGTAATTGGCAAAAGAAGCAAAAGCGACATGAGGAAAAACTTTTTCACACAGAGAGTGGTTAAGGTCTGGAATGTGCTGCCTGAGACTGTGGTGCAGGCAGGTTCAATTGAGGCATTCAAAAGGGAATTAGACTGATATCTGAAAAGGAAGAATGTGCAGGGTTATGGGGAGAAGGTGGGGGCAATGACACTAAGTGAACTGTTCACTTGAAAAGCCAGTGCAGACATGATGGGCTGAATGGGCTTCTTCTGTACTGTACAAATTCTGTGATTCTGCTTATCAAGCTTAGCCAATTAAAAAAAACCTTTATCACTCAATCCTGTATGATTTTGACGTAAGTCATCATTAATGACCTTGGATAATTGTTTTACTTCTGTTTTCATCAAATACGATTTTAAGAGTTAGAAATGTCAGAATTTTCAGGTTTTACCATTAGCATTGAAAATGCTAATATTCAAATATTCCTGTAATCCAAAGCCCAAAACTCCTAGAAAACATCTGCTTTGGCATCTAAGCAATATCAATGCATTCTTCCCAGGCTAGACCCTCTGGCATTCCATGAATACTTTGCCTGTGCACTACAATCTCATTTACTGCACCAGGGATTTTTCTTAAAATGTTATATTGAAAAAAATAATCAACTTGGACACAAACTCAATCTTTTATTGTTTCCTAGGAAGGAGACACTTGACTTCTGCCTTCCACAGGCAGCAGGTTGGTGGTGTAGCCCATCTAGGCTGGTGTGAGGCACAAACCAAATTCATTATTTAGATTTCATTACAATGAATTCATTTAGAATTCATTCCAATGCTGCCAGTGAGCCGAGGGTGACAGACAAGCATCCTGCCACAGCTTACTCACTGGCTGTTTAGAACCTCAGAGTCTTCTTCAACACCTCAGCTGATCTTCAGGCCTTTTATCCTCTCCATCAAAAGAACCAGATCTCTCTTCCACTCACATATTGGCCAGCGCCAGTCCTAACTTAGCCCATTCACTGCTAAAACCCTTATTAACGGCTTTTGTCACCTCCAGACTTAATGAGCTGAAGTTAACAGAAGGTCAAAGAAGGAAGGCCGGCCAGACAATATTGGGGTAATTGAGTCTAGAAGTGTACAAAGGCTTAAGTGAGGGTTTCAGTGGCAGAGGGACTTATGGAGAAGGAAGTCTTTGTGAAAGGGTGGATATGGGGTTGGAAACTCAACTCAGGGTGAAAAAATTAGGTTCCAAATGGCCTGAGACAGTGATCTGGCTACCCTTCCCCTGTCAGCTGCGGGAGGGAAATGGAGTCAGTGGCTAGGTTGAAAAGTTTATATTGTGGACAAAAGATGATTTGCTTTGGACTTCTCAATGTTCAGCTGGTGAATCTACGTACCTCCCAATAAAATCACAGATTAGAATTTGTTAAATCCTCTTGAATATTTTTGTTCTGGCTTTGCAAATACATTTTTATTGCACTTGCAATTATTTTTTTCTGTGTCTGGTTAACACGATATAAATATTCTATAGCTGTACATCCATATTTTGCATGTGGTGAACATGTAAATACTTTGACACAGCAGCTAGATATCTACTCCTGTCAGTGGACTCTACATTGGCTTAAAATGAAACATTTTAAATGTTTAATGTTGACTTTGAAAATCTGCATTTGCCCCGAAACAAAGTCCACATTATGAATCAGCACCAACCCATTTTCCAGGCCTCAGGCTGTCTAACCTAGGCCAGTTTGCAGCAATTCACCAAGAAGCCTAGTTTTATCCAGTGTGGATATGGTGGAGCTGAACACAGAGGGCAAAATTTATCGTGCATTTTGTGCTTGCATTACATTTCTGTGTGCATTATTTCAACAAAGCCATAATTCTCTTTATTTTAAATGCGCTAATGCTTTTATTTAACTCACATGCAGAAATTTAGCATTAATGGGTTACTTTCAAGATAGCACATAAGAGCCTCCTTGTGCTTGTCTAGGCTTATTGCTTTAAAAAAAATTGTTGGATGAGCAGTTATTACTCAATGTAACCACAGCAACAAAGGTAGGTGGATTTTGAATTTTTGGCATCAAATTTAGTTGAACCTTTGCTTGTGAATTTTAGAGTAATAAATATATGCTGATATGCATTGATGTTACCACCGAATGAAAGCACATTGATTGAAAGCATCCCAGAAGATTTAACTATTTCTGATAGGGAAGGGTGGTGTGCAGCCTTGTAGTAGAGATGTGCTCCTTCTGAAATCCTAATATATGCATGGCCATCTCATATTATCTTGTGTTTATCCAGTTCTTGCAAGTCTAGTTGGGAGGAGGAAGGCAGTTTTGAGTTAGAGATGCATTTTTCTGAATGCTGCTCATGTACCTAGACTAAGAAGCGCACTGTGCAAAAGTCAAAATCACCATAGTTCTAATCTAACCTGCTTGGTTGAGGCTATAGTTTTCAAATTGAGATTCCTGGATACTAGGAGGTATACAATGAGACCCCAGGAGTGATCCAAGCTTATCAGATTTCTGTATATTTTTGTATTTGGCAACATACTAGCACATTATTTACTGCTGCTGTATAGTGATAGTGCTGTTTCCTTTGGCTAGATGACACTGTCTTATTTTGTTTTAAAAATACACCAGAAGAGCACAGGTTAAAACTGCCATCATTGACAAGGCGCAAGGGGAGAGCCAACTGTGCAACAGCCCCAACAAACAAATTTCTCTGCAGCACCTGTGGAAGAGCCTGTCACTCCAGAATTGGCCTTTATAGCCACTCCAGGCGCTGCTTCACAAACCACTGACCACCTCCAGGCGCGTATCCATTGTCTCTCGAGATAAGGAGGCCCAAAAGAAAAAAGAAAAGAATTGACAAATGTGCAAGAAGTTTTAAAACTTAGAGGGCTACAATTTTAGGCTTGAAATCTGAATGCATTGACTACTTATCTGTAGTTCGTCTAGTTTAGATCAGTTTATAGAAAGGGTAGTTGAGGCAGACTCAATAGTAACTTTTAAATGTGACTTGTATAAATACTTGAAAAGTAAAAATTTGCAGGGCAAAGAGCCAGGGAAGTGCACTAATTGGATAGCTCTTTCAAAGTGCTGGTATGATGGGCTAAATGGCCTCCTTCTGTGATGTATGATTCTATGAGAATAGTAACTGCAGGACTGTCTTAAATTCAGAAAAAATCATGCATTGAAAAAATAGATAAATACCCAAACCAATCCCAAATGCAACTATGCATAACAAAGGAAGGTATGTAGCCTATCTTAACATAAGTGTACATACCATAAAGAATTCGAGATACAAATAGTAACCCTGATAATAAGTACAATGTTGGAAAAAGCAAAGTAAGCAAATTTCACCATAATTCAATTTAAAGGAGATTGGGTCTAGGGAGGAGCGCACAGAGTTCACATCAGAATAAAAATCCACTTAAGGCACAGCTCCAAGACAGCAATATACATATTGCAAATTATTCATATGTCAAGAGACAGAATGTCTCTGGAACTTATTTCTTCTGTGCCAACCATTCATGTTTGTTTGGTATCCCATGCAAGTGAACAAGAGTAATTCAGGGAATTCAGCAAATCATTTTGGCATACTTCCACTTCATAAGTTTGAAAAGGTTGTTTTTCTTAATTTATTTGATTTTGTTTCATATTTTTCTTCTTATAATCTTTTCACATTGTGCACTTTCCCCAGCTGAAATTGAAGACCTTCTTCCATTCTCCACTAATTCATCTGTTTAACGCCCATCAAAACATGTATAATGACAGCCCAAAGTGCCCAGCCTCTGATTCAACCCCACGATGAGGAAATGTTTGTTCTTTGCTCACTGCCTCTTTCCAACAGCATGGTTGTGTGTAAAAAGTTGCTAGTATGAACTCCTTAGCTACCATTCTGTGGTGTGTCATATTATTTCTTATTGAGCTTCCAGCATTTGTACATCTTGACAGAAGAGCTAACCTTCAGGTTTAATATGAAATTAATTGTAACCATGACAGCATATTTTGGAGTTCTAAAGTGATCCAAAGGAAATGCTTTGATAATCAATTATAGCATGCAGGGTAATTCTAACTGCAGTGTGTCTTTTTTTTTCTTCATGAAATTTTGTGTGATTAATAAAATGTAACTAATGTACCACTTCCAGCTCGCCAATAGTCATCCTGTTACACAAGCAAAGCAAAATTTAGAAGTCATTAAGGCATATTGTGATGAAATAATACAGCATGTTGCAAGGAGTTAGTCTATCATACATTAATTTTAGCCAGACGAGGGAAACAGTGGCAGGGATTAAAAAGCCAAGAGATAGGTGAATTTAAATGTCATGATTGTTTTGAACTTGCCTTGTATTGTAAATTTTTTCCATGAAACCAAGCTCATGTTCAGAGTTGATGCCAGACAGTGGGCTTTTGTAATTTTTCTTAACCAGACTTAACTGATGTGAAAGCTTAATCGCTTTTTTTGCATTACTAGCCAGTCATCATTACTGCTACACAACTCATTTCTGAGCTCCAATCATGAGAGTGGAAGGAGGGCCACCTAGGGGAAATGACTTTAAGCCAAAAAGAAAAATCTTTGGCTTCAAGGCAGCTGGAAAGTTAGTTTTGGATCCAAAGTTGGTACCTCATCCCCACTTGGCTTCAGCTGAAGTTCTGTTTGCCCACAGAAACAGTGGGCAGGAGCTTTGAAAGTTAATGTAGATTACATCCGAGAGTGCATTGTGAAGATAGTTTTTAAATCTTCATGCACAGATTTAAAACCCACAATGCACAAGTTACTGGTGAATCCATGTCGATTAATATGGAATTTGTGGATATGGATTCAGGTCTTGGTGTTCTTGTATTTTTGGTCTCTCAGAGAATCAAGGGATATGGCAAGTGGGTGGGAAAGTGGAGTTGAATCCTAAGATCAGCCATGATCGTTTTGAATGGCAGAGCAGGCTCGATGGGCCATATGGTCCTGCTCCTATTTCTTGTGTTCTTGTAGTCTTGTACTTTTTTGAAAGCAGCGTTAGACATTACAAAATAATGAAAAATGTTGGCTTGGACATTACCGCGAGAGGTGTTATTGCACAAACGGTCTAATGTGTTCCTATCTTATTCCTTTCTCGACTACTTTAACAGAAGCACCAATCCATTCGAAAGACTTGAAAGACATGCATTTATAGAGCGCCTTTCACAAGCTCAGGCCATCTCAAACCGCTTTGCAGCTAATGAAGTATTTTGTAAGTGTAGTCACTGTTGTAACGTTGAAAATTGTAATATATGATATTATTGTCAATGGGTTAACATCTTCATTAAAGTAGTGGGCAAAGAAATTTGAACATATGTTAGCTTTGCTTATAGTAATTTCTAGGCTTTGGTAAGGGAAAAAATTAGATGGATACTGAAATTATACACTGACCAAAGATATTCAAAGGCGGACAAGAGAACGGAAACTCTTTGGTGCCAGGCTTGGCACAATGGTGCATACTCTCACCTGTAAGTCAGAAGGGTATGGTTTCAAGCCCCACTTGAGCATAGAATGTTCACTGTTTAAATACTCCTGTAAGCTTCCTGGAATGTGCTTTTAGAAAATTTCGTGCAGACTTGATGGGGTCCTTGTGTGCAGGACTATTCAATAAATCTATGACTCTACATTAATTGTCCTATTGCAGCTAGAGGCAAGTATTGAGGTTTGATTTGCCACATGGCCTGCAACAGCTTTAAGTTCACTCCACTCCTTCTCAGATAGTCTCCCTCCCAAAGCAGCCTTAGTCACATCAAGCAGCATATAAGAGGTATGAGAAATGCTTGTGTAAAAATGTCCACATTCCTACACATTCCACAAGCTAACTTTCTGAATAATGCTTTTAATATTGAATAAAAACAGAAAATACTAGGCAGGTCTGGCAGCATCTGTGGAGAGAGAAACAGAGTTAACGTTTCAGGTCTGTGACCTTTCATCAGAACTGGCAAAGTTTAGAAATGTAATAGGCTTTGAGCGAGTGAAAAGGGGGAGGGGGAAAGAAGAACAAAAAGAAAGGTGCATGATAGGGCAGGAGAGATTAAATGACAAAGATGTCACAGAACAAAGGCAAAGGGAGTGCTAATAATTGTATTAAAAGACACTAAATTAGTCCAGAGAGAGTATTAATGGCAGAATAATGAAAAACTCTGTCCAAAAGCAAAAACATGAAAAACAGGCACATGGTTATAAAATAAAATAAAATAAAACTTTTAAAAAGACAGTCATGCTCTGAAATTGTTGAACTCAATGTTGAGTCCAGAAGGTTGTAGAATGCCTAATCGAAAGATGAGGTGCTGTTCCTTGAGCTTGCATTGAGGCCCACTGAATCACTGCAGCAAGCCAAGGACAGAAATGTTGGCATGGGAACAGGGTGGTGAAGTAAAATGGCAGACAACCGGAAGCTCAAGGTCATGCTTGCGGACTGAGCGGAGGTATTCCGCAAAGCGGTCACCCAATCTATGTTTGGTCTCCCCAATGTAGAGACGACCGCATTGTAAGCAGCAAATACAGTATACTAAATTGAAAGAAGTAGAAGTAAATCGCTGCTTCACCTGGAAGGAGTGTTTGGGGGCCTTGGATGGTGAGGATAGAGGAGGTAAAAGGGCAGATATTACACCTCCTGCGATTGCATGGGAAGGTGCTGTGGGAAGGGGACGAGTTCTTGAAGTGATGGAGGAGTGGACCGACGTGTCGCGGAGGGAACAATTCCTTCATAATGTTGACAGGAGAAAGGAGTGGGAAGATGTGTTTGATAGTGGCATCACACTGGAGCTGGTGGAAATGCCAGAGGATGACCCTTTGGATGTGAAGGCTGGTGGGGTGGAAAGCGAGGACAAGGGGAACCCTGTCGCAGTTCCGGGAGGGAGGGGAAGGGGTCAGGGCAGAAGTGTGGGAAATGGGTTGGACACAGTTGAGGTCCTTGTCAACCACAGTAGGGGGGACTTCTTGGTTGAGGAAAAGGAAGACATATCAGAAGCACTGTTGTCAAAGGTAGTATCATCAGAACAGAGGCATCGGAGGAGGAGAAACTGGGAGAATGGAATGGAGTTCTTACAGGAGGCAGAGTGTGAGGATGTGTAGCTGAGGTAGCTATGGGAGTCAGTGGGCTTATAATGAATATTAGTGGACAGCCTATCCCCAGAGATGGAGACAGAGAAGTCGAGGAAGGGAAATGTTGGAGATGGGCCGTGAGAAGGTAAGAGAAGGGTGGAAATTGGAAGCAAAGTTGATGATGTTTTCCAGTTCGGGACGGGAGCACGAAATGGCACCGATACAGTCATCAAAGCTCCAGAAAGAGAGGTGAGGGAGGGGGCCTGAGTAGGACTGGAACAAGGAATGTCCGACATACCCCACAAAAAGACAGGCTTAACTAGGACTCATGCAGGTATCCATAGCAACACCTTTTATTTAAAGGAAGTGAGTGGAGTTGAAGGAGAAGTTGTTCAATGTGAGAACAAGTTCAGCCAGGCAGAGGAGGGTGGAGGTAGACGGGGACTGTTTGGGCCCCTGTTCAAGGAAGAAGCAGAGAGCCCTCAGACCATCCTGGTGGGGGTTAGAGGTACAGAGAGATTGGACATATATAGTGAAGAGGAGGGGGTTAGGGCCAGGAAACTGGAAATTATTGAAATGGCATAGGGCAATAGAAGAGTCACAGGTGTAAGTGGGAAAAGACTAGTCCAGGTGAGAAAAAAATAGAGTCAAAATAGGAAGAAATAAATTCCATGGGGCAGGAACAGGCTGAAACAATGGATCTACTGGGACAGTCCTGTTTGTGGATTTTGGGAAGGAGGTAGAAGCGGGCTGTCCGGGGTTGCGGGACTATGAGGTTGGAAGCTGTAGAGCGAAGATCTCCAAGGAGATGAGATCAGTGACAGTCCTGGAGACAGTGGCTTGATGTTCGGTGGTGGGTTCATGGTCTTGGGGAGGTAGGAAGCAGTGTCTGAGAGTTGGCACTGAGCCTCTGCACGATAAAGGTTGGTACGCCAGACAAGAACAGCGCCACCCTTGTCAACAAGTTGTTCACAATGTCAGGGTTAGACCTGAGAGAATGGTGTGCAGCAAGTTTAGAGGGAGACAGGTTAGAATGAGTGAGGCGAGCAGAGAAATTAAAATGGCCAATGTCACGCTGACAGCTCTCAATGAAAAGATCAAGAGCGGTAAGAGGCCAGAGGGTGGGGTCCAGGTGGTTGGAGAATACCGGAGGCGGGTGAATGGGTCCACTGGTCGGGCGGAGGACTCCTGGCCAAAGAAGTTGGGCCCGGAGGTAAAAACGACGGAAGAAGAGTTCAACGTCTTGCCGAGCATGAAATTCATTGAGGTGGGGGCGTAAGGGGATAAAACTGTGTCCTTTGTTAAGTACAGATTGTTCAGCGTCCTAAAGTGTGGTGGACCAGAACAGTTCTGATGAAAGGTCACATTAACTCTGTTTCTCTCTCCACAGATGCTGTCAGACCTACTGAGTATTTTCAGCATTTTCTGTTTTTATTTCCGATTTCCAGCATCCACAGTATTTTGCTTTTATTTTAACTTTTCATACCAATGAGTTCCTTATTGTCTATAGAATATTAAATTTAATTTGCAGTATAAAGGATTAAATAAGTAGTTATAGAGTCATAGATTTATTTATGGCACATCTAGTCCATGCTGACTCTCCATAGAGCAATCCAGTCAGTCCCACTCTCCCACTCGATCCCCTACTTTATTTCCTTCAAGTGGCCATGCAATTTCCTCTTGAAGTCATTGATTGTCTCCGCTTCCACCATCCTTGTGGACAGCGAGTTCCAGGTCATTATCACAAGCTGCATAAAAAGTTCTTCCTCATTCCCCCTGCATCTCTTGCTCAAAACTTCCAATCTGTGTCCCCTAGTCCTTGTATTAATTAATCGGAACAATTTTTCCTTGTCTAACTTAGCTAAGCTTGTCATAATCTTGTACACTTCTTTTAAATCTCCCCTCAGTCTCCTTTGCTCTAAGGAGAACAACCCCAGTTTTTCCAAACTAACCTTGTAACTAAAGTTCCCCATCCCTGGAATCATTCTGATAAATCTCGTCTGCATCCTCTCAAGGACCCTAACATCCTTTCTGAAGCATGGTGACCAAAACTTCATGCAATACTCCAGTTGGGGCCTAACCAGAGCTTTACAACAGTTCAGCATAACTTCCCTGCTTTTGTACTTGATGCCTTCATTTATGAAGCCCAAGATCCCATATGCTTTACTTACTACTCTTTCAATATGTCCTGCCCCCTTCAAAGATCAATGCACATGCACCCCCAGGCCCCTCTGTTCCTGCACACTCTTTAGAACTATGCCATTAATTGCCTCATCCTGTCCCTTCTGCCAAAATGCATCACCTCACACTTGACAGCAGTATATTCCATATGCCAACTCTCTGCCCATTCTGCTAGCCTATCTATGCCCTCTTGCAGGCAGTTCATATCATCCTCACTGTTTGCCACACCTCCAACTTTGGTGTCATCAGCAAATTTTGAAGTTCTGCTCTGTATTCCAAGATCCAAGTCATTTATATATAGCAAAAAAGCAGTCGTCCTAGCACTGACCTTTGGGTAACACCACTGTCTACCATCCTCCAGTCTGAAAAACAACCATTTACCATGACCCGCTGTTTTCTGTCCTTAAGCCAAATTTTTTATCCAATTGGCATTGACCCTCCTATTCTACGAGCCTCAATTTTGTTAACCAGCCTTTTATGTGGTACCTTATCAAACGCTTTCTGAAAATCCATATAAACGACATCCACTGCATTCCCTTCATCAACTTTCTCTATTACTTCATCAAAAAATTCAATTAGATTAGTCGAGCATGATCTCCCTTTTACAAATCCATGCTGGCTATCCTTAATTGACTCAAACCTCTCCAAGTGTGGGTTGTTTTTTTTCTCCAGATTCTTGTTTCTAAAACCTAACCCACCACTGATGTTAAACGAACTGGCCTGCAGTTGCTAGGAATGTCCTTATACCCAGTCTTAAATAAGGGTGTCACATTTGCCACCCTCCAATCCTGTGGCAACTTCCCCAAACCCAGGAAAGATTGGAAGATCATGGCAAGCCCTTTTGCTATCTCCATCCCCACTTCCTTTAGCAGCCTAGGATGCAAGCCATCTGGACCAGATGACTTATCTACCCTAAGCATAGCCAGCCTTTCCAGTATCACCCCACTTTCAATTTTTACTCCATCCATTGCCTCTATTCTGTCCACTTCTACTGATATTTTGTCAGATTCCACTTCCTTAGTGAACATTGATAAAAATTACTCATTAGGTACATTAGCCTTGCCCTGGGCCTCTAAGCATAGATTACCCCTTTGTTCCTAATAGGCCCCACTCACCTCTTACTACCCACTTACTATTTACACGCCAGTAGAATATTTTTGGGTTCCCTTTTATGTTCACTGCCATCCTATTTTCATATTCTCTCCTTGCCAATCTTATTTTCCTCTTTGCCTCCCCTCTCAACTTATTGTATATGGCCTGGTTCTCACTTGAAGAATTCACCTGAAGTGCATCATACACCCTCTTTTTTTGTTTCATCATAATCCCTATCTCCCTCGTCATCCAAGGAGACTTGTTTTTGGTTCCTCTACCTTTTACCCTTGTTGGAAGGTTGCAGCCTGTACCTGCAGCATCTCTTCCTGTGGGTGGCACAGTGGTTAGCACCACAGCCTCACAGCTCCAGCGACCCAGGTTCAGTTCTGGGTACTGCCTGTGCAGAGTTTGCAAGTTCTCCCTGTGTCTGCGTGGGTTTCTGCCGGGTGCTCCGGTTTTCTCCCACCTCCAAAAAACTTGCAGGTTGATAGGTAAATTGGCCATTATAAATTGCCCCTCGTGTCGGTAAGTGGTAGGAGAATGGTGGGGATGTGGTAGAGAATATGGGATTAATGTAGGATTAGTATAAATGGGTGGTTGTTGGTTGGCACAGACTCGGTGGGCCAAAGGGCCTGTTTCAGTGCTGTATCTCTAAATAAAAATAAAATAAATAAAAAAGAACCCATTGTTCCATTACTGCTTTTCCTGTCAGTCTTTGGTTCCATTTTACCCCAGCTAGATCCCTTCTCATTGAGCTGAAATTCGCCATCTTCCAATCTAGACAGTCTACCTTATTTCGTTCCTTGCTTTTCTGCATTACTAGTCTAAGCCTTATGATACAAAGATCACTGTTAACAAATGCTTCCGACAGACATTTGGCCCACTTGGCTCAGCTCATTTCCCAACACCAGATCCAGCAATGACTCCTTTCTAGTTGCGCCGAGAACATTCTGATCAAGGAAGTTCTCCTGAACACATTTCAAAAAATCCTCCCCCTCCTTACCCTTTATTTTAAAATTATCCCAATCGATATTTGGGTAAAGTTCCCCAATATCACCACTCTTGCACATCTCTGTGATTTCCCTGCAGATTTGCACCTCTATCTCTCACTGTTTGGAAGCCTATAAAATATCCCTTGTAGCGTTTTTGCTTCTCAACTCTTGACAAATTAAGAATTATTTAGATTGGAGTGCACTTTCAAAAGTAAAATACATGTGTTCAGTGACACTGCTGCATTTATTTTACACATCATAGAATGGTTACAGCACAGAAGGAGGCCATTCAGGCCATCATGTCTGTGCCAGCTCTCTATATCTATAGCTATATAAGTCATGTGTTAAATGCTCAGTTTTGGTCCATTGGCAGTTCGAGACATTTACAATATTACTTGAATATAGTAACTAGTCCAAGGTAGTGAAAGTACATTGTCCCTTTTATTTAATGATCCCATTGTTACCACTCACCATCCTACTTTATTTTACAGCTAGAGAAGAGGTTACAGACTATCTATTAAAGTGCCGTCTGTGGCTCAGTTGGTAGCACACTTCCCTCAAAATAAGAGGATTGTGGGTTTAAGTCCCACACCAGGGGCTGAATTTTTCCGACCCCTCGACGCCACGGGTCGCGGTGCTTGGGCAGGCAAAATGCTGCGAGGAGAGGCCCGCCACAATGCGTGACGTCGAGAAGGGCATGCCACATATTACCAGCGGTGGCGGGACCTCAATACGGCCCCCCGCCGTATGGCAGCGGCACCACAATTAGCATATGGTAAAGAGTACTTAACTTTGCTGATTATGCAGCCCGCTGCCTCGACACTGACTCATCCGGATTTTTTGCTGAACGGGCGGCCGTCACGTGCCATCCTGTTCACGATTTGGAAAGCCAGCGGGTCCTCAGAGGCAGAAGTTGTCGCCAGCGAAGGTAAGTTCTGTTATCCAGGGTCTCACTCTGCATTCTGGAAGGGAAGAGGGAGGGGGGATATGCAAGGGTCTAACTCTGTATTCTGGAAGGGAGGAGAGAGGCAGGATATGCAGGGGTCTAACTCTGCATTCTTAAAGGGAGGAGGGAGGGGGGTTACACAGGGGTCT
This sequence comes from Heterodontus francisci, assembly GCF_036365525.1. Classification (NCBI taxonomy): domain Eukaryota; kingdom Metazoa; phylum Chordata; class Chondrichthyes; order Heterodontiformes; family Heterodontidae; genus Heterodontus; species Heterodontus francisci. The sequence continues at coordinate 119,484,328 of NC_090371.1, forward strand.
CACTCTGCATACTGAAAGGGAGGGAGTCTGCGATTACTGGAGGGAAAGCTGTGCTGGCTTGAAGGGAGGTACCATGTCCCATCACTCCGTTAACAGTGTACACTCTGTGTTTGTGTGGGGGGCAATGGCACACTAGGCACCCTGTGTGTGGGGAGGATGCCAGAAAGGGCAGGAGCATTAAGGTTATATGGATGGTGGGGGCAATCGATTCAGCTGGTAGGATCTTGATGTGTTCATGCTGTGCCATTCTGAATGTTGTCCAAGATGGGCAATGCCATGGCACGCCACATAGTTGATCCAGGAAAGCAGCTGATGTACCCGTCAACACCAATCCATGCCCTGTTAGGAACCTTCGAATACATGAAGGATTCAACTTTATTTATCACATGGAAATAGGTACAGCTCATCCTACATTGTGTGATCCTCTGGACATGAGGATGTGTATGCACCAGAGGCAATACCAACAGGCAGGTGCGATCCATGTAGAGGCCCCCAGTCGTGAGCAGCAGCCCCCAAGGGGAGCTCGCCATTCCATTTGCCATGCATCTACAGGCCCCACATCGGATGTCAGAACACCAGTGTCAGAGGTGATTGCTCATGTGGAGTGGGTGGTGACACGTCTCTGTGCCCTGCTCAAGCTTGACCTGCAGTCCATGTGCTCCAGTGGACATCCCATGCCTTTGTTCCTCATAGTGGCAGCGGTTCTCAAGCCTGCCACCTCTGCAGCTTTTTAGGGGCCCACCAGAGACCTTTGTGGGGTCACAAAGTCAGCAGTGCACCGCTGCATCAGGGAGGTCACCAATGCCCTGCACTAGAGGCTCATTGAGTATGCTCGCTTCAGGACAGACTCTCACAGCCAGGCCCAGAGGGCCATTGGTTCTAGCACCATTGCCAGAGAACCATAGGTTGTAATGTTCATAGACTGCACTCATGTGACCATCAGGCCTCCCGCCAGGTTACCATCTGCAGACATCACCATTAAAGGAGTCCTCTCAATCTAGGTGAAGCTGGCATGTGATCACCGCAGATGCTTGCAGTGAATGTGTGACTGCTTCTCAGGCAGCTGCCATGACACCCAGGTCTTGCGCTAGTCCCGGCTGCCACAGCTGTTCACTGAACTGGCTCAGATGGAGGGGTGGCTTCTTGGAGATAAGGGCTATCCTTTGCAGACATGGCTTCCGACACCAGTGAGAGACCCCACCCCTGCTGCAGAGGAGAGATACAACGCCAGCCACTGAGCTACATGAGCCACCATTGAACAGGAGATCGGCATGCTGAAAGAGCACCTCCAATACCTGGATGGACAGGGTGATGCCCTGTACTACAGGCCGAAAAGGCCAGCTCCTTTCTTTGCTGCTCTGCACAACTACACACCCAATAGGGGCCAGGCCTGGCATGATGAGGAGAGACGTCAACAGGATTCCTCCTCGGACTATGAGGACACTGAGGATCTACAACATGAAAGATGCATGGGAGGGCAGATGGCACCCAGGCTCTGCAAGCAGGGCGAGCAGTGAGCTAGGGATGTATGGACGTGGCTTATCAGACAAAGGCTGTCGGCTCCATAGGAACCGACATGAGTTCTGTAAGCCACACATCACCCTGGCTCACCTGCTCTGCACCAGTCCACATCTGCAGCATCCCTGTGTAAAGCATTAGAGGCAGCAGCTGACTGAGTCAATGTTCATGTCACTGAGTCCGTGGAGACACTCATCAGTAATGGTGGCGTGGCAATGATGTTATTGCATACGTTGGCTGTCCTGAAGGGCCAACGGTGCAATGGGATGTGACATTGGCACTACATGCTGGCACACATCATTCACACAGAGAAAAGGACACACATGTTGGTGAGGAACATTTAGTGAAAGACATGTTTACATTGCTGTGATACCCGTGCATTCCTATTTGTGACAGTGTGTTCTCTGTAAACCTCTGTGATACCTTTTATGGTCTATTTAAGTCTCACGTCCTGGAATGTGCAAAATTAAGATTATTCAGCCAGGTGCGGCATGCCTACAAGAAGGAATGTTACACTTGCGTGGGAGAAGAGGATCGCAACTTCAGAAGACACTGGATCACAGCAGGGTAAGTATGTGTCAGCAAAGCGGAAAGTACTGGGGTCACTCAGCAGATCAGGCAGAATTTGATGGAGAGAGAAGCAGAGTTAACTTTCAGGTCTGTGAACTTGGACAAGTTAACTCTGCTTCTCTCTCCACAGATGCTGCCTGACCTGCTGAGTTACCCCAGCACTTTCTACTTTGCTGCCAGATTGACAGCAGCCCCACTCTTCAGCAGTCAGGTAAGTATTCTTTGACAGCTGTCAGGAAGTAGGTGTTGGAGCACTTAAAATAGGGCCAAGAATCTGCTGCACAACTGTCAAAAACTCTCTCACTCCGCCGAATGTCCCGCTTCTCCCCACGTAATAAGGAGAGGGCGGCTCGGCGCCGTAATTCTAATGAGCCCCCGCGCGTAATATCACAGGGGCTCCGCAGTGGCCGCTAAATGCAGGAGCTGCGCTGAGTTGAAAGGGTGCCGCTGAGCAGCGCAGTGCCCAAATAAATTTCAGCCCCAGGACTTAGGCATAAAAATCAAGGCTGACATTCCAGTGCAATACTGAGGGGGTGCTGTCTTTTGAAATTAAACTGAGGCCCCATCCGTCCTCTTAGGTGGATGTAAAAGATCCCATGGCACAATTTTGAAGAAGAGCAGGGGAGTTATCTACAGTGTCCTGGCCAATATTTATTCCTCAATTGACATCACAAAAATCAGATTATCTGGTCATAATCATATTGCTGTTTGTGGGAGCTTGCTGTGTGTAAATTGGCTGTCGTAATTCCTACATTACAACAATGACTGCACTTCAAAAATATTTCATTGGCTGTAAAGTACTTTGAGATGTCTGGTGGTTGTAAAGGTGCTATATAAAAGCAAATCTTTCTTTTACTCCTCAGCATAAACATATTTATATGTATATATACTATATATATAACATATATATAAACATACACATATATATATGCACAACACATATGCACTAGTCCCTCTCCTTTGGCATTGTACACAAGAACAAGTGTAGTATTAAGGCTAAGCAGGATTAGAGAGCAGGCAAAATAACTGGACCTAGGCAGGGAAGGTGGGAAGAGGAGGATGGAGATGACAGGAGGCAGAAGGAGAGCTAGAGTGAGTAGAAAGGCAGGAAATGGAAGGGTGGAAAGGGAGAGGAGAAATAAGAAGGAGGACAGGAAAGGAGACATGCTGGGAATGGGCAAGAAGAGTCTTTGAGGAGAGAGGGAGAAAGGAAGGAGAAGAGAGCAGTGCGATAGGAGAGGGAGAGAAAGGTGATTACAGGAGTAAAGGGAGAGAAACAGCAAGGGGGACTTGGGCCCAAAGTTCTTTTTAGTACAATGTCCTGCTGAACAAAAGCTTCCTTGCCATCCAGGAGGACAGCGAAGGAGACAGAAAGAACAATGTGGATGGAGGAAGAGGAAAGTGAGAGGGTTGGTGGGTGAGGAAAATGTTAGGAGAGAGATGGGATTGGAGGTAGTAAAGGTAGAGAAACTACTTCAGTAATAAGGGGTGGCCAGAGTAGCTTTTGCCTTCCTCCTGGCCTTATTGTATGAAGTGAGTTGAGGTGACCTTCCCTTTCATGCCAAGCTTGTTTTTTTCAATGGTGGGAGAGGGGATTTGCTTTGCAGTCCACACATTTTTCTCCCAGTGACAGGATGCGAGGTTAACTTTGAACTCCTCATGCAATTTGCTTTTTCTCTTAGGAGTAAGATGGCATTCTATTATCCACAGGCTGCATTTTGCTATGTGCAACATTACTTTGGGAGAGCATTCCTGAGAAGGTGTCAGACTCGGCTCAATTAGTAGCACTCTTGACTCTGAGCCAGAAGATCATGGGTTTAAACTCCACTCCAAAATTGGAGCACATAACCTGGGCTGATACAGCAGTACTGAGGGAATTCTGTACTATCAGAGGTGCTGTCCTTTGGATGAGACATTATACTGAGTATTATATATAGATAGATTATTTGAATGGAGCTAAGAAATAATTAGCTAGGAACTAATTGCCATGGTTAGGTGCATTCCAGAGGGCCACATTCACTTGCTGCACTGCAGTCCTGTGATATATAACATTGCCCCCCACAGGGCAATTCGGACCAGGCAGCGTGGAAGCTGAATGAAATAAAGAAAGTGACCCAGCCTCTCCAAGTCTAAAGTGTGATTATTTCTAACTTATGGGAAGCAGAAGGCAACAAGGAGACATAATATGGTGGCAGCAGGTGTCTGTCATTAAACCTAAAACATTTTAAACAAATTTAATGTTGAATTAGACTGAAAAAAAATGACCAAAATTAGTGCCAGAGAGAGGGAGAGAAAAAACCTGAGTGAATCTTGTGAAATCACAATACGAACTGTTGGCTGGCACAGCAATGAATGCACAGCTACAGTCCATAATGAATTGGGAAGCTGATGATGTCATAGAGGCATTTTAGAAGTTTAAACAAAAGTGCACATTGACATTCAATAGTTTTCTAAAAGGCACTCGCGATGAAGAGAGGGTCAGCTATATCCTTCTGTGGGAAGGTGATAAAGGATTAAAATTGTTTAATCAATGGGAGCTGAGTGAAGAGGATAGCAGAAACCCAAACAAAATATTTGAAAAATTCACACCCATCTCCAGCCAAAAACAAATTATTGGATCTACCGAATTGAATTTCAGGGCCTCAGACAGGAATTAGGTGAGCACATTGAAAATTTCGTAACAAGATTGAAAAATGCAGCCAGAAAGTGTCAATTTAAGAACTCAAATGAAAGGCTGATAGATCAGGTAATTTAGGGTTCTGCACATCCTGAAGTACAAAATGTTCTAATTGGAAAGGGCAAGCTGACAATGTCGCAGACTGTAGACACTGCCAGAGCACATGAAGCCACGAGCAGACAGATGAAGACATTGACTGCCCAAACAGCTAGCCTTCATTTAAATCAAAAGAAACGCAACAGGGTTGCTGCAGTGAAACAGCAACAAAAGAATGCACAACAGACAGAGGAAAAGATGTGCAGGAACTATGGATGACCACATGAATTCCTGCATATGGATCAACCTGCAGAGCTTTCACAAAGCTTTCACTGGGAAAAGATGTGCGGAACAAGGGAAGAAGGTGGTAGATGAGTCACCAGAGAAAAAGCAACAGGACAAATGAGTAGGAAAAGAAACCAGAATATCTATACCCTGGAAGATGACAATGAGTTTGAGAACACGAAAGTGTCACACTTACAAAAGGAGAAATTATGAACTATAAAATGAACTGATGAATGGAACTCAAAACGGACATCATTTGCTGCAAGACAAGATGGAGCAAGAGGACAGGTGACTTCTCCTGTATTGCAAATACGCATGATAACTGCTGGAACACTGAACCAATCGTCATGTCTGGTCAAGTGTTGAAGAAATTCAATGTTGATGACTACCTCTTTTCAACAAGTTGGGCTAACAATGACTTTGCAGGCATAAAGACTCAGAATAATGGCGGCACAGTGGCGCAGTGGTTAGCACCGCAGCCTCACAGCTCCAGTGACCCCGGTTCGATTCCAGATACTGCCTGTGTGGAGTTTGCAAGTTCTCCCTGTGTCTGCGTGGGTTTTCTCCGGGTGCTCCGGTTTCCTCCCACAATCCAAAAGACTTGCAGGTTGATAGGTAAATTGGCCATTATAAATTGTCAGTAGTGTAGGTAGGTGGTAGGGAAATATAGGGACAGGTGGGGATGTTTGGTAGCAATATGGGATTAGTGTAGGATTAGTATAAATGGGTGGTTGATGTTCGGCACAGACTCGGTGGGCCGAAGGGCCTGTTTCAGTGCTGTATCTCTAAACTAAACTAAGATGGCATAGAGTTGAGCAACATCCAAATGCATTGTCTAACAATGGCCACACCATCAAACACCAGTTATGAAAACACAATGGGAGAGAAACTTGGATCTCCTAACAGAAATCAAGAGCTGGATTTTACCAAGTCCTCGACATCGGGCGCCGTGGTGGGAGGTGCCGAAAGATGGGGCTGGCAGTGGTCCGCCACAGAGGCCAAAACTGGGAGGGCCTGGCGCAATCCTCCTGGCAGTGGTGAGGCTCTGTGATGGCGCGCACCGCCCCCCCCCCCCACTCCCACACATCCCTGCTGCCCACCCCACCGCCGCTGGGCGATGGGACCTGGATTTCAATATTTAAGTTAATGGCATGCATAAATTTAAATGATCTTACTTTCAATCTTCCAGACCTGCTGCAATCTTTTTTTATACATTCGGAGGATGTGGGCATCGTTGGCTATGCCAGCATTTATTGCCCCGTACCTTCAATTTCCCATCTGGGGCAAGCTGGCATGACACTGGTGGGGAAGGGGGAGGAGTTAAGGTTTTCAGTGCAGGGGTGAATGGGGTCAAATGAACGTAATGGGTTTCGGGGATGATGGGAAGGGGTGAACTTTCAACTTTGTGCCGTCTGGGAGGGATGGTCAGATGGAAAAGCTAAGTGTTTTTGTGGAGAAAGGGCAAAAAGTTAATGTAATTGTTACTGGGGGTGGGAAAGTGATGTTAGAAATTTATTTAATAAATTTTGGGGGGTTGCATCTTTAAAAATTTAAACTCACTGGCAGGGCTGGCTGCCGTCTAAAAATGGCGCCAGCGCCTGCCCAAAGGCAGCTGATGTCATTGCCAGGGATGGACAGCCTGCCTCCTCCACTTGACTGGGGAGGGTGGGATGCCTCAGCTATTTAAATGAGTCACTGCACGTGAGATCGCGGCAGCTTTTTGGCGTGTGGACCGCACGTACGGGCCGCCACTTTTTGAGCTCACTGCCGAGATCAGCAGCAGGCTCTTAAAATAGCCAAGCAAATTAATGAAGCAGTACTCTAGTACTTCCATAATAAACATTGCTTTTCTGTATAAACAATGATGTTAGATTTCTTGGAATTTGCTAAAAGTGTTTTAAAAGCAGCACAGTTGCAAATTTGAGATATAGACACCTATTTTTCTCTGAGTCCTGCTCCCGAAGTGTGTGTTCCTTGCCATGGCTTGAAGCCATTTGTATTTGCAGGGTGCAGAGGAGATCCATTAGAATGGTAACAAGGATGAAATACTTCAGTTATGTGGAGAGACAGGATAGGAGTTGTTCTCCTTAGGGCAGAGAAGGTTAAGGATGGATTTGTTAGAGGTGTTCAAAATCATCAACAGTTTTGATAGAGTTAATAATGAGAAAATGTTTCCACTGGCAGAAGAGTCAGTAAAGAGTCGCCAACTTTAAGGGCATTTAAGTGGTCATTGGATAGACATATGGATGAAAATGGAATAGTGTAGGTCAGATGGTTTCACAGGTCGGCGCAACATCGAGGGCCGAAGGGCCTGTACTGCGCTGTAATGTTCTAATTCTAATTCTAATTCTAATCAGAGGACACTGATTTTGGGTGATTGGCAAAATAACCAGGGGTGACATGAGGAAAAATTATTTTACACAGTGAGTTGTTGTGATCTGGAATACACTGCCTGAGAGGGTGGTGGAAGGAGATTCAAGAGTAACTTTCAAAAGGGAATTAGATAAATACTTGAAGGGAAATTGCAGAGCTGTGGGAAAGCACCAGGGAATGGGACTAGTTGGATAGCTCCACCAAAGATCTAGCACAGGCACGATGGGTTGCATCATTGCATGATTCTTTGATTTTTATGAATCACTTGTGACACTGAAGTCATTCATTTAGATTTGCCCTTTCTGACTGCCTATTGTACTGACATAAACCTGGCAGCCAGCAGGTGGAAAATGGGTACTGGAATGTCACCAGCACTAAGAGAAGCCACTGCCTCAAGCAAGTAGGTGTTTGGTTTGGTTTGGTTGACACAAAATGCAGCACAAGTTTCAGCATTCTAACATGTGCTCCACTCTGTAAGCAGACATTTTTATTCTCCTGTGTCTGTGAGGGTGTGACCCAAGCCACTAGAGGGAGACAATCTAAATAGACTCACATCAAGTCACACACAGGGTCTTACAGGAAGCCTGCTCTGGTTATTGTAATAGCACAGCAAGCAAGTCATGTTCTCCTCACATACCATAACAGTAGGCACATCATTTACATATGTAGGGACCAATTGTGATCCTCAGTTCTAATTTGATTATCATTGTTTCAAACCTGCCTGAATCTCAAGTGAAAATGGCACTTAATCCTCCAGTCTAAGTTCAATTATTTACAAGTCCAGATACAAATTCAGATGCATCTAGAGATGACACTAGTGGTAGGAGAGGAAAATTGTACGTAAGTGCAATTTAAAGGGTTGGCACAATCAAGCAACAAAAATTCAGAAATGTACCTTTACCCAACAGCAGCCTTTTCCAAGGTTGAAGGAGCAAGGATTAAGAAGTATCAGGCCAATTTGAAGGGAAATAGAGCCCGAGGTGCAAGGCTAAATACAAAACAAGTAATTAATGGCACAGCTCAACACTGGCCTCCTCTTTGATGGCTGCCAATGTTAAGGTGGTGATGCAGGAGCTGCTTGTGAGGTGAGTTGCCTGTGTCCCACTCCACACACCATCCCATAGGTCAGCACTGCAGCATGCCTGCCAAATTTTAGGCCACAGCTATCTGGTTCTGTCCCTACCTGTGCAAGCTTTCCTGTGCAGTCGTGTCCTGAGAATGCTTGGCACAGCTTGGCATCTGCCCCTCCGCTCACCCAGATACTGAGAAAATAGGTCCCCAGGTTCATTCCTAGGTAGACTTGCCAGGGCCTTCGGGAATGTTTCTGGCATCTTGGCAGGTCAACCAGGAAGGCTGGCTTCTGCTCACCCTGGCAGGTCATCTTTCATGCAGTACTAGATAAAACATGTTGCACTGTGATTGGGTGTTTCTGAATAACATTCCAGGTAAGCTTCTTTCAAGATATCCACAATGCCTGCCATAGGAAGATAATGGTGGAGTCATCAGGTACTGGGTGTCAGACAAACAGTGTGACAAATCAGAAAAAGGTGTTGATGTGATAGAACTGGGTGCCATTAGCACAAATGTGGAACATGATGGATGATGTTGTCGAGGAATGGCATGTAGATGAGAAATAGGAGGGGGCCAAGGATAGATCCTTGAGGGTCGTAATGTTGTTGGAGTGGGAGGAGAGGCCATTACTGATGATATTCTGGCTATGACTGGATAGATAAGAATGGAACTTGGCAAGTGCAGGCCCATCTAGCTAGATGGCAATGTTGATCAATGGTCCCTTTAAAATTTGGTTGTTGTGTAGCCAGCTTTTTCTGTACATGGTCCCTTTAAATATTTTTGATCTGTCACGCACTTGTGTTATTTATCATGTAACAAGGCCTATGCAGTACCTTCCAGGCAGCCACGCAACTTAGCAGGAACATTGGTGGAGAGGTGTTGCAGGAGGTTAGTGTGGTCAACTGTGTTCTCACTGTGAACCCGTAAAGTTCTCTTTTATCAGTTCGGCCACCTACAATGTGATCCAAGCATTTTCTTTATCTTGTCTTAGCGAAAGACCTATTGCTTGTGCAACACCTGTCCATTTGCTTCTTCGCATATAGTTATTGGAGGCCTCAAACACTATTTCCACATACAATAAAGATTTACCTATATCCAGTTTAATGTGCTGCATTCACTGTTCATAGTGTGGTTTCTTTCATGATAGGAAAACTAAAAACTGTTCTGTTTGTAAATACGACCTTGACCTTTCATTGGCTCACAACTTTAGCTTTATTCATTGTTCCCTTCCTCCAGTCATTCCATGGTGAAAAGGATGCTTTTAATTCCTAACTGGTCTTTCTTGCTCCTATGTGATATGTCACATAGTTTTCCTACTTAATAACTTAGTCTTATTTAAAGTTATGAAGCTGGATCTTGCTGGAAAAATAATGATGTGTTAACAAGGGCAGGCCATTATTAATGTACAAATCCACCATCAGGGGATTAAGAGATAGGCTCTGAGTTGCTAATCTCCAGGTCAGTTTACGCCGCTCCGCCATTTGCTTTGCACAAGTGGCATTTCAGCCTGTGACTCCTCATTTTTAAGAAATTGTTGGATTTCCACGTTAATTAGCCATCAAACAGGTCACAAACAGTTAAGTCTAATATTAACAGCAGAAGAAAGCAGCAACAGCCAAGTTCGTGGCACCACGGAGGGCTCTGCTGCACAGCAGGGGAGGGAAAGGGTTGGAAGAGCTATAGTGATAGGGGATTCCATCATAAGGGGTGCAGATAGGCATTTCTCTGGCCGCAAATGAGGTTCCAGGATGGTATGTTACCTCCCTGGTGCTAGGGTCAAGGATGTCTCGGAGCGGCTGTAGGACATTCTGAAAGGGGATGGTGAGCAGCCAGAGGTCATGGTCCATGTTGGTACTAATGACATAGGCAGGAAGAGAGATGAGGTCCAGCAAAGTGAATATAGGGAGTTAGGCAGAAGGTTAAAAAGCAGGATCTCTAGGGTTGTAATCACAGGATTACTCCCTGTGCCATGTGCTAGTGAGGGTAGGAATAGGAGGATAAGACAAATGAATGCGTGGCTGAAGAGCTGGTGTAGGCGGGTGGGTTTCAGCTACTTGGATCATTGGGATCTCTTCTGGTGCAGAAGTGACCTGTACAAGAGGGACAGGTTGCATCTGAACTGGAAAGGGACCAATATCCTTGCAGGGAGGTTTGCTGGTACTACTCGGGAGGGTTTAAACTAGTCTGGCAGGGAGGGTGGGACCCAAAGTAGTAGTCTCTCCAATGAGATAGTTGAGGCAAATGTAGAGGTTAAAGCAAGCAAGTCCAGTAGGCAGGCCAGGCAGGGGCAGGACAGGGAGCGTGGAAGGTCTGGTAGGCTAAACTGCATTTACTTTAATGCAAAAATCCTTACAGGTAAGGCAGATGAACTCAGAGCATGGATTGGTACATGGGATTGTGATAGTCTAGCTATTACAGAAACGTGGTTGAGGGATGGACAGGACTGGCAGCTCAATGTTCCGGGGTACCGATGCTTCCAGCGTGACAGAGGTGGAGGTAAGAGAGGAGGGGCAGTTCCAATATTGATTAGGGAGGACATCACGGCAGTACTTAGAGAGGATATCCCGCGGAAAACGTCCAGAAAGGCCATATGGGTAGAACTTAGAAATAAGAAAGGGGTGATCACTTTGATGGGATTATACTATAGGCCCCCCAATAGTCAGAGGGAATTGGAGGAGCATATATGTAGGGAAATCACAGATAGGTATAGGAATTATAGGGTTGTAATAGTAGGTGATTTTAACTTCCCTAATATTGACTGGGACTGCCTTAGTGCTAAGGGATCAGATGGGGAAGAATTTGTTAAGTGTGTCCAGGATAGTTTTCTGAAGCAGTATGTGGATGGCCCTACTAGAGATGGGACTACACTCGACCTCCTCTTAGGAAATGTGGCTGGGCAGGTGGTTGATGTGTCAGTGGGCGAGCACTTTGGGACCAGTGACCATAACTCTATTAGCTTCAAGATAGTTATGGAAAAGGATAGGACTGGTCCTCAGGTTGAAGTCCTAAATTGGGGAAAGGCTAATTTTGATGGCATTAGACAGGAACTCTCAAAAGTTGAATGGGAGAGGCTGTTTACAGGTAAAGGGACGTCTGGCAAGGGGGAGGCTTTTAAAAGTGAGATAAGAAGAGTTCAAGGCCGGTATGTTCCTGTTAGATTGAAGGGCAAGGCTGGCAAGTTTAGGAAACCTTGGTTGACAAGGGATATTGAGGGTTTGTTCAGGGTAAAGAAGGAGGCATATGTCAGGTATAGGCAGCTGGGATCAAGCGAGTCCCTCAAGGAGTATAAGGGATGTAGGAGTACACTTAAGAAGGAAATGAGGAGGGCGAAAAGGGGCCATGAGATTTCCATGGCAGATAAGATAAAGGAGAATCCTAAAAGATTCTATAAGTATATTAAGAGTAAAAGGGTAGCTAGGGCGAGAGTAGATCCCCTTAAGGATCAGTGTGGCAATCTATGTGTGGAGCCACGGGAAATGGGCGAGGTCTTAAATGAATACTTCTCGTCTGTATTTACTGTGGAGAAGGTCATGGAAGCTAGTGAGTTCAAGGGAGGGAATAGCGATATCCTGGAGCATATCAACATTACAAAGGAGGAGGTGTTGGAGGTTTTGAAGCGCATTAAGGTGGATAAATCCCCAGGGCCTGACCAGGTGTATCCTAGGATGCTATGGGAAGCAAGGGAGGAGATTGCTGGGGCCCTGGCAGAGATTTTTGTATAATCGTTGGCCACGGGTGAGGTACCAGAAGACTGGAGGATAGCTAATGTTGAGCCTTTATTTAAGAAGGGCAGCAGGGATAAGCCAGGGAACTACAGGCCGGTGAGCCTTACATCAGTGGTGGGAAAGTTATTGGAAGGGATTCTGAGAGACAGGATTTATATGCATTTGGAAAGGCAAGGTCTGATTAGGGATAGTCAGCATGGCTTTGTGCGTTGGAAATCATGTCTCACGGATATGATTGAGTTTCTTGAGGAGGTGACCAAGAGGATTGACGAGGGCAGGGCGGTGGACGTTGTCTAGATGGACTTTAGCAAGGCCTTTGACAAGGTCTCGCATGGTAGGCCGGTCCGGAAGGTTCGAACACATATGATCCAGGGTGAGCCAGCCAATTGGATACAAAATTGGCTTGGTGATAGGAGGCAGAAGGTGATAGTGGAGGGTTGTTTTTCAGACTGGAGGCCGGTGACCAGTGGTGTGCCACAGGGATCGGTGCTGGGCCCTCTGTTGTTTGGTACAGTGGACAGTGAAGAAGGTTGTCTAAGGTTACAACAGGATATCGATCAACTGGGAAAGTGGGCAAGGCATTGGCAAATGGAATTTAACACAGACAAGTGCGAAGTGATGCATTTTGGGAAGTTAAGCCAGGGCAGGACAGAAACAGTGAATGGTAGGGCCCTGGGGAGTGTTGTTGAGCAGAGAGACCTTGGGCTGCAAATACATAGTTCCCTGAAAGTGGCAACACAGGTGGACAGGATGGTGAAGAAGGCGTATGGCATGCTTGCCTTCATCGGCCGAGGCATTGAGTACAAGAGTTGGGATGTCATGTTACAGTTGTACATAACATTGGTTAGGCCGCATTTGGAGTACTGTGTGCAGTTCTGGTCGCCGCAGTACAGGAAAGATGTGATTAAGCTAGAGAGGGTGCAGAAAAGATTCACAAGGATGTTGCCTGGGTTGGAGGGCTTGAGTTATAAAGAGAGATTGGATAGGCTGGGACTGTTTTCCCTGGAGCGAAGGAGGCTGAGAGGGGACAGTAGCAACATTTAAGAGGCAGCTGGACAGGTACTTGAATGAGCAAGGCATAGAGGGATATGGAATTAATGCAGGCAGGTGGGATTAGTATAGATAGGCATTATGGTCGGCATGGACGTGGTGGGCCGAAGGGCCTGTTTCTATGCTCTATGACTCTATGACTCTAAGTACCTTTTTATCAACATGATAATTGTTGAAGTAATGCCAATTGTTCATAATCCAGAAAGCCAGATGGTGAAGGTTAGAACTGGAGCTGTCTTTTCACACTTTAACATACTCATTACATGCCCACATATCCTAACTCAACAACCACAGTTTAAATCCGTATCTGTTTATAGGTTGGCTTAAGTGAATCCCCAGTTAATTTCCACCACCTGCATACAATTAAACACAATTAATATACAAATAACATCAATCAACCTCACTGATGCAGAAATTTAACAAGTTAATCTATGGAGTCTTATTCCTTCAGATGGTAAATTGTTCTTAGAGATCTTAGAAATATTATTTATTTAAATTCTTACTTTTCCTTTCTCTGACTCTTAATCCAATCTTTCCTTCCCTCTATTTTTCTTGTGTTACCTGATTTGACTCTAATTTACCCACTCCAATTCACCCACTTTCTCAGTCATAGAGTCATAGAGAGATACAGCACTGAAACAGGCTCTTCGGCCCACGGAGTCTGTGCTGACCATCAACCACCCATTTATACTAATCCTACATTAATCCCATATTCCCTACCACATCCCCACCATTCTCCTAACACCTACCTATGCTAGGGGCAATTTACAATGGCCAATTTACCTATCAACCTGCAAGTCTTTGGCTGTGGGAGGAAACCGGAGCACCCGTGGAAACACACGCCGTCACAGGGAGAACTTGCAAACTCCGCACAGGCAGTACCCAGAACCGTACCCCAATCCTTTAATCTCATGGGTTAAGGATATACACTGGTTGACCCACAATTCACTCAGGTCCTAGTTGCTCCATTGCCCTTGCCACATCGTCATCAGGCTCGCACTTACAGCAAGTTGCGGCACAACAAAATTTCAAGCCAAAGATTACGGGAAAATAAATCTATCAAACAGGAAATAAAGATCCATAATTTAAAGGAAGTTCTACACAGATAGGGTGATAAACATGGGAATCACTTACATGGGAAGCTGTGGAAGCAGAGAATGTTATAAATTTTAAGAGGGTAATGGATAGTTTTTTTGACAGACAACCATGCATAGGGGTTGGGGAAGTTAAGAAATAAATTGAAGTGAATAGGATGTTCAATATTTTCAAAATTTTGATAAACATGATTCGGCAAAATATTGTATGAAATCCATCAGTGGTTAAATAAGGTAAGAAAAGAGAGCGAGTTTGTTTTCTAACACAAAGAACAATTTAATATTCCATTTTAAGGAATTGCTGTTAATTACTGAAATATTTTTACATTGTATCTTTTCAAGTTTCTTCATGATGGGTTTCTTTATAAAGATGTAAAGATGTAGATTGTTCAATTGCATGAAAATTATAGACAGTTCAGCAGGAACGCTTATTAACTGATGTCAGAGGCTCTTCAAAGGAAAGAACATCAACTTTTTTATATGTCAAGTTGAAAATATTTCTATTTAACAAGTATGAAATATATCTCACTTGCTTGTCGTTATGTGTAGTTCCATCATGAGTATTGTGTTCTGGGAAATGTGCTACAAGGAATATCTTGGAGGGAGTATAAAGAAGGGCAACTAAATAGATGAATCAGATTGCGTACAGCTGGCTTTCAAAATGATATTCAATACTAACACAAGTTCAAGCACAAGGAGACATGGGGATGATATAGGATTTTGGTGGTAGTGCACAAAGGTTGACAGTGAATCGAGTGGGATGTAAAATAGACTACTGGTTTGCTATTGACCATTTCCTACTGCCAAATTTATCCCCCATGGATTCACATTTGGAAGTACACGAGGGGTACAAGGCAGTTTAACTGATGTGTGATGAGCAACCATGGTCTATTTGAGCTCAATAGTTTGTTCTACAGAGTTAGAGAGGAATTTCCTAGAGTTATTCCTAAAATTGGTCAGTTGTATATTCACTTATTTCAGCCTCTCCCAGGATTCCAAGTGGTTGAAGAAGGTAGTAAATATGGTTACACTGTCTAGTAGTTGGATAAGCATTAATGGGCCTGAGACATTTTTCTCTCTTGTTTAATATGTTCATATGTATTTGTTGTTTGATGGCAAAAGCCAAATAACATCAAAGTGCAGTCATCAGTTTCAGTGCATCTCTGCCTGTATTTTGCCTTTAAATTTTCAATCAATGCAGCATCACTGAATACCTTGGCTAATAGGTTAAAGAGTATAATGGCCCTTGAGATTCCATTACTTTCTGTGGAGGGAACAATGGGCTAAATTTTGCCATTGGGGGTCAAATCCCGCCACCAGGGATGAATTCAGGAGCTGACTCCGCTCCGGCGGGTGGCTGGACCCTGGGCAGCATTCTGCCGCCAGAGGCCAATTAACAGGCCGCCGCCAGGGACACCGTCCAATTGATAATGGTGGCCCACCTCCCCAGAGCTGCCAGCCTAATCAGAGAGCCGGCAGCTCAGCAACCTCAGCTGCGCTGAGGCACCCTTGAAGAGCACATAAGTTTTTGTGAAAAGCAGGTAGGCCCTGGCAATCAATAGGGGCGGGGGCGACATGGTGCGGGGCGGCTATTGCCAATTAGGGAACAGTCCGTGGGCCAAGGACTGGCGGTAAAGGAGGGTGCCCCCCCCGCAACCCTCCCAGAATCCACTCGGAGCCAGCCAAGGTTTGCCTGGAGGTCTCCTCGCGCAGCAGCAGGCCCTATTGACATGGGCAAAATACTGGTGGAGGCAGAAGGTGGCCCTTAAGTGGCTCAATTGGCCACCGAGTGGACGGCTGTGCCATTTGGGTTCCCGCCACTAGCAATATGCAATGGTGGCGAGAAGACGTCGGGCTCCACTCCTGACACCTTACCCCACTATATTGCCAGTTCCCCTGCCTCCCAGCTCATCTCCAATGGGCTGAGAAAATTCAACACAATGTTGGATTTGTAATCTAAACGTCAAAACTGAAAAGTGAGGAAGTTACTGAACTTCACAGAGAAAGTGATTAAGGAACTGCATACATACATACATTATGGTATACAGATTACGCATATGAAGTTGCACTATTTTTAAAGCAGTACAATGTTCCAAATATGTACCTTAGGAACGTTTAAAAGTTCTTTTCTTGAGGACTCTAAGATCACAGATATGTGAGCTGCTTAGAATTTGATCACTTTTACAAATCTGCTGCATTCATGACTTTAGACTGGAACTTTTCAATAATAAACTATTACACTGAGGAATGTAGTAAAGTTTCCTCAGCGCTCTCAGCTCACCACTAAGTGTTGTCAACCCAGGGGGCTGAAACAGAACGGGATTATGTGCAAGGAGTGAAAGGCTCATTCTTCCCAACCATGTGGGTGCTGCCATGCACAGCCATGTGGTCAAGGACTGAGCAGCATGCATCATAGAAAATGATGAAACACATCCTTTATATTGTAGCGACCAGAACTCACTTGAACTGAAAACCTGAGCATCGTGCCAGAAGACTCTGACAATGGCAGCTTTTGTCTGCATGTTGCAGGCCACACGTTTCTTGTTCACAATGCACAAGTTCGTTTGCAAATACCACACATCTCTGGTACTTCAGTCGAGCAAGAATGAATGCCTGGCATCTTTACTTCTTGATGCTTAACTGCTTCATTACTGAATATCCTTCACAGCTTATTGGATACAGCAAAAATATTCATTCCTGCTCAAGAAAATTATTTTGCAGTGATGAATTTTGATATCCATCCTCATTAAAATAACAGGAACTAAATTTGTATGAAATACATTTTTTGTTAATTTACTCTAAAGCAATGCTGCTTCTCATCTTCAATACATACTTTTCTTTTGAACCATATTTGACAACTAAGCTGCCTGAAGGATTTAATATACCCCCAGCAGGACACTGCTTGTGTATAAAATGACTTAATTTGTTTCTCCCTTTTTGTAACGCACTCACAGGAACACAACTAATAACATTGCATTAATGAAGCTCCAACATATTAGAATTAATGGCTATCTTATGGCCAATCAGGAAAAACCTGCAGCAGTGATGTTAAATAACAAGTTAAACCTCTTAATAGAATAATGCTCAGTGAGTCAATTCAGCTATGAAGTGCAGAAATTAGAATGCTGACAGAAGCAGGAAAAGGACTGTTTTATTAATGAGACCCTACAGACTGTTGCAGGTGGTATGAGAAAGTGTTGTCTTGTATTCGTCAGAAGAGCAACTCCCAAAAAAACATTAAGCTGGATTTTACTGGCTATCATGCAGGCTCCCACCTGCCAAGAATGAGGCACATAAATTTCACCACATGGACATTAAATTTCAAATTGTTGCTGGGAAGAAGAGAAGGCCTGTGACAAGGGGTTGCCAAGCCCCTGGCTGGAAAGACATTTCTGCATATTAACAGACTGCTTGGAACAAAGGAGCTATCCCTTACTCCAATACAATCCACAAACAGACATGGTCAGGCCAGTTAGTCACATGACCAATTGGCTGTTACAGACTTTGAACTGAGAGTTTTAAATTGGAGAGACAGTGTTTGAAATGGCAGAAAGCTGTAAGCTCCTGGACTGAAGAAGACCCCTGCCCATCTGTCTGCTCCCATCTCTTTCTCACAGAACTCCAAAAACCCACTGAAGACACATGAATCCCAAGAGAGAAAAGTCTCTACAGTCAACAAGGTTTAAGAAGAATACTGGGCCCCAACAAAAAGCAAAATCTACCTACAAGCAAGGACTCTACAGTGAGCTCGAAGACCCGTAACATAAACTCTTCAGATATTGCCTCAGACTTTTCCACTTTATTTCTTCTGCTCTTTTCTGTCCCTATCTGCATGTGTGTATCGCGTATATATGCTAGCATGGGCGCGTCGTGTATCCGTAGGCGTTAACCAAATTAGAGTTTAAGTTTAATAATATTTTACTTTTCTTCTTTAAACCTAAGAAAATCTGTTTGTGCTGATTTCTTTGCATTATAATTGGAAAGCGATGAACAAGGATTCACCAAGGGGGAATTAAAAACACAGTGAGTTTAAAATTAAATCCTGTTACAGTAAGACCAGGTGAAGGCTGAAAGGGACCCCCAGACCTCTTTCTCATCTGGTCGTAACGCCGGCTCTTTGGAGATGGGCTGAGAGGTGGGAGGGATGGTAAAATGGTAGCGGAAGGTGTCGGGAGGGAAGCCGATGTCTTCCCACCACCATGGTATATTACCAACTGCAGGAACCTCAGCAGCATGGCCGCCCAGCCAATTAAGTACTGAATTAAGGGCCACCTCCCACTGGCATATTACTGGCATCAAGAGGGGCTGCCACCACGTGGGCAGACTGCCAGGTAAACGTGACGGGTTCCCAGGGGGCCCTCCTTTATGGTCGCCCCATGGCCCACAGAGGGGTGCCCCGAGACAATGACCAGTCCGCAGCTACAACACCACCAATTGACCCTCCAAATCGCCAAGGCCTGGGTTCCTGGCTCCAACACGGTACTTAAACAGCTTACCATGTCTTCAAGGGCGCCTCAGCAAGGGGCACCCTCTCCTTTATCATGCAGCCTCAACGTTGGCCACCTCTAACTGTGGCACTGCCTAGACTGCGGAGCTGCTGGCCCTTTGATTGGACCGACAGCTCTGGGAGGCAAGCCACTATCCTCAATTAGATGGCAGTCTTGGTGGTAACATCTTAGTTGGCCGCCACCAGTAAAATGGGGCACACTGTCCACCGGCACAGAGTCGGGCCCTGCGTTCAGTCCAGGCGGCAGGTCTACTTACCTCCTGACATGTTCATCCATTTGAGGCAATTAGCAGTTAAGAAGCAGCAAAGATTTGTATGTCTGATTTGCATTGCTGCACTATTGGTGGCCACGCCTTAGCTGCCTATGGCCCAAACTCTGAAATTCCCTTCCTAAACCTCTCTCTCTCTCTCTTTCCTCCTGTAAGACAATTCGTTGAGCCTATGTATTTGACCAAACTTTTGCTCACCTGGCCTAATATCTCCTGAGGTGGCTCGGTGTCTAATTTTGTTTGATAATCTCTCCTCTGAAGCACTTTGAGATGTTTTACTATGTTAAAGGCAATATATAAATGCAAGTCATTGTTGTATAGTCAGGGCTGCTATTAGTTTAAAGCTCAATCCCATCCTTAAATCAAATTTGTCATCAGAGCATTTAGAAAATAAGATTAAAGTCATATAAATTGTGGGAAGCACATGCACACTGTTGCATCAGCTGAAACAGACCAGTAATACCTTATTGGGATTGCATGTGAAATGCAGAGGAGAACTTGAATGTGCGGGAATGGGTAGGATTGGGCATGGGTGGTGGTTTAAATTCCCCAAAAATGGAAGCCTGTTGGGAACACGGCTCCAAGCCAGTGAATTCTGGCTTTTACTCAGGTTGTCAGGGGGGCAGGCAGCCAAACCGTTCCCAAGATGTGGATTGGTATTTTAAATATGTTAATACTGGAAGTCTTTGATTTAACCTGCTTTTCAGGTTTGACTGTGGCCGGTCAGGTTTCCTGAGACTCGGGATTGCACAAAGCCCCCATTTGGGTCAGGGCTTGGACTTCCCTGGTTCTGTGGCCTCTTCTTCAGCGTTCCCTGCCTGACTGGAAGCCCAACCTGACAATCAGGCTGACTTCCAGGTAAGAAGCCTGTCAGTGATGTCACATGCAGGCTGTGTTCATGCACCACAACTCTGCAAATCCCTCTCCCACTCCTCAGTCTGCTCTCGGTGGGTCAGAAAGTTAAAATCCCCTATGTAGATGTATTCAGGCAGAATAATTGATCAAAACTACAAAAGGATAACTTCATTTCTCTTGCAGTAGATTCTGATGAATGGAGGAATAGGGTGAAAGGGGAAATGAGCAAAGGACAAAGTGGAGGAGAGAATTATAAGCAAAAAAATATCAGAACATGTGTAGGGACCAAAAAAAAGTAAGGAATGAAGCAGATGAAGCTGACAGAGAAAAAAAATGAATGTCACATTTTGCTAAAATCTGATTTTCCTCTCGTGTAGCAGGTAGAATAAACTATTTTGTGGGAGGAAAATCACAAGATTGAAATGTGGCACCACTGAGGCAGGATGTAGGTTGTGGGCAACTACTGCAGAAGGAATTTAAGGGATATGACCTTGCCTTTCCCTTTATCGATCAGATCACTCAAAATATGGAATGCACTGGTAGCCAAACTATAGAGGGGAGCAGGCACGTGAGAATTTTCTCTTTGCACATCAGAACATAGGAATAGGTGTAGGCCATTCAGCCCTTCAAGCCTGTTCCACTATTCGATTAGACTATGACTGATCTGTACCTCAACAACATTTATTGCCTTTGTTCTATATCCCTAGACATCCCTAACAAATAAAAATATGTCCATCTTGGTATTGAAAGCTTCAATTGGCCCAGCATCCACAGTCTTTTGAAGGAGAAGTTCCCGATCTCCTCTACACTTTCTGAGGACAAAGTGCTTCCTGATTTTACTCCTGCATGGGCTAGCTTTAATTTTTAAGATTATGTCCTCTTGTTCTGGATTCCCCCACCAGAGAAAATAATTTCTCTGTATCTACCCTATCGAATCCCTTAATCATTTTAAGTACCTTGTTAGATCTCTGACATATTTGAAAGATGAAGAATTGCGTACATTTTATGTGAATAAGAGGGTTTTACAAAATGAAGGATATTTTTGAACCTGTTTCATTGAGCTGCACAACCTCTAAATGCAGGAGAATACAAGCCAAGTTTATGCAACTTAGCTTCATAATTTAACCCTTTAAATTCTGGCATCTCATGAATCTGCACTATATCCCTTCAAGACAAATATATCTTTCTTGAGGTTCCGAGCCTAAACCTTAACTCCAGATGGAATCTGACCAAGGTTCTTGTAGTATAAGGCCTGAAAGGGTTATTCTGGTTCTATACAACTGAAGTATCACTTCCTCAATTTTGAATTTCAGAGCCCTTGAGATAAAGGCCAACATTCCATTAGCCAAAGATCTTTAAGCTGGGACAACAGAAATCTTTTTCAGGAAAGAATAACCAACTCTCAAAAGCATCACTCAGAACATATGCAAATTTGTGACAGAGATAAACAACACAGAAACCGTAAAAGTTAAAAATGGAGAAGGGCCACCCACTGTGGGGAAGCTAATCCCAGAAGACAGACTTTCGGCAATAATCCTGCTTTTTGAGATTGATGGTTTTTAAGAATTAAACTCTTGGGATTTTCAAAGGAAAAGTGTACCCATGTCATGATGAGGCTATTTCTTTTTTTAAACCCTTATTTTCCCATCACTACATTCTGTGCAGCTCAACGAAACAGGTTCAAAAATATCCTTCATTTTGTAAAACCCTCTTATTCACATAAAATGTATGCAATTCTTCATCTATAAAATGTCAGTTATTAGTCTCGAAAATGAGATAATTTTCTTCACAAAAAATAAGACAGTAGAGTTTTATGTGCTCCAATGGCATATTGCTAAACATTTTACATTGTTTCAATTATAGAAAAGGGGGAAGAAGTGTTTCCCTGGAAAATCTCTGGAAAGCACGCAAACTTCTTCAACAGTCAGCACATTAGGGAGAAATCATCTATACCCCAGGCTGCCTAGAATGAGGAAGAATTGCCTCTTACAGTACTTGGCTGCATATAGCAATCATCAACTTATAATAAACTCAGGGCAGCCAGAACAAAGAGGAAGAGAAAGAAGACAGACGTTGAAGAAAATTTCTTGTTGGTGTGAAAACGATGATATAAACTGCCTCAAGTATGTGTGGAGCAAAAAACCACCTTGTTAAACAATTCAATGGACAATGAAAAATGGATGACTTGAAATTTCATGTACTTCAGAAACACTAAACCTGCAATTCTTCCAGTTTATTTAAAGGAGTTTACCACAAAAAGGACTAAAAATTTGTTTGCCCCATTTTCTGGGCACGGGGGGGTCATGATTAGCAACCTGCCCATGCTGGTTCCATTGGAGGCGGGCAGCACGCAAACTTGGCGCTCCCACCTTATTTACCTGATTGGGCCCAAGCTGCTGGGTGTTTCCAGCATTTTATATTTTTATTTATATACATTTGGCTGTTTTATTATTTTAGTGATTATTTTTGGTGAACATCTGTAGTCAGTATGAAAGATGTCAGTGCTGAGGAATGAAATGTTGACCCTCCCAGGTAATCGAAGTAACTTTATCTCTATGTTCCCTAACAATGGGGCTGAAATTCAATTAAGTTCAATTGAAAAGTGAATTGGGTGGCAGGTAAAACTGGCTGTTGATTCGCTGCCACCAAATTTGCACTTAATATTCAATGGTATAGATCTTGACTTTGAGCGATTGTGTAAGACAGAGTTGGCAGGTGGTTTATATCTTGCCCATTGAAATCAAAAGGAATAATAATCAGGGAAAGAAATAATAATTGGGAGAGATGTTGACATTGTTACGACCAAGTGAGAAAGTGTCTAGGGGTCCCTCTCAGCCTTCACCTGGTCTTATTGTAACAGGATTTAATTTCAAACACACCGTGTTTTAGCTCCCCTTGGTGAATCCTTATTTACCACTTTCCAATTATCAGGTAAGGAAACCAGCACAAACAGGTTTTCTTAGGTTTAAAGACGAAAAGTTGAAATTTATTAAACTTAAACTCTAATTTGGTTAACGCCTACGGATACACGATGCACCCATGCTAGCATGCATACATGATACACACATGTAAATATAGACAGAAAAGAGCAGAAGAAAAGAATAAAGTGGAAAGGTTTGAGGCAATATCTGAAGAGGCCTTGTTATGGTTCTTTGAGCTCACTGTAGAGTCCTTGATTGTAGGTAGATCTTGTTTTTCATTGGGGCCCAGTATTCTTCTTAAGCCTTTTTCACTGTAGGAGAATTTTCTCTTTTGGGGTTCATGTGTCTTCAGTGGGTTCAGAGGTTGTGAGAAAGAGATGGGAGTAGACAGGAGAGATCTTCTCAGTCCAGGAGCAAACAGTCTTTCTCAGTTCAAACTCTCTGTGGCTATTTCAAAAGACCTTGGAACAGCCAGTTAGTCATGTGACCAGCTGGTCTAACCAGTCCTGGATTGCATCACCTTAGTAGTCTCTGCAGTACTCCTCTTACACACAATACCTGGTGATCAATGTCCATTGTGGGTTGAATGTGTCAGGGAATGGCCCTTTGTACTTCCAAGCACTGTCTGTTAATATGCAAATGTATTTTCCAGCCATGGCTGATCTGTTTAACAAGTCATTTCCTCGCTCCAGCAACAGTTTAAAATCAATGTTCGTGACAAAATTAATGTGCCTCATTCTTGGCAGGTGGGACCTAGCATGACAATATGGCTGGCTTAAAGTTGAAAAATCAGGAAGGTTCTTATTCAGAATCTTTCTTTAACTTACAAGTGACTTAATCATTCAGTTTTACAGTCCCAAGGTTATTTAAAGCAGATGCTTTGCTAAGAATCCTGGAGTGTACTAGCTTTCTGAACTCCCATGCAATTATTTTTGTCTTCCTTCTTTTGCAAAAACCTTTCATCATTTCAGCTGACAGGCTAGAATAGTTAAGCTTTGCAACACACCTATGATGTAGTTTCTTTGGCACCTGTGTTGCAGAATTTATGGAGAGTCTTCCCAGAATTCATCTCTAGGCTTTGCACTGTCTGCAGCAGCCAGCAGGGGTAGAAATACAATTTTTTTCCCACCATTAACACTTCGACCACAAAATTAGGCTTGAAGGCCTAAAGTGGTGTTGGCCGCACTTCTAGCCACTTATGGCACAGACCATGTAGCATCCCATGCTGCGAAGGTTGCTAGCGCAGGTGTGCCGCTCGTGCACCGGAAACTTCACAAGAGGTCCTATCATGACGTCAAACAGCCATTCTTACTGATTTGACACTCTTCACTCATTCAGTCTGTGCGTGTCTGCTGAATGTCTGTGCTGAACATTCGCAATTGAACATGTGTTTAGCAGCACGATGGACCCCCACACGAGCGTTATTTAAAAGGCCAGCCACCAAATTGCAGATGAGGTGTTTTTAACTTATTTCTGCTTAGGAAAAGTTAGTGAAAGAACTATGGATTGTGCTTGGAGGTGTTTTGGAGAGCTGCTGCATACATTCAAGGAGGCAACAGGATTTGGCGACCCAACTCTGCACGAGGTATGGGGAATGTGATCGCAATGGCTCGGGGTCTGCAACATGACCAGCAAATGGAGCAAAGGCTGTAGAGAGTGGAAGCTCTTGAAGAGGGAGGAGGAGGAGAGGGGGGGCTCGCCACAGAAAGCCCTAGCCACGATGGGTTTCTCACGTGTCTTCAGTAGGTTCAGAGGTTGTGAGAAAGAGGTGGGAGTAGACAGGAGAGATCTTCTCAGTCCTTTTCCTACCTCCACCTCATCCAGCAGCAATGCTTGAGGTGACTCAAGTTCGACAAGGAGAAGCAGAACAGTGTCAACTCCTTCAAACCAACCTGGAACCTCACACCAGGGTGAGGATGGCACTGCCAGTGGTCGTCAAGCTCACACTGAAATTGAACTTTCATACTTCTGGAACTTTCTAGGTTGGAGCGGTCAAATTTCCAACATATCCCGGTACACCATCCATTGATGCATCCAAGAGGTGATGGAGGCCATCCATGTCAGGAGAGCCGAATACATTGTTTTCTTCTTCAGCAGGGAGAAACAGGATGAGAGGCTTTGCCAGGATAGCAGGATTCCCAAAATGCAGGGAGCCATTGATTGCATGTAGCTCTGTGGGCTCCCCATGTCAATGGGGAGAGGTACAGGAAACACAATGGCTTCCATGCTATCAATGTGCAGTTGATGTGCAACTATGTAGCTGACTGTTTTCTATCCTAGTGGCAGCCATGATGATTTCATTCTGAGACAGTTTGCCATTCCCAAATTCGTAAGCCCTCCATGAGCAACTAGAGGATGGCTTCTTGGGGACAAAGGCATGTATATGTGGCTCATGAACCACTCCCCCTCCTCCACCACCTGACCATGCAAGGATAGCAGGCATTTAAAGAGAGCCATGGAACATCATGTAGCGGACCATTGGTGTGTTCAAGGAATACTCCTGATGGCTGGATGGCTTGGTAGGTGTGAGCCCTCCAATACATGCTGCAGCAAGTGTCCAAGATCAGGATGATCTGCTGAATCCTCCACAGCACTGCGCAGCCATTGTCTTCAGAAATCTGGAGGCCACCTCAGGAAGAGGAAGAGGGAGGAGGAGGAAGAGAAGATGGAAGAAGAAGTGGAGACAGGGAAGATGTATCTTGGACCTCTTCACTTTGAGCTGTCTGAGAGCACCTACTCAGACTATGATTTCCGAGAAACTATTTCCCTTTAGCACCATGGACCCACCATTTCCCATCAGAGTGTCCCCTTAGTCACCATCCTACAATAAAGGTCACCCCCCACAAAAACCTTCTGATTAAAATCTTTATCTAACAACACAATTATACAAACAGAAATGAACTACTCACCCTTGGTAATTCTCTTAGTGCCCTATGAAGGTGCCTTGACCTGTTCTAGTACTCTTACGCAGTTCTATTCCAGTGGCTGCAGCTTGATGGTGGAAGGCTGCTGGCTTTAATTGGGAGAGACTACAGATGGCCTTGCAGGATGACTTCTGGTAGCTCTGGCTCATGAGGTCCCAGCTTCAGACTGCGCCACCTCAGCATGGGTGGCAGCATTCTGGGCTGGCTGGCTGAAAGGCACCAGCAAGGTCACTGATGGAGTGGTAGCGGTGGGAGGATAAATGCTGACATCCTGAGAGAGGACAGCAGATTTGTTCAGCAGGCAGGGGAACTGACACTAAGTGAATTGTTCACTCGGAGAGCTGGTGCAGAGACAATGGGCTGAATGGCTTCCTTCTGTCCTGTAATAATTCTGTGATTCTGTGATTGCACAATGCCACTGCCACTCCCATGGGACAGGACCCCAGTAATCCTAGTAATCTGTTGGAGGACAGATTGCTGGACTGCTATGAGAGCCTACATGTCCCTTTGAGCACTGAGATCCACAGCAATGATGGCAGCAGACTGAGCCTGCATTGGAACAAGCATGGATCTTATGACTTCCATCTGAGTTTCCAGTGCAACACTGAGACATTGGGTGGCCTCTGCCTGTGCTGCAGTGGAAACTGAGCCTGCAGCCAGCAGACGCTGCTTCATGGGTAGGTTTGCTAGTGCTTCCATGGAGTTGGCCACCAGTTCCATGCTGGAAATGATGGTCTCCCAGTTTGAAGCTACTTCCTGTGCCACATTGGAGTCAGACCCCTCCTGGCTCCTAGACAGTGACAACAGGCTGTCTGGTAGGCCTGCTAATTTACCAAGCATTTTGCTGTGCATGACCATCAGTGTTTTCTGTATGCCACCCCATCGAAGTCCTCATCTGAGTCCCCTCAGGGGAACTGGCAGACAAGCTATCCTTTCCCCAGCCTGGCTGTGGCCCATTTATTCCCAGTGGCACATCGTGTGATGATCCTGACTGTGCTGGCCTCTGAAGTTCATGCAATGCCGATATCTGAGCTGGCGGCTGTGTGTTTCAGATCAAGGGATGGTGATTCTTCCTCAGAGGAATGATGCAGCTGTCTCTCCTCTTCCTGAGGCTGCTGTGGCTGGCCATGTGGAAATTCTTGGATATCTGAAAGACCGCAATTGTTGACAACGCGATCGGTAGGTGGCGCTGTTTTGGCACATGCGCAAATACAGCATGTGCCAAGAAAACGTCACAGCTTGCGACTGTAGCAGCTGCCAGGACTAAAGATGGCGCTGCTCAAAGAATCACAGAGATGAAACCTGACAAACACGTGGCAGAATACAATGGCCGGAGTGAGAGAGTGGAGCGGGCCGGGGAGAGCAGCGCGGGGGCCGGGGAGATCAGCGCGGGGGCCGGGGACAGCAGCGCGGGGGCCGGGGAGATCAGCACGGGGGCCGGGGAGATCAGCGCGGGGGCCGGAGAGATCAGCGCGGGGACCGGGGAGAGCAGCGCGGGGGCCGGGGAGATCAGCGCGGGGGCCGGGGACAGCAGCGCGGGGGCCGGAGAGATCAGCGCGGGGGCCGGGGACAGCAGCGCGGGGGCCGGGGAGAGCAGCGCGGGGGCCGGGGACAGCAGCGCGGGGGCCGGGGAGAGCAGCGCGGGGAGACCAGCGGTAGTGGTGCCGGGGGGCGAGGGGGGGGAAGGGAGAGGGAGGAGAAAGAGGGAGGGGGGGAGAAAGAGGGAGACGGGGAGAAAGAGGGAGAGGGAGGGGTAAGGAAGGGGGAGGGGAGAAAGAGGGAGGGGGAGAAAGAGGGAGGGGGGAGAGGGGGAGAAAGAGGGAGAGGGGGAGAAAGAGGGAGAGGGGGAGAAAGAGGGAGAGAAAGAGGGAGAGGGGGAGGGGGAGAGAAAGAGGGAGAGGGGGAGAGAAAGAGGGAGAGGGAGGGGTAAGGAAGGGGGGAGGGAGAGAGCTAGGGGAGAGAGTGGGGGGAGGGGGAGCAGCGGAACGGAAGAGGAGCGCCTTTTTCTGTGCATGCGCCATAAACACAACAGCAAAAGACTTACTGGCCAGTCCCTGGACCCGGTGACACCAAGGTCTTCGCACGCTCGCTCCCCGCGGCTCTCTACGGTCTCTCGCTTCCGGCCCTCTCCATTCAGCCGTTCCCTCCAGCTGCGGATGCCCAATCCAGTTGCTTTCTCCACTACCCAGTTGCTTTCTTTACTTCTCCACAGTACTTCAGGCATTGCAACATTTTGGTCCCTGCATTTTGTATGCTCCCTCTCCCCACCCCTCCCCGCGCTCCCCACCCCTCCCCGCTCTCCCCACCCCTCCCCCTCTTCACCCACCCCTCCATCCCCCTCTTCACCCACCCCCCCTCTACCCCCCCCACCATAGTTGAATATCTGAAGTGCAGTTGCAAAGTCGGGGAAATAGCATGCAAAACAAAACCTCAACAATTCTGGGTTTAATTATTGAAAAGTTTTATTAAGTTCATTAAGTATCCGAGGAACTGCTGTGCGTGGATACATGAGTGTTGAGTCCAGCATTCCCGTTAGACAGACAGGCCGAGTCTCTGCTATGCACAGCTAAAGAGATTGTTCCTGGAGAGCCTTGTGGTGAATAAACGCTTGGCTCTCTATTCCACTACTGTATTGTCCATGTGAAGAAGGCAAAGTCACAAGAGTCTGAGCTCAGTCTATTCTTGGTGAATGTTCCCCAAGCGCATCCCAATGTGCATTCCCAATTCATCCATAAATGCAATGTTCCTTTCCACATCGTGATGAGCTCCGCAGCATGATCTAGTTGCCTTCGTTGCTTGAATGCTGACCTTAAGTCTCAAGGATTGTTTTCTCGACGGCATGTTTTACATGAAAAGAAATAAAGCAAATCAGAGTCAGAGCTTGCCTCCCTCCATCCACTGAAATTACTGTTGTGCACACCTTTTTAAGTTCTGCAGTGAAGGCACCAATTGATAACGTCGCCAATGAAGCACTTATTACCCACCTCAGATGCAGGAATCAGCACATCCTTGCGTCCTCTCCCGCACTGCCTCCTTTGCTTGAATGCCGTCCTTAAGTGTCAAGGATTGTTTTCTCAAGGGCACGTTTTACATGAAAGAAAATAAGGAAAGAACATCAGTGTCAGAGCTTCCCTCCCTCCAATGAAATTACTGTTGAGCATGCTTTGTGTTCTGCGGTAAAGGCATGTACTGATAACACCGCCAATGAATCACTTAGTACCCACCTCAGCTGTAGGAGGCAGGATGATGTTACTGCCCCTATCTCGTGATGGTTCAATGCTGCTCTCAGGGAAAACATGAATGATGTGAGGGTGCTGGAAAAGAAGCACATTTCTTTTGGGCTATGAACATAAAGCTGGCCATTTAGCCCAGCAGTTCCCTGCCAGTGGTTATGTTACTCGTGCGTCTTTCCATCCATTCCCATTTAATCCTGCCTACTACTATCACCAGTTGTGTTCACAGCAAGAGCATTCCCATTTCTGCTACCACTGGACACGGCATGCTTGTTTCTTTTAGTGCTCAGTCTCTTCTTGCTGAATGTTCCCCAAGTGCTTGACCCCTTTGGACGCCCTCTCTGCTTGACAGGCAGCAACTGGCAATTGCGGAGTCTCACAAGGCTCTGCATGGTTGTTTCAACGTTGGATGGGGAAACAGGTGGCTGTGTGTCCATGAGCACTGCCCTGATGCGTGTAGGAGCAGGTAACTGTGTGCCCATGAGCACTGCCCTGATGGGTGTAGGAGCAGGTAACTGTGTGTCCATGTGCACTGCCCTGATGGGTGTAGGAGCAGGTGACTGTGTAACTGAGCAGCAAGGAGAGGGTACCGCAGGTAGGGGAAGTGGAGATTTGAATAGGCAGGCATATGTATGGTCCATCAGATCATCAGGCCAGGGGGTGAGACGCTCAGGATCCAGGGTTTGTGACACGTGACTGATGTCCAGTGCACGGCCACCTCCATCCGAAGGTGCTTCCGGGCGATTGTTGGGCATAGTAAATGGCTCCATCTCATCAGCCAATCCTTGCTGCCAGCGGAGAGTCTGTTGCCGCAGCCAGTCCAATCTCCTCATGAATGCTGCCGTTCCACTCTGCAGAACGGCCTGTTGTAGCTGGTACAATTGATCTGAAAGCAAGCGGTATTTTTCATTGCGGCTGAGGGGCCTTGGCTGTTCCTCTGTAATCACAATGGCAGCAGCCATGCCTGTCGTCGTTGGTGTCTGAGATGCACGCCAGCGACAATTGGGGGCGAGCCTGTCCAAAGGCAGACCCAGATGCCTCTGCACAACAACAGCATGTTTGCAGGGCAACAAAGTCTGAATGGAGAAGATGCAGCTGCAGGTAGCCTGGCCATCATGTATCTGCAGTGTGTACTGTTTGGCGCCAGAAATCACGGTCACTGTGCCTTCATCCTGCTACATGCGGTGGCCCAGACAATGGAAATGTTTTCAGAGCAACTCACAACAGGGACTGTAGAACATGCGGTGGCCCAGACAATGGAAATGTTTTCAGAGCAACTCACAACAGGGACTGGAGAACATGCGGTGGCCCAGACAATGGAAATGTTTTCAGAGCAACTTACAAAGGCAGAGCAACTTACCTTGGAACAATCTCCTGTGTCAAATAAAAATGAAGCAAGTCTCCAAAACGAATAAATAATTCAGATAAAATGCGAGAAAATGCCCGACGAAACCTCCCCTCCTTCCACTTTCAAAAAGTCGCGCCGAAGCTTTGACGCATGCGCAGAGGCCAAACTGGCGCGTCGGCGAGGAAGACGAAATAACGCGATGACGTCATCTGCGCATGCGCACAACGGTCCTGGCAGGTCGGACCACAGCGCATGCGCAGAGATGAGGAGACTGTGTGCGCATGCGTGTACCGTGTCATCTGCGCATGCGCAATGCGGTCCTGGTCAGCCGGACCGCAGCGCATGCGCAGGGGGCATGAGACCGTCTGCGCATGTGCGCACCGCGGCGCATCCTGATGACGTGTGCGATGAAGTAGCGTTGTCATGAATTACTTTGTATCTGAAAACATAAAATCAGAAGGGGAGGGTTGGAGAGTGGGGTGGGGTGTAAAACAAGAGGTCCATTGTTACACCATTTGCAGTTTGCACTTCATGTCAGAAAAATACTGTCATTCTGAATGCCGTCGGCATTGCTGGATACTACAGGCTCTGTCTCAGCAGGCCCCAAGATGCGGAGCACCACCTCCTCCATCATGTTCAGGGGATAAAGGTGTACCATCTCCGACCGATCCTCTGCTGCTCCCTTGTATTTCATGCCACCTTGTCCTGCAAGAGAGAGGGTGGAATGTCAGTGATTGTGATGCACGGAGTTTGGGCGGTGTTATATATGTATATATTATTATACTAACTGTAAAGTGTTAGGAACTAATTAGCTAAGAACTAGCTGTTTTGTGTAAGTGTTCCAGTAGGGGACCACATTCACAGCTGCACTGAAGGGTCATGTTATGTGTAACACAAGAACCAGTGGAATCAGGTTCGACAGTACAAAGCATGGTGCTGTAATAAACCAGACTAACTCCAGCCTTTTCCAAGACTAAAGTGTGATTCTTTCCAACATCTGGGAACCAGAAACAACATAAAGATGAAACAGGCAATGTGCCTACCATAGCCAAATTGCTGAAGGTATTTGAAGGCAGAAAGAGGTGAGTGTGAGTCTCGCATAATTGCAAGGTGTGTGAGGGTAAGATGGAGTATGTGAATGTTAGGCATGAGTCTTCAGTGCTAGAAACTGCTGATGGGTGTGGTGAATGATGTGGGTATGGTGCATTGAACAGCATGAGAGGTTGTTGGTTTGGTGAATGAGATGTGATGTGAAGATGGATTGTCCGGCCTTGATCACCTGCATGAGGTCATTAAACTTCTTCCAGCACTGCTGACATGGCCTTGGAGCCAGGCTGTGGGAGTTGACCTCCATGGCCACCTGCTCACACTCCATCTGGAGGCTGTTCCTGGCACCCTGCTGAAACATGGCACCTCTCCTCCTGTTTGCCTACTTGACTAAGGCCTCCAGTGTTGAATCTATGAACTGCAGAGCCCTCTTTCTGCCCTGGTGTTCCATTCTCCTTCTCTCCAATTGCAGCACTGACATTCAGCAGCACCCTCCTATAATTCAGCGCAGCTTCCCTTTAAGAAGGACAGACTGCCTTTATGAGCTGGAGGCTAGCTAACAGCTGCTAGTATCGCACGCTGTTAGGCCCCCCTGATGTAAGTGCAGCCGGCCAGCATTGAGGGTCGCACTAGGCTGCACTCAGAGATCATGGAAATGAGGAGGGAGCACATGCACTGTCTGCCTCAATGCAAGCGGGTGCGAATCTCCACCCCAATGCCTGAAAACAGGCCTTAATAAACTTTTCCCCAGTAATTCCTTATGATGGCAGATGTTCATGGCACTCCTTAGGGTGATGCCAGGCCAGCAGCCTTGCCATTGTCAAGCTACCAAAGTTCAACAGCACACTGCTAACTTTAGTACAATAAACATCTCCTGAGGGAATCTATTAAAACAAGTGAATCTTTTTCATGCACCTGGATCAGAGAAGGTACAGTCGGCCCTGTTGTAAAGCTATGTTTTGGAGCAGACAGATCAGTATATCATAACAAGCCCATTAGTATCGATACAGCCATGGCATACATCACCACATTGAGACACTATTTTAAGAAAGTACGGATGTAGCAAATATATATGCCATTGCTAATAGTAAAATGTGCATAACATAATTGTCAGCACTTGTAGATCCCGTATGCAAATATTGTATTGAAACCAAGATTACAATACAAGGCCAAGAATCATAATGGGAGCAGGATGAGTGGGAGTGAATATATTTCCTGGCTAAAAATTTGAAGTGTTTATTCTTCTCATTATATGCCATATTCTGCCACTTGGTTACCATATTTGAGACTGTTCTATACATTACATGATTATAGCTGATCAGTATTTTGTGTGGGTGTACACATGTTTTTTCATAACATTCCTTGGTGATTTGTACAGAATTATTCTTTCAAGGCCACCTTGAATAATAATGCTGTGGAACTCATGACCGGAAATGTAGATGTTTCTGTGACATGCAGTATAATTGAAACTCAAGCCAAGTTGTGACTGAAATGCTGATTAATTAGAAAATTAAGAAGTCTGACAACTGTAGAGGCAGATGTCAGGGATATGTTGCTCAAAAATATGATTAAAATAAACTGTTCGCATATTAGTGCATTGAGGCAGTTGTAAATATGGTTTACAATTAAATTCTGGTTTTCATTAGGGAAAGATACTGTAAAATAGATTGTTCATTAAAACTTCCTGTGAGAC
This sequence comes from Heterodontus francisci, assembly GCF_036365525.1. Classification (NCBI taxonomy): domain Eukaryota; kingdom Metazoa; phylum Chordata; class Chondrichthyes; order Heterodontiformes; family Heterodontidae; genus Heterodontus; species Heterodontus francisci. The sequence continues at coordinate 119,517,524 of NC_090371.1, forward strand.
TTTTAGTGATGGACTATTTCCTTAGTAAGCCTTAGAGTCCAATTTTTTGTGACTGTACCACTGGCAAGAACAGTACACATATAACCACTTGGCAGTAAGAATGAGTGCTTAACCTTTTCCCATTGAGAGAGTCCAACCATCGACCATCTGGAAGTTCTTTTAATGGAAACATTTTAATAAAATGTCTGCAACTTACAGCCCTAAATGTGAAATATACAGATCATTAAAAAACAAAGTTTGAACTATTGATGCATCAATATCTTGGTGTTTAGTTTGCACAAATCACTTGTTGCTGAAATTATTTTCTTTCAAGTAGTAAGTTAGTTTATCTGTGTATGAACCAATTTGAGAAACTTTCTCATACTGCAGCATCAAGTATTCTGAGTTCTGAGTTCAAATCAAGCATGCACTGATGGGATGACAGTTTATTAATTTTCTTTTGGTTATAAAGGTCATTTATGAATTTAGCTTGACCAACTCTAACAGTAAAAACTGCCCACCAAATTGTCAGAGGGGCCACAGAGATGGCTGGTGTGGGAAGCAGAACAAATCTGTAGCAGAGGATGCATTTCTGAGGTTGAGTTTAAACTGCGCTGGCTTGGCAGTGTTCGAGGCTGACACTTGATGCCAAAAGTGGGAAAGTATTACATTCCCTTATGCAGCAAGCTTCCTCAGCAATTTTCTCCAGAAAGTCAAGCATCTTTTATTTTAAAGTGGAGTGTGAAACAAGATAGATGACTCCTTATACAGCATAATTTATAATAAAGTGTTAAGTAGGTCATTATTGAAAGAATAGGATGAGAGTGGTGGTGGACTTCTTGCACTTTGCATCTGCCCGATCCACAGGTTCTCTAGCACAGAAAACACGCCAGGAAGAACTGAAAAAGAAATGAAAAACAATCTGTGTCTTATAAGAGAGCTAAAGGAACAGACTGAGATCTGTACTTTCATGTTTTTTTCCAAGTTTTATGTTCCTCATCAATGCTCAGTCTTGAACCCCATAATACAATGAGTGCAGTGGCTCTCTGAAGCTAGGGCTTTGAGCACTTCCAAACCTTCTCCAAACTGCAGTCACCTAAATTCCTCCAAAAGCAAAAAAGGGGAGGTGGTGGCGTAGTGATATTATCACTGGACTAGTAACCCAGAGACCCAGGGTATTGCTCTGGGGACATGGGTTCAAACCCCACCACAGCAGAAGGTGGAATTTGAATTCAATTAATAAATCTGAAAGTAAAAGCTAGTCTAATGATGGCCATGAAACCATTGTCGATTGTTGTAAAAACCCATCTGGTTCACTAATGTCCTTCAGGGAAGGGAATCTGCTGTCCTTACCAGGTCTGGCCTACATGTGACTCCAGACCCACAGCAATGTGGTTGACTCTTAGCTGTCCTCTGAAATGGCCTAGCAAGCCACTCAGTTGTACCTAACCGCTACGAAGTCAATAAAAAGGAATGAAACCGGACAGACCACCCGGCATCGACCTGGGCACTGGAAACGACAACGGCAAACCCAGCCCTGTTGACCCTGCAAAGTCCTCCTTACTAACATCTGGGGGCTTCTGCCAAAGTTTGGAGAGCTGTCCCACAGACTGGTCAAACAACAGCCTGACAGTCATACCCACGGAATCATACCTTACAGACAATGTCCCAGACACTGCCATCACCATCCCCGGGTACGTCCTGTCCCACCGGCAGGACAGACCCAGCAGAGGTGGTGGCACAGTGGTATACAGTAGGGAGGGAGTTGCCCTGGGAGTCCTCAACATCAACTCTGGACCCCATGAAGTCTCATGGCATCAGATCAAACATGGACAAGGAAACCTCCTGCTGATTACCACCTACCGCCCTCCCTCAGCTGATGAGTCAGTACTCCTCCATGTTGAACAGCACTTGGAGGAAGCACTGACGGTGGCAAGGGCACAAAATGTACTCTGGGTGGTGGACTTCAATTTCCATCACCAAGAGTTGTTCGGTAGCACCACTACTGACCGAGCTGGCCGAGTCCTAAAGGACATATCTGCCAGACTGGATATGCGGCAGGTGGTGAGGGAACCAACAAGAGGGGAAAACATACTTGACCTCGTCCTCACCAATCTGCCTGCTGCAGATGCATCTGTCCATGACAGTATTGGTAGGAGTGACCACCGCACAGTCCTTGTGGAGACGGAGTCCCGTCTTCACATTGAGGATACCCTCCATCGTGTTGTGTGGCACTATCACCGTGTTAAATGGGATAGATTTCAAACAGATCTAGCAATGCAAAATTGGGCATCCATGAGGCGCTGTGGGACAGCAGCAGAATTGTACGCAACCCAGCATATCCCCCACTCCACCATTACCATCAAGCCAGGAGACCAACCCTCGTTCAATGAAGAGTGCAGGAGGGCATGCCAGGAGCAGCACCAGGCATAACTCAAAATGAGGTGTTAACCTGGTGAAGCTACAACACAGGACTATCTGTGTGCCAAACTGCGTAAGCAGCATGCAATAGACAGAGCTAAGCGTTCCCATAACCAATGGATCAGATCTAAGCTCTGCAGTCCTGCCACATACAGCCATGAATGGTGGTGGACAATTAAACAACTAACTGGAGGAGGTGGCTCCACAAATATCCCCATCCTCAATGATGGAGGAGCCCAGCACATCAGTGCAAAAGATAAGGCTGAAGCATTTGCAACAATCTTCAGCCAGAAGTGCCGAGTTGATGATCCATCTCGGTCTCCTCCTGGAGTCCCCAGCATCACAGATGCCAGACTTCAGCCAATTCGATTCACTCCGTGTGATATCAAGAAACGACTGAAGGCACTGGATACTGCAAAAGCTATGGGCCCTGAACAATATTCCGGCAATAGTACTGAAGACCTGTGCTCCAGAACTTGCTGCGCCCCTAGCCAAGCTGTTCCAGTACAGCTACAACACTGGCATGTAAGCTGCAATGTGGAAAATTGCCCAGGTATATCCTGTACACAAAAATCAGGACAAGTCCAACCCGGCCAATTACCGCCCCATCAGCCGACTCTCAATCATCAGTAAAGTGATGGAAGGTGTCATCAACAGTGCCATCAAGCGGCACTTGCTTAGCAATAACCTGCTCAGTGATGCTCAGTTTGGGTTCCGCCAGGGCCACTCAGCTCCTGACCTCATTACAGCCTTGGTTCAAACATGGATAAAAGAGCTGAACTCAAGAGGTGAGTTGAGAGTGACTGCCCTTGATAACAAGGCAGCATTTGACCAGGTATGGCATCAAGGAGCCCTAGCAAAACTGGAGTCATTGGGAATCAGGGGAAAACTCTCTGCTGGTTGCAGTCATACCTAGTACAAAGGAAGATGGTTGTGGTTGTTGGATGTCAATCATCTGAGCTCCAGGACATCACTGCAGGAGTTCCTCAGGGTAGTGTCCTAGGCCCAACCATCTTCAGCTGCTTCATCAATGACCTTCCTTCAATCATAAGGTCAGAAGAGGGGATGTTCGCTGATGATTGCACAATGTTCAGCACCATTCATGATTCCTCAGATACTGAAGCAGTCCGTGTAGAAATGCAGCAAGACCTGGACAATATCCAGGCTTGGGCTGATAAGTGGCAAGTAACATTCGCGCCACACAAGTGCCAGGCAATGACCATCTCCAACAAGAGAGAATCTAATCATCTCCCCTTGACATTCAGCAGCATTACCATCGCTGAATCCCCCACTATCAACATCCTCGGGGCTACCATTGACCAGAAACTGAACTGGAGTAGCCACATAAATACCGTGGCTACAAGAGCAGGTCAGAGGCTTGGAATCCTGAGGCGAGTAACTCACCTCCTGACTCCCCAAAGCCTGTCCACCAACTACAAGGCACAAGTCAGAAGTGTGATGGAATATTCTCCACTTGCCTGGATGGGTGCAGCTCCAACAACACTCAAGAAGCTCGGCACCATCCAGGACAAAGCAGCCTGCTTGATTGGCAGCCCATCTACAAACATTCACTCCCTTTACCACCGACGCACAGTGACAGCAGTGTGTACCATCTACAAGATGCACTGCAGCAATGCATCAAGGCTCCTTTGACAGCACCTTCCAAACCCACGACCTCTACCAACTAGAAGGACAAGGGCAGCAAATGCATGGGAACACCACCACCTGCAAGTTCCCCTCCAAGTCACACACCATCCTGACTTGGAACTATATCGCCGTTACTTCACTGTCACTGGATCAAAATCCTGGAACTCCCTTCCTCACAGCACTGTGGGTATACCTACCCTACAAGGACTGCAGCGGTTCAAGAAGGCATCTCACCACCACCTTCTCAAGGGCAATTAGGGATGGGCAATAAATACTGGCCTAGCCAGCGACGCCCACATCCCATGAATGAATAAAAAAAAGAGTATAAGGTAAACGTCCAGAGTTCCGCCAATCCTGATTCCTGCTGGTGGAGCTTGTGTGCCAGATAATGTAGAATTCAACAGCAGCTGACACATGCATGGTGGGCTGCATGTCCTCGTTCTGTGCTCTTCATTCTATAATTCTATAGCCTCAAAATTCTATTGCATAATGCCCATTTTGTCTGTGCTTCAGATGCCGTTGTTGTTCCAAAATGGTGCCCATGCTACTTACGCATACCAGATGTGCACTGTGTCAGACGTATCTTGTGTAGGGCACTCGCGCTAACATAGGGAGCATGCATCAGAAGTATGCAGAGCAGGCAGATTGTGACATCATGCCAACTATGCCATTTTGGAGCTCAACACTCCAACTCACACCCTCTCTTAACCTCACAGCCCCAGAGCAGGGCAAGAATAGCACTGCCAATGGCTGTGAAGGTGACCGTGGCACTGAACTTTTAACTATCTGGTTCCTTCCAGGCTGGAGCAGGTTATATTTGCAACATTTCACCATTCGCCATCGCATAAGGGAGCTCACCGAGGCTCTCTATGCAAAGAAAGCTAAATACAAATCCTTCTCTCTTGACAGAAAGAAGCAGGTGGAGTGAGTATGCAACTTCTCCAGCATTGCAGGCTTCCCCACATCACAAGGTGCTATTGACTGCCATTGCTGTGCAGTGCTGCTGTCAGCTATAGCTCATTTGGCAGTACTGTTACCCCTGAATTATAAGATTTTAGGTTCGATACCTGCTCCAGGGCTTGAGTATCAAAATCAACGCTGATACTCCTGTGTAGCATTGAGGGTTTGCTGCCTTTTGGATGAGATATTAAAGCAACACCCCATCTGCTTGCTCAAGTGGACGTAAAATATCTGAAGGTGCTGTTTTGATAATGAGCAGGAGAGTTATTCCCAGTGTCCTGAACAAAGAACAAAGAACAGTACAGCACAGGAACAGGCCATTCGGCCCTCCAAGCCTGCGCCGATCTTGATGCCTGCTGAAACTAACACCTTCTGCACTTCCGGGGCCCATATCCCTCTATTCCCTTCCTATTCATATATTTGTCAAGATGCATCTTAAACGTCGCTATCGTATCTGCTTCCACCACCTCCCCTGGCAGCAAGTTCCAGGCACTCACCACCCTCTGTGTAAAAAACTTGCCTCGCACATCCCCTCTAAACTTTGCCTCTCACACCTTAAACCTATGTCCCCTAGTAACTGACTCTTCCACTCTGGGAAAAAGCTTCTAACTTTCCACTCTGTCCATGCCGCTCATAACTTTGTCAATCTCTATCATGTCGCCCCTCCACCTCCGTCGTTCCAGTGAAAACAATCCGAGTTTTTCCAACCTCTCCTCAGAGCTAATGCCCTCCAGACCAGGCAACATCCTGGTAAACCTCCTCTGTAGCCTCTCCAAAGCTTCCATGTCCTTCTGGTAGTGTGGCGACCAGAAATGCACGCAATATTCTCAGTGTGGCCTCACTAAGGTTCTGTACAGCTGCAGCATGACTTGCCAATTTTTATACTCTATGCCCCGACCGATGAAGGCAAGCATGCCGTATGCCTTCTTGACTACCTAATCCACCTGCGTTGCCACTTTCAGTGACCTGTGGACCTGTACGCCCAGATCTCTCTGCCTGTCAATACGCCTAAGGGTTCTGCCATTTACTGTATACCTCCCACCTGCATTAGAACTTCCAAAATGCATTACCTCACATTTGTCCGGATTAAACTCCATCTGCCATTTCTCCGCCCAAGTCTCCAACCGATCTATATCCTGCTGTATCCTCTGACAATCCTCATCATTATCCGCAACTCCACCAACCTTTGTGTCATCCGCAAACTTACTAATCAGACCAGCTACATTTTCCTCCAAATCATTTATATGTAAGACACGACCTCCCTTCACAAAACCATGCTGTCTCTCGCTAATAAGTTCATTTGTTTCCAAATGGGAGTAAATCCTGTCCCGAAGAATCCTCTCTAATAGTTTCCCTACCACTGACGTAAGGCTCACCGGCCTATAATTTCCTGGATTATCCTTGCCACCCTTCTTAAACAAAGGAACAACATTGGCTATTCTCCAGTCCTCTGGGACCTCACCTGCAGCCAATGAGGATGCAAAGATTTCTGTCAAGGCCCCAGCAATTTCTTCCCTTGCCTCCCTCAGTATTCTGGGGTAGATCCCATCAGGCCCTGGGAACTTATCTACCTTAATGCTTTGCAAGACACCCAACACCTCCTCCTTTTTGATAATGAGATGACTGAGACTATCTGCACTCCCTTCCCTAGGCTCATCATCCACCAAGTCCTTCTCCTTGGTGAATACTGATGCAAAGTACTCATTTAGCACCTCGCCCATTTCCTCTGGCTCCACGCATAGATTCCCATCTCTGTCCTTGAGTGGGCCAACCCTTTCCCTGGTTACCCTCTTGCTCTTTATATATGTATAAAAAGCCTTGGGATTTTCCTTAATCCTGTTTGCCAATGACTTTTCATGACCACTTTTAGCCCTCCTAACTCCTTGCTTAAGTTCCTTCCTACTGTCTTTATATTCCTCAAGTGCTTCATCTGTTCCTAGCCTTCCAGCCCTTACAAATGCTTCCTTTTTCTTTTTGACTCGGCTCACAATATCCCGTGTTATCCAAGCTTCCCGAAACTTGCCAAACTTGTCTTTCTTCCTCACAGGAACATGCTGGTCCTGGATTCTAATCAGCTGACGTTTGAAAGACTCCCACATGTCAGATGTTGATTTACCCTCAAACAGCCGCCCCCAATCTAAATTCTTCAGTTCCTGCCTAATATTGTTATAATTAGCCTTCCCCCAATTTAGCACCTTCACCCGAGGACTACTCTTATCCTTATCCACAAGTACCTTAAAACTTATGGAATTATGATCACTGCTCCCAAAATGCATCCCCACTGAAACTTCGACCACCTGGCCAGGCTCGTTCCCCAATACCAGGTCCAGAATGGCCCCATCCCTAGTTGGACTATCTACATACTGTTTCAAGAAGCCCTCCTGGATGCTCCTCACAAATACTGCCCCATCCAAGCCCCGAGCACTAAATGAGTCCTAGTCAATATTGGGGAAGTTAAAATCACCCACCACTACAACCCTGTTACCTTTACATCTTTCCAAACTCTGTCTACATATCTGCTCCTCTACCTCCCGCTGGCTGTTGGGAGGCCTATAGTAAACCCCCAACATCGTGACTGCACCCTTCCTATTCCTGAGCTCCACCCATATTGCCTCGCTGCCTGACCGCTCTGAGGTGTCCTCCCGCAGTACAGCTGTGATATTCTCCTTAACCAGTAATGCAACTGGCCAACATTTATCCCTCAATCAACATTACAAAAACAGATTATCTGGTTGTTATTACCTTGCTGTTTGTGGGAGCTTGCTCTGTGCATACTGGTTGCTGTATTTCCTACATTACAACAGTGATTGCATTTCAGAAAGTATTTCATTGTCTGTAAAGTGTTTTGAGATGTCTGATAGTCGTGAAAGGCTCTGTATAAATGCAAGTCTTTTTCTTTTTTTCCTAGTATTCTGTTGGAGGACAGATTGCTGAACTGCTGTGAGAGAGCCTGCAAATCCCTTTCCACACTGGTCTCCACAGCTATGATGGCAGAAATCCTAAAAATTGTTACCACTTGTCTTTCCTTTGTAGCAGTGCTGCTTTAACCTGCCCCTTTTCCCTTGAGGTGGGTCTAGCTATGTGTTGCCCCAAAGGGGTTTGAAGTTTCTTCACTATCAGCCTGCAATGGTTTAGGAATGGGCATCTCAGTAAACCTGTGATTTCTGGGGAGGTTTGCACATTTCCGTGACTGTGGAGGGTGCCTTTGTTCCTGTTGAGGTCTGAAGGGGAGGGTTAGATTTAATTAGCCCTAGGTTGGCGTTCTGCTCATGAGTCAGTTGTGGGTGGTTCCATTCTGAACTCTTTCAGTGCTTTGCTGTGTGATGCAAGGGTTATTCGCTTTCAGGCATAGTTGGTTCCCTTTTCTCCTGACTGTGGGGGCAGATTCCTTGCTAATCTTCCCTTTGTCCCCTGGGACACTCCTGCTTGCAGGTATTTGTCCAGATTCTACTGCATCACCCTTATTGTTTCTCTACCCGATCTTGAGAACTTTCTTTGTCTCTGCCAGTTTCTGTAAATGCTGTTAGCAACTCTGGTGAGGTGCTTCTGGTGTCTGCATTTACATTGGAGGATGTGGGGTCTAATATTTCAAATATATTGGGGTTGGCTGACCGGACAGTAGGGGTTTCCATTTGGGATTCCTCTCTGAACTCCTTTAACCTATCCTCTTTATCCCTTTTTCCCCTTTCCTCTCTAACTTTTTTTCCAGCCTTGTGCCTGTCTGTTCCCATTTGTTCTCGACAGGGGTCCCTTACAGTTCACCAGCCCTCTGCTGGATGGTCCTCCAAACACTGATACAGGACTTAGGGATGCAGATCTCATTGCAGGTTGGTGTTTCCCCTCAACCTGGCACATGTGGCAATTCCTGCAGTACTCCACCACATCTTTGTGGAGTTTTGGCCAGTCAAACTGCTGCCTTAGGTGGGCTTTGGTTTGTCATTTACCGACATGTACAGCCACTGTAACATGGGACATTCTTAATATTTCTCTCCGGTACCTCTGCGGCACCACTAAGTGAACCACTGTCCACTCTTTGCTCTCCGGTCTGCAAGGAGAACTCCACTTCCTCATCAGTAGTTCATTCTTTAAATAGTTGCAATCAGGGACTCCCTCTGCTTCAATTTCAGACTGGGTAACCTGTGCAAACTCTCTCAATATGGGGTCAGCTCGCTGAGCCTCAGCTAGGGAAGATTCATTTAATTAATTCTCTGGGTCCTCTAACGTTCCAAAGAAAGTCTCAGACAGACCTCATGGTCATCTGCCTGCAGTGCCAATTCGGTCTCCTCTGGGGAAACTGGTTTGGTCATGATCCTATTCACTACACATGCAGGGGAAGTGCAGAGGACCATCTCCTGCCACTGCCCTGCCTCTCTGACCTCCAGCAGTCTCTTTCACTACTGGGGAAGTTGCCACCTTCACCCCCACTAGATCATTACCTGGGAGTAGGACAACCCCTATCCACAGGCAAACTGGGGACAATCCCTACGGTCACCGGTCCTGAAACTAGGTCGCACTCCAGGTGCACCCAACGTAAAGCTACAGGCATACACTGTCCTCCAATATCATTTACCACCATTCTGGTATTTACTGCACTCTCTGGAGGAAAGGTCAGGCCTTTTCCCAGTAAAAGGGGTCTTGTGGCCCCTGTGTCCCTGAGGATTAATATGGGCTTGCTTGCCCCACTCGAGGGTATGGGGTTACTCTCCCTTCAGACACAAAATCCTGATAACCTTCAGGAATCCTATTAAATTTTCCTGCACCAGCAGCAGTATGCTTCCTGGGTCTTACTATTGCTGCAGTTAAAGCCACAGCTTGTTCAGCTGTGCTTTCCATCAGAGTCCATTCTCCTTCACTGAGCGGGTGTGCCCTGATTAATCCTACAGGCTTTCCCCATAGTTTCTAGCAGTCAGCTCTTAGATGCCCTGCTTTATTACAATGGAAGCACACAGGAGTCTGGGTCTCACTCCTACTTACAGCACCTTCCTTTTTGGCTGGAGGAGGGCCCCCTCTGTCTCCTGATTTTCCTTCTCTCCCAGGACTGCTTGAGCTTTTATTACCTTGCCACCCTTTGTCCTCTTCGGATTTGTGGGGGTGACTAGGAAAGGTTTTCCCCTGGGGAACTGACTTCTAAATGAGAGAAAACCCATCAGCCAGAACTGTGGCTTGCTGGGCTCTATGAACGTTTTGTTCCTCTAAATGTGTCTTTATGGAGAGTGGGAAAGTTTTTAAATTCCTTCAGCAAAATTACCTCTCTGAGATTTTCATAGCTAGGCTGCACTTTAAGCACCCTCAGCCACTGGTCAAAAGCCAGCTGCTTACTTCTCTCAAGCTCCAAATAAGTTTGATCAGCTTGCTTCTGAGGGTTCTAAACTTTTGGCGATAGGTTCCGGTACTAGTTCCTATGCCCCGAGGATAGCATTTTTTTTGTCAGTTCATAATTGGATGAACTCTCATCTGGCAACAAGGAATAAATCTCATGGGCTTTTCCTGTTAACTTGCTTTGTAACAGAAAAGTCCAAGTCTAAGCTGGCCACTTTAACTGCCTTGCAAGTTTTTCATACGATACAAAAAATGCTTCCACGTCTCCCTCACTGAATTTTGGGATCAGTGGGAGAATTTAAACAATTGAGTACACAGCCCCAAATTACTATCCTCCATATTGGCCGTGCTGTCACTGGGGTTACTCTGTCACCCCCTAGTTAACTCAAGTCACCTCAGCTCTCTTTCCTCGTGTTTCTTCTGGAAGTTTCTTTTTTTCTCTCTCTCTCTCCCTTTTTCTTCCTCTTGTCTCTTTCTCTTTCCCTGTCTTCTAATTCAAGTTTCCTCTGTTCCAATTGTATCTTTGCTAGCAATACCCTGTCGGAGTCTATTTCTAACTATGTTTTTGCTTCTTCAGCTTAGAGGGAAAAATGGTTGGCCAGAGGTCTTGAGAGTTCAGATTTTCTAGCCTTGGCATGGACAGTGATCCCACACTGCTCAGTCATATTCCTCAACACTTCCATAGACAGTGCCTTTAACTTATCCCAAGTTACTTCAAACGAAACAAAAAAGTGCTGGAAATACTCAGCAGGTCTGGCAGCATCTGTGGAGAGAGAAGCAAAGTTAACTTTTCAGGTTTGTGACCTTTCATCAGAATTGGCAAAGGTTAGAAAAGAATTAGGTTTTAAGCAAGTGAAGTGAAGGAGAGGGGAGAGGAGGAAAGAACAAAGAGGAAGGTGTTTGATCGGCCAGAGGGAGATTAAATAACAAAAATGCCCTGGGATAAAGGCAAAGCGTATGTTAATGCTTGTGGTGAAAGACAAAGCATTAGTCCAAAGAGAGTGTTAATAGTGGAATATTGAGCAGCTCTGACTACATGAAAAGCAGGCACATGGTTAAAAAATAAAATATTTTTTTTAAAAAGGCCAGTCATGCTCTGAAGTTATTGAACTCAATGTTCAGTTCGCAAGGTTGGAGAGTGCCTAATCAAAAGATCAGATGCTGCTCCTCGAGGTTGCATTGATGTTCACTGGAACACTGGAGCAGGCCAAAGACAGAAATGTTGGCATGAGAGCTACTTCACCCTGGCTTGGGGAGTTACTGGCTTCAGTCGCAGACATGTTAGCATTCTAGCACACACAACCACAAGAAAACCTATTTGAAATCTTTTCTCCGTTTGATTGGGATCAATTTGACTTCCCACTTCCAATTTCTTGTTTGTCTGAGTCGAATCTGGATGCTAGTCCCCAAATTTCTGTTTTGACCAGAGACTAGGGGTTCCCTCTCAGCCTTTTCCTGGTTTGACCGTAACAGGGTTTCATTTCTAATACACTGTTTTTAGCTTCCCCTCAGTGAATCCTTGTTCACCGCTCTCCAATTGAAATGGCAAAGAAATCAACCAGACAGGTTTTCTTAAACTTACACCTTTCTTGTTTAAATCTATTAACCTAAAAACTCTAATTCAGTTTAAACTACTAAAAAATGCGACTCGACCACGCTTGCATGCAAACGCAATAAACACACACAGACAGAAGGAGAAAAAATCAAGGGGAAAGGTTTGAAGCAATAGCTGGAGTTCATTTACTGTCTTTTGAGTTTGATGTAAAGTCTTTGGGTTGTAGTTACATCTTGCTGTCTTGTTGGGGCCCAATGCACTCATTCAAACTTGTTTCAATGGCTTTCTGTCATCTTGAAATCCAGTTGCTAATCTTCCCTTTGTCCCCTGGGAAACTCCTGCTTGCAAGTATTTGTCCAGATTCTACTGCACTCCCCTGCGGCATTTTGGCTAGGTGAGGCATCACCCTCACAGTTTCTCAACCCTCTTGAGGGCTTTCTTTGTCTCTGCCAGTTTCTGTAAATGCCATTAGCAACTGTCATTGCCCTGCTTTAGGTTGCAGTTGTGGCTGCAGCTGGTGGCAGAGTTCAGTGAGGACATCCTTACTGAAGTGCATTGTTCCACACTAAGGTTCAGGCAGGAGAATTGCTCCCTGAACATCCTGGGTGCATGCGGCCCACTCCTCCTCCTTCTCCTAACAGTTCGTCCTGCTCTGTGTTTTGCCTCTCATTCTCTAAGTCACGCTGTGTTCCAAGGAGATGCCTACCAGTGCCACCATGTCTGGGAGCCTTGAAGTCATCAGAAAATCCTTCAGTACCTGGCACACCACTGCCTGTAGACTTTTGCAATTTTATACAACTATAGAAAGCACACACCATTGTAGAACTGAAGCAACAGCCAGAGGAAATTATTCATGAACTAACCTGTAAGTAGGTGATGATCACCTTTAAATAGTGCTGGTGGGGGTCCTTCCTGCTGCTGGATGCATGTTCAGCTGTGCAAGGTTAAGGAGACATTAGTTGGAGTGTTGTGCACAAAATAACACTGCTGGCATCAAATCTCATTGCACACTGATTGATATCACAATATGCCTGCTCTGCATATTTCCAGTTGCAGTTCACTGTGAATCTGCTAACCAATGTAGCACATGGTGCAATCCACCCCATAAGTATGCCCACGTACCACGGACACCATTTTGGAGTCCTCACAGCACTCATATTGCCAAAAAATGGGCACGAACAATCCCACTTTCTCACCCATTGTTGTTTTTAATTTCATCCAGCAGAATTTCATCCAGAAGTTGTTTTGTCTGTAACAAAGTGTGACTCATGGGTCCATATTTTCTTTCTTTCCAATTTATCAATGGATTTAGGTGGACAGGGCCAGAAAATTGCACTTCACTGTGTTTCCCCCCTCTTCCTACACACCCCCATTCCTTGGTCCCATGGGCAGGCTAATTACAATAAAATGCAAACTAAGGAAAGACATTCCCCAATGTCTCTCCTATGATTTGCCTGATGGAATGACGAATGCAAGGGAATCTTGTTCGGCCTAGTTTAAGATCAGCTCAACTATAGCCATGATCTGGTCTGACTAATGGAAAAAACTGAGGAGCTTGCCTCCAAAAGGTCAGCCAGGGCCAGGGGTGTATCTGCACGGTGGGTTGAAGCACTTTGCCTTCTGGAAAAGGCACCCCAATCAAAGGAGGACAGAAGGGTCAGGTCCAGGATTGTGACATTTGGTATATGACAGGAAAAAATGCATGATTGCATGTGTGTCTATTCGCATATTCTATTCTATTTATCTTAACAGGTGTGAATGGTCGGTTGTATTCCTGCACATATTTGTATATATCACATCCTGAACATTTCTAAGCAATGCTGACATTGGCCCCAATGTGCAAATCTCATTTCTCTATCTTCTGTTCTACAGATGGTGAAAATACTGTAGTTCTATTTTATAAAGATCCAGATATGCTATTCATAAAATAGCATAATATTATAGTTACATACCTTATGCATACTGAGTATAGTTTAAACATATAGCAGATTTTAGCAAACCACTAACTTGTGAAGGTAAAATCAGCTTTACTACATTACTGTAAATTTCTGAATTTGCCAAATTAGCATTAAAATAGTTTTTAAAATATTTTAAATATTTTTGTCATTAGTATTTATTAACCTGGGACAAGTATATCAATTTATAATTCTTCTAATGCCAGTGGAAATAAACAGCATGGGGATAAAGCTTCTGATGTGTTGCTTCTTAGCATGTTCAAATGCAAATTATAAAACCGTGCACTTTCCATCTAATAAGGCTGATGGAAAGAAAATTGTGGTCTGGGATTGTAAGATGCTGCAAGGAGTGACACAGCAGAAGTTCTGCATGACCTCAATCTGGCAGCTGGTCTGGCTGGCAGATGGGCACCAGCAAGAGCACTCTCAACTGGCAGTTGAGTATGAATGCTGTCCTCCTAAGAGGACAGCAGGTTTGTGCTCCAAGGAGCCACTGCCACTCCCATAGGGTGACACCTCTGCAATCCTAGCAATGTGTAGGAGGACAGATGGCTAGACTACTGAAGGCCTGCAAGTCCACAGCCATATGCACAGCTATTCTTGCATGGCAACAAGCTGAGCTTGTAATACTTCAGTCTGAGCTTCCACTGCAGCACTGGCATTGGGAGGCTTCTGCTTATGCTGCAATGGAAGTTGAGATATCAGCCATCAAATGCTGCATTATAGTTGGGCCCACTAGTGTAGTGATGGAGTTGGCCACCACTTGAACGCTGGAAAGGATGAGCTCCAAGTTCTGTACAAAACCATGTGCAAGGTTGGTGCCAGACCCCTTGACAGTGACAAAAGGCTTTCTGCAGGCCTGCCGATGAAATAAGCATTTCTTTGTGCATACTCATCAGCCTTTTTCTGTCCACCACACCACCAAAGTCCTCATCTGAGTTCTCTGCAGCAGATCCTGTGTGTGACCTCCTCCTCTGGCTAGCTGATGCCTACACTATCCTTTTCCCCTGCCATGGCTGAAGGTCACTTGCTCCCAATGTCCCTCCATGTGTGCAGACCTCGCGTCGAAGCTGAGCTGATGTCTGCGAGTAATGGTATTTCTTCATCAATCTGTTCCTTCTTTTCCACTTCTTGCTCCTGCACCACTGCCTGGCCAGGTTGCAGTTCTGGGGTATCTCAAAGGAGAAAGCAAAAGGGTGGGGTTACACTGAGAGCTTGAGAGGTAACCAAGAGGTGTATCGTTACACCATCTGCAGCTTGTAAATCAGAAGAGATTGTGGGATGAGGGGGAAGTGGAATGTGAGAAAGAGGATTAGGTGTGAGGATACCATCACCTTCAATGCTTTCAGCCTTGCTACTGGCCATGGCCTCAGTGATGGCCATTCCAGTGATGACAGGGTAAGTACTGTGTGCAGTTTTTGTCTCCACATTTAAGAAAGGATATACTCGCATCGGAGGCGGTACAGCAAAGGTTCACTAAATTGGTCCCTAGGATGAGGGGGTTATTCTATGATGAGAGGCTGAGTAAATTGGGCCCATATGCTCTGGTGTTTCGAAGAATGATAGGCGATCTCATTGAAACATATAAGATTCTGAAGGGGCTGGATAGGGATTGAGAGATTGCTTTCGCTGATCAGGGAATCTAAAACACGAGGGCACAGTTTCAGGATAAGGGACCGATCATTGAGGACTGAGATGAGGAGAGATATCTTTACTCAGAGGGTTGTGAATCTTTGGAATTCTCTACCCCAGAGGGTTGTGGATGCTCCATCGTTGAATACATTTAAGACAGGTATAGATAGATTTTTGGTCTCTTGGAATCAAGGGATATGGTGAGTGGGCAGGAAAGTGGAGTTGAAGCCTAAGATCAGCCATGATTATATTGAATGGCATATTGAATCCCTTGGGGGTGCTTTTGCTAACGCTGATGGGGAGGGTTTAAACTAATGTGGCAGGGGGGTGGGAACCAAATGAGGAGGTCAGTGGACAGTAAGGAGGTAGTAACTAAAGCCTGAAAGGAACTAGATAATGAAGTCAGCGTGACTAAGGGGAAGAGTAGGCAGGGAGCAGATGATGAACGCAAAGGGACTGGTGGTCTGAGGTGCATTTGTTTTAAAGCAAGAAGTGTAGTAGGTAAGGCAGATGAACTTAGGGCTTGGATTAGTACCTGGAAGTATGATGTTATTGCTATTACTGAGACTTGGTTGAGGGAAGGGCATGATTGGCAACTAAATATCCCGGATATCGATGCTTCAGGTGGGATAGAGAGGGAGGTAAAAGGGGTGGAGGAGTTGCATTACTGGTCAAAGAGGATATCACAGCTGTGCTGAAGGAGGGCACTATGGAGGACTCGAGCAGTGAGGCAATATGGGCAGAACTCAGAAATAGGAAGGGTGCGGTAACAATATTGGGGCTGTACTACAGGCCTCCCAACAGCGAGCGTGAGATAGAGGTACAAATATGTAAACAGATTATGGAAAGATGTAGGAGCAACAGGGTGGTGGTGATAGGAGATTTTAATTTTTCCAACATTGACTGGGATTCACTTAGTGTTAGAGGTCTAGATGGAGCAGAATTTGTAAGGAGCATCCAGGAGGGTTTTCTAGAGCAGTATGTAAATAGTCCAACTCGGGAAGGGGCCATACTGGACCTGGTGTTGGGGAATGAGCCCGGCCAGGTGGTTGAAGTTTCAGTAGGGGACTACTTTGGGAATAGTGATCACAATTCCGTAAGTTTTAGAATACTCATGGACAAAGACGAGAGTGGTCCTAAAGGAAGAGTGCTAAATTGGGGGAAGGTCAACTGTACCAAAATTCGGCAGGAGCTGGGGAATGTAGATTGGGAGCAGCTGTTTGAAGGTAAATCCACATTTGATATGTGGGAGGCTTTTAAAGAGAGGTTGATTAGCGTGCAGGAGAGACATGTTCCTGTGAAAATGAGGGATAGAAATGGCAAGATTAGGGAACCATGGATGACAGGTGAAATTGTGAGACTAGCTAAGAGGAAAAAGGAAGCATACATAAGGTCTAGATGGCTGAAGAAAGACGAAGCTTTGAAAGAATATTGGGAATATAGGACCAATCTGAAACGAGGAATTAAGAGGGCTAAAAGGGGTCATGAAATATCTTGAGCAAACAGGGTTAAGGAAAATCCCAAAGCCTTTTATTCATATATAAGGAGCAAGAGGGTAACTAGAGAAAGGATTGGCCCACTCAAGGACAAAGGAGGAAAGTTATGCGTGGAGTCAGAGAAAATGGGTGAGATTCTAAACGAGTACTTTGCATCGGTATTCACCGAGGAGAGGGACATGACGAATGTTGAGGTTAGGGACAGATGTTTGATTACTCTAGGTCAAGTCGGCATAAGGAGGGAGGAAGTGTTGGGTATTCTAAAAGGCATTAAGGTGGACAAGTCCCCAGGTCCGGATGGGATCTATCCCAGGTTACTGAGGGAAGTGAGAGAGGAAATAGCTGGGGCCTTAACAGATATCTTTGCAGCATCCTTAAACATGGGTGAGGTCCCGGAGGACTGGAGAATTGCTAATGTTGTCCCCTTGTTTAAGAAGGGTAGCAGGGATAATCCACGTAATTATAGACCGGTGAGCTGACGTCAGTGGTAGGGAAGCTGCTGGAGAAGATACTGAGGGATAGGATCTATTCCCATTTGGAAGAAAATGGGCTTATCAGTGATAGGCAACATGGTTTTGTGCAGGGAAGGTTATGTCTTACCAACTTAATAGAATTCTTTGAGGAAGTGACAAAGTTGATTGACGAGGGAAGGGCTGTAGATGTCATATACATGGACTTCAGTAAGGCGTTTGATAAGGTTCCCCATGGTAGGCTGATGGAGAAAGTGAAGTCGCATGGGGTCCAAGGTGTACTAGCTAGATAGATAAAGAACTGGCTGGGCAACAGGAGACAGAGAGTAGCAGTGGAAGGAAGTTTCTCAAAATGGAGACGTGTGACCAATGGTGTTCCACAGGGATCCGTGCTGGGACCACTGTTGTTTGTGATATACATAAATGATTTGGAGGAAAGTATAGGTGGTCTGATTAGCAAGTTTGCAGACGACACTAAGATTGGTGGAGTAGCAGATAGTGAAGGGGATTGTCAGAGAATACAGCAGAATATAGATAGATTGGAGAGTTGGGCAGAGAAATGGCAGATGGAGTTCAATCAGGGCAAATGCGAGGTGATGCATTTTGGAAGATCCAATTCAAGAGTGAACTATACAGTAAATGGCAAAGTCCTGGGGAAAATTGATGTACAGAGAGATTTGGGTGTTCAGGTCCATTGTTCCCTGAAGGTGGCAACGCAGGTCAATAGAGTGGTCAAGAAGGCATACGGCATGCTTTCCTTCATCGGACGGGGTATTGAGTACAAGAGTTGGCAGGTCATGTTACAGTTGTATAGGACTTTGGTTCGGCCACATTTGGAATACTGCATGCAGTTCTGGTCGCCACATTACCAAAAGGATGTAGATGCTTTGGAGAGGGTGCAGAGGAGGTTCACCAGGATGTTGCCTGGTATGGAGGGTGCTAGCTATGAAGAGAGGTTGAGTAGATTAGGATTATTTTCATTAGAAAGACGGAGGTTGAGGGGGGACCTGATTGAGGTGTACAAAATCATGAGAGGTATAAACAGGGTGGATAGCAAGAAGCTTTTTCCCAGAGTGGGGGATTCAATTACTAGGGGTCACGAGTTCAAAGTGAGAGGGGAAAAGTTTAGGGGGGATATGCGTGGAAGGTTCTTTACGCAGAGGGTGGTGGGTGCCTGGAACGCGTTGCCAGCGGAGGTGGTAGACGCGGGCACGATAGCGTCTTTTAAGATGTATCTAGACAGATACATGAATGGGCAGGAAGTAAAGAGATACAGACCCTTAGAAAATAGGCGGCATGTTTAGATAGAGGATCTGGATCGGCGCAGGCTTGGAGGGCCGAAGGGCCTGTTCCTGTGCTGTAATTTTCTTTGTTCTTTGTTCTTTGTAGTAGGCTCAATGGGACATAGAGTCAACTCCTGCTCCTATTTCTTGTATTCTTGTATTACAATGAATACCACATCAAGTTTATCATAAAAACCACATCATTAGCAAACACTATAGCCAGAGGTTGATGAGATGGAGTTTTGCGAACCAGCAGTCTGTAGCTGAAATTTTTTGATGAACACGGTCTACAATATTTCAACCATATGGGCCAAGTGATTCGAGATTCCGATGTGTGCTACTGGTGGGTGAGGCTTCCAGTGGCACACTGGACTCGTAAAATGACTGTCATTATAAAGCGTGGTGCTTTTTACCGGATCAGCCTAATAGATGTAAAAAAAGAAGCTTTCAGGCTCCTTCAGACCATGTGAGTTAAATTCTATTAATGTCAAATAAATGACAGAATATTATTTCTTCACTAATGTTTGCTGATTTGCACTTACTGTTGATTCACAATACGTGTATGACTCACCTTATCTATAATTTTCCAAAGTCTGTTGTGCTATTTAAATCACTTAAATAAAGGGAGTCCAATGCATATGCTGATATTTTCTTTCCTTGTAAGACATTGTCCAGTACTAGATGCTTGTAGTGTAATCTCTTGCTATGGAGTTTACAAAAAGAGCCCTCTGAAAGCTAAATCCTGAGGAAATATAAATATCAAGTATTTTTGACTTAATTTATCCAACAGGAGCTGTTGAATCAAAGCAGCCTGTACCAGAAACATTATTCTTGCCAATAGCAGCAAACAGGGTACTTAGTAGGTTGTATTTCAGCTGCTGAGGTCCTAAGTTCTGGAATTCCCTTCCTTAAATCTCATTGCCTCTCCTATTTTCTCCTTAGCTCTTTTAAGACACTCCATAAAACCTGCATCTTTGACCAAGTTTTTGGTCATCTGCCCATATACTTCATTATGTGGCTCGGTGTCAAATTTTGTTTGATAATGCTCCTGTGAAGTACCTTGGTAGCTTTTACTATGTTAAAGGCACTATAAAAATACAAAAAAAAAATTGCTATATTCACAGAACAAGACTTGGAATTGTATTGCCATTCCTTCACTGTCACTGGGTCAAAATCCTGGAACTCCCTTCCTAACAGCACTGAGTGTACCTGCACCCCAAGGACTGCAGCGGTTCAAGAAGGCAGCTCACCACCAATTTCTCAAGGGCAATTAGGGATGGGCAATAAATGCTGGCCTAGCCAGTGACACCCACATCCTATGAACGAATTTTTAAAAAGTCACTACAAAATAAAATAAAACATTGTCCTGATAAAAGACCCAAGATTAGGCCTCATTTATAGTACAGTTTGGTCCCTTCTCATGTTGGAAGATATTGAGGATTTGGACAGTGTGAAGAGGAGGGCCACAAGATTGACTCCAGTTTTAAAAACTTTAGTTACCTTGATGGGGTAAAACAGCTGGCACTGTGTATATTAGAGAAGTATAGACTCAAGCAGTTTGATCAAGGTTTATAAAATAATAAAGGAACTGGATTTTGTTTATATGGACAAATTATTTCAACTTGCGAGGTTAGGGAGGGCCAGTTACAAGTGACATAAATTGAGAACAGGATCAGATTTTAGGATTGATCTTCTTTTCCGAGAGAATAGCAGATCTCCCGGCTTATATGGTCAACGCTGATTCGCTCTATTCTGTTTGACAGCTGGACCAGTTTCCAGCTGGGGAGGAGATCATGTCATACAAGATTTGTGTACCCTGTAATGTAAGTCAGGAACGTGGACTAGTTTTGATCACCTAAAGGGTCAGAGAACTGTTTCCAGATTTTTTTTCCTAATTGGCTTCGATTTTTACCTACTTTTTTTACTTCTCCCAGGAAATTGCATAGCTCCAGGTGGGTAGGGAGTGTTTGTATCATAATGCATATGGGATCACAATTGTATGTAACTAGTTAGATGGACGAGTTAGTCTCTTCCTGTCTGACATTTCTGTGTGTTTTTATATGCGTATAATGGAACAATATGCAATTGTGCATCGTTGGTATGCATTGGACTTCTTTTATCAACTGTTTAAAGAAGATATTGAGGGAGTGACATGTTCATCCATCTCACCTGGGTAATATCATTCCATATATCCTAGCATCAAGTGGGCAATTGATGTTCCAAATTAATACCATTAAAAAGGATCTAAGATGTCAAAATTGAATAGCGTGTCAAAATAATGATGAAAAAGGAGGTTGATGTACTATTGATTTTCTGCCATTAGATGTCACTAGCACTTCAGTAACTTTTTTTTTTACTCCTTCATTGGATGTGGCTGTCGCTGGCAAAGTCAGCATTTGTTGCCCATCCCGAATTGCCCTTGGGAAGGTGGTTGTGAGCTGCCTTTTTGAACTGCTGCAGTCTGTCTGGTGTGGGCACACCCAAAGTGCTGTTAGGGTGGGAGTTCCAGGATTTTGATCCAGCAACAGTGAAGGAACAGTGATATAGTTGCAAGTCAGAATGGCCTGGAGGGGAAATTGCAGGTGGTGGTGCTCCCATGCATCTGCTGCTCTTGTTCTTCTAGGTCGTAGAGGTCATGAGTTTGGAAGGTGTGTGGAAGAAGCCTTGGTGAGTTGCTGCTGTGCATCTTGTAGATGGTACACACTGCTGCCACTGTGCGATATATTTCCAAGTCAGGATAATATTACAACCAGCTGTGAAGAGGTCTAGGGGATCCCTGTTAGCTTTTGCCTTGTTTAACCATAACAAGGTTTCATTTTTTTAAAACACTGTTTTTAGCTCTCCCTCAGTGAATCCTTGTTCACTACTTTCCAATTACAAGCCAAAGAAATCAAATCAGACAGGTTTTTTTAGATTTAAACAAGAATGGTGGAAGTTTACTCTGAAAGACATAAGAAGCAAAGGTTAAAAAGTGTGCAGCACAGGAATTTGGCAGTCTTAAAGGGCATTTATTTAAATGCAAAGAGTATAGTAAATAAAGCTGATGAGCTGAGGGCGCAGATAGACACATGGCAACATGATATCATTGCTATAACGGAATCTTGGCTTAAGGAGGGGCAATAATGGCAACTCAACATCCCTGGATATAGAGTTTTCAGGCGGGATAGAGAGGGGGATAAAAAAGGAGGGGGTGTAGCATTTAGTTAAGGAATCAATAACAGCTTTGAGGAAGGATGATGTGCTAAATGAATCATCAAATGACGCCATATGGGTGGAGCTCAGAAATAAAGGGGCAGCCACACCACTAGGATTGTACTATAGACCCCCAAATAGTGAGAGGGAGGTAGAAGAACAAATATGTAGGCAAATTTCTGAGTGCAAAAACTATAGGGCAATAATAGTTGGGGATTTCAACTACCCCAATATCAACTGGGATACAAACAGTGTGAAGGGCACAGAGGCGGCAAAATTCTTGAACTACGTGCGAGAACTTTTTTAGCCAGCACGTAACAAGCTCAACGAGAGGGGGCGCAATTCTAGATTTAGTCTTCAGCAATGAAGCTGGGCAAGTGGAGGAAATAACAGTGGGTGACTATTTGGGAGATAGTGACCATTATATGTAAGTTTTAGCATAATCGTGAAAAAGGACAAAGATAAAACAGGAAAAAAAATTGTAAATAGGGAGGAGGCAAAGTTTAAGAAACTGAGAGGTGACCTGGAAAAAGTGGACTGGATACAGCTGCTTGAAGGAAAATCAGTGGCAAACCAGTGGGAGGCATTCAAAGCAAGATACTATAGACACCGTGTAGACATGTCCCCACAATGATAAAGGGTGGTACTGCCAAATCTAGAGCCCCCTGGTTATCCAGAAGTTTACAGGGTAAGTTAAAGCAGAAAAAGAAAGCTTATGATGATCACAAAAATCTTAATACTTTCGAAAGCCGAGAGGAGTATAGAAAGTGCAGGGGTGAAGTAAAAAAGGAAATTTGAAAAGCAAAGAGAGGACATGAAAAATTAATGGCAGGTAAAATCAAGGAAAACCCACAGATATTTTATCAGTACATTAAGAGCAAGAGGATAATTAAGGAAAGGGTAGGGCCTATCAGAGATGTACAAGGGAACTTATGTGTGGATGTAGAAGATGTGGGCAGGGTTCTTAATGAGTTTTTTTTCTATCTTCACAAAGGAGAGAGTTGATGTAGACATTGTAGTGAAAGAGGATGAGTGTGAAATATTAGATACAATAAGCATAATGAGAGGAAGTACTTGAGGGTCTGACAGGAAGTACTAGAGGGTCTGACATCCTTGAAGGTGGATAAATTACCAGAGCCGGATGGATTGGCATCCCAGGTTGTTAAAGAAAGCCAGGGAGGAAATAGTGGATGTGCTGAGGACCATCTTCAAATCCTCACTAGATACAGGAGAGGTACCAGACGACTGGAGGGCTGCGAACATTGTCCCATTGTTTAAAAAGGGTGCAAGGGATAGGCCAAATAATTGTAGGCTGGTCAGTCTGACCACCGTAGTGGGTAAATTGTTAGAATCAATTCTGAGGGACAGGATAAACTGCCACTTAGAAAAACATGGTTTAATTGGGGATAGTCAGCATGGATTTGTTAAGGGAAGGTCATGTCTTACAGCTTAATTGAGTTTTTTGAGCAAGTAACAAGAAGGATTGATGAGGGTAGTGCAGTGTATGTGGTCTAAATGGATTTTAGTAAGGCATTTGACAAGGACCCATATGGCAGACTGGTCAGTAAAATGAAAGCCCGTGAGATACAGGGGAATGCAGCAGATTGGATCCAGAATTGGCTCAGAGCCAGGGAACTAAGGGTAGTAATCGATGAATGTTTTTGTGAAAGGCAAGCTGTTGCCAGTGGCATTCCACAGGCTCAGTGTTGGGGCCCTTGCTGTTTGTGGTATATATTAATGATTTGGACTTAAATGTGGGTGGCATGATTGGGAAATTTGCTGATGGCACAAAAATTGGCTGTGTAGTTGATAGTGAAGAGGATAGCCGTAGACTCCAGAAAGATACCAATGCTTTAGTTGAGTGGGTTTAAAGTAGCAAATGGAATTCAATCCAGAAAAGTGTGAAGTCATGCATTTGGGGAGGGCAAATAAAGTGAGGGAATACACAATAAACGGGAATATACTGAGGGGTAGAAGAAATGAGAGACCACAGGTCCCTGAAGGTGGCAAGACAGGTAGATAGAGTGGTGAAGAAGGCAGATGGAATGCTTTCCTTTATTGGCTGAGGTATAGAATTCAAAAGCAGGGATGTAATGCTGGAACTGTATAAAACGCTGGTTAGGCCACAGTTGGAATATTGCATATAGTTTTGGTCACCACATTACAGAAATTACATAATTGCTCTGGAGAGAGTACAGAGGAGATTTACAAGAACGTTGCCAGGGCTCACAAGTTGCAGCAATGAGGAAAGATTGGATCAGCTAGGGTTGCTTTCTTTAGAGGAAGCTGAAGGGTGACTTAATAGAGGTGTACAAAATTACGAGGGGTCTAGATAGAGTAGACAAGAATGACCAGTTTTCCCCTAGCAGAGAAGTCCATTACTAGGGGACACAGATTTAAGGTGATTGGTAGAAGGATTAGAGGGGACATGAGGAAAAGCTTTTTCACCCAGAGGGTGGTAGTTGTCTGGAATTCACTGCCAGGAATGAGGGTGGAGGTAGAAATCCTCAATTCTTTGAAAAGGTACCTGGACATGCACCTGAAGTGCTGTAACCATATGGTCCAGCTTCTGGAAGGTGGGATTAGATTGGGCAGCATGGACATGACGGGCTGAATGGCCTCCTTCTGTGCCATAATTTTTCTATGGTTTTTTCTATGGTTTATTAATCTTAAACTCTAATTTGGTTAACGACTACGAGTACGCAATGCGACCATGCTAGCATGCATATGCAATAAACATGCACGCAGATAGAGACAGAGAAAGTAGAAGGAATAAAGGGGAAAAGTTTGAGGCAATACCTCGTAGTTATTTACGGTCCATTGAGTTCAATGTGGAGTCTTTGGTTACCAGTAAATCTTGCTGTTCGTTGGGACTCAGTGCATGCTTTAACTTGTTTCGATGTAGGAGTCTTTCTTTCTTGAGGTTTACGTGTCTTCAGTGGGTCCAGAGGCTTGTGATAAAGTGAGGGAGACAGCCAGGAGAGAAGTTCTCTTGTTCCAGGTTCAGTTGCAATCTGCAGTCTGAATTCAAGCTATCCTGTGAGCACAATTCAAACCTCCAAGTTGGCCAGCAGGTTAGTCATTTTCAACAAACTCCTGCATCTTTTGGATTCCAAAGCTCTCGGTGGGGGCGGGTGTAGTCCTGTCTCTTACCCCAACAAGATGTGGATCACCATTGCCCAGACCGATCTATGTTAATTGAATCAGTGAAAAATTCTTTTGTCTCTCCATGCACTGTCTCATAGTATGCAAATGTGCTCCAGCCAAATGTCTGGTGATCTATTTTTAAACAAGTCATTTCTTCACTCCAACAACAGTTTAAAATGTTCATATGACAATTAATATGCCTCATTCTTGGCATGACAATTGTGTACGGCTTTGAGGGGAACTTGGAGTTGGTGGTATTCCCACATGTCTGCTGCCCTTGTCCATCTAAGTGGTAGAGGTCAAGGGTACTGTCAAAGAAAGCATGGTGAATTACTGCAGTACATCTTGTATATGGTGCACACTGCTGCCATTTGGTGTCGGTGGTGGAGGGAGTGAGTGTTGAAGGTGGTGGATGGGGTGCCAATCAAGCGGGCTGCTTTATCCTGGATGGTGTTGAGCTTCTTGAGTGTTGTTGGCGCTCCACTCATCCACGCAGGTGGAGAATATTCCATCACACACCTGGCTTGTGCCTTGTAGGTGGTGGACAGGCTTTTGGGAGTCAGGAGGTGAGTTACTCACTGCAGAATTCCCAGCGTCTGACCTGCTCTTGTACCATAGCATTTATGTGGCAGGTTCTGTTCAGTTTCTGGTCAATGATAACCCCCAGGATGTTGATAGTGGGGGATTCAATGATCGTAATGTCATTGAATGTCACAGGGAGATAGTTAGATTCTCTCCTGTTTGAGATGGTCATTGCCTGGCACTTGTGTAGCACAAATGTTACTTACCACTTATCAGCCCAAGGCTAAATGTTGTCCAGATCTCGTTGCATACGGACATGGACTGCTTCAGTATCTGAGGAGTTGCGAATGGTACTGAACATTATACATCATCACTGAACATCCCCACTTCTGACCTTATGATGGTTGGAAGATCATTGATGAAGCAACTGAAGATGGTTGGGCTAAGGACACTACCCTGTGGAACTCCTGCAGTGATGTTCTGAAGCTGAGATGATTGGCTTCCAACAGCCACAACCATTTTCCTTTTGCACTAGATATGACTCCAACCAGTGGAGAGTTTTCCCCCTGATTCCTATTGACTTCAATTTGGCCAGGGCTCCTTGATGCCATACTCTGTCAAATGCTGCCTTAATGTCAAGGGCAATCACCTCTCCGCTTGAGTTCAGCTCTTTTTGTCCATGTTTAGACCAAGGCTGTAATGCGGTTAGGAGCTGAGTTGCAAATTATTCCAAAGATGTCTTTGATTAAATGCCATTAATTGCATTATGTTTTTTCTCACTTTGACTCCTTGAATCCAGTATTCTACTCCTGAAAATTATATATCGATGTCTGAATGGACTCCTGGGGGAAGATAGTCTTAGTGAAGTTGTAAATGAGCTCTTCAGATTCTCATTTATGATTTAATTACAGGTAATGGACAGATAAATCTTTGCTCTTGAGTTTCAGCTCCTTAGACCTGCTTCTGAGAGATCCTTACAAAGAAGCCTGGACTTAGAAGTAGACCTTGAAGTAAGCCATTTTTGGGTCTTCCTGCCTTTGTATCTTTTGTGCCCAAGAAGGAGCCAACCATACGCTGTTGATAGACTAATGTTTTCATATTTAATGTCCAAGAAGATTGGCATGTGGAAACCAGAAATTACCAAGGAAGCTGTGGTAGGACTTTGCAATCTCTTGCAGCCAAACTTTGAAACAACTTCAAGGATAGAGACATCAGAGTCAATAATTGTTAATAAAAGCAAAATACTGCAGATGCTGGAACTCTGAAATAATAACAAAAAATGCTGGAAATACTCAGTAGGTCTGGCAGCATCTGTGGAGTGAGAAGCAGAGTTAGCGTTAAGGTTACAAATGTAATTGGAACCCCTGCTTTATTTGCTTAAAACCTATTACATTTTTAACCTTTGCCAGTTTTTTGATGAAAGGTGACTGACCTGAAACGTTAACTCTGCTTCTCTCTCCACAGATGCTGCCAGACCTGCTGAGCATTTCCAGCACTTTTTGTCAATAATTGTTAAGGGGATTACTACTGTTACTACTTATGCCATTGTGCCATTCAAAGCAGCAGCACAAGATTTGTGACAAGTCTCCAAAGCCGCAGAGCACAGATGCATCATGCAGTTAACACATTTTCTGGCTGGTGCAGTGATTTCCTTACTTTCATCAAGGATGACTGCTGGGGACCAAGGTTATCCACTGCAACAGTGTCTCAAGACACCTTTTAACATATCCAGGAAGCATCCTTCAAAATCCTCAAACATTACCTTAAATAATATAGCCCTGCCAAAATAAAGAAATACACTTCTACATCACCCAACACCATCATTATAACATAGTCCTTTTGTGTATTATAAAATGATGTATTAATGAGGACATGAAATGTAAGGTTTTTTTTAAAATGGGACCCAAGCACCAATAATCATCAAATAGAAATCTTTAAATGTGAGAAGTAAATCCATTTCTATGAATCTGACTTATTACAACCAAATTCACGCATTTCACTGGCTGAAGATGGATTTTAGCAGTGTCACATCAGATTACACAAAATTGCTTACTGAGGTCTCAAGCATTGATAACATTTCCTAAATGCATTAACCATATATGCTAACAGCGCTTAATTGGCTGTAATTAACATTCTGTGCAATTTGTTTCTATATTTGCATGCTAAATTGAAAACCACAGATCTACCATCACTTTCCAGTACATTCTTTGTAATAAAGTGTCTTGGCATCAATTATATTTTTGTCTGAGAAAATGTTTTAGTGGGCCCACTCACTGGAGAGGAAAGGCCGCCAAAATGAACTCTTGCATAATTCTTGCTACTAGCTGGAAGAAAGTGCATCCCCATGGATTTGTAAGAGTGGGCTGAGGAACTTTTCCTCTGGGTGGCTAATGTCAGACAGATAATTCAAGCTAGGTGGACAGAATAGTGATACATACTTGGATACATTCTGCATGTAATATATTTTATATGATAACTGTTTTTGGAGTTAAACATAGAACTAATCATATGGGGATCTGACCAACTTCTTAGCTGAACAAATAAGTACAATTTATTAATATTTGAAAATGTAGTCTATAGTATTCCTATAATTTTAAAATCTAGTCAAGTAATAGGAATTCATCAATTTTAATCCAGTAATGAATATGTAGTAGATAAAAATATAAATGTAATAGGTAATGTAAGAATATAAAGCACTATTTCTCAACATAATCACAGCAATGAACAATTAACCACTGGAGAGAAATTTAAAAATCTTTAGTCAAAATAAACGATACAATTTTGTTTCTAGACCATTTGTAGATTGGGGAGGTGGTGGCGTAGTGGTAATGTCACTGGACTAGTAATCCAGAGGGATTCCACTTCCTCAACATCCAGCTGGTGTATGACTATAGGTAACAAATCATGTAGGTAATTACCTGGTATCCTGGCAGCAACCACGATGCCTTCATTCTGTGGCAGTCCGCCATGTCAGTTGCATTTGAGCCACCGGAGCAAACCAAAGTGTGGCTACTGGGCGACAAGGTCTATCCATTGATGACAAGGCCGATGACTCTGTTGCTCAACCCGTGCACATGTGCGCAGTATGCAGACAATGAAAGGCATGCTGCCACAAGAAATGTGGTATAGCAGATCATTGGCGAGGTGAAACAAAACTTCCACTACCTGACCCCTCTCGTGTATCCCTCCAGTACCCGGAAGAGTGGGTGTCAAGATTTGTGGTATTCTGCTGCATGCTTCATTACTTCATCATGTGGGCATGGCCCATACCATCAGTGGACAGCATGCAGCTGAAGAGCAGGAGTATGAGGAGGCAGAAGGAGGAGGAGGAGGCAACCTGGACAGTCCCTTTCTGCCCAGGCTGTCCATGAAGAACTCATCCGAGGTTGAGACCAGTAACCACAACCCCAATTCCCGTTCACCAATAGTCCCACACATTACGTTCCCTCTGTCACTATCACAGTGTCTGGTTGGCCACAATGCAAAAATAAAAGCCAACACAAAGCAAACATTCCAAACCAAATTTATGAATGGAATCATGCCTTTTGCACACACAAGTCAATTATCAACTTTTGTGCATTTCCTTAGTTCCTGTCCTCCATCTACCTTTGGCTGCCCTAGTGCATCTGTGCTACCCCAGTGACTGCAGCATGGCTAGTGGAAGGCTGCTGACAATCAGTGCAGGACACTGCAGATGGTCTTGGTGTATGACTCGAGCAGCTCTGGGCCTAGAAGTCCTGGCTTCAGACTGTAGAATCTCAGTATGGATGGCAGCAGTATGGGCTGGCTGGTTGACAGGCAACAGCAAGGGCACTAGTGGAATGCTAGGGATGGGAGGACAAATGCTGTCTTCCTGAGAGAGGAGAATAGGCTTGTGTTTCACAGACCCACTGCCACTTACCACGGACAGCATCTCAGCAATCCTTGTAATCCATTTGAGGACAGATTGCTGGATTGCTGTAACACCCAGCAAGCCCCTTTGCATACTGGAATCATACATTTGGGGGCCATCACCTTTAGCTTCCCAATGTTTTAAATGCTGTTCACTATAACCATGGGGAAACAGGAGAAAAAGATGATAATTGAAATACAATATAGCACACTGCTCAGGAACATCTGGAAACTCAATATATTATTGATATATCTTTTATGATTTCACATAAGTCTGTTTTGTGCATTAAGCTTTGCCTACATCATAAACAAATCTATTTTCTTCCTCATTGGTGAAATGTTTCGGTTTCTCTTCTGTTTCTCAACTGGCTATTTTCTCCTTTTGTTATTCACCAGTCATAATACTTAAAATCTTTCTCCTCAATTTCAATTTTCTCCTCAATCGCATTCCATCAAAAATATTCTATAGTACCACATTTCAGCAAAGGAAACATTCCAAGATACAACCATCATGACAATTCCTCACATTCCTCACTATGTGTCCCTAGTAATAAACATTTTCATAACATGTGTGGAAAATTCATAAGAAGTATTCATAAGCTTGGTTCCAACAACTCCCCCTCCCTCTCCACAATCAGTACAGTGCACCCTCCCCTAAAGTACTTTACAATTCCTACCTGACCAAGAGGCTCCTCCACATTCAGAGGTTTGATGCATGTCTTGATCTAACCCAGCAAAATGTGCATGCACTTGAGCCCATGTCCAATGTCAGAGACCACTCAGATGCCACCACGCAGCAAGGCAAAAAATGGAATGATTTCTTATCCTTATGATGCTTTGTGTCACTGAGGTCCTGACCTATTCCCTTTTTCTGTATCAGATTTTTAAAAATTGCATTCATACAGTGCCTTTCACAACCTCATGATGTCCCAAAGCATCTTTATCACCAATAAAGTACTTTTGAAGTGTAATCACTGTTGTAATGTAAGAAACACAGCAGTCAATCTGTGCACAACAAACACAGCAATGTGACTATGACCAGATAATCTGTTTTTGAGATGTCAATTGAGGGATAAATATGGCCATGACACCAAGGATAACTCTCCTGCTGTGCTTTGAAATAGTGCCCAATGGATCTTTAACAACCAGAGATTTGGTTCAACATTTCATCTGAAAGACAGCACCTCTGACAGTGTAGCACTCCCTTAGTCAATGAAGTGTCAGCCTAGATTTTTTGTGCTCAAGTCTCTTGAGTGGATCTTGAACCTACAACCTTCTGAAGACCAACTGAACCATGGCTGAGTACTTCTGGTATTCTTCCTTTTGGTGCCATATATGTCAGGAACACCTGGGAGATTTTTTTTAAAATGATCCTTTAGTAGGTAGAAAGCTGCAAAAAAAAAGTTAGCACCCGTGGATTTGTTATGATCAAAAACACCAGGTCAGCATAAGAATGTTTGCTCTTTGAAGAGATAGATTAGGTACCTGAAAGTGGTAAATTATTTTAATGGGACACTTCAATCTAACCAAACTGGGAAAATCTAAGTGGGTTATAGTCAGATTTAGCAAATGTAACTCAAGGCTGCTACCAGTGGCAGAAGGATCAGTAACCAAAGGACACAGATTTAAGGTGATTGGCAAAAGAACCAGAGATGATGCAAGGAAAACATTTTCCTATAGTTATGATTTTTAATGCATTGCCTGAAAGGGTGGTGGGGCTGAATTTTTTGAAAAGGTAAGTGGTCCCGCCATGGGGACCAAATGTAGGACCCAACCCTGCATCAGCAGGCACAGAACCCTGGGTGGCATTTTGCCAGCAGTGACCAATTAAGAGGCCATCGCCAGGACCGCCATCCAGTTGATGATGGTGGCCGGCCTCCCAGAGCTGATGGCCCAATCAGAGGTCTGGCACCTCGACAGCCCCAGCAGCACTATTGTTCAAGGTGGCCATTGCTGAGGCTGCAGGATGAAGGAGAGGCACCCACGAAGAGAAGGTAAGTATTTTCTGTAATATGCCAGGGCCAAGCAAGCAGGCCCTGGTGATCAGGGAGGTGCACCTTCCATTCGTGGCGCTGTAGCCACAAGGGCAGTCATTGCCGCTGGAGGGCCCTCCATGGGCCATGGACTGGCCATATGAGAGGGACGCTGCCACTGAAAACCACTGGGAGGTCAGCAGGGTTTACCACCCCGCTGAGCTTCCTGCTGCTGGTAATATGCCATGGCGGCAGGAAGACAATAGGCTCCCCTCCCAAAGCCTTCTTCCACCATTTTACAATGTTTCCCCCCCCACCTCCCATCCCAGCTCCAGGGGGCTGATGAATCCAGCAGATTCAATAGAACTTCAAAAGGAAATCTGATGAAGGGGAAATATTTGCAGGGAAAAAGCAGGGGAGTGGGATTAACTGGATAGCTCTACCAAAGAGCTGTATCATTCTATGGTTCTATGATTCTTTATCCGGTGTGTCAAGGAAATCCCTGGGAGAAATGCTTATCCTGATCTGGTATTCATAAAAGACCCATAAAATGTACACGAAACGGAAGTTGTAGTACATCTGGGACACTACAGCCTCAGAATGTTAAAGTTTTACATGATTTGAGAGCCATATATCTAAGAAGAATCGGGTACATAACTTTAAAAAGTTAAGGGATAGGTTTTAAATTTTAGCACTTGGTAGAAAACTAGCATTAGTGAATTGGCTGCCATGTTATACGCTGCACCTGATTTTCTTTGCCACTGATTTCAAGGTCTAACCTTCACCACATGTCATTGGTTAACCTACAGACCTATGTTGGCATCCTTCCATCTATGAAAGATGATGGGCACACAGCAAACAATCCATTTAGGTGGGGCGTCTTCTCTTGGTGACCCTTTGCTAATGACTGTGAAGGCCAATCCTTGAGAGGTAGGTTCTTCCACAAGTGCCACACGCAAAGCTGCCAAGTGACGCTGGGAGGAATTGTTTCAGCTTTAGCGTCTGTTGACAAGCTGCCGTAACTACTGGTTGTCATGGTAGTGCCAGCCAGTCCATCGGATGTGTCGCCATTTCCCTCTTTCGCCAGCTATTGACTCCACAGTTTAGGGCCTTCATGACATGCTTGCAAGCATCCTTGAAGTGGAACTTTGGGTGCGCCACTGGTTGTCTGGCCCCAGCTACCTCAACATAAAGAAGTTCCTTGGGTATGCGACTGTCTTCCATCCTGCGGACGTGTCCGATCCGCTAAAGCTGCCTCTGTTTGATTAGTGCCAACACGCTTGGGAGCTCTGCCTTTGAGAGGACTGCCACATTTGTGATTTTGTCCTGCTTGGATATATCCACAATGTGCTACAGACAGGAAAGATAGGAATTATTGAGCTTCTTTTCCTGGTAACTGTAAGACACCCATGTTTCACAACCATACAGCAAGATACTGAGAACACGGCCTTACAGACCATCAGCTTGGTCCTAAAGATCAGCTTGGTGTGATTCGACGCGTGTTTTGCAAGTCGACCAAAGGTTGTAGCTGCTTTCCCTATGCGTGTATTGAGCTCTGCATCAAGGGACAGATTGTCTGTCACTGTGAACCCAAGTTGGCAGAATTTGCTAACCACTTCCAGTGGGGTGTTATTTAGTGTGATCAGGGGCGGAGATGCAACACCTTGTCCCATGGCCATGGTTTTCTTGATGCTTATAGTCAGGGAGAATAAAGCATGGGAGAAACAATCCATGAGTCTTTGTAGCTGAGGTTCCGTATCAGCACAGCACCATTAGCATAGAGGAGCTCTCTGATCAGGACGCGATGTGTTTTTGTCTTCGCTTTCAGTCTTGATAAATTGTGTGCAAGTAGACTCCTAATATATCTTCAGGGAAGGTAAGAGTCAGGAACATGGAGATTAAGATTTCAAACAGAGTGAAAACTAGGCACAATCCTGTTTCACTCCATTTTTCACTCCAAAACTGTCTGAAATGGAGCCATCAAACTGTACAGTGAAGTGCATGTTGTCATGGAAGGAATGGATGAGACTGAGGAGCTTTGGTGGATAGCTAGCTTTTCCCAAAGTCTTGTAGAGCCCAGCTCTGCTGACGGTGTCGAATGTTTTAGTGTGATCTGTGAAAGTAAGGTAAAGGGTTATACTCATTTCTCTTGTAGCTGGTGTTTGAAGATCATTTCCAGTGTAGATCTGCTGGCACGGAAACCGCACTATGCTTCCGGGTGCACTCAGTCTGCAAATAGAAGGAGTGTTTTAAGTATGACCCTCGCAAAGGTCTTCCCTATGATGCTAAGGAGTGAGATGCCCCTGTAGTTGTTGCAGTCTCCTCTGTTGCCTTTGTTTTTGTATAGTGTGATGAACCTGCAGACAGCATCTGGCAAAGGAACAACTTTGTCCACAGAACGGGAGGTTACCGCAGCATGCAATTGTTCCCCCATTGCATCCTTCCCTTCGGCAACAAAGAATACCTACCACATCAAGCAGTCTACGCTGCATGCCAGTGCCAAACAACTGATGAATGCTATGTTTGCAAAAGGTAGTACGTTAATTACAGGACATTGTAGATGGCACCCATTTGGGCATCAGGGTTTTTTCTATCAACCTCATAGCTTACATCAACAGAAAAGACTTGCATTACTTGCATTATACATTATAAATGGCCTCTATCCAGAAAGTAACCACAATACCTTTGTTATGCAACGTTCCACACTGCAAACATTATTTGAAGGGGAAAAAACATTGGGTGGATAGGTCTTAGGAGAACAGATCAATCCTCTGCATTCATGGCTGATGACCCCACTGTGAAATTCATTGACAGCAGCAGAGCTTCTTGGTTTGGACGCCTCAATATCTGTTCCTAGGTTGCCACCTCCACCTATAAGAAAAGTGCACTATACAGTTTTGGTATAATGAAGAAATGCACGCAAAAAGATAATAATTGTGCACAATACTTCAAATGGTAACACCTAGGAGGTGTAATACTTTCCAAATTAGGGTTGTGTTATGATCAATGGGTCACACACAATTAGAAAATTGAGGCCTTATCTTTACCTTTCTCCTGATATTAGCAAATGTTTTCCTTATTTGGAGAAAAGTACAAGGGATCTGGTTTACTGCATTGACTCAGTTGTGAGCATTCCCTGGTAATTTAGCCTAGCACTTCAGTGCTGCACTGAGGGAATGCTGCATAGTTGGAGGTGCCGTCCTTCAGATGAGACATTAAACCAAGGTCCTGTCTGCTTGTTACAATGATAGAGGTAGATGTTTACAATTCTACGGTACTATTTGAAGAAGGACATTGTGATATCTTAGTGTCGCGAATAGCACTGTCTCTCAGCTAACATTGCAAAAAGCAACTTACTGGTCACTCATATTACTGCTGGTTGTGTGACCTTGATCTGTGTAAAAATAGCTGCTATGTTTGCCTACATAACAACAGTCACTGAACTTCAAAGTAACTTTGCATGAGTTTGAGACCTTCCTGGGAGATGTGACAAAATCATATATAATTGCAACTCTTTTATCATTCCTAGTACTACAACAGCTTCATTTTGGATCCATGGTGAACTGTTAATAATTACATCAAAATGTTTTTTTTTCTTTTCTCACCTTCTTCAGTACAACTTCTCCATTTTCCTTATGTCCAATGGTTCAATGTACATTATTTATGTTTATTATTATGATCAGGTGAGGAGGGATCAAAGGGCTCCCCTCTATTTCCTCTCCATGTTTAACCGCAACAGATTTATTTCTTTTTTAAAGTGGACATCTTTGCCAATTCAGTGAGTGTTTAACTATTTTCATGCTATGATCATAAAAAGAAACAATCAGACAGGGTTTCTTGTGTTTAACAAAGAAAGAGGTTAGCTTTATTGTACTTAAAACAATTGAAGTAAAATAATAAACTACCCTCCAACCTTCACACACACAAATGCAAACACATACACACACCCACACACAAACACACCCTCGAGGTTCACATACACGCCCAAATAGGGGAAGGATAGATTGGTCAGATTAGTGTACAGTGCAATAAAAAGGGGTATGCCGTCTGTGGAGGTTGGTGACTCGGCTGACTTCAGGCTGAATTCGGTGGTCCTGAGGCTTCCGGTTTACAGATGGTCCTCCTGGAAACAGTGATGCAGATGATTTCCTTCACTGGGTTTCTGTCTGAAGCAGTGATAGGGCTTGGTGGTTATGGCCAGCAGACAGGGTTCAAAGCTTGTAAGGTGGACTGAAGAGAGAGAGAGGGAGGAGGAACCCCATTCTGTTGTCAGTCTCTAGCTGCTTGCAGATCTTTACAATGCTTTAATATTGTGCATACTATTAACTTGGTCACACAGCTTATTGCAATCAGCACATGCTAACAGTGTATTCGAATTAGCTTGTTCCACGTTACTTGTGAATAATCTAAACAACAATGAATCAGAAATAATGCCCATGGGACTGTACAGATCACTGACTCTCAGTTCTTTGTTCTGTTTTGATTGCTAAGCCAATTTACAATTTAATTAGCTGTTTTTCCATTAGTTTCACATGTTTTCATCTTCCATCAGTCCCTAAATCAGTAACTTAGAAAATAGCTTCTAAACATGTGGGCCCAGAAATTCTGTGGGAATTCTCCTAATTTACTGCCATAACTTTAGTGGGGGGTGATCAGAAACCTCAGAGAAATGACAGAAATAGATAAAATGAGCATTGACACGGTTGAGAAAATGGTTAAAAAGGTATACGGGATCCTGGGCTTTAAATAGAAGCATAGAGTACAAAGGCAAAGAAGTTATGATGAACCTGTATAAAACACTGGTTCAGCCTCAACTGGAGTGGTGTGTCCAATCCTGGACACTGCACATCAGGAAAGATGTGAAGGCATTAGAGAGAGTGCAGACAAGATTGATGTGAATGGTTTCAGAGATGAGAGGCTTCAGTAACTTGGATAGTTGGAGAAGATGGGATTGTTCTCCTTAGAGAAGAGAAGGTTGAGAGGAGATTTGATTCAGGTGTTCAAATCATGAGGGGTCTGGACAGAGTAGATTGAGAGAAACTGTTCTCAATGGCAGAAGGATCAAGAACTAGAGGGCATCAATTTAAGGTGAAAAAATTCAGGGCTACGGGGAAAGGGTGGGGGTGTGGGATTAGCTAAATTGCTCTTGCAGAGTGCTGGCATGGACTCAATGGACCAAATGGCTTTCTTCCATGCTGTAACCATTCTATGATTTTCTGATTTTATCTGGGGGTTCCTCTGGTCTCCCACTGAAGTAGGAAATTGAGAGAACCCCTCTGGAAAGCCCATTGCTTAGTTACCTCTTCCTCTTATCTGAGACATATCTATTAATATCATAAAATGTTACAACACAGAAGACCCATCAAGCTGTACTAGCTCTGTGAAAGAACTATCCATTTAGTCTCATTGCCTTGCCCTTTTCATTTTCTTTTTTCTATCTTTATCGACTTCCTTTTTAAAAGCTATTCTGAATGCTGCTTCCACCAATGTTTCTGTTCTATCAACCCTCTGCGTGAAGATAATGAATGCTTCCTATGTGAATCAAGTGCTGAGCACAAGCATCTCTTTTTCTGCCAACCCTAAATGAGATTGTGGTATAAAAAGATTGTGATCCATTCCGCAAAGAAGGCATGGATCAGCTTTGTCAAAATCTAAATCAAGGCTGAAACTGTAGTTTGCTAGCTGTGTGTGGAAGACTTTTGTTAACTTAATCCTTCAATTGCACTGGAGCTTAGCTTCTCCTCCCAACTACCCCAGTCCTGAAGCTGTTGAACAACAAATTCAGTGGGCTACAAAATGCTGGCCGAAATATTCTGCTTTTGGGGAACTGGGGAGCTTGTTTGCTAAGGTGGGAATTGCACCCGCAACAAATCGACACTAATACCCTGGATAATTATTTAGCTCAGGGTCATTAGTCTGATCATGCAGACCTCCCGACCTCTGCCAGAAAGTCCACCTGAAGAGGACACAAACGAATGGTTTTGGAGGCCTGCTGCACTATTGCTTAGATTTTTTTTTCCTCACGTAAATAACAAGAGCATAGTCAGTTCTTTTAAGCTTGGTTCTATTCTTTATCTTTGACTTTGTTTTCTTTAATTTGTTCTACTACCAACAGCAGGGTTCCACTGTCCTTCTGTGACTGTTTACACCATGATTAACAAATAGAAATTCCCATGTGCACATTTTTAAATATAAAAAAATGGAATCATAAGGCTAATAGAATGTTGGCCTCCATCTCAAGGGGCCTGGAATACAGAGGAGAGGAAGTTATACTTCAGTTGTACAAAGTCTTGGTCAGACCCCATCTGGAGGACTGAATTCAGCTTTTGGGCACTGAACCTCAGGAAGGATGTATTGGTCTTGGGGGGAGTACAGTGATATTCACCAGGATCTGTCTCAGTGTTTGCAGACATCTTTCAGAATCAAGCCCCTTGTCTACTTCAGATACTGTAGAAAATTATTCGATTATTTGAGAAAGTTCAGGTGTTTAGTAGAGATACATTGCATAAAGTGTGATATTCTAATGGGATCATGGAGTGCGTAAACACTTTATTCATTAGGAAGCTGTGACATTTCTGCACTGTTCTAGATTGGGGTAGAAGAAATCTGTCCTGATGCAAGGTTATTGCAGACCATAGAACCAAAATATGCTACACCAGGAATTCAAGCATTGTAGGAATGGAAAAAAAGACATTGTTTGGAGAGGGGTGGGGGTGGGGTGGGTGTAGGGAGGCTGGTTGCAATCAGAAATTACTCTTTTAAGGATCTTTTCAAGGTGGTGAAAATCTTGAATGGGTGACTATTGATTGAGTGTATTTTTGTGGAACTCGTGGTACTGTGTTCAACATTTGATTTTTAAACAGCTGAGTGAAAATGTCTGTGTAATGGGTATTTTGTTATATCTATACACATACATATATATAATGCACATATATATACATATATATACACACATATATATCCTTTGAAGGAAAAAACTAACATTTCAAAATGTATTTATGCAATTTATTTGTGTACTTTTTCAAATGTCCTCATTATTGAGCCAATTTTACAGTGGATCTGGCTTTAGCTGAGAGATAGCTTTGCTTTTTCTTATATCCAGAAGTCACTTACATCTTCTGTAAATGCTGGGCCATCTGTGCTATGTTATGTTTGGCCTTCCTCCCACCCACTATGAGATTCTTTGCAGTTGCTAAGTTCAATTGGTGTTTGGAAAAAAACTCAAAAATTGATTCTGATGGTAAAATGGCCCAATACATTGTTTACATTAAAAGGAAAGAACAATATCTTTAAATGCACCTTGTCATCATCATTATCAACAGTGAAATTCATAATCTACATTTTGAATATCGCATTTTATATAATGTCCCACTTATTTATTAACTATATTCTGATTTATAGCACCAAAACAAATTAACATTTTCTAAATCATTGAGGAAATTAAACAAGGTTAAATTGAATCCAAATTTCATTGCAATATTAATGTTCTGTTCAGTCATCTTTCTTCTCATACAAACTTTCTCTCTCTCCTCACAAGTTCAGCTAAATCTTGTAGCCTATAGAATAGTAGCCAGAACAAGTTACTGTTTTGAGCATCAAGCATTTTTACAACACCTTTGACAATCCCGTTAATTTCTGAACTATGCAGTTTCCATGTGAGTGATAATAACATTTATGAATTTAAAACAGCACCGTGGATGACGTGATGCTGTGTTTAATTCCAAAATGTCATTCTATGGTATGTAAAGGAAATTAAAGCCATGATCACAGCAAGAAAAAAAAATGAACAGTGCACAAGTAATCCTAATGGTTCATGTTAAGAAGTGTATGTTGTTGCCTTTTATACAATATGTAATGCTGGTGCATTTATTTAGTCGCACACAGTTACTGAACCGCATGCTAATTAGAGTTTTAAAAAAATGTGATCCGCAATAGCTTAGTTCTGGCTTTTACAAAGGTGCTTGTCTGCTTTTAATCAAGACCAAATGGTGAACATAGTTCCCAGCCTGAAAGTCGCTCGGAGAAACAGAGAGGAAGTTGTTCAAGGAAGAAAAATATGGGGAAAAAAGATAAACAGATGATGGTTTCAGAAAGTCTTTTCATAAATGTGGATACATAAGCTGTGGGCAGTCCTAGTGATCCAATTCAGGCACTCTGTCAAACTGGAAAGCTCTGTTGCTGTGTGTTTTATGTCAGCACAATTCTAATATGCTCAAGATGGAGTTTGCCCTTGTGAATTTACATTGTTGGTGGTTATCTGTTGCTCTGGAGGATTCTCAGGAAAGGTAATAATGCATGTTATCCACTTTAGAATCCGTGACATTTAAATAAATAAATGAATACCACTACTACTATAGTAAGATAATGTCAGTTCCTATTTTAAGGAAACCTTTTGAGACTGAAGTGGATTTTGCACTTTATCCACTCCTTATGTTTATAACATGTTCGAATAAGAAAATACTGAATCTAATAGTTATACACAATGACTTGAATCACTATGCATCCTGCCATTACGGTATCTTCCCCTTTTGCATTCTTTTACTTTCTTGCGTCTTTTTTCTCATGCACTCACTCACTCACTCACACATGTATATACTTCTTGGAGGCAGGAAATAGTTTCCAGCCCGTCTGGGCCTGGTCATTGGGCCCCTTCACAAAACATTAGTTTCGTCTGAATTTTGGAGACAGGAGACGCTGGGAATAACTTGATAGGATTCGGTTCAGTTTAGTCTCATTCCTGCTGCAGTATGTGTGCTTTCAGTATCACACGCTGAACGAAACTGCTTGGAGTAGGTCATTGATCTCAGTAAAGCAAACAAGAGAAAACCTTTAAAACTTCTGTACTAGGATTGCGATCAGATTTTGGAATATAATGCTGTCAGTCATTTCTCTGGATGTGTGTAATGTAGGTAAGATTTTACTTGAATTTCTGTTTTACAGTAGTTCTCGTAGTACAAGCCTGTTAAAGCCCAGGATGTTAAAGAGGTCGATGGTGAAATATATTTTACTGAATGCGCGGCAGTATGAAGCACTGTTTAGTGGAGGAAATTATACTGGAATAATCAGTTACTTAAACTAATCAGAAAAACATTAATAAGCACAGTTTGAGATGTTCAGATTGTATCACAACCCATTCAAAATCTGTAAGAAAATTCTGTTTACAATTCTAAATGCCATCAAGCTACCACATAAAAATATGCAGACTCGTGTCATGTTTCTCTGTAAAAAAAGACATATTTTCAAGTTACAGATGAATAAAGATATCGCATGGTCTCTGTTACTGGTGTCTTATGTACAATAAAGTGCCCACAGCTCAAAAGATGTTGATACTTGCGTACAATGCCGCACTTACTCTGCTACGTACTTTTGATGTATGTTTGAAGCTATAGTTGTTCCATGGTTATCCTATTTTACAAGCCGCTGACATTTGGTAAAGTACATTATTTCACAATGGGTGCTTTGAGCATGTGATATCAGTTTTTTTACTACTGTTCAGCTGTTTTGTATCTGTGTCTATGTATCTTACTGAATCTAATGGATTATCTGAGAATGAGTGGTCCATCTCTCCACCATATCAACCAGGTCATTTAGAAAGTAAGAAGAATGCAATTTAGCCTTGATAACACTGGTTATCTTAAGATTGATAGTCTACTGATATTGAAGTCTGTGGTTAGCATTTCTGAGATATTAAGATAAAGAAGCTTGACCTTTGGGAGGTGAAGTGTTTTGTAACTTTATTGTTTATTGTTATTCTTCTCCTTGGCATATGTTCATATGTTTGTGTTCCTAAACCAGATTCTCAGGGGGCAAGTTATGTTGTCAATTTTGATTAAAACAAATGCATTGGCTCCACCAATAACTCAACGGGTAGATTTGTTGCCCAAAGTGGAATCAAATCTGCGTTCCCTGTTCAGTCCCTGCTCTTTACTCATCTCAGCTGGGGTAGCATTGGAGACTACAAGTGCTCCAGTGCCCTTGGGCCAGGAAGTGGACAATTTTGCTGGGATTCCCATTCCAGATTGCTATCCATTAAATCCTGCTGGAATGTGCATGTGTGTAGACATCAAGCAAGGGGACAATCAGTTTTGGAATTAAAACAAGAAATGCTGGAAATACTCAGCAACTCAGGCAGCATCTGTGGAGAGAGAAGCAGAGTTAATGTTTCAGGTCAGTGACCCTTCTTCAGAACCCTTCCTGAAGAAGGGTCACTGACCTGAAACGTTAACTCTGCTTCTCTCTCCACAGATGCTGCCAGACCTGCTGAGTATTTCCAGCATTTCTTGTTTTTTATTTCAGATTTCCAGCATCTGCAATATTTTGCTTTTAATCAGTTTTGGAATGTGGTCACACATCTACCAGGAAGTGGATTATGGCTTCATTTTATGTATATATTTGACCATACAACAGTAATTGCAAGGTGCCCTCAATTGCCAAATAATCTGCAACACTCATTGTGTAAGCTGACATAGGAAAAGTTGCTGGAAGATAGCCAGCATCATGGTATAATACTTCAGCAGGAATCAGTGGCTTCAAGAGAGAAAATTAATTAGCACTAAAGAAAAAGCAAAAAGTCATTCAATTCTTGGAAAGAGAAATTGAAATAACCCAAACTGTGTCAGTTCAGGTCCCCTGACTCCATTTGAACCACTTTGAACCTGCATCTTTAAAAAAAATTGTGGTGTCCATGTACAAGAGGACAAATGTCTGCGTGGCAATATTTCAAGCATCCTGCTGAGAAGTTCCTGTCTGTAGCTGGAACTTCAATAAAAACCAATCTTTTTTATATCTACTCCCTGTTCATGTCTCAGGATAAATATAGACTGCCTTGCATTGACGATGCAGCCATTCATTCCTGATCATCTAGTGGGAATACGAGGAAGTAGCCTTTAGGCTGGTAATGATACTGTCTGATATAGACTGCTGGTCATTACCCATGATTATTTGCATCATAAAATAATTTTACAGAGCAGTTACAATAAGAATACAATAAGAAGCATGGGTAATATTTGTCACCATTTTGGACTGACTACCCTGA
Organism: Heterodontus francisci; assembly: GCF_036365525.1. Classification (NCBI taxonomy): domain Eukaryota; kingdom Metazoa; phylum Chordata; class Chondrichthyes; order Heterodontiformes; family Heterodontidae; genus Heterodontus; species Heterodontus francisci. The sequence continues at coordinate 119,560,001 of NC_090371.1, forward strand.
TTTCAAAATACAAATTGCAGATTAGGATTTGGCTTCAGAGATAGCATAAAAGTTAGAAAACCTTCCAAGGCTCCAAATTTCTAAATTCTCATCTACATGCCTTGTTTAATATTCAACCTGCCATGTTCACCATCTCTCTTGACCCCTCCACTATCTAAATTATCAGACAGATAGTGCAACATCCAGAACTAGATGAGCAGAGATTTCCTCCAAACAAATATTGGGAAGACTGAAGCCAATGTCTTTGGTCCCCACCACAAACTCTGTTCCCAGCTACTGACTCCATCCCTCTCCCTGGTGACTGTCTGTGGCTGAACCAGACCGTTTGCAACCTCGGTGTCATGTGAACCTCTGTGAAGCACCTTGGGACATTTTATTACATTAATGGTGCTATATAAATATTTATTTATTTAGAGATACAGCACTGAAACAGGCCCTTCGGCCCACCAAGTCTGTGCCGACCAACAACCACCCATTTATAATAACCCATATTCCCTACCACCTACCTACACTAGGGGCAATTTACAATGGCTAATTTATCTATCAACCTGCAAGTTTTTGGCTGTGGGAGGAAACCGGAACACCCGGCGAAAACCCACACGGTCACAGGGAGAACTTGCAAACTCCACACAGGCAGTACCCAGAATCGAACCCAGGTCCCTGGAGCTGTGAGGCTGCGGTGCTAACCACTGCGCCACTGTGCCGCCCATATAAGTTGATGTTGTCCTGATTTGAACTCCTGAAATAAAAATGAAAGCACATTTCGTAACAATGAAAGTATGGCACAATTAACATATGCTTTGGAAGGATTAATTAATTTGTACCTTGTTACCAAAAGAACATATTAACGTAATCATACCTTAAACTGTTAATGTCAAATGTTATTAATTTCCGACATGCACTGGAACACTAATTTAATTTCTAATACCAAATATTTGAAATCCTGATCAATTTTATTGTCTTTTCTGGATTATTCTCTATGTTCTTTCCTCTGATGATATCATGGTTTGAAACTTCTATTAACTGTTAAAAGTCATGACATTATCCAGTTCACAAAATAAGAATAGAACAATTTAAGGCATAAATTAGAGATGTTGAACTTTTAAACATTACTTTATTCAGTGACCTATTAGCTGTTAGAATTTTTATAAGATGCTATGAGTTGAGGATTTGATTTATGGGTAGACTACAGTAAGAAATCAGCTTTTGATATGGTAAGACCTACATTTATACAGAACCTTATTACATTGAAACTTGTCACACATGAATTACTCCTCGAGTGCTGTGACTTATTATTTAGCTAAATGTTGCCACCACTCTTCACCAGTAAAATTTTTCACAGCAGTGACATGAATCATAAGTTCATCTGTTTTTTCATTTGGTACGACCAGTTGGAGGAGGAATGTTGGCCAGGACACTGGAAGAACTCAGAAGAGCAGCTTTTCTTTAAATAGTGCCATGGGATCTTTAACATCTACCTGAACCATCGAACCTTGGCTGGATGTCTCATCCAAATGTAGCATCTTCCATAATGCAACATTCCCTTAGTACTGCATTGGAGTGTCAGCCTGCATTGTGAACTGAAATGCTGGTATGGCACTTGAAGCCATGGCCCTCATGCATATTTTTGGAATCCTTGCTGTTGATGTTTGATTATTTAGTGTCACACATAACTCTGAGTGCTGGAGAACGACTCCAGATCTTTCTCTAAATTTTCTCCTAAAAATTTGAAATTTCCAAATTTTACATGATCATTTATGCTGCTATAGCAAAGGAAATACATGCATTTCAAAAGCTGCAAAGCATTTTCAGAGCTGGGAGAGTTAAGTACCAGACAATCCTACCAGGCCTGGAACTTTGCTCATACATTCACTGATCAAACGTTTGATGTCTGTTAAAGGCAAAGTGCTAGCATATGTGCAAGTACATCAGCAAAAAACCATGTCGAGTAAATGTTAAGTAATTTTGATGTATTAGAATCCCACATCTGTGAATGCATTACAGCTTCTGTTTTACAGCAGATAATGGTGCATGGCTACACCTCTGTCTTCCTTTCAAGCTGCTGGCTGTCAGACCTCCTGTCTGTACCCTGTTGTATGAAGCCTGCAGCCCAGTGGTCAATTATAGCTTATGCCTGTGCTCTAAAAAAGCATATCTGAATGTGGACTAATAGTCTTATGAAGAATAAATGGTGACAGTCCTTATGTAGAAGTTAGTGTGTAGAAGAAGTAACTGATCTCCACAACCTTGACTGCTTATTCGAGCGAGTTTGTTCTCTTTTCTTTCCTTGTCCCTCCTGTCTTGCAGGCACTGACTCTTGCTGGGATATAATTGCACACAAGTGCCAGTGGCTCTCTAATACCCTACCCAAGTAGCCATTCTTTATATGTGTGAACCCTGTGACTAAGTGTCAACAGATTAAGGTGGCTGTGGAGGACTCACTGCTGACCTCTTCTGTGCCCTTGGCAAAGGTCAGTGGATAGTGATTAGGAGCGGAAATGCAACCCATGGTTTTGTTTTTTGCTTTCTTTCTGTGGCGATCCTGAAGTCAATTTTGGTATTTTCACTGCTCCCCTGGCTGGGATTAGCTACCTCAGCACAAACCTAAGGTCTTTAATTCTTCAAGATATGAGAAAACAATTTGATTTTTGATTTATTTAGATATACAGCACTGAAACAGGCCCTTCAGCCCACCGAGTCTGTGCCGACCATTAACCACACATTTATACTAATACTACACTAATCCCATATTCCTACCACATCCTCACCTGTCCCTATATTCCCCTACCACCTACCTATACTAGGGGCAATTTATAATGGCCAATTTACCTATCAACCTGCAAGTCTTTTGGCTGTGGGAGGAAACCGGAGCACCCAGAGGAAACCCATGCAGACACAGGGAGAACTTACAAACTCCACACAGGCAGTACCCAGAATTGAACCCAGGTCGCTGGAGCTGTGAGGCTGCGGTGCTAACCATTGCGCCACTGTGCCACCCTTTTGCTAAATAATTTTCATGAATGTAATGATCCTTCAAATGTATACCTGCATTGGACCTTTCCTGAGATCCAATTGCAATATTTGTAAATGTTATGACAATGCAGCTTCATTCTCAGATACCAAGGTCACCACAGTTAGCACTATATTGGGTGGAGTGGCTGAGCACAGCACAGAAAAGTGAGGAGCCATTACTTCCCCCACCTACTTCTAGTGTATTTTTCAATAAAAGAAGAAAAACATTGACCTTTTTAAAGGATACTTCTCTTGCTACAAAGTGGCTTCTGGTTTGTGTTGTTTTTGTTCAGAGACAATGGTCCATAAATTCCACATTTGGACATGAGCAGACAAATGCTTAATGCATACATGTCTCTCCCCTGTCAAAAAAATACTCCCATAAATTCCTTCCTCCTATCCATTTCCAAATGCTGATTTATAATTTACACAGGAGCTTTTGCTAAACACATTTAGGGTTTGAGCAATTGTTGTTGACCAGAAGAAAAATTACAATTTGAATCATAAGTCACCTTGCTTCAGTCAAAGCTGCATGACAGAATCTTGAAAAAGAGTAGAATCAGAATCAGAATCACAGATTTGTAACCGTGCAGAAGGAGGCTATTCGGTCCATCAGGTCTGCATCCTCTAATTAAAGTAACAAGCGCTTAAGCACTTTACTGTCCAGATCATTCTTTTAAAAAATTATGGTAAATCATTTTGTTAAACTTGTAAAAGCATTTTTGAGAGTGTATATTGTCTTCTGAAGATATGTACCCTTGTTTTTCCCTTTATTCCAACTTGCTGGTTCTCTTCCATCTCCCTCCTCCCTTTTGGCCTCATTTATTATGTGCCCAAGCAAGAACGTGGTCTCAGTCATTCTTTCTCCCAGGCCCAAATCAATGCTTTTTCTTTCTGGTTGCCAAGAGGAACATGGGAGTAGCCAATGGAGACTCTCCATTTGATTTTCCCTCTGTCCTGTGGGGAGATGGCTGATCTCTCCTTGGCATTACTCCTCAGTTGCTCCACTGGGAATGGGAACACAACAAAATGGAGGGTTAAACCTCTGCTTCCTGGTGCCACCTATGCATAGTTTTTTTTTAAACTCCATTGTATCAGCTGATGCCTACTGTTTTGAAATTAGGTCTTCGAACACAACACTATCACACTTATTGGATAAGATTACGTTTTATTAAAAAACTTAATTCATCCATTTTAAAACTGTTTCTTACTGGAAGATGTCAAGGGTAAACATTCTAGTGGTTTCTTCATTTAACAGGGTCATTGATGATAAGCTCAATTTAAGGTAAGTCAGCTTCTTTAATAATAACAAAACACATTACCCAGTATGTTGCTGTATATATATTTACTCAGCTGATTGAATATCTGTCTTTTACATTTATGCAGTTGCTTTTATTGGAACCAACTTCAGCCACTTAATATTTCCACACATCATTTGTACCCTATCTAATGTATATTTTGTGTTTTGGGAGGTTACAAACTCGTGAGGTAAGACAAGCATTTAATTTATAGAATCAATTATGAAAAGATGTATCTTAGAAAATCGCCTCAGCAAAGAAGAAATGCTTAAACGTGAAAGTTGATCTCCAAAAATAGAATTTTTGAAAAGTTTTATGAGACAAACATTCGAACGACCGTGGACCAAGTGAAATCAATTCTTTAGTGAATAAGATGCCAAATTAATAAAAGCCCTCATAAATCATTGCAATCAACATAGCACTCCTTTTTGTGAAAAAGGTCATAATGCAAATTGTGTTGGCTGGATGAACAAAAGCCTGCATAATCCTTATGGAATTCATACATTTGTGATCTGTGATCTGTATGGCTTTGGCATTTTCTTTCCAGTGTTTCAAGTCCCAAAGGATTGGTTGCATTTCTTATACATCCCATCATTTTGAAATTACAGTCCCATGAATAGAAAGCAGGAAACAGAGGAAGAGTCAATATAATGCTGGTCAAGTTGGGTTGAGTTTTCTTCCATTAAGAATGTCTGTTTAGATTAATATTTTATACTTTTTCCATTCTCTGTTCAGATGATAAACTTTTAACAACATTCTGGTATGCACAGCCTGTAACCACGCATACCAACCAGGGAACTAACTTGTAAGGAAGTGCTGGCATGTACGGAACTCTCACGAGAATGTTTATTCATGTTAAATGTCTTTGCTTATATTAGATATGCTTCTGCATGAACCTATTCCTGCACTCAATGGACAATCTCTCAAAATGTTCTTGCATCTGCTTACCGCACTTACTTTGAAATTATGTTCTAAACCCACTACCCAGATGTCTCCAGATGTCTCCAGATGTTCTTATAGAATTTAATTTTAAGGACCTATAAAATATTATTCTGGATTTGCCTTTTTAATTCCCATAATTAACTTACATATTTCCATAAAATCACCTCTCAGAGGCCTCCTTTCCCGGCCAAGTCTCTCCATTCTGTTTTCATAACTTAGATCCCAGCACTAGGGAGCAACTTCGTAACTCTTCTCTGCACTGCCTTCAGTGCTTGTATTTCTCCCTTGTTTCTTAGAGACCAGGACTGGTATGTACAGTGTGATCTGGCCAAAGCACTGTACAGTATGAGCATGACTATATCTGACTTGTATTTTACTCTTATGATGTAGTTCAATATTCTATTGGCTTTGTTGACTGCTGTTCTGTATCAGTTCAACATATTTAGTATTGAGTCCTCTTACAATTTAATTCAGAACACCATTTGTAGAGCAAGTATGTCACATACTGTTTCTTCCTATGTACCATGCTTTGTGCTTGTCTGCATTAAATTCCACCTGTCATTGCTCGATCCCTTCACATATTTTGTCCAACTCATTCTATAATTTCCAAGCTGCCTTTTCTGAATCCACTGCTTTCTCCCAGTTTGGTGTCATCTGCAAATTTGACTAATGTGCACTCAAAGTTCAAGTCATTGATATAAATTAGAAATAGTGATGTTCCCTACATTGAGCATTGAGTCTACCCACTCAGCACCTCCCCCACATTGACATAATTCCTCTAACAAATATTTGTTTTTTACTCTTCAGCCAATTTCTTAACAGTCCCATGGTTTCTCTAAATTCCTAGTATTATTTTTTATTTGTTCATGGAATATGGGTGTCACTGGCAAGGCCAGAATTTATTGCCCATCCCTAATTGCCTTTGAGAAGGTTGTGGTGAGCTGCCTTCATGTACCACTGCAGTGCATGTGGTGTAGGTAGACCCATAATGCTCTGAAGTAGGGAGTTCCAGGATCTTGGCCCAGCGACAGTGAAAGAACAGCGAATATATTTCCAAGTCAGGATGGTGTATGACTTGGAGGGCAACTTACAGCTGGTGATGTTTTCATGTGCCTGCTGCCCTTGTCCTTCTAGATGTTAGAGGTTGTGCATTTGGAGGATGCTGTTGAAAGAGCTTTGGTGAGTTACTGCAGTGCATCTTGTAGATAGTACACACTGCAGCCACAGTGCACCAGTGGTGGAGGGAGTGAATATTTCAAATGGTGGCGGAGGTGCCAGTCAAGCTTCTTGAGTATCATTGGAGCTGCACTCATTCAGGCAAGTGGAGAGTATTCCATCACACACCTGACTTGTGTAATATAGATGGTGGACAGACTTTGGGGAAACAGGAGGTGAGTTACTCACTACAAAATACCCAACTCTGTTCTGCTCTTGTAATCTTATGTCTTTACATGGCTGGTCCAGTTGCTGGTCAATGGTAACCCTGAGCCTATGTTTTTATGGTGGAATTTCATCAAATGTCTTTTAAAAGTCAAGGTACACCATGTTAAAGGGCTTTCCACAGGTCAGTTGGGTTAGGAAAAATAGGAAGATAGGAGCAGGATTAAGCCATTCAGCCCATCAAGCCTGCTCCGCCATTCAATGCAATCATGGCTGATCATCCACTTCAATGCCTTTTTCCCACACTATTCCCATATCCCTTTATGTCATTGGTATTTAGAAATCTGTCAATCTCTGCTTTAAACATACTCAATGACTGAGCTTCCACAGCCCTCTGGGGTAGAGAATTCCAAAGATTCACAACGCTCTGGGTTGTTGTTTCCTCAAAAGAATTGAGGAGGTTTTTCAGGCAGGATCTCTTCCCCCTCCCTCCCTTCTGTGTGTTGTTAAGGTACAATAACAACTTGCAATTATATAGCACTTTTAACACAGTAAACATCCCAAGGTGATTCAGAGGAGAGTTATCACACAAAATTTGACAAAGAAAATACTGGTCACATTATTATGAAAAAAGTCTTCGAGATATTCAAATTGTGCAGCTGTATGATAAAAAATATATTGTTGTTAACCACCAGATTATATGTGTCAAAGTGCTGCCTCCTTGTACCTTTGTAAGACTTTGTTTTTCAGTCTGAAGTCAGTTGAATAGTTATTGTTGGTATTTGATGCCACTTGGGTGTTGTCACTCTCTAAAACTAATCATCTGAAACATGGCACCCTTTTTGTAAAAGCTTACTTCTAGATCTAAGAAAGGTTTAAATATATGCCTTTTTGTGATCTTTCCTTAAAACATTCCTTCAGATGTGTAGCACTTAAATTATATTTTGGGCAATGATCTATTATCATTATTTAATTGCACCTTCACTCCAACATTAAGAACAGAATAATTCAAGAAACATGTTTGCAGTCGTCATTCATCAAAATCATATTATCTTTCATGGGAAATGGCAGAAATGGAATATGGATTATTGTGGAATATACAGGTACAGTAATATAGTGGTTATGTTACTGAACTAGTAATCCTGAAGCTTGGACTAATAATCCAGAGATGCGAGTTCACATCCCACCATGGCAACTGGAGACTAAATAAATCTGGAATAAAAAGCTAGTATCAATAATGGTGACAATGAAACTACTGGATTGCTGTAAAAACCTATCTCATTCACAAATGTCCTTTAGAGAATGAGATCTGCTATCCTTACCAGGTCTGGCCTCTATGTGAATCCAGCCCCACAGCAGTGAGGTTCACTCAAAACTGCCCTCTAAAATGCTCAGCTTTACCAAAACTGCTAAGGAACTAATCCACACAGACTGCAACACTTCAAGAATGCAGCTCAGCACCTTCCCAAGGACAATTAGCGAAGGGCAATAAATGCTAACTTTGACAACGACATCCATATCCCATTAAATAAGAAAAATTATCCGTCTACTATGACTTTAAGAAACAGTTATGAAACTGTACTGGGAATTTACCATGAAGAATTAATATTGGCAACAATAGTACCTAACTAGCAATGACACCATCTAAACTATTATGACCTCACATATTATCATTTATGTTTCTCAATGAAAAGAAATGATTAAGTCGATATTAATAAAATACAGATACAAAATGTAAAGTTTATTTCTTCAGTCATGTTCATTATTATTGCGTTCATATAAGCACATGAAGCTCTTTCAGTAATCACTTTCAAATAACTTTTGTTTCATACATTTTAATACTTAAATGTCAGCACATGTTCTAGTGAACTGAAGGTCTTGACATTCATATGTAAGTTTTGAAAAAGGCAATATTTATCACATTTCTGTGATGAAAAAGATCTTGGCGCAGAATATAGTGACTTTATCTGTGCAGATGCATTTTTGTCAAACCTCTGAAACTGTTCTTTTCTTTGCAACACAGATTCTGTTAACATGGCTTTGAGAAACAGTAACTGCCAAGGGTCCTTTATCATGGAGAAAGTCAATGGGTCTCCCTGATTTTTTTTCTCTCTCTGATGTACGCCTGGAAAATTCTGTAACTGGATTGTGATGACATGTCTTTAGCGAATAAGAAAAGAAGCTGGGAAGATCATGTGACCAATTGGCCTGGCTTTTCATTTGATTCTGTTGATTCTGGTGCAGTCTGTTGTCATGGACTTGTGACTGATAATCTAAAACCAAGTATGGAAAGCAATGAAATATCAAAATCAGACAAGAAGGAAAGGTTTTCCAGTATTTCTTTACCAGAATTTTGCCATAACTCTGATCTTCAAGCAAAGCTACGGTGTGACCCTAGAAGAGAAGTGGATGAAAATGATAATCATGGAAGTGAGGAGTACATTCTGCCATTAGAAGCAAGCACAGAGACTCTAGTCCATGTCTCTGATGAAAATTCAGATCTCAGTTGTGAGGAAGATTATGTTGCTGGAGAACTGCAGACCTCAGGGAATGAACGAGCAGCTATTGAGATATCACCATTAGAAGAGATTGAGCAAGTGACCAAGAATATATCTGAGAACTTTAAAATAGATAATGACCCTGATTATGATTCAGTTCCTGAAGAAGAGACAAAAGGTGACGAGAAAACAAGTGAGTCTGAACACCTAAAGTCTTCTGAGGAATTAAATCTGAGGGATTTACCAAAGAAAGACCTGGATAAGGGTTTGGATGTAATTATTCCAACAGAGGAGCTTCTCCACACTGCAGTTGTTGCACAGCAGCGTCGAAAACATGATGTGCCAAGGGATGAATGTGATGGGGAGGTTATGAATGATATGGCTGAATTATCTCTTCATTCATGTCTTGTCACTAATGGTGATGTACAAATGACATCAGAGGTTACCCCTGTGAATTGCATAATTGTATCTCAGATATGCTCAAAGGAGAGTTTGGATCAACATTTTCTGGAGGAAATCAGTCTAGATGTAGGACAAGCTGAAAATGATTCTGATACCAGAAATAATACTACAAATGTTTCAAAGCAGAGCACTCCAATATTACATTTACAGGAAAATACAAATAATTATAATACTGCAGATTGCACCATAAAACTCCGAAAGAGAAAGGTAAGAAAATAATCTTTTAATTTACTCCTTGATTTATGATTGATTAATGATATTAAATCAGTTTTTACATTTATATCCTCATTATAATTACCTTTGCTGCCATCTCTGTACTATAGTCAGTCCACATAGATTGAAGTAAGATTTGAGGTTAAACAAGGAAGGAATTTTTCCATTTGTGATGTCTATTTGACACTGAGAAATTGCACATTTAAGCATATTGGGGCTAATTTTAACTTTGGATGATTATGTAAAATGGTACTATTGAATTGCTTGACTCGCCCAATTTTATATACCATTGACTTTAATGGAAAGGAAATTGAACCTAGTGTATCGTGGGCAGCTCATTCAATATCGGCCATTTTACACCACCACCCAATGTTAAAATTACCCCATTCTATGCAAATTCCAATGCTCCATCTCTGTGCAGCCGGTCTCTATTCTATTGATGGAAATGTTGAGACTCTGGTATTATATGACGCAGAATATACCACATAAAAGATGGACCAGTAGTGGACTGCTGGGTTTCCAACTATAGTTATTAATTTTAAGAACCAACCCTGTGTGGTAGTTTAGCTTACCTGGTATCAGTATCAGAGTTCCATGCCCTCATGGTTGGGTCAGTCAGCAGAGTTTTATTCTACAAAAGTAAAAGGCCCCAGGAGGGAAAGGGGAAAAGAGCATCTAAACAGCTGAACTAGTCAGTCATACATTGCTGTTTGTAAAACCTTGCACGGTGCAAATCAACTTATAGTGTTTACTCATAGAACAAAAATGATTGCAATTTATAAATAATTAATTGTCTGTGAAGTGGTTTGGGACGTTCTGCAACACATGATAAGGTTGTTTCATAAATGCAAGTCTATTCTTTCTTAGCATGACAAACCCCTATTCTGTTATAGTGTGCTCAATTGGACAATCAAAGAATGACATTTCCAGCAGCCAGTAGCCATGATGACATCTTGATGTAGTTTGATGTGATGTATATCATTCATTTAGTATTTGGCGATGCAAATAAAAATGTGGATAGAACATGTCTCTTCTCCTCCGCATTTCTTCGATCAAGGTCTCCAGTGCAGCTTTGAAAAACCTTGGAGCCCATTGTCTCCCATATGTGCCCTAATTACATTGTTTTCCATGTCAAAATGAGTTCCACAGTGACATCTGAAGTGATTTATGACTTTAACCTCTTATCGGACTAAACCAAATCAGGAGTACATCTCTATGAATCTCCTTTAATTAAGTTCAAACCAGATAAACTCTTATAGACACTTACTTTGGGTTCGAAGAATTGAACTAGTTTTCCCTCAAAGAAAGAAAACTAACAGAGAATATTACCATCTTTCGGATAGCCTATTTTTAATAATTATGGCTAAGTCATAAATATCCCTAATATTATAAGGGTCTGGGAAACTCTCTTCAATACGTATCTCTCCACTTAAAGAGACACAGAGAGGGGGTTCTTGTAGTTGTATACAGAATGCTACATGAGATGATTTATTAGCTTTTATATATTTATTAAAGAATTTAACATGCAATACACTTTTAAGTGCAAAGTATAGTACAATATAAAAGATTACTGAGAGATGTAAAACATAATCTTATTTCTAAAATAGAATCCAAAAGTTCAACCTTGACAATGTTACAGCAAAATATCTTAGAATATCCATCAAAATTCAAAATAAATTGTTACCTTAAATTCCCCGAGTAAGCTTCCTGCTTAACAAGACAAAACACTCTCAGTTAAGAGCAGAATTCTCTTGTCATGTAGTCCGCCATTCTTACCATAGGTTGAGTAGCATAGATGAGGAATTTCAATACCACTGATATTCTGATTCAAAACTCTCACGTTTATACTGTTTCTAATCTATTAAATCATCTTTTGGAATGTAGGTGTTACCTTTCTGTGTGTGTTTTTCCTGCTTTCGGTATCCATATATGGTAATATCATTACTTATTCCCAATTATGGTAATATCATTAGCTACTTATTCCAATTAATTATCTGCTGTGAATTCCCTTCTCATTAAGTTGTGAGCTTTTATCTGGTCAAAATGTTTGTAGTGTTTTATAGTCCTACTAAGACTTAACTTTATAAATGTGTTTTATACTTAAAAGATTTTTAATTAAATTTGTGCAGTAACTGTTTTTTTTTCCTTTTTGGGTTAAATTAGGTTTACGTGGCATCTTTGTTTTGTAGGTAGCATTTCATCTAAGATGGTTCTTTGATGGTACCTTGTCAGGTACCTTTAAGTCAGTCTGTCTATATCATTAATATTATCAACTAATTCGGATTATAATTATCAGTAGGGGACATGTATAGCATCTCTCATTTAACTTCAAAGGTGTTTCTGGTACACATTCCATTGTAACAGGGATGTTCATGGATTTTTAACTTTGCCCTTAAAGGGAATTTCAGTGAGTCTTCAAAACTGACCATTTAGTCACTCTTTAATTCTAAAAGGTATAATGTATGAATTATATCTAAATTCTACCTAATTAAGCCAATTATACCTATATTTCATTACAGTCCAGCACTTGGTCCAATCATAACCCTTTAAATAGTGCAGGCTAGTTTTAACTGGAGCTAGCTTCTCAACAGCACAGTTACCGGTTACTGCATGCTGTGATCATGTTAGTTCGGCGGCAGTACGAACTTGCCATGCTACCTGCATCAGAAGCAACGATGGAGGTTCATTCCACATCATAATCCCTATGCCCATTTTTGGGGGGGGTTTGAATTTCACCCCTGTTAATTCAATACTTCATTAAAATCACTTGTTCCATTTACCCAATGGATTGTCTTCTTTAAATGTGGGGATGTTATGATTATTGTGATTTTCTGTCTGGTGCTCTTTCACAATCTGTAATAACAGTGTATTAGGAAGAACAGGCACTGCCTGCCAATGACTGGAAAATCCATCCGCAATGAAAGTTCAAGTGACGATTGGTTTTAGATCCGAATATGGTCAGATCTAACATCCTGTTTAAACACACATCTTGTGGACTTCTGGTACCAATGTGAATCTAGCATCCACCAAAAAACCTAAAGTTAACAAATGTACTGCCACAGCCCCGTTGTTTTCACTTTTCCGTTGTTGCTCCTGTCTCTCTCAGTCACACTCACACTTCATGCTGACAGATACATAGCACTGCTTTTAAACTTTAAAAAGTTTCAAGTTTTTTGAGTCCAATCCCTATGCTGTCCCCAATGTAAATGACAGAAAACTAGTTGTGTGGTAAGACAAGCTGAGAATGAGAACTGTTGGTGCAGTAGCGGCTATTTTCCCCCAACTTTCAGCTTGTCAAACTACTGCAGTATAAACATGATGGTTTTGCAAGCTGGCAGGAAAACAGATGCCAGATTCATCGAATGACTCTGACATCCAAAGAAATGAAAACAAAATACATTCAGTCAATATGTATCTTCTCCCAATGTATTTTCTCAATATTGACCATCACGAATGGTTACAACATAGAAGGAGGCCATTCAGCCCGCCGTGTCTGTGCCAGCTCTCTGCAAGAGCAACTCATCACTTCCCCCACCACACTCTCAGACACACTCTCATAATGGATACTTTTGACTTTCAATTCTCCTGATTACATTAAAGCATAGTTATAGGCATGTAATAATCAATCAATATCTAACCTGTCAGGAAGTCATTAGTAATGATTAATAGGCCACCCACAAGACCACCTTACAAATTCCCTTAGCAGCAGGCAATATTAATTAATAGCAGCTCATCAGAGAATATTACAGCTACTTCTGATTCATCCCAACAGCTTTTTTAAAAACAAATTGATAAAGGGCCAAGACCCGTAAACATAATAGCACCAACATTGAAAAATGCAGTAGAGGAAATGAGGTAGTGATTAGTTGACATCAAGCTTAGGTTTTAAAAGTCATCAGGTGATAGATAGCAGGGAAGACATAGGTGGTAAAGAAGTCTACAGTTTTAAGATTCTGGGAAAGAATGAATTAGCAAAGGAAGAGTTACAATTATTAACAAAGTTAGTTGCTTTTTAGTAATACTGATGAGCAAATTTAGAACTCAGAAGCTTTTATCACTTCTGTTCTGAAGAAGGGTCATTGACCTGAAACGTTAACTCTGTTCCTCTCTCCACAGATGCTGCCAGACCTGTTGAGTATTTCCAGCATTTCTTGTTTTTATTTCAGATTTCCAGCATCTGCAGTATTTTGCTTTGAGCTTTTATCACTTATTCAGTGCAGCGATTATTTATTGTAACAGCAAATCATTCTGTCATAAGCATGGTCCTAGATACCTTATACAAAACCTAGGTGAACTCCACAAAACAAGCGTATGGTATTGTAGTGGATATGTCACTGAACTAGCAATGGAGGCAATGACTAATTAATGCAGGCACATGAGTACAACTCTCAACATGGCGGTTTAAAAAAATTGAATTCCGTTTAAAAAAGAGAATCTGGAACTAAAAAGCTGATCAATAAAATTGACCATGGGCTGAATTTTACCCTCGTCGGACGGGAGCTGTCCACCGACCGAAAAGTCGATGGCGATCCGGCCTCCGCCTGGCCTGGGGATCCAGTTCAGATTTTATGGTTCCCAGGCCTTTAATAGATCTGAGGCGAGACTTCCACCTCATTGAGGCAGGAAGTCCTGCCTAATGGAGCTGCTGGCCAATCAGTGGGCTGGAGGCTCTTAGTCCCAGCAACAGCACTGGGAGCGGTTGCCATTGCTAGGATTGCAGCCCAGCTTCGGGAAGAAGAGGAAGGATGGCCCTGGGAGAAGGTAAGTTTTAGGGGCCTCACCAGGGGAGATCGGTCAGGCCCCGGCAAGGCAAGGGTGATCAATTGGGGGGTGAGAGGCGTGCTGAACATTGGATGTGGTTGGGGCATCAGGGGAGGCCCTCCGTCTGGCACAGAGTGCCTGACCAGGAGGGCCGCCCACCGCCCCCCCCCCCCCCCACCGTCAGAGAGCCGCCTGCTTTTGTCAGGCGGCTTTTCTCGGGCCTGGGCCACCCGACCAGCCATGGGTAAAATCCCCGTGGCTGCGGGCGAAGGCGTGGACATCAATTGGCCACTTAAGGGCCTTGATTATCTGGGGCGGGCAGGCTGTTTCCTGCCGCCGCCCCACGTAAAATGGCAGCGGAGGCAGGAGCAGGTCGGGAACGGCACCCCAGCCTCCCACTCTATTTTATGCCCTCACCCTGCCACCATCCTGCTCTTTGGTGTGGGGGGTCCGTAAAATCCAGGCCCATGAGTCTATTGGACTGTCATAAAATCCCCACTGGTTCACTGTTGTCGCTTAGGGAAGGAAACCTGCCCTTCTCACCCTCTCCCAGCCGATAAGTGACTCCAAGCCCACACCAACTCAAACGGATTTATCAATGGCTTTACAATTTACATTTCTAATTATAAAGGGAAATAAGGAAATGGCAGAGACATTAAATGGTACTTTGTATCCGTCTTCACCAGACTGTTTGCAACTTTGATTTTATATTTGACCCTGAGATGAGCTTCCAACCACATATCTGGGTATCCATGAGCAGCAGAATTATGTTCAGCCACAATCTGTAATCTCATGGCCCAGTATATCCCTCACTTGACCATTACCATTAGCATGAATAGAGGATTGTTTAAAAGACAGAAGACAGAGAATACGTAAATGGGTCATTTTCAGATTGGCAGGCTGTTACTAGTGAGGTTCCACAAGAATCAGTGCTAGGTCTTGGTATTTGATGGATTTTCCCGTCACTTCGATGGATGAGTGTTCAGCAAGGAGACTGATTATGCACCATTTAAGTTGGTGTCATCTCATATGCGATGTTAATCCAAATCTTGATTTGCAGAACTGATTGTAAATATTACATATGAAATCGCTGTTGGAGGGTTGGGTGCAGGCACTGGCTTTGCGGCGTGCTCGCTTGTCCTGTAGGGACCTGACTCTGTTCTCCTCAACTGTTGAGATTCTTGATGACAGAGACTCCTCAAATTTGGATCTGCCCATGATTGTTTTTTCCTATGCTGTGGGGTCCAACTTACAAGCTCTGCGATTGGCTTCCAGAATGTCTTTATATCTAAGTTTGGGACGTCCTGTGGTGAAGGTTCCCATGCTCAGCTGGCTGTAGAATACCGCCTTTGGTATGCAGGAATCCTCCATGTGAACCGTATAGCCGAACCAGTGAAGCTGAGCTCTAATGGGCATGCTCTCCGTATCAGGTGTGCGGCACTTTGCGTGAGCTTTGGTCTTAGGGATTTTGTCCTGCCACTTGATGTTGCAGATAGATGTTAAGCAGCAAAGGTGGAATGCATCTAGTTGCTTTATTCATAGAGTCTTAATCTGAACATTCTATTCAATTTGAGAAAGGAACCATTTTTAATAATTGCATTATTACTGGTCTGATTTAAAAAAATTAAACTCTATCTTTACAACTAATCAGTAAGAATAGAATATATAACTTAATTTAAGACCAACTTCGTTTCAACAGGAAATGAATTCCTACTCACAGCTCAAGCACTACATGCAAAAAATTTCCAGATAATCAGTAACACTATACTTCCTTTGCATAATTGATAAATGCAGTATGTGTTAGATCATAAATGATAGTCCTGCCTACAAGGATTTACTGGTGAAATAAATTTAGAAAGTTGGAAGTCTGAAATGCGTGCAAGTTTTATAATGATATCACTATTTGATATCAATCACATGAATTCACGCAAGTATAAACATGCACCAGGCTATTATAAGAACACAAGAAAGAACAGAGCTGTATAAGAGCATTCAGACCATGCAAAATGGTTCCTTGCACAAACCTTAGGCAATTTTCTTACAATTGACTTGACTCACCTTATTTGAGGGATAGTGGTGAACAATCACAGGTAAAACCTCTAAGCAGATAATGTGATGTGAAGTTTCTCCCTGACCCATTTAAATAGCCTAATAATAAGAATATCTGCTGTCAGAAAATAAAAACATTTCTGCCAACAAGCCTATCCTCTTTTCAACTGATTTCAATTTTACCTCTACGCTTCCTTGCCAATAAATCCCTGCTCTCACCACAAACAAAACACGTTTGCCCTTGAACTGCTTTCTGCTGCTTACTTCAATGTTCTTTTCTGGTAACTTACTGAAAAAGCCTGTACCTTCCGTGTTAAAAAAAATCTTCCTGCCCTTTTTTTTAACAGAGTTTTTTTAATTTCTGCCCCTAATATTTTGTTTGTGTCAATCTAATAACAATCTACATCAGTTGTAATTATTAACTTACACTCAAAGGTGTCAACGACTGCATACAATTCAAATCAAATAGATGAATACAGCAAGAATTGAATTAATTGTGACCTGTATTTTTTTTATTTGTTTCATGGGATGTAGGCATCACTGGCCAGACCAGCATTTACTGTCCACCCCTAATTGCCCTTGAGAAGGTGGTGGTGAGCTGCCTCTTGAACTGCTGCAGTCCATGTGAGGTAAGTACACCCACAGTGCTATTAGGAAAGGAGTTCCAGGATTTTGACCCAGCAACAGTGAAGGAACGGTGATATAGTTCCAAGTCAGGATGGTGTGGGCTTCAAGGGGAACTTGCAGGTGGGGTGTTCCCACACATCTGCTGCCCTTTTATTTATTTTATTTATTTATTTAGCAATACAGCACTGAAACAAGCCCTTCGGCCCACTGAGTCTGTGCCGACCATCAACCACCCATTTATACTAATCGACACTAATCCCATATCCCTACCACATCCCCACCTGTCCTTACATTCCCCTACCACCTACCTACACTAGGGGCAATTTATAATGGCCAATTTACCTATCAACCTGCAAGTCTTTGGCTGTGGGAGGAAACCGGAGCACCCGGCGAAACCCCACGCAGACACAGGGAGAACTTGCAAACTCCGCACAGGCAGTACCCAGAATTGAACGCGGGTCGCTGGAGCTGTGAGGCTGCGGTGCTAACCACTGCACCATTGTGCCGCCCCTTGTCCTTCTAGTTGGTAGAGGTCGCGGGGTTGGAAGGTGCTGCCTGAGTAACCTTGGAGCGCTGCTACAGTGCATCTTGTAGATGGTACACACTCCTGCCACTGTGCTTCGGTGGTAGAGGGAGTGAATATTTGTGGACGGGTGCCAATCAAGTGGGTTGCTTTGTCCTGGATGGTGTCGAGCTTTTTGAATGTTGTTGGAGCTGCACCCATCCAGGCAAATGGAGAGTATTCCATCACACTCCTGACTTGTGCCTTGTAGATGGTGGACAGGCTTTGGGGAGTTAGGAGGTGAGTTACTCGCCACAGGATTCCTAGCTTCTGACCTGCTCTTGTAGCCATGGTATTTATATGGCTACTCCAGTTCAGTTTCTGGTCAATGGTAACCCCCAGGATGTTGATAGTGGGGGATTCAGCGATCATAATGCCATTGAATGTCAAGGGGAAATGGTTAGATTCTCTCTTGTTGGAGATGGTCATTGCCTGGCACTTGTGTGGCGCGAATGTTACTTGCCACTTATGACCCCAAGCCTGGATATTGTCCAGGTCTTGCTGCATTTCTACAAGGACTGCTTCAGTGTCTGAGGAGTCGCAAATGGTGCTGAACATTGTGCAATCATCAGCGAACATCCCCACTTCTGACCTTATGATTGAAGGAAGGTCATTAAGGAAGCTGCTGAAGATGGTTGGGCCTCAGACACTACCCTGAGGAACTCCTGCAGTGATGTCCTGGAGCTAAGATGATTGACCTCCAACAACCACAGCTGTCTTCCTTTGTGCTAGGTACGTTTCTAAACAGCGGAGATTTTTCTCCCTGATTCCCATTGACTCCAGTTTTGCTAGGACTCCTTGATGCCATACTCGGTCAAATGCTGCCTTGATGTCAAGGGCAGTCACTCTCACCTCACCTTATTCACTGATTAATGCAGACATCATTATTAATATTGCTTAATTATAGAAATTAAGATATGATAAACAATACACTAAAATATGTCACAATTGTGATAATGATCAGTATAATTATTTAGTGAAAGTTTTTTTTGATTATAAATACGCCACAATAAAATACATAGTTTATAAAAGCCACATATTAAGATATCAAATACCACAAATTCCATTTTGGCAGGACCATAACAGTAACAATATTAGAAAAGAATACATCACATGCCCTTTACTGTTATTAATTTTGGTTTACAGTCTAGACAGTGCTGGCAACATCATAACTTTAGTGCCTAATATAACAAAAAAAATGTGCTGTAGATTTGCGTAAACATTGGCTGTAAAATGGCCAGGAAATTCAACGAGCAAATTCAAAGAGACAACTCTTTTCACTGTAGGCTATTTTCAACACTCTCAAAATTGGTATCATCGTTCATTTTGACAATTGGCAATGGAAAATAAATCTATTCAAAGAAGGTATTTTGATATCATTGGCAATATGGCAAACAGAAACACAACACAAAATGAAAACTCCAGTAATTTTATCGATGTATGTTATCCGAATGAACGTTGCTGTCTAACCAGTAACAGACCCATGGCCAAGAGATTCTGCTTTGAGCACAATTGGTGATCTGGGTGCAAATTATGCTCAAAATTGTCCTAATTATAAAAAGTGTATTTTTTGCTTAAGTTTCTGTTCAAACTCATTTGCATATTGGCAAACATAAAATCTGCTACGACCCAGTGCAATCAGGTAGCATTTTAGAACATAATTTTGCTTAAAAAGTTGTGCATTTAAAAAAAATTATTCGATATATTTAAGAGCAGTAACCTGGTGCAGTTTTATTAATACAATTGAAAATAAGTTTATCACAAAAAATAAGCATTTTTAATCAGAATGTCTGGTCCAACACCTGTGAGTAATCCAATTTTAAGTAACTGAAAATGAATTTAAAAACACTATACAAAGTTATTTATTAGTTGCATTGATGTATAGCAGTCAGTTTCTTAGTAAGTTAGAAAAATAACATTTGAAAGCAGTGTCCTGGCGCCTTAAAAAAAAGCTTAATTTTTGGAGCCTCCTCATAGGCCTGCAAATTTGTGCAATTAGTGAAAATTTGCCATGGTGACAATTCAATTTTGGAGCGTAGCAGTTTTATGGCAGGGTCAGCTTCCAGCACAATTTTTTTTTTTTAACTCATGCAAAAGATTGCGGAAACTCGATTTGCACTGGGCATAGTTTGTGCTTGAAATTCCTCAATTTTCTGCACTGGTTTGGCTGATTTTTGATGAATTGTGCTTAAAATAGCAGCACAACCTAGCGGAAACTCTAGGCCCACATGTCATATTGGGCTTGAAGTGATATTTTTCTTTTATATATTAACAACATGTTGGCTCAGCTTTTTAATGACATTTTAATTCCCAGCATGCTTAGCATGACATGGTTTATGATTTTTGTCTTTGTGTGAGAGCAACAGCTTTGGATAAGGATAGAGATATAAGGGAAAGGATAGAGATATCGGAAAGAGCTCAGTGATACAGCCTGATGTAGCCTTGGTACAGCTGCAACAAAACTCAAGAAGATCGACACCATGCAGGATAAAGCAGTCTGCTTGATTGACACCTCATCCACTAACTTAAACATCTACTCACTCTACCACCAGTGTACCATGGCAGCAGCATTCTTCATCTATAGCATCAAGGCTTCTTTGGCTGTACCTCCCAAATCTGTGACCTCTACCACCTAGAAGGACAAAGGCAGCAGGTGCATGGGAACACCACCACCTGCAAGTTCTGCTTCAAGTCCTGCACCATCCTAACTTGGACATATATTGTCATTCCTTTATTATCACCAGATCAAAATTCTGGCACTCCTTAACTAATAGCATTGTGAGAGTACCTTCAACACACAAGACCCACCAACTCTCAATGGAAACTAGGGATAGGCAATAAATGCTGGCCTTCTCAGTGATGCTTAAATCCTGAAGAATGATAAGAAAAACAATCAAAAACAGTCATTTCCAGCATTGACAGAGGAAAAAAGATTAATTTCCATTTTAAGTATTGATGAATTTTTATTGTAGCAGATTGTAGGTAAGGCTTGTAATGAGTTCTTTGGTTTGTTTCGTGGAGCTTACCTCTAACAAAATTCCACAGATGAACAATGTAAAACAGAGGAATTTAGTGAGTAATTACTAATACTAACATAACAGATATGAAACTATGGGGTAGAGAAGAAAGAATGTCACCCAGTAACACCACCACCTGCAAGTTCCCTTTAAGTCACACACCATCCTGACTTGGAACTATATTGCCATTCCTTCACAGTCACTGGGTCAAAAACCTGGAACTCCCTGCTTAACAGCACTGTGGGTGTACCCGCACCAGATGGACTGCAGCAGTTCAAGAAGGCGGCTCACCACCACCTTCTTGAGGGCAGTTAGGGATGGGCAACACATACTGGCCTTGCCATAAGAAAAAACATCTGTTTACACTACTCCAAGCATAAGGAAAGTTTATAAAGCTGTTACTAAAAATATTCTTCCATGACTGTACTGAACTTTAGATTACATTTGAGCAGCTTGATAACAGATGTGAACAAAAAACTGTTATAATCCTAAATAGTCAAAGTCTTCAATCAGACCCTCATTTAGACTCTCCCCGAACCTTGTGAAAGATAGGAACATATGAAATAGGGCAGGAGTAGGAAATACATCCCTGTGAGCCTGCTTTTCCATTCAATTAAATCATGGCTGATCTTTGACCTCAACTCCACTTTCCTGCCCAATCCACATATTCCTGGATTCCCTTAGGGTCTGTAAAGCTATCAATCTCAGCCTTGAATATACGCAATGACTGAATATTCTCTACTCCCGATGGAATTCCATAGTGTTATGATCACTTCTTCCCAGAGGATCTTATATTATGAGATTACTAATCAAACTTGCCTCATTGCACAATACTAGATCGAAAATAGCTTAAAATGTGCGGTTATCCACTTTGGTAGGAGGAATAGATGTGCAGAGTATTTTTTAAATGGTAAAAGATTAGATGGTGTAATTGTACAAAGGGACCTGGGTGTCCTTGTCAATGAGTCATTGAAAGCTAAGATCTAGGTGCAGCAAGCAATTAGGAAGGCGAATGGTATGTTAGCCTTTATCGCAAGAGGATTTGAGTACAGGAGTAGCGAAGTCTTGTTTCAATTGTATGGAACCTTGGTTAGATCGCATCTGGAGTACTGTGTGTAGTTTTGGTCCCTTTACCTTAGGAAGAATATTATTGCCATAGAGGGAGTGCAACTAAGGTTCACCAGACTTGTTCCCGGGATGACGGGACTGTCCTATGAAGAGAGATTGGGGAAACTGGGCCTGTATTAGTTTAGTTTAGTTTAGAGATACAGCACTGAAACAGGCCCTTCGGCCCACCGAGTCTGTGCCGACCATCAACCACCCATTTATACTAATCCTACACTAATCCCATATTCCTACCACATCTCCACCTATCCCTATATTTCCCTACCACCTATCCCTATATTTCCCAATCACCTACCTATACTAGGACAGCCAGAGAGACCACAGCAACATTCTCTGACAGATCTTAAACCCACCTGTATTCTAGGTTCAGATCATTTACTTTGGCCAAATTTTCCTTCAGTTCAAGCCCATCCACCGGTACAACTAATTACGTGGAAGCCGAAGAGAAACGTCAGCCATTGCAGCATGCCTGAGAGCTGTGCAGTAGCAATATTGACTGTTAGCTGCAGGTCTTTCTTTCAGGCTATTGTTCACAAACACCAGCCAAAAAGCCTGCAGCTACAATTTTCTTCTTCCTACTCATGAAAAAGAAGGTACTTGTCTTCTGTATGTCTCCAATAGAGATCCCCAGTAGCTCTCCAAGCAACACAGAGCTGGTGACCTGCTGTAATTGGTCTCCATCCCTATCCCTAAGAGCTGAGCAATCCCACCACAGCAGAGGAAAATTAGTCCTTATATTTAAAAAAGTATTCTGGTATTTTTTCCACTGGTTGTGAAAAGTTCTTTAAAAGAGCCACAACAACTGTGAGCAATAAAGGGAGGAGTGGGAAGGCTTGGGGCAGATGAACCACAGTCATTTTCTCTTTTAGTCATTGCTGATTTAACATTCTTTTCCACTGTAGTTTACATTTGGACTTGGTGCCTTCAGCATTTGGAAACCCACCAAAACAATTTCAGTTGAGCCATTTTTTTTCCTCTCACAATGTTTATAGTAGTGAACAGGTGCTTAATCATTTGTTCATTCAGCTACCTATAAACAAGTTCATTTAAACTGATTTATTTTTTCAAATAAAGAACAGCACGTTATTTTTCTGCCAATTTTCTTTTCTTACCGCTTATACTTTTTGCCCCTTTCCTTCTCATTTAAAGATCTTGCTTATCTGCTGGTGTAAAGCTCGAGGTCTGTTAGTTGCCCTGATACATTGTACAAGGGGCTGTTTCACATGTGTAAGCCAAGATGGCAAACAGGATCACAGACAAGCCCAGAAGTCACTCTACCTAATTACAGCCACCCCCTACTGCCCCTCCCACCCAGCTGGCCAATTAATGTTAGTTAACTGAACACAAACCAGGAATTAAACCTATTCTGTGCCAGTCTGATACATGCTGCCTTTTCCAACTAAGTCATTAGGAAGACAAGCTTGTGGTGCCTTCCTGACAATGTCAAGAGGCCATTTGACTATGGAGAACATTACAGCTGAGCTGAATCATTCCCCAGCAGAAGTCATTCGTCAGCATTCAGGAAAAGCAACTCTGGCTAATTTTTTTGCTGTGTCCCAACACTGTCCTGGCTGAGATTAGTTAACTCATTAGAGATGGAACTTGAAACTGGGGCTTTAGCTACTAGACTGTTATATTAATATATTTCCCCTTGATATATATACCACAATAAACACAGAAAAATAATTGTGTACAAATAATTCAACATGTAACAAGAATGCTTTTGGGAGTTTCAGAATACTAAAGGTAGCCTACACAAATACTTAGATACACTTTTAGCGAATATGGCTGAGAAACTTTCAGAGACTAATATTGCAAACAGGTAGGACATTAGAGAGACTAATATTGCAAACAGGTAAAAAATTAGAGAGATTATAAATTACATAGAATATCCAGAACAGAAACAGACCATTTGGCACAATTAGTCTATGCTGGAGTTTATATTCCACATGAGACTCCTCCCATTCCATCTACCTCATCTCTACCTTTCATCTGAGGCGGAAAGAGAAAGACTAAAGATCAGAATCGGGATGAACCGAAAGCAGAAGCAAGATTCCAGGCAAAGTGGAATAAGTTATCAGGGAAGACCATTAATGTACACAATATAAATGAGTTCAAGATGTAATTCAGGAGAGAGAAAAAATTGAGGGAGACAATGAGAAAGTTGATCGATGAAGTTGAGATCAATCAACCAGGAACAAGTGTACAATGCCTTTTCTGTTCCTAACAGTTATTGTCTTCATAAGTTTAGGGATACAAATGAACTGCTGGAAAGGTCAGAACCAAGAAGTGAAAAAACACTAATTTCAAAACTGAAATAAAGGCAACTAGAGAAAAGAGTGATCTAAAATAACTGGAACTGAAATTGTAGATTAACAAGGCAACAGTAGAAATGATACAAGGAAACTAATAATAGAGGGCCTGAGATGAGAAAAATGTTTGAACAGCAATGAAAAACTAGCAGCCCATCACAACACACCTGCAATCATAATCCTTTCACACTTCACATGTAGCTAATAAATGCCAAAAAATCCAATAGTGAAATATGTAATCTTTGATTAAAAACTGCTGAACTTTAAGTGAGAAAACGCTGATTTGAGACAAGGCCACTAAATGCACTAATAACTTCCGTGTGAAATAATATTATCGAGTATGTGGGGGAGGGAAGGAGGGAAGCAGGTGCCACATCTCAAAAAGTGTCTATGCAGTTGTGGAATACTACACAAGTTCAGAATTAATGACATTTAATAAAAATTTTAGAGCAAAAATCAAAACTATTTCATTCGTTTTGTTAACTTCTTCAATTTTATTTTGGAGGGCTACAAAGATAAACTTCAGCACTAAAGATAGACAAATTGGTCATTGATGCTTTCTTCCAGCATTACACCACTGTGTACTTGAGCCAGCTTTTGCTTTATAATTATCAAAGAGCGGAACAGCAGCCCACATATTGAGTATATACAACAGGGGAAGCAAAGTCAGGGAAAATTAATGCTTGTCTGAGTGCACTTTCAGTACCATCGTCAAATGAAGATCTGCCAAATTCCGGTATCCAAAGTATATTATAAAGCCCCTGGTGCTGTTTCGATCTTGTTAGTACTAGCAGAAGTGAGACCCCCAGAAAGAGATGAATTACTGGTGGTCCTGTATTGTGCCAATGGCAGTACAATTGAAAACAAGCATCTTGCACTAGTTTAGCCCAAGTATCATTGTAATTGTGGTATAATGTTACAGTTAAATAACTATTAGACAACCATCCACTGTAACTTGATCTATGTTCATGGAAAATGACAAAAAAACATATATTCAAATGAAAACCTGAAGAATGTACTGCAACCAATTATTTTCTTATCAGATTGTAATACGGACCTGGTGGCACAATAAGTTAGCTTGCTAACTTTGCAACTTTAGTATATATATTTTACTCCAGGTCTGATTATTGGGTGATAATCTCCACTCTGTGCCAGGTTTATGGGCATGATGTACACAAAGTTTGTCAATCTCAACCTATGCTATATTAGCTATTCGGTTTGTTTAGTGGGATATGGGTGTCGCTGGCTAGGCCAGCATTTATTTATTGCCCATCCCTAATTGCCCTTGAGTGGCTTGCTCTAGCTAATTTCAGAAGGCATTTTAAGAGTCAACCACATTGCTGTGTGTCTGGAGTCACACGTAGGCCAGACCAGGTAAGGATGGCAGATTTCCTTTCCTAAAGGACATTAGTGAACCAGATGGGCTTTTACAACAATCGACAATATTTTCACGCTCATTCCCGCAATGCACAAAGCTACCCATATTTTGGCACAAATTGGCAATATGCATCAGAAAGGTCATAAACACTGCTTGGGGTTGATCATTTAAAAATTCCAAGTATTGCTTTATGAAGCTGAGACATGTTGCTGGGGCACAGTTCTTTCTTTTGGGCCTCCTTATCTCGAGAGACAATGGATACGCGCCTGGAGGTGGTCAGTGGTTTGTGAAGCAGCGCCTGGAGTGGCTATAAAGGCCAATTCTGGAGTGACAGGCTCTTCCACAGGTGCTGCAGAGAAATTTGTTTGTTGGGGCTGTTGCACAGTTGGCTCTCCCCTTGCGCCTCTGTCTTTTTTCCTGCCAACTACTAAGTCTCTTCGACTCGCCACAATTTAGCCCTGTCTTTATGGCTGCCCGCCAGCTCTGGCGAATGCTGGCAACTGACTCCCACGACTTGTGATCAATGTCACACGATTTCATGTCGCGTTTGCAGACGTCTTTATAACGGAGACATGGACGGCCGGTGGGTCTGATACCAGTGGCGAGCTCGCTGTACAATGTGTCTTTGGGGATCCTGCCATCTTCCATGCGGCTCACATGGCCAAGCCATCTCAAGCGCCGCTGACTCAGTAGTGTGTATAAGCTGGGGGTGTTGGCCGCTTCAAGGACTTCTGTGTTGGAGATATAGTCCTGCCACCTGATGCCAAGTATTCTCCGAAGGCAGCGAAGATGGAATGAATTGAGACGTCGCTCTTGGCTGGCATACGTTGTCCAGGCCTCGCTGCCGTAGAGCAAGGTACTGAGGACACAGGCCTGATACACTCGGACTTTTGTGTTCCGTGTCAGTGCGCCATTTTCCCACACTCTCTTGGCCAGTCTGAACATAGCAGTGGAAGCCTTACCCATGCGCTTGTTGATTTCTGCATCTAGAGACAGGTTACTGGTGATAGTTGAGCCTAGGTAGGTGAACTCTTGAACCACTTCCAGAGCGTGGTCGCTAATATTGATGGATGGAGCATTTCTGACATCCTGCCCCATGATGTTTGTTTTCTTGAGGCTGATGGTTAGGCCAAATTCATTGCAGGCAGACGCAAACCTGTCGATGAGACTCTGCAGGCATTCTTCAGTGTGAGATGTTAAAGCAGCATCGTCAGCAAAGAGGAGTTCTCTGATGAGGACTTTCCGTACTTTGGACTTCGCTCTTAGACGGGCAAGGTTGAACAACCTGCCCCCTGATCTTGTGTGGAGGAAATTTCCTTCTTCAGAGGATTTGAACGCATGTGAAAGCAGCAGGGAGAAGAAAATCCCAAAAAGTGTGGGTGCGAGAACACAGCCCTGTTTCACACCACTCAGGATAGGAAAGGGCTCTGATGAGGAGCCACCATGTTGAATTGTGCCTTTCATATTGTCATGGAATGAGGTGATGATACTTAGTAGCTTTGGTGGACATCCGATCTTTTCTAGTAGTCTGAAGAGACCACGTCTGCTGACGAGGTCAAAGGCTTTGGTGAGATCAATGAAAGCAATGTAGAGGGGCATCTGTTGTTCACGGCATTTCTCCTGTATCTGACGAAGGGAGAACAGCATGTCAATAGTCGATCTCTCTGCACGAAAGCCACACTGTGCCTCAGGGTAGACGCGCTCGGCCAGCTTCTGGAGCCTGTTCAGAGCGACTCGAGCAAAGACTTTCCCCACTATGCTGAGCAGGGAGATTCCACGGTAGTTGTTGCAGTCACCGCGGTCACCTTTGTTTTTATAGAGGGTGATGATGTTGGCATCGCGCATGTCCTGGGGTACTGCTCCCTCGTCCCAGCACAGGCATAGCAGTTCATGTAGTGCTGAGAGTATAGCAGGCTTGGCACTCTTGATTATTTCAGGGGTAATGCTGTCCTTCCCAGGGGCTTTTCCGCTGGCTAGGGAATCAATGGCATCACTGAGTTCCGATTTGGTTGGCTGTATGTCCAGCTCATCCATGACTGGTAGAGGCTGGGCTGCATTGAGGGCAGTCTCAGTGACAGCATTCTCCCTGGAGTACAGTTCTAGGTAGTGCTCAACCCAGCGGTCCATCTGTTTGCGTTGGTCAGTGATTATGTCCCCCGATTTAGATTTGAGGGGGGTGATCTTCTTGATGGTTGGCCCAAGAGCTCTCTTCATGCCATCATACATTCCTCTGATGTTTCCGGTGTCTGAGGCCAGCTGAATATGACTGCATAGGTGTTGCCAGTAGTCGTTTGCGCAACGCCTAGCTGTTCTTTGTGCAGTACTTCTGGCTGCTTTAAGTGCTGCGGATGTTAAATCGCTGGGGGCTTTCTTGTAGTTCAAAAGTGCAATGCGCTTAGCGGCTATGACAGGTTCCAGCTCTTCATTATGAGATTGAAACCAGTCTGCATTTCTCTTCGCACTTTTGCCGTAGGTGGTCAAAGCTGACTCATAGATGGCGTCTCTGATGTGGGCCCACTTGGTCTCAGCATCCCCTGTGGGAGTGTTTTGAAGGGCTGTTACAAGTGAATTTAGAAATTTTTGTAACAGCTGTGGGTGAGAAATTCTGCTCGTGTTGATGCGCGGGTGGCCCTTCTGCTTGGAATGATGCAACTTCTTTGGTCTGAGTCTAACCTTGCTGCACACCAGGGAGTGGTCGGTGTCGCAGTCCGCACTGTGGAAGCTGCGTGTGATTTGAACACTGTTTAAGGCGGCTCGCCTTGTGACAATGAGGTCTAGCTGGTGCCAACGACGTGATCTTGGGTGCCTCCATGAAACCTGGTGACAGGGTTTAGTGTGAAAGAACGAGTTGGTGATGCAGAGGTTATGATAGGTACACAACTCAAGCAGTCTCTGCCCGTTCTCATTCATCCTTCCAACGCCATAGCGCCCAAGGCAGGAGGGCCATGAGTCATGGTCGGCCCCAACCCTGGCATTAAAGTCCCCCAGCAGGAATAGGTGTTCGGTGTTGGGGATGCTGCTAATGATGTTATGGAGTTGTTCATAGAACTGGTCTTTAGCTTCAGGTGCGGAGCAGAGTGTTGGAGCATAGATGCTGAGTAGGTGTACTGGACCAGAGTTGGTGAGCAGTCGGATGGACAGTATGCGTTCCGAGCCATTTGAGGGAGGCTCTATCATGCTGAGCAAGGAGTTTCTGATGGCGAAGCCCACTCCATGCTGTCTTGGTTCTTCAGGATCCCTGCCCTGCCAGAAGAAGGTGTAGTCTTGCTCTGCTAGAGAGCCACTCGCGGGGAGGCGAGTCTCCTGAAGTGCTGCAATGTCCACATTGAATCTACTGAGCTCGTTGTTAATGATGGCGGTCTTCCGAGAATCGTTGATTTGTGTAAGGTCTTCCGACAGGCCAGGACACATAGTTCTGACGTTCCAGCTTGCAAAGCGAAGGGCTGGTACCTTCTTTCCTTTTTTCATGTTGTTTGGTGCGGTGTATCAGTCCACCTTTCGGGCAATGACCCTGAGCTCCAAGCACCCATTGAAGCAGGCAGACTGTGGCGGGACAGAACCTTATTGACCGGGGGCTGCCCGGTTTGAGGCGGGCGGTAGCTGTCCAGTGAGGTGCAATGACCTCTCCCACCGACAAAGGCAACCCGTGGCGCCCAGTTTCTACGCCAATTTATCTGGACTTATAACCCGTAACTGCTGCCTTCCGTGTTGTTTTAGTCGCTGTGAGGCAACTATGGAGTGACCTCTCCATGGCGCATGCCTGGGCAAATTTATGGAGGTTGAGAGTTGCCCAGTCGTCAAAACCCCCCTCTCGGCCTTTCTGGTGGGGTCCAAAGGAGTGCAGGACACGACGTTTTGACGACTGGGCAACTCTCAACCTCCATAAATTTGCCCAGGCATGCGCCATGGAGAGGTCACTCCATAGTTGCCTCACAGCGACTAAAACAACACGGAAGGCAGCAGTTACGGGTTATAAGTCCAGATAAATTGGCGTAGAAACTGGGCGCCACGGGTTGCCTTTGTCGGTGGGAGAGGTCATTGCACCTCACTGGACAGCTACCGCCCGCCTCAAACCGGGCAGCCCCCGGTCAATAAGGTTCTGTCCCGCCACAGTCTGCCTGCTTCAATGGGTGCTTGGGGCACAGTAGAGGGAGCTTTATTCTGCATCTGGTTTATGCTACACCTGGCTTCAGGGCACAAGTTGCTAAGATTGAGTGCCAAAAGTAGAAAGGTGAACAAATGATTCATGATATTACCTTGTTAAACTAAAGTAAAAGAATTATGACAGCTTCCATTTCACACAGATTTTATTGCAATGCAATATGAAACATTCAGCAACTACACAACTTTTCCTTCCCAATTACTGTTCAGCCATTTCTGGGAAACAAAAGGGAAAGTGCTTGGATGTGTATGTGCATGTGTTTGAGATGAAGCACGATGTAGGTTTAGGAACTGGCAGGTATTTCGGGGCAGTAGTGCTTGGAGCTTGTATCTCAAGCATTAAGTCTGCATGCACAGATTTGACCAACACTGCATGCAATAGTTACTGAATATGGCATAAGTACTAGACTCTTCAGCCCATCAAGCTTGCCCTACCATTTTTGTTAGCCATGCCAATTCTAACTTTTTAATTCTAATACTGTCTTTTTTTCCATATCCCTGAATATTTATACATTAGCTTCCCAAGTAAATATCTATTTACCTTTATTATTGGATTCTTACAAAAGAAAATTCACATATATATTTTCTACGTACTTAAAAAAGGAAGAGAAGGTAATTGCGAATGGGATGGAAGGCGACTGGGAAGAATGGCAATCTGGAGAAGGGAAAACAGGAAGGAAGGGGATTGAGGGGGATGTTGTTGATTAGGATTACTGTTCCCTAATCCTGGTAGTGAGAGAGTTGACACCAGGTCCCAGTTCCACCTCCCTCCAAGCAGGACAAGTGACATTTCCAGGTGGCCTGATGACTCCCACACTGAGGAGTCTGTGCCTGCTGTCTTCTATTGCCTTGTAGAGAGCTTGGGAGAACCAAATAGGTGAATTCTGTGGTCTTATGTCATTCTTCTATGGCTTAATGACCTGTCCTGATGCTGCCTGAGACCAGATGATATCTATATATTCATAATTCTCTACAAGTATAATAAAAAAATATTGTTATAATATGCAGTGAAGTAATTTGAGAGTGAGGTGGGACAGCCAAATACTGTTATCCTTTTATAAAAGCAAAATACTGCGGATGCTGGAAATCTGAAACAAAAACAAGAAATGCTGGATTCACTCAGCAGGTCTGGCAGCATCTGTGGAAAGAGAAGCAGAGTTAACGTTTCGGGTCAGTGACCCTTCTTCGGAACTGGTTCCGAAGAAGGGTCACTGACCCGAAACGTTAACACTGTTATCCTTTTACTTGTTTGTCCAATACATATTGCTGAAGATTGCAGTCTGAACTGTGTGTTTATAAAGATTGCACAGAGTTTCCAGCTACTTATAATATATATGCATAGTTTTACGTTGATGGCTACTGCAGTGGGAATGCAAGTGAATAGACCCAGGAAATCCACATGCAACTCTCTATGCAGGCCACAAGTGGGTGTGAAGTTTCTGGGGAATTTCTGGACCAATTAAATATGGCCAGGAGGAACTGTACGGCCTTTCTGAATGGATGAATTAAGATGGGCCGAGTAGCCTATCACATCTGTAATTATCTTGTGATTCTATGAAGAGCCAACAAATATGATCTATATTGCAATGATGGATAGACTTTAAAAATTTGCAGAACCTCACCCTTTAAAATTAACAGCATTATCTTAAATAAGTACCACCTGTACAAATTGTAATATCAGTCCTTAGGGGTGAGATTTTAACGCACTGAAACACAGTTACAGAGTTAAAATCATACCCTACATTTTTGAGACATTAGAAATAGAATGATTTCTAAATTAAATTAAAGCCGTGTAGTCTATCAATTATGATGCCATTTATTAATTGTGTTTAATCATATACAGGTGGAGGGTGTTAATTAAGGTCTTACTTGAGTATATATAAGGAGACAATTATTGAAACTGGGTGAAGGTTTGCGTGTGGAGCCGCATGCTTGTAATTTTTTTAAGATGTAAAATAAATGCAAAACTGAGTAAAGATTGGCTCCAGCATATTCCTTCAACAACAAGCTTTCTGGAATATAGCTTGTAGCAGAGGATGGCTGCCTAAAGGTGAAGGTTGGAAAGTAAAACAAAATCACACAGAAAACTAGAATCCCAGTGGCTATTGTGGGAAATGGAGGAAAGGAAGTGTAAATTGGCAAGATATGATGACCCTCCAAAGTTTTGAGTCTGAACCATATGACCAATGGAGGAATGAAGTGCATATGTGGACACTGGTTACGTCCCGACCAAAGGAAACAAAGTATGGCCTTGGTGTAGTCAATTCCTATCAGAAGTGAAGTATTTTGTTAACTGGATGCTTGTCAGCAGGATACTGATGAAAATTTGATCTTTTGTTAGAATTCTTAGATGAGATTTACAAAAAAAGATGATCTATTAAATGTCTATGAGGCATGGTCAGACTTTGAGAGATTTTGGAAACAGATGGGGAACTATATCATGGACTTGAACAGACTGTATAGAAGATTGAGGAAATTCAATTTGGAGATCACTGGTTCAGTGCTAGCATTTAAATTGTTAGATTGTATTAAGGTGTCACATATGGGCAGGCTCCTGGTTCTAACTGGGGTTCATTTCTTGTAAAAAGACTCCCTGTTGGATCAGATGTATGCTGCATTAAAATAAATTAAGGAAACTGTCATTTTCTGTACCCTTGGTAGAACAAATAGGACATTCTGCAGTGAGAAAGAATGGAGGACTCAATGATTGCCAGAATTCAAAAAGGTTCAGATACTGGATGCAGGCACCAGTACAATGGAAAGTTAAAGACCAGGAGGTATGAGGTTAAAAATGCCATTAGTAAGTCTAACTATTACAGAAGAAGACTGAATTGGCACAGCAATGATAGGTGAATGAATCCCAGGAATGCCAAGGAACAGTTAATAGGTGCTGCAGGTGTAACTTGAAGTATCATTATGCAATGAACTGTTCAAAGAGACAGGATCCTCTCAATGACACATGACAGGGAATTAAGGCAAAATAAGAAGCTAATGATGAATCTGAACAAATTGTACTAGTCACAAGGCGTTTTAGTCTT
This sequence comes from Heterodontus francisci, assembly GCF_036365525.1. NCBI lineage: Eukaryota > Metazoa > Chordata > Chondrichthyes > Heterodontiformes > Heterodontidae > Heterodontus > Heterodontus francisci. Next base: position 119,592,836 of record NC_090371.1, read on the forward strand.
GTGATGAATGAATCTGAAACTAACACATTCAGCAGTGTTGTGTTAGATAGTGCTTGCACGTCGACTGTATGTTGAGCAGACTGGTTGGTTAAAATGTTATCTGAATTCACTCAGTCATGAGGATCAACACAAGGTTAAGGAGTATAAAAGTACTACTTGTTTTAGGTTTGATGATGACAACTCATTGAAGTCACTAAAGAGAGTTGTAATTCCATGTAAAATAGCTAGAGTAAGCCACTTTATCAGTACCGATTAAGTCTCTAGTGAGACAACTTTACTGTTGAGTAAACCTTCTATGGAAAAAGGCACAAATAAAATTTGATATGGAGCATGATTCTGCAATTGTTTTTGAAAAGTCAATGGATTTGCAGTTTACCCATTCAGGGCATTATTGCATCCCCTTAACAACCTAATGTTTCTAATAAGTGGATGGGACGTATTACTGGCATCAGGTGAAAAGAATCAGAAAAAAACAAATTGTCTTGAAGTTACACAGATAATTTGCTTGCCCTTGTCAAAGATTAAAAATCCAAGTGTGATTGAAGAGTATACAAGGATAATAGAAGAGATTAATGAAAAGTCTGAAAACCTATAAAAAGTATCGGAGGATGTCATCACATCCTATTGGAAGCCTTCCTTTGGCAAGTGACTTTAATGAGGTAGTTGCCATGGATTTAAAGGTATGGGACAAAGACAGAAATATTTCCATTCTACATTTCTTAGATCTGGCAACCAGATTTAGTCTTTCTACAATAATACATAGCAAGGACAAAAGGGTGATTATCGATTAAAATCATGGCAAAATGGATAGGGTCTAGTCTTGGTGCACCAGCTAAGTTTCTGACTGATAATGGAGGGGAATTTGCCAATGACTAGTTCAGAGACATGTGTGAAAACATGAACATTATTTTGATGAATGCCGCAGCTGCATGTCCTTTTAGCAATGGATTCTGTGAAGGAAATCACACAGTTATCGATGAAATGCTGCATAAAATCTGAGCTGACCAACCAAACTGCAAGTTGACTACTGCCCCGGCATGGGTAGTTCATTCAAAGGATTTGCTTCAGATGGTTGAGGACAAGTGGTCTATGGGCGAAATCCCATATTGCCTCCTGTGCTGTGTGACAGTCCTCCTGCTCTAAAAGATACTACAATTAGTCTGTTTTTTTCTGAACATTTGAATGCTTTACGTACAGGGAGACAGGCTTTCATCAGGTCTCGGTGAAAATTCGGAGAGCTCTGAGGTATCGTATAAGGCCAACTGAGACAGAATTAAATTCAGGAAATTTGGTGTATTCTAAAAGAGAGGGTCATAGGGAATGGAAAGGTCCTGGTAAGATAATAGGTTGTGATGGTAAGACAGTACCTATCAAGCATGGAAATCAAACTGTTAAGGTTCATTCCTCACTATTAATCAGGATTGATTCCAAAATCTCAGAATCTGAGCAGCTGATGGAAGGAAACAAGGCACTTTGTACCTCAAATGCTCATATGTTTTGTGATGAAGGTCCTGAGGAACAGAATATAGTTGGTCAAGGGTTGAATAGTGGTAATATGAGCAATCACAACACGCGGGACAGCTGTCGCATCTAAAGGCTGGTTGCCCCGAATAGGTATTCAGGTGACATATATTCCAGAGAGGTCTAGTGAGTGGAGGGATGCAACAATTGTGGGATGTGCAGGAAAATCTACTGGCAAGTTTAAATATTGGTTAAATGTTCAGAATGATGGCCAAGAATGATGCTAAACAGCAGGCAGGAACAGAGGGGCCTGGGAGCGCATTTGCATTGATCTTTGAAGATGGCAAGACATAGTGAGAGAGTGGTTAGCAAAGCATATGGGATTTTGGGCTTCATAAAAAGAGGCATTGAGTACAGGGAAGTTGTGCTGAACCTTTTATAAAGCTCTGTTTAGGCCCCAACTTGTGTATTGTGTCCAGTTTTGGTCACCACACTTTAGGAAGGATGTGAGGGTCCTTGAGAGGGTGCAGAGGAGATTTACCGGAATGGGTCCAGGGATGGGGGATTTTAGTTACAAGGTTAGGTTGGAAAAGCTGGGGTTGTTCTCCATGGAGCAAAGGAGATTGAGAGGAGATTTGACAGAGGGTCTACAAGATTGTGACAGGCATAGGTAAGTTAGACAAGGAAAAACTGTTTCCATTAACTGATGGTACAAGGATTAGGGGACACAGATTAAAGCTTTTGGGCAAGAGATGCAGGAGGAATATGAGGAAGGACTTTTTAACGCAGTTAATGGTAATGACCTGGAACTCGCTATCCACGAGGGTAGTGGAAGTGCAGAAAATGATTTCAAAAGGAAATTGGATAGCCACTTGAAGGAAATAAACTTGCAGGGCTACGGGGATCAAGCAGGGAAGTGGGACTGACTGGATTACTCCGCAGAGAGACAGCATGGACTCGCTGGGCCAAATGGCCCCCTTCTGTGCCATAAATGACTCTATGACTGATGCTGAGAAGCGAAGTTCATGGACTGGCAGAATGGAGTGAAAGATTGAAGATGAAGACAGTGCAAGTTTTATTGGTGACTCTGGAAGTGACTCTTGTGTCAGGAAATGATCACATAATGGTAAAAGAGCTTCTGATAGATCTCCCTCTCTCTTACAGAAGTAGTGCCAAAAGACATCAAAGTACTAGTAGAGGCCATCGTTTGAACCGATTACACAAAGAAATGAAGGCTGAAGAACTGTCTCCCATTAGAACTAGAAGCAGTAGTCCTCATGACCATGACGTTTTGTGGCTGCCAATACACTTGAGGATAAACTAATGAAAAGCAAAACAAAGAGTTGAAGTTGGAGAGAGTTTGGTGTTTATTCATGAGGTACTAGATAGGGGATAGCCAGCCTTGTCACATTGATGGATTTAATTTGAAAAAGTCCTTGCAGATGGAACTTATAATGTTAAAGCGAGGCTAGTTGCGAGGGGTTTTGAAGAGCAACTGTGTGATACCGATGTTAGAGTGGAAAAGTAATCTTGAAAATCCTTTTAGCCCTTTTGGCTACATATTTGTGGAAGTGTAGATCAATTGACATAAAAGCTGCATTTCTGCAGGGTGATACTTTTCAGAGAAGTGTTTCTGAAATCACCTAAAGATGCAGAAGGAAAACTATGGAAACTAAACAAATGCATCATGGCCTTAATGATGCTTCCAGGTGTGGTATTTCTTGGTAAGATCTGTTTCACTGAAAATTGGTTGATTGGGTTAAACTAAAATCAGATCCTGTTATGTTTTATTGCTATCAAAGGGAAACTTTCAGGCATCTTCATGATGTACTTTGATGATTTCTTATGGGGTGGTACTGTAGAATTTGAAAAATGTGTTATTAATAAGATTATAAAGTAGAATTTAAGATTGGGAGTCAGGCTTGTGGGGCATTTAAATCTATCACTTTAGATATTGAGCAGAGTAGATCGAGAATAACTAAATCAACAATCCTATTTAGAGAGTTACTCACATCCCAATTAATTGTGCAAGGTCATCATAGAAAGATGATGATGATATGTAAAAAAAAAAGAGCAATTGTGAAGCTTGATTGGTCAATTAAACTGGTTACGCACTCAAGCTAGACCTGATGCTAGTTTTGATGTGCTGGAATTAAGTACAACAATGAAATACCCAAAAGCTGAGAATGGAAAAGGGCAAATTTTAACAAAAAATTTATCTGGAGAAATGCATACTTTAATTCCAATCCTTAGGTGACCCAAAGAATATGAATCTAGTCATTTTGAGTGATGCTTCACATGCTAATCTTGCTGTTGGGTATTCAAATGTAGCTGGTTTTGTAATATTTTTGATGGATGAAGATGGGAAATATTGTCCTATAGCTTGAGAAGCTAAGAAAATAGAAAGTTGTTAAAAGTACTTTAGCTGTGGAAACACTGGCTCTTGTGGAGGCAGTGGATATGGGGTTCTATTTGTCAAATATTTTAGGTGAGATTCTGTACAAGGGGCATACTCAATATGGGATAATGTACACTCTGCAAAAAGTGAACATAAAGAAAAAAGTTACAGATTGACCTTGCTGGATTGAAACAAATGCTGGAGAGAAAGGAAATCTCAAATGAAATGGGTACATGAAAGTGGTCAATTATCTGTTTTATGAAAAGAATGCTTATACAAAGAAATTGTTAGAGATCTTAAAGAAGGGGTGTCTCTCCATGTAATGCTTTGTACAGAATATAGAATTTATTTGTTTGTTTTGAAATATTTGTGCATGTTAAACTCAAAGCTTTATTTGAAGGTAAAGAAGGAAATCTGTTAATTGTGTTTAATCATATGCAGGTGGAGGGTGTTAATTAGGGTCTCACTTGAGTATATATAAGAAGACACTTACTAGAAACTGGGTGAAGGTTTATGTGAAGAGCTGCATGTTTGTAATATTTTTACTTTGTAAAATATATGCAAGACTGAGTAAAGATTGTGTCAAGCAAACCCCACCTGCCAAGACTGAGGCACACATTATTTTGTCACATGAACATTAAAACTTTAAAAAATTGCAATCTCTGACTGGAAGGATATTTGCATAGTACCAGACAATGTGGAAACAAAGGGAGCCAATCCCTGTTCCTCCAATACACAGAAGTGATCAGACCAGTTTTGGTCACATGACTGTTGCAGAGTTTTTGAACTCCCAAACAAAGGAATTGCCAGGCAGAACACCATGTGCTTATGGACTGAGAAGATCTCCTCTGCCTGCCTGTCTGTCTGTCTGCCTTCATCTCGTCCCATGGAACCGAATCTCGTCAAAACACATGAAACTCAAAGAGAGAGGGATTTGTCACGTGAACAAAGTTTTAAGAAGATTACTGGGCCCCAACAAATCGCAAGACCATAGCTTCAATCAAGGACTACAGTGACCTCGAGAAAAAGTAACAAGATATTGCCTCAAACTGTTCTACTTATCTTTTCTTCTACTCTTTTCTATTCCTATCTGCATGTTTATATCACATGTGCATGCTAGCGTGAGTGCATCATATATCCATAGGCATGAACCGTATTAGAGTTTAAGTTTAAGGTTTTAATAAATTTCCTCTTTCTGTTTTAAACCAAAGAAAGCCTATGTGTGCTCAGTTCTTTGCCTTATAATTAGAATCTGTGAACACGGATTCACAAAAAGGGGAGCTCAAAACGCAGTGTGTTTTAAAATTAAACCCTGTTACAATAAGACCAGATAAGGATAGCCAAAGACCCCTCGACACATTGCTCACCTGGTCATAACAATTGGCTCCAGCATAATCCTTCAACAAGCTTTCTGGAGTATAACACCATTGTGATGCACATCAGGGAACCGAGTAAACACTATTTTAAAATTGACTACAGGTTAAGAAAAGAGATTTCAGTTTTTTTTAACAATACAATTGTTGGGAAATTTGGTGACTTCAAAGTCTGAAGATAAAAGAAATAGAAGATGAGAATAAAGGAACAGGGATGACACATGGTCAAAGAACTATTACAGTTATGAAACAGAAGTGTAAAAGGATTGTTAAAAATAATGTAAAGGAATGAGCCCTAAAGACAAACTAAACTGCCTCTATAACAATGTGCACAGTGTCCAAAACAAAATGGGTGACTAGTAGCATTAATCCATAACACAGAACCAGATGTAAAAAATAGCTGAAACATGGCTACATAAAGAACAGGACTGGCAATTAAATATTAAATATAACATAATCAAAAAGCATAGGGATGAAAGGGAGTGGGGGTAGCTGTACTAATTAAAGATAACATAATGGTAGTAGAAAAAAAGAATCTTATGAGGGTAGGGCCAATCAGGGATAGTGGAGGGAACTTGTGCCTGGAGTCGGAGGAGGTAGGGGAGGTCCTAAATGAATACTTTGCTTCAGTATTCTCTAGTGAGAGGGACCTGGTCGTTTGTGAGGACAGCGTGGAACAGGCTGATATGCTCGAACGGGTTGAGGTTAAGAGGGAGGATGTGCTGGAAATTTTGAATGACATGATGACAGATAAGTCCCCGGGGCCAGACGGGATATACCCAAGGATATTACGGGAAGCGAGGGAAGAGATTGCTGCGCCTTTGGCGATGATCTTTGCGTCTTCACTGTCCACTGGAGTAGTACCGGATGATTGGAGGGTGGCAAATGTTGTTCCCTTGTTCAAGAAAGGGAATAGGGATAACCCTGGGAATTATAGACCAGTCAGTCTTACGTCGGTAGTGGGCAAATTATTGGAGAGGATTCTGAGAGACAGGATTTATGATTATTTGGAAAAGCATGGTTTGATTAGAGACAGTCAGCATGGCTTTGTGAGGGGCAGATCATGCCTCACAAGCCTTATTGAATTCTTTGAAGATGTGACAAAACACATTGATGAAGGAAGAGCAGTGGATGTGGTGTATATGGATTTTAGCAAGGCGTTTGATAAGGTTCCCCATGGTAGGCTCATTCAGAAAGTAGGGAGGCATGGGATTCAGGGAAAGTTGGCTGTCTAGATGCAAAATTGGCTGGCCCATAGAAGTCAGAGTGTGGTAGTAGATGGAAAGTATTCAGCATGGAGCTCGGTGACCAGTGGTGTTCCACAAGGATCTGTTCTGGGACCTCTGCTCTTTGTGATTTTTATAAATGACTTGGATGAGGAAGTGGAAGGCTGGGTTAGCAAGTTTGCCGATGACACGAAGGTTGGTGGAGTTGTGGATAGTGTGGAAGGCTGTTGTAGGTTGCAACGGGACATTGACAGGATGCAGAGCTGGGCTGAGAAGTGGCAGATGGAGTTCAACCTGGAAAAGTGTGAAGTGATTCATTTTGGAAGGTTGAATTTGAATGTGGAATACAGGCTTAAACACAGGATTCTTGGTAGTGTGGAGGAACAGAGGGATCTTGGGGTTCATGTCCATAGATCGCTCAAAGTTGCCACCCAAGTTGATAGGGTTGTTAAGAAGGCGTATGGGGTGTTGGCTTTCATTAACAGGGGGATTGAGTTTAAGAGCCGCGAGGTTATGCTGCAGCTCTGTAAGGCCCTGGTTCGACCACACTTGGAATATTGTGTTCAGTTCTGGTCGCCTCATTATAGGAAGGATGTGGAAGCTTTAGAGAGGGTGCAGAGGAGATTTACCAGGATGCTGCCTGGACTGGAGGGCATGTCCTACGAAGAAAGATTGAGGGAGCTAGGGCTTTTCTCATTGGAGCGAAGAAGGATGAGAGGTGACTTGATAGAGGGGTACAAGATGATGAGAGGCATAGATAGAGTGGATAGTCAGAAACTTTTTCCCAGGGTGGAAAGGGCTATCACCAGGGGGCATAATTTTAAGGTGATTGGAGGAAGGTTTCGGGGAGATGTCAGGGGTAGGTTCTTTACACAGAGAGTGGTGGGTGCGTGGAATGCGCTGCCAGCGGTGGTAGTAGAAGCAGATACATTAGGGGCATTTAAGCGACTCTTGGATAGGTACATGGATGATAGTAGAATGAAGGGTCGGTAGTTAGTTTGATCTTAGAGTAGGTTAAAGGTTCGGCACAACATCATGGGCCGAAGGGCCTGTACTGTGCTGTACTGTTCTATGTTCTATGTTCTAAAAGTCCATATGGATTTAAAAAAAGAGAAGGATTGATCTCACTAATAGGGTTATACTATGGACCACCTCCATAGTGGAACAGAGGTGGAGGAAGGAATGTGAAATCAGTAAAGGACATATGATAATCAAGAGATTTTAACTACCTCTAAATAAACTGAGAAGAGGAGGCCATGAAAAGGATGCAGGGAATGGAGTTTTTACCGTGTGTGCAGGACTCTTTTCTTACCTAGTATGGAATACAAAAAAAAGTCTAACTCGACAGGAAGCACTGTTGGATCTAGACATGGAAAATGAACAAGATCAGATAAAAGAAGAAAGTGTAGGGGAATATCTAGGCAATAGCAAACACAACATAATAAAGATTAAGATCAAGATGGAAAGAGCGTGAATAAGACAACGGTCTAAGTAATAAATTGGAAAATAACTGATTTTAAGTGGATAATAATAGAACTAGAGAAAATAAACTAGAAAAAATTACTGAAACAAAGAAATTATCCAGCAGTGGGGAACATTTAAAATGGCACTCAATAGAGTCCAAGAAAAAGATATCCCACTAAAAAGCAGGAAAAAAACTACCCAGCAATGATGCATCATGGATGTATAAAGAAATGAGGGCAGTATTGAAACTAAAGGAAAAGTCACATGTTAAGCTCATAGACAAGAAAAGAAAGGGTGGGAGGGAACTAAAGAGAATACAAAGGTTAAGAAAGATGCCCAAACAAAAAACAGAAGGCAAAAAGAGATTATGAAATTAATTATCAAGAGATATAACAAGAAATAGTAAGGTATTCTACCGACATTTAAAAAAATAAAGAACAATCAGGATAGGGATAGGGTCACTAAGGAATACGTACAATATAATCACAGGCAATGACAGTGAATTGGCAGAAAGTTTGCCTCGGTATTTACCAGGGAAACTGATATGGTGGGCATGACAGAAGAAGACAGATAAAAGGATATGAAGACATTTATGATAAAATGGGGGAAATAATTGATAAACTAATCAAGCTTGGAGACAGATTAGACAGCTGGTTAGCGAAGAGATAGCAGAGACACTGTTACATATATATTAAAATTCTTTGGTTAGTGCCAGAGGACTGTCAGACAGCTAATATGATTCCTATATTTAAAAAGGGAGATAGAAGAAGTGCAGGGAATTGTAGACCAATTAGCGTAGTATTGATGATAAGAATTCCATTATTTTTCCCATCAGTGATGTAATAGAGAAGCATCTAGAAACAGAAATATAATACAGTAGCCAGCACGGATTCCAAAAGGGAAGGTCATGCTTGACCAATCCTAGTGAATTTTTGAAGTAGTAACAAAAAGCACAGATAAGAGTAATGTAGTAGACACAAAATATTTGGATTTTCAAAAAGCTTTCATGAAGTACCACAAAATATACTCATGACTAAGGTCAGAGCATGTGGAGTCAGGGGACAAGTAGCAGAATGGATAGCAAGCTGCCTGCGAAATAGAGTAGGGGTTAAAGGTAGTTAATCAAACTGTGAAATAGTGGGAAGTGATGCCCCACAAGGATTGGTGCTGGGACCACTGTTCACCATTTACATAAAGGATTTGGACTCGGGAATCAGTAGTACATTCTCAAAATTTATGGATGACACCAAGTTGGGGATGTGGGTCATACAGAGGAGAACTGAGAAAGTACAGGAAAACATGAGTAAGTTTGCAAAATGGGTGTGTAACTGGCAAATTAATTTCAATATAGATAAGTGCACGGTAGTACATTTTACTAGAAAGAATTAGGAAACCACATGCTTCTTGGGAAATAAGTGTCTAAATGGGGTAGAGGAGTAGAGGGATCTGTAGATATGTTACAATCAGGTGAGAAAGGTGTCTAGGGGTCCCTCTCAGCCTTCACCTGGTCTTACCATAATAGGGTTTAATTTTAAACACACCATGTTTTTGGCTCCCCCTTGGTGAATCCTTGTTCACCACTTTCCAATTATAAGGCTAAGAAACCAGCACAAACAGGTTTTCTTAGGTTTAAAGAAGAAAAATTGAAATTTATTAAACTTAAACTCTAATTCGGTTAACATCTAGAGATACACGACGCGCCCATGCTAGCATGCACATGCAATACACACATGCAGATAGAGACAGAAAGAACACAGAAGAAATAAGGTGGAAAAGATTGAGGCAATATCTGAGAGGAGGTTTTTTGTGTTATGCTTCTTCGTGCTCACTGTAGTGTTCTTTATTGCAGGTAGATCTTGCTTTTCTTTGGGGCCCAGTATTCTTCTTAAACCTTGTTCGCTGTAGGAGACTTTTCTCTCTTGGGGTTCACGTGTCTTCAGTGGATTTGGAATTCCATGAGAAAGAGATGGGAGCTGGCAGACAGGAGAGGCTGTGGTGAGCCAGCCAGGAGAGATCTTCTCAGTCCATGAGCATTCATCTTTCTGCCCAAACTGTTTGTCCAAATTCAAAAAACTCAGGTTGCCCAATAGGTTAGTCATGTGACTAGCTATGTCCGTTTGTGTATTCGGCCATCTTAGCGGTCAACCTGGAATGTGAGCTCCCCCAACTTCAAAGTCTGGTGATCAAAAGTCCATTGTGGGTTGAATGTATTAGGGAATGGCTGCATTGTCCTTCCAATCACCATCTGATAACATGAAAATGACTTTTCCAGCCACGGCTGATCTGTTTAACAAGTTCTTTCTTCACTGCTATAACAGTTTAAAATCAATGTTCATGACAAAATTAATATGCCTCATTCTTGCCAGGTGGACCTAGCAGACAATACAGATAACAAATCACTAAAAGTAGTGATGCAGTTTAATAAGGCTACAAAAACCCAAGTACTGGAGTTCATTTCCAGAGGGATAAAATTGAAAAGCAGAGAAATTATGTTAAATTTGTATAGAATCTCAGTTAGACCATACTTAGAGTACTGTGCACAGTTCTGGTCTCCATATTATAAAAAGATTATAGAGGCACTGGAGAAGGTGTATAAATGCTTTACTAGAATGATTCCTGAACTGAGAGGTTATACCTAGCAGGAAAGACAGACCAGGCTAATTAGATAACTCTTTCCGAGAGCTGGTCCATGTACGATGGGCCAAATGGCTGCCTTCTGTGCTGTAAGATTCTATGGTATTTGCCTCTGGTAGATATGGTATGCCTGAGTTGACTCTTCCTCCCTCCACTAACCATGTACCTGGTCCCACTGAGGTTTGAGGAAGTGGAAAGTCTCTCAATGTAATGAGTCCCTACCCTGGCCCCCACTCCTCCTCCTCTAATGGAATTGTACGCAGCAACTACAAGGCCATCTAGAAAACTGAACAAAAGGTCAGGATCGAGGCACCCAGTCCTTCCAGCAGACTCTTGACAAACCTACCCCTGGAGTTTGACAAAGGCTACAGACTTTTGGTGTTTTATTCATTCATTTGTCCATGTTCTAACTTGCTGATCAGCTCATCAAATGAATGGCAGCATTATCTCCATGATGTAGTTAGAAATATTTCAGACTGGAAGGCAGAAAAAGAGATGCTGAGGAATATAAGGGTAATTTTTTTGCAAAGCTGCACTTCCAACATGGATCTATGCTCAACAGGAGAGCAGCCTTGTAAAATTCCCTCTGGTCCACAGTTTGTTTCACTGCCATCCCAAATGAACGCATGAGAATCCTAACTATGCTGTCCTTGACCACACTATGATCACAAAACATAAAACTAACCATGCTCATTATTCCTGGATATTGTTCAACTTCTCTGGGATCATGATGTGACAAATCTTGAGAGACTGCAATTTTACAAGCTCTTACAGCTTTTCTAGAAACCTTCATAAAAATCACAATCTCCTTTTGCAAGAGGGCCAGTTGAACCTTAAAACTGAAAGCTCTCTTTAACCTGGTTTGGCCTTATCACTGCTCTTTGTTATGTTTACAATTTCTGGTTAAGTTTGCTTTCATTGCCTGACTTACTTTATAAAAAAAAAAGCCATATACTAGAATCTGATGAAGGAGCCTTGTGACCTAATAGCAGCAATAAACCCAAAGAATAAACACAAACAACAAGGTCTTATCAGGTCAGCGCTTATTTTGGCAAGATGCAAAACCAATGGGTTACCACTATTTTTTATGAAGTAAATAAACTAGTGAACAGCTGATTCTATTCAATCCAACAGAATCGCCATCCTTGAAATTGGTCTCTTTTTTTCTCTGTTATATAAGCTCTGAAAATCCTTGGCTGTTCTGACACACTCTCACCATCAATTAGGCAGGGCTCACAAACTAGGCCGGAACCAGGTGACACTGGGTCGAAACTTGAGTTGCCAGTTTCTGGGACATTTATTTGGGATGGAAATGCCATCTGTTTCACACAACAGAGGCGGTGTGGCCAAGCTAAGGGAACACCCTGATTAGGAGTTTCTTTGACCCTGACTTGGGATCTATCAAGGAGCTAAGAGACCCGGTGCAAAGGCAAACCTCCCAGCTGATGAGAATGGGGCTCACCCAGGTGTCCAGGCCTGGGTTTTGGCCTGGACCACTAAAGATAAAATGATGAAGCAGCATCAGCCAAAAGCCTTCAATTTCAGTGGCCCCATACATAGCTGCAATCCTGTAATTGTATTCCTACTTCCCATCTGATTTTTAGGTGCCGACCCATTCAGTGGGTGGGCCTGTGCCTGGCATTCCCCATAGCCATGGAAAGGGCCCAGTAGAGGAAAAACAACGGCAGCTGCTGTGTAGCCTGTCAACACTGAATGAGGGCAGGATCAGTCCCAACTGTGATGCCCCCCACGATGAAATAGTTGTCTGATCTTCATAGTCTAGGTATGCATGAGAAAAATGGCCATATAGATGATGTATCATAGGCTGTGTGAATCTATGGAACTGCACCTCGGTATGGGTCAACACCAGCAGGAGAGGGTGGAGAAAATGAATTAGTACAACCTGCCTGAAATTTTTTTATTCATTCATGGGGATGTGGGCGTCGCTGGCCAGGACAGCATTTATTGCCCCTCCATAAATGCCCATGAGAAGGTGGTGGTGAGCTGCCTTCTTGAACTGCTGCAGTCCCTGCTGCACCCACAGTGCTATTAGGAAGGGAGTTCCAGGATTTTGATCCAGCGACACTGAAAGAAAGGTGATATAGTTCCAAGTCAGGATAATGTGTGGCTTGGAGGGGAAATTGCAGGTTGTGGTGTTCCCATGCATCTGCTGCCCTTGTCCTTCTAAGTGGTAGAGGTTGCAGGTTTGGAAGATGCTGCCTGAGTAGCCTTGGTGCATTGCTGCAGTGCATCTTGTAGATGGTACACACTGCTGCCACTGTGCACCGGTGGTGGAGGAAATGAATGTTTGTGGACGGGGTGTCAATCAAGCGAGCTGCTTTGTCCTGGATGGTGTCGAGCTTCTTGAATGTTGTTGGAGCTGCACCCATCCAGGCAAGTGGAGAGATTTCCATCACACTTCTGACTTGTGCCTTGTAGATGGTGGGCAGGCTTTGGGGAGTCAGGAGGTGAGTTACTTGCCACAGGATTCCTAGCCTCTGACCTGCTCTTGTAGCCGTGGTATTTTTATGGCTACTCCAGTTCAGTTTCTGGTCAATGGTAACCCCCAGGATGTTGATACTGGGGGTTTCAGTGATCATAATGCCATTGGATGTCAAGGGAAATGGTTAGATTCCCTCTTGTTGGAGATGGTCATTGTCTGGCATTTGTGTGGCGCAAATGTTACTTGCCACTTATCAGCCCAAGCCTGGATATTGCTCAACCATTCCCATGAACTCTGCAGGAGTCCAAAGGAATGGCTGCAATCTCTGCCAAGAAAATGAGACAGCAGGTCCTGGACTGGTGTCAAAGTTGCCTTGTATGGAGGCAAAACCTCCAGCAAACTACTAAAGGCCACTGACAAAGAAGGGGATGAGGCTGGACCAAGGGGCTCACTGCCCTGGGAACTTCTGCTTTCTCAATGCTTCAAAGAGACCTGGTGTAAGTCTGGAACTGGAATGGCAGTAAGCTTTATTCTTGGAAATTTCTACTTCAGAAAACTGTGAAAGTTCAATCATTAGGCATATTCAAGACCGAGATCAAAAGATTTTTAAACACTAAGGAAATTAAGGGACATGGGCATAGTGCGGGAAGTGGAGTCAAGGTAGAAGATCAGATTTGGTCATATTGAATGGCGGTGCAGGCTCAAAGCGCCGAAGGGCCTACTCCTGTTCCTGTTTCTTATGTTCTTATAGAGCTGAGGCATTCCGGCCTCCAGAAAGTGGACCTCACCAGGGGATCCAGACCAAGGAAGCAACCTAAATACTCTGACTGAAGAGGTCAGTGTTTTTTTTTGTAATTACTGACACAAATCATCTTTCTGGTGGGTCTGGCCACCCTTCCCTCTAACCACCTCACAACAGTCCCAGATAGTAGCATGGGCCAGAGCATCTGGCCTTTGTGGATTCGCAAGCACCTGAGATGCACCCCTAGTGGCCAATTAGGTGCCTTCCTTTTGATCCTGCAAACCCTGGTAGGGTCAGCACTGGAGGATGCTAGCAATCCTGATGTAACTGCTGAGATCACATTCACAAGCAATTTCAGAGCTTTTTTTTTTAGGGTCCCACGCAAGGAGGATGAAATATTCATGATAGTCACAACAGATATTACTCCATTTCCATGGATGGCTCTGCTTTATTGGTCTATTTCCACATTTACAGTATGTCCTGATGGTTTTAATACTTTGAAGGAAAGTGTCTGACCTCCTCCCAGCAAATTGTGGTGGAGCAATCCATACAGCAGAAACTTGTTATAGTATTAGTGTATAAGAAACTACTGCTCTGTATTTGATCAATTATGGGAAATAACCATTTGCTCTTCCCTCAGAGACTGATAAAGTATTTGACCTCAGGCAATTTGATCCAGCAGACATCAGCATATAGCATAACAGCCTATTCAAATTTGTATTAGTTTGGCAGTCTCAGTGATAAGCTAAGTTGCTGGAGGACAAGACTACTTTTAGACACTCACATACAGTAGTGAACCTTATCCTATGAAGGAAGACTTTATATTGCCCCTAGGAAAATTATTGTATTTATCAGTATTGTTAGATCATCTCTTATTTAAACATGTTGAAAGATGAAATGAGTTGCATTGCACTATTTTTGCACACAAATATTGTGGCCTTTTGTTGAAGTTAAGCTGCTGCAGATGGCTTGAATGCGATTGGCAGTTGTTGCAGTGATACCCATGCATATGAATGTTTAAGGTTTAAATGAATTTTAGTGGTCAGTTGCTATATTAATCAGTAATTTCCCCATGATATTTAGAACTTGCAGCTATTTGAAAACCACTCCCACTCGTAAAAAATCTTCCAGCTGCAAAAAATTTAAGATTTTCCATTTGACTTCACTGAAAACTGAAGTAAATGAACATTTTCCACATTTGAGCTTGAAGAAATTGTATAAGCAGCTGTAGTTTTTCCTTAGTGCTCTCTGAAATTTGATTAGTCTCAGAAATGCCTCCAGTTTGAGGTTTAGCCTACATACTGCTCTCGCTCTAACACTAAGGTTCTGATTCTGGCTAGTTTCACTATATGTGGAAGTAACCTATTACAGTGGATGTCATGTTTTAGATCCTAGCTAAAGTCCTACTTTTAATAATCAAAAAAAATCTGTAGCTTGGAAGTTATTGTCTGTGATATTCTCGGAGGAATATTTAACGCACTTGTAGAACATAACTGTGCACAATTTTAATAGATGCATTAACCCATTGAAAATAGCAGACGTGGTGATGTATGAATGTATCAAGCACTTATATGCTAATATCACACATCGTGACTTCTAGACATGCATTTGTTACAGTGAATAACTTATACAATAGAGGCTATTTACCACTACAGTGGGACCTGGTTATAGTGATCATGTGGATTTAGTGTTGAAATGTAATGACCAAACTGCCCTGCAATGCACAAGGTACCTTTGAAACTGTTTGTGATAAACACCAGAAGTTAATTGTATTCATAATTTCCTAGGATTACCGAATGTAGTCATTTTAGAATGGAACTTGTACCCAACATTAATTTGCAAGAAAATCACCAGGTCTTTTTTCTTAAGATTAAAGCACCACGGGACATTTTATTATGTTAAAGGCACTATATAAGTACAAGTTGCTGTTGTTGTCGTCGCCGTCCACATAGCCACAATAGGAAGTGCTTTAACTTTGAACATTAGCATGAAGGATATAGTGAATTCTAGCTCTGAGCATTGGTATGAAAGACACAGAGAATTCCAGCTTGAATGCTTGTTTTCTAGCTTTGAGTGTCCATACTCATAAAGGAAAGATAAAGGCAACTGCAGATCATTAGGGGTAAATTTTAACTACTCGCAGGGTTCTATTTCAATTAAAAAAAGGAATAAAATAAAACAAATTGTGTGTATTCATGCAACTCAAGCCACAGTTGGCACAATGAAGGGGAAGTATTTAATAGAATAACTACATGCCCAGAGTAATAAAAAAAAATTTGCTTAAAGGAACAGGTTCATGTTAAAATACATAAAGATCCAAACTGAACAAAATTGATCCATATGTAAACTCTTCCAAATTAATCCAAATAGGCTCACTTTAACCAGTTTAAATTTAGCAGTCATCATTATAACCATTTCAGTCAGAAAAAAATATGCTACCAAAGGGAAGCCATTTCATACAAATCAAAGTAAATCACTTATTCCTCATAAAACAGGTATTTAGAGATTTAGTTGATCCTTGTCTACAATTCTAGTCATTCCTGATTGAATCCATCTGACTTTCCTTGTAAGAAAATCCTATCTTAGTAATGTGTGTCTTTAAGTTTCAATTTTTTAAATAATTACTTTTTACATGATTAATATAAGGTAAATACATATTGGGAAAGAATATTAATGCATAAAATATATTTTGTTTTGTTTAATTTTAAGCCATGATGGTTGACATATAGAAGTGAAATAATTCTGTCTCGTTTTGATTTCGTAGCTGTCCCTAAAAGTCCAGTCACTGTACATAAATTGGTTAAATACAATGGCTGAAATTCAGATTGTTGAACCAAATTCATTTTGATACAATGAGGGCAATGCTCACCTTCACCCCAGGATGGAAATCTGGCACATTGTAGAACATTGATTCAATCAGATGAAAATTGGGCAAGTTCTCCAATGGGCAGGTGTTCCACTCTGCCAGATTACCGCCCAAGTGTAAAGGTAAAAATTATCGGTAATATTGCAAGTTTCATCAGTTACCCATTGAGAAGAAGAATAATTCCAACCTAACCACCGCAGTGTGCTTGGTTTAGTTTATACGTTACTAGCAGTTCCTTTCTAAATCTGTTATAAATGCCATGGATCTGCAATAAATATTTTCTCAGTTTCAGCATCACCGGTCACTCCCATATGTGAACCTATGCTTCTTGTGATCTGGAGAGGGCCTGTACTGTCCATCATCTAGATAAATGATGACATGACCCAGTGTTCATGACAATAGAACCTTCTTGTGTGTGCTGGATGCTGTGATCTTGCCTATTCCACCATGTGTATTCTGCTGTCTTTTCTGAAGGCAGGCTGAAAAGCATTCCAGTGAGATGGGGCCAATTGTAAACCAACAAACTGGTCTATTTTACAGGAAATACACGAATAAACGGAATACAGTTTCACAGTGAAAATCAATCAATACATTCATGCTCCTCAATCTATAATATAACCCATTCAACTCTTCCACTGTTATAGACTTTTCTCACAAGTCAATTGTCATGAACTATCTAGCACCTAACTTCGTTTGCTACAGGCTGTTACAGATACTGGGAGATTGCGGCTTTTGGAATGAGATGAAAATAGATAAAGAGGAGGTACTAGAAAGGATGACAGTACTTAAAGTGGATAGTGTAGTATAAGGGTTTGAAAGGGTTAATGTCTGGGACATTGAGTAATACCTCCCACTATAATGATGTAAGAGATCACATGAGAAAGAAACTTGAGGGAGAAGCAGCATGGCATCAGTGGAGTTAGACATGCTTACGTAAAGTTGTTGTATATAGTTCTCTAATATGTAATAAACTAATTATTGTTAAAGCTTACCGAAGACAAGCGATCTCTTCTAGCTAGACTAACCAAACATACAACAGATAGGTCATCCGGTCTGGATCGGATGCATCCTAGAATGCTGAGGGAAGTAAGGGTAGAAACTGCAGAGGTGCTGGCGACAATCTTCCAATTTTCCTTAGATACAGCAGTGGTGCCAGAGGACTGAAGAATTGTAAACGTTATACCCTTTTTCAAAAAAGGGAAGCATAAATCTAGCAATTACAAGCCAGTCAGTTTATCCGCAGTGATGGGAAAGCTTTTAGAAACAATAATCTGGGAGAAAATTAACAGCTGTTGGACAATTATGGACTAACAAAGGAGAGCCAGCACAAATTTGTTAATGGCAAATTGTGTTCGATGGATTTGTTTTTTTTTAATGAGGTAGAAGAGAGGGTGCAGTTGATTAGGTATACATGGACTTTCAAAAGGTTTTTGATAAAGTACCACATAACAGGTTTGTTAGCAAAATTGAAGGATGAAAGAGGCAGTAGCAGCATGGATACAAAATTACTTAGGGATAGAAGCAGGGAGTTGTGGTGAATGACTGACTGTTTTACAAACTGGAGGGAGGTATGCAGTGGTGTTCCCCAGGAATCAGTGCTGGGACCACTGGTATTTTTGATATGCACTAATGATTTGGACTTGGGACAACAGGGCACAATTTCAAAATCTGCAGATGGCACAAAATTTGAAGTCTATTACTATCTTCCTCACTGTTGACTAGACTTCCAAGAGGGCATAGATAGGGCAGACACGTGGCAGAAATTTGATGCAGAAAAGTGTGAGGCAGTACATTCTGGTCGGAACAACAAGGAGAGACAATACAATACAAGCTAAATGGTATAATTTTAAGGGGGTGCAAAACAGAGAGACCCAGGGGAATTTGTATACAAATCTTTGAAGGTGGCAGGACAGGTTAACAAAGCAGTAAATAAAGCATACGGGATGCTGGGTTTGTAAATAGAGGCATAGTACGAGAGCCAAAAAGTTATGCTAAGCCTATATAAAATGCTAGTTCAACCACAGCTACTACCTTGGGTCCATGATGACAGACAATGTCTCCTTGATGCAGAGCTCGATACATGTATAGAGAAAGCAGCTACCACCTTTTTCTGACTTGCAAAATGAGCATAGAATAACACCAAGCTGACCCTTAGGACCAAGCTCATTGTTTCTAAGGCTTGTGTTCTCAGCACCTTGCTGTATGACTGTGAAACATGGGTGACTTACAGCTACCAGGAAAAGAAGCTCAATAATTTCCATCTTCATTGTCTGCGGCACGTCATGGGTACATCCTGGCAGGACAAATTCACAAATGTGGCAGTCTTCTCAAAGGCAGAGCTCCCAAGTGTATTGGCACTAATCAGACAGAGGCGGCTTTGGTGGATCAGACACGTCCGCAGGATAGAAGATGGTCGCATACCCAAGGACCTTCTATATGGTGATGTAGCTGGAGCCAGACGACCAGTGGGGTGCCCAAAGCTCTGCTTCAAGGATGCTTGCAAGCGTGACATGAAGGCCCTAAATGTCAACTATCGCACTTGGGAGTCACTAGCTAGTGAAAGAGGCAAATGGCATACACAAACGGGTCATTCTCATGTTGGCAGGCTGTGACTAGTGGGATACCGCAAAGATCAGTACTTGGGCCACAGCTGTTCACAATATAAATACATGATTTGGATGTGGGGACCAAATGTAATATTTCCAAGTTCGCGGATGACAAACTAGGTGGGAATGCAAGTTGTGAGGAAGACGCAAGGCAACTTCTAAGGGATTTGGAATGACCTAGTGAGTGGGAAAGAACATGGCAGATGGAATATAACTACAGGGAAAATTGTGAGGTTATCCATTTTGGTAGGAGGAATAGATGTGCAGGGTATTTCTTAAATGGTAAGAGATTAGAAAGTGTAGATGTACAAAGGGACCTGGGTGTCCTCATCAATAAGTCACTGCAAGCTAACATGCAAGTGCAGCAAGCAATCAGGATGGCCACCAAACAGTAGTGGCAGGAGATTAGAGAAGCATGTAGCATGGGTAATACAGTAATCATGGGTTACTTCAATCTGCACATAGACTGGATAAACCTAATGAGCACGAATGCTGCAGAGGACAAATTTCTGAAGTGTGTTAGGGATGGTTTTTTAGAGCAATATGTTGAGGAACTGACAAGAGAACAGGCTATTTTAGATCTATTATTATGTAATGAGAAAGGGCTAATTAATAATTTTGTTATAAAAGAACCTTTAGGGATGAGTGATCATAATATGAAAGAATTTTACATTATGTTTGAAAGTGAGGTAGTTCAATCTGAAGCCAGGGTGTTAAATTTGAACAAAGGACATTATGAAGGTATGAAGGGCAAATTGGCTGAGGTGGATTGGAAAATTTAAAAGGTATGACAGTACATTGGCAATGAATAGTCTTTAAAGAAATGTTACATAGTTTACAGCAACTATACATTCCTTCAAGGCACAAAAAACACAAAAGTAAAGGCAGTCGACCATGGCTAACAAAGGAAGTTCAGGATTGTATAAGGTTTAAAAGAAAAGGCTTATAAAGTTGCCAGAAATACTAGTAAACCTGAGGATTGGGAGAATTTTAGAATACAGCAAAGGGGGTCCAAGAAACTGATAAAGAAAGGGAGAATAGAATATGAATGCAAACAATCAAAAAACATTAAAAAATGGACTGTAAAAGCTTCTATAGGTACGTAAAAAGGAAATGTTTGGCTAAGACAAATGTGGTTCCATTACAGGTAGAGTCAGGAGAATTTATGATGGGGAATAGAGAAATGACTGAGAAGCTAAATGATTACTTTGTGTCTGTCTTCACTCTGGAAGAAACAAGAAATCTCCCAGAATTAGAGATCCAAGGGACGAGGGGGAATGAGGAATTGAAGGAAATTATTATTAGTAAGAAGGATGTATTGGAGATATTACTGGGGCTGAAGGTTGATAAGTCCCCAGGACCTGATATTTTACATCCTAGAGTGTTGAAAGAGGTAGCTATGGAGATAGTGAATGCACTGGTGATCATCTTCCAAAATTCTATAGATTCTGGAACAGTTTCTGCAGAATGGAAGGTAGCAAATATCACTCCACTATTTAAGAAGGGAGGGAGAGAGAAAACAGGGAACTACAGACCTGTTAGCCTTACAGCAGTAGTAGGGAAAATGCTAGAATCTATTCTAAAGGCTGTGATAAATGGACACTTGGACAATAATCTGGGCATAGTCAACATGGATTTATGAATAGGAAATCATGTTTGACGAACCTGTTGGAGTTTTTTTGAGGATATTACTAATAGAATTGATAAAGGGGAGTTGGTGGACATAGTATACTTGGATTTTCAGAAGGCTTTTGATAAAGTCCCCACAGGAGGTTGATTAGCAAAATTAAAGCACATGGGATAGGAGGTAATATACTAGCATGGATTAAGGATTGGTTAACAGGCAGAAAACAGGGTAGGATTAAATGGGTCATTCTCACGTTGGCAGGATGTGACTAGTGGGCTACCGCAAGGATCAGTACTTGGGGCACAGCTGTTCACAATATATATCAATGATTTGGATGTGGGCACGAAATCAAATATTTCCAAGTTCGCGGATGACGCAAAACTAGGTGGGAATGTGTGTTGTGAGGAAAATGGAAAGTGGCTTCAAGGGGCTTTGGACAGAGTAAGTGAATGCGCAAGAACATGGCAGATGGAATATAATGTGGAAAAATGTGAGGTCATCCACTTTTGTAGGAGGAATAGACGTGCAGAGTATTTCTTAAATGGCACGAGATTAGAAAGTGTAGATGTACAAAGGGACCTGGGTGTTCTTGTCAATAAGTCACTGAAAGCTAACATGCAGATGCAACAAGCAATTAAGGAGGCTAATGGTATGTTAGCCTTTATCGCAAGAGGATTTGCATACAGGAGTAGTAAAGTCTTGCTTCAATTGTATAGAACCTTTGTTAGACTGCACCTGGAGTACTGTGTACAGTTTTGGTCCCCTTATTTTAGAAAGGATATTACTGCCATAGAGGGAGTGCAACGAAGGCTCGCCAGACGTGTTCCCGGGATGACGGGACTGTCCTATGAAGAGAGACTGGTGAAACTGGGCTTGTATTCTCTAGGGTTTTGAAGAATAAGAGGTGATCTCATTGAAAGCTACAAAATACTGAAAGGGATAGACAGGGTTGATGCAGGTAAGATGTTTCCCCTGGTTGAGCAGTCTAGAACCAGGGGACACAATTACAAATTAAGGGGGAAGCCACTTAGGACCAAGATGAGGAGACATTTGTTTACTCAGAGGTTTGTGAATCTTAAGAATTCTCTACCCCAGAGGGCTGTGGAAGCTCAGTCATTGAGTATGTTTTTAAAGTAGAGATTGACAGATTTCTAAAAACCAATGACACAAAGGGATATGGGGATAGTGTGGGGAAAAAGGCATTGAAGTGGTGATCAGCCATGATAGTATTGAATGGCAGAGCAGGCTTGATGGGCTGAATGGCCTACTCTTGCTCCTATGTTCCAACATCCTGTGGACTGGTGTGCACCAGCACGATGACCAGCTGCTACAGCAGCTTGGCAACAGGCGCCAACCTCAAAAACTACATCTCACAGCATCACTGGGCAGCTTTGCGTGCAGCACTTGTGGCAGAACCTTTCTCTCAAAGATTGGCCTTCACAGCCATCAACAAAGGTGCACCAAGAAGACACACCACTTAAAAAAGATTGGTGTGGGAGAAATGGGTTCGAATTTGTGGGACATTGGCACCAGTACTGGGGAAGGAGGGAGCTGTTCCGATGGAACAGGCTCCACTTGAATCATGCTGGGACCAGAGTCCTGGCAAATCGCATAACTAGGGCTGTAGATAGGGCTTTAAACTAAATAGTGGGGGGCAGGGTTCAGTTGCATGGAAAAACAGGAAGTTAAAGGAGAAGGTAGGAGTGCAGGTTAGTGGTGAGGCCCATTGTTACCAGAAAATAAAAGGAAGGGACAGAACGTGTGAACATCATATTGCACCAAGGTATCATACAAGAGTAGGGAAATTTCATAACAGAACAAACTTAAAGGCTTTGTATCTGAATGCACGAAGCATTCAGAATAAAATAAATGAGTTAACAGCGCAAATAGAGACGAATGGGTATGATTTAGTGACGATTACTGAGACGTGGTTGCAGGGAAACCAGGTTTGGGAATTGAATATCCAAGGGTACTCAGTATTTCGGAAGGATAGACAGGAAGGAAAAGGAGGTGGTATAGCTTTGCTAGTGAAGAAAGAGATCAGTGCTGTAGTGAGAAATGATATAGGCACTGGAGGTCAAGGCGTAGTATCAGTCT
Organism: Heterodontus francisci; assembly: GCF_036365525.1. Classification (NCBI taxonomy): domain Eukaryota; kingdom Metazoa; phylum Chordata; class Chondrichthyes; order Heterodontiformes; family Heterodontidae; genus Heterodontus; species Heterodontus francisci. Next base: position 119,615,773 of record NC_090371.1, read on the forward strand.
GGGTAGAAATAAGAAATAGCAAGGGAAAGAAGTCACTGGTGGGAGTAATCTATAGGTCCTCAAACAGTAGTTCCATAGTGGGGCACAGTATAAACCAGGAAATACTGGGGACTTGTAAGAAAGGTACGGCAATAATCATGGGTGATTTTAATATGCATATAGACTGGATTAATCAAATTGGCAAGGATAGCCTCGAGGGAGAGTTAATTGAATGTATTAGAGATTGTTTTTTGGAACAATATGTTGTGGAACAAACCAGGGAGCAGGCTATTCTAGATTTGGTGTTGTGTAATGAGGTGAGATTAATAAATGATCTCATTGTTAAGGATCCTTTAGGGAAAAGTGATCGCAGCATACTAGAATTTAAAATTCAGTTTGAGGGTTAGAAGCTGGAGTCCCACATGAGCGTTCTGGAGTTAAACAAAGGTAATTATATAGGCATGAGGACAGATTTGGCCCTAGTGGACTGGACAGGAAGACTACAAGGTAGGACAGTTGACAAGCAGTGGCACATGTTTAAGAAGATATCCAATTTCTCCCAACTAAAATATACTACAGAGAGGAAGAAAGATTCTAGGAGCGGGAAACAACGTCCATGGCTAAGCAAAGAAGTTAAGGATAACATAAAGACACAAACTAAGGCATACCATATTGCAAAGGGCAGTGGCAGGCTGGAAGATTGGGAAACTTTTAAAGATCAACAAAGGGTTACTAAAAAAGTAATAAAAAGAGCAAAAGTAAATTATGAAAGAAAACTAGCGTAAAATATAAAAACAGATAACAAAAGCTTCTATAAGTATATAAAAGGGAAGAAAGTAGCTAAAGTGAATGTTGGTCCATTGGAGGATGAGACTGGGGAGTTAATAGAAGGGAACACAGAAATGGCAGAGATGCTAAATCAGTATTTTGTTTCAGTTTTCACGGTGGAGGACACTAGTACCATCCCAATAGTACCAGGTAATGCAGAGGTTATAGAAAGGGAGGAACTTAAAACAATCATCATCACGAGGGAAAAAGTACTGAGCAAACTATTGGGATTGAAGGCAGACAAGTCCCCAGGGCCTGATGGCCTACATCCTAGGGTCTTAAAGGAAGTGGCAGTGGAGATAATGGATCCATTGGTTATAATATTCCAAAATTCCCTGGATACAGGAAAGGTTGCAGTGGTTTGGAAAAAACTAATGTAACGCCCTTATTCAAAAAGGGAGGGAGGCAGAAAGTAGGAAACTATAGACCAGTTAGTTTAACATCTGTCGTTGGGAAATGTTAGAATCCATTATTAAGGAAGTAATAACAGGACATTTAGAAAGTCAAAACGCAATCCATCAGAGTGAGCATGGTTTTATGAAGGGTAAATCGTGTTTGACTAATTTGCTAGAGTTCTTCGAAGCTCTAACAAGCAAAGTGGATAATGGGGATCCTGTAGATGTAGTTTATCTGGACTTCCAGAAGATATTTGATAAGGTGCGACACAAAAGGTTAATACACAAGGTAAGTTCACATGGGGTTAGGGACAATTTATTGGCTTGGATAGAGGAGTGGCGAACCAACAGAAAACAGAGAGTCGGGATAAATGGGTCTTTTTCTGGTTGGCAAGATGTAACTAGTGGGGTGTCACAGGGTTCGGTCCTCGGGCCCCAACTATTTACAATCTATATCAATGACTTGGATGCAGGGATAGAAGGTACTATAGCCAAATTTGCAGATGACACTAAAATAGTTGGGACAGTAAGTTGCAATAAAGAAATAAGAAATCTACAAATGGATATGGATAGATTAGATAACTGGATCAAAGTTTGGCAGATGGATTTTAACGTGGATAAGTGTGAGGTTATCCATTTTGGTCGGAAGAATAGAAAGGCAAATTATTATCTAAATGGAGAGAAACTTCAGAGTGCTTCGGTGCAGAGGGATCTGGGTGTCCTTGTGCATGAATCGCAGAAAACTAGTTTGCAGGTACAGCAGCTGATAAGGAAGGCAAATTGAATTTTGGCATTTATTGCTAAAGGATTAGAGTATAAAAGTAGGGAAATGTTGCTGCAACTGTGCAAGGCATTGGTGAGACCACACCTGGAGTATTGCGTACAGTTTTGGTCCCCTCATTTGAGGAGGGATGTAGTTGCATTGGAGGCAGTTCAGAGGAGGCTCACTAGATTGATTCCAGAGATGAGGGGCTTATCTTATGAAGAGAGATTGAGCAGTTTAGGCCTTTACTCTCTGGAGTTTAGAAGAATGAGAGGAGATCTAATTGAGGTATATAAGATGATTAAGAGGATTAACAAAGTAGACATAGAGAGGATGTTTCCTCTTGTGGGGCAATCTAGAATGAGAGGTCATATTTTTAGGATAAGGGGTAGCAGATTTAAAACAGAGATGAGGAGAAATTACTACTCTCAAAGGGTTGTGAATCTGTGGAATTCACTACCCCAGAGTGCGGTGGATGCCGGGACATTGAGTAAATTTAAGGAGGAGACAGACAGATTTTTAATTAATGGGTTGAAGGGTTATGGAGAACGGGCAGGAAAGTGGAGTTGAGGCTGAGATGAGATCAGCCATGATCTTATTGAATGGCTGAGCAGGCTCGAGGGGCTGAATTGCCTGCTCCTGCTCCTAGTTCTTATTTTCTTATGTTCTTAAATGGATTGTTTGCTGCTTGTCCATCATCTTTCATAGATGGAAGAATGCCAACCAATGGGCATCATACCTTGGGATGGATGTGAAGGCTTTGGAGATGGTACAGAAGAGATTTAGGAAAATAGTTCCAGGGTGAGCGATTACTGTTATGTGGATAGACTAGAGAAGCTGAGGTTGTTGTCCTTTGAGGAAGGCAGGCTAAGAGGAGATTTGATAGAGATGTTTAACATCATGAAGGGTTTAGATAGAGTAAATAAAGAGGAATTGATTTCAATAGTTGAAGGGTTGATAACCAAAGGACAGATTTAAGGTGATTGGTAAAAGAACAGAGGCGAGATGAGGAAAAACTTTTTTATGCAATGAGTAGTTGGGATTTGGAATGCCTTGCCTGAAAGGATGGTGGTAATAGATTCAATAATAGCTTTCAAAAGGGAATTGGATAACTACTCGAAAGAGAAAAACCCATAAGCATATGGGCCAAGAGTGAGGGAGTGGGACTAACTGGATTGCTGTTGGAAAGAACTGGTACAGGCTTAATGGGCTGAATAGCCTCCTTCATGCTGTACTATTCTCTAATTTTTATCTGACTCAGGAGAGTAAGATCTATGTGTTTATCATTGCCCCAGATCGCCTGCTGCAGAGAAAGAGAACAAGTTGAGAGGGAGTGAGAAACTCTCAGCTGACACTGTAATTTCTGAACACCTACCCTTACAATCAAACTTATAAATACAATGGTTGATTTGTTTTGCCTTCACAGCCTGCTTTGGCCCCAAAGAAACCTTGGCAGGGGGTCTGTATCCAAAATGGCAGGCAGACATCCAGCTGTTGCACCAGGCCTGAGAAGCTTACTATGATAGTAAAGACTGTTGGTAATGGAGCTAGTGGTGATGCCCAAAAGCACAGATCACCTTGCTGCTCCTGTGAAATGAAAAAGAGCATTTTTCTCCATGTGCCCTCCATGTCTTTACTGCCGGACATCCTCCAATCTGAGCAGGGTTAGAAACATAGAAACATGGAAAATAGGAGCAGGAGTAGGCCATTTGGCCCTTCGAGCCTGTTCCGCCATTCATTATGATCATGGCTGATCATCCAACTCAGTAACCTGTCCCTGCTTTCGCCCCATATCCTTTGATCCCTTTAGACCCAAGGGCTATATCTAACTCCTTCTTGAAAACTAGGACTAATGTCAATTTTGTCTGGGTGCCCACCAAATGGGCACCACTCCACACAAACAAGGGATAATGAACTGGGAAGTAATGATGCATCACTCCTATCTTATTGCTGTCTTGCTTGCCTCCACACCTCTTGTCTCTACCCTTTTTTCCACCTGCTTTACATATGGGAATAAGTGATTCCAAGCACAAAGCATTGGAAAATTGGCCCTAAGCTGTATTATATCTACATTCCCCATTGAGACTGAATCTCTCTCTAATCGGAGTCATCATCTTCAAGTACACAGACTATGTAGCTCAAACTTGTAAAATTACTACTTTTTTGACTCTAGGATTACAATAAATTGTAAGATTACTCTTGCCAACTTTAGATTTGAAAGCAGTTGCTGTCAGACTGGTTATACATGGCGAACCTACTAATATAACATCCGTTTAATATTAGACATAGGGGTGAGCATTGAATTATATTTGGCTTTAGAGTTCCAAACCTAAAAAGACAGTGCACATTAGGAAAACAGCATTCTTTACAGTGCCATGGGCTAATGCCTTCAATATATCTCCAAAGTTTCAGCCTTGTCTTTTCACTGAACAACAATGTCTCCGACTCATAATGTTAATCAACCTCAAAAGTTTCAGCCTCATGTACTGTAAATGCATCTTTAGAATCATGCCTACCACAAATCTGTCAGGTATCAAAAGCATATTTTTAAACTACTGTCAGAATCTGGATGTATATATCCCACCATTTGTTGCAGTGTGCTGGAGGCTGATATCGCTATCGTATCTTTTATGTGATGCGATAACCTTTGGTCGCTCTAAGCAAAAATGTTATATCCCAGTAGGGCACTACAGAGGTTTCATTTCACATTCAGAAATATTTCACATGCATAGCCATTGAAAAGCATACTGTGTTGTACACAGTTCAAGCAAAGATAGCCAGTCATTTTCCAACTATTATTCGAGGCTCTGGTTAATAGCAGTTAAGGTGTAATAAACAGTATTACAGAGAAGAAAAGACATGTGCCAGATTCAGTAATGGAGAACACCACGCCAGCCTTTACTGCCCATTCCCACAGTTCTTTCATTTGCTTTCGTTTCTGCTTCAAATTGCTTTCGGTCTTCCCCAGTGATTCTGATGTCCTGGTGGTTGAAAGCAACATTTTTTTTTCTTACTATTCTTTAATTGTTAAACATTGCTTCAGCTTTCGTACAAAGTCATTGAATTAGTGGTGGTGGTATTTAAATGCCTTATTCTTTCGCTGAAGCCAGCCTCTACTCCCTTGCCAAAGATCACCATCCTCCTTGACAGTACCTATTTCAGGATGAGAGCCATTCCTTTTTCTGTTTAAAACTAATATTCTGTTATGTTATGTTGTGAATATGTGATAAAGCACATCTGGTTTGCTGCCCTATTGCAGGGGTTAAGAGGCTCATTTCCTGCTTGTTAAGGTAATGAACTGTGATTATTGGGGCTAAACTCTGATTGGATAGCTCAGCTTCCCCCCATGCTGCTCTTGATCAGAAAATGCTGTGTTGCTGTCTGAGTAGTAGTCTAGCAGCTGATGCAAAATATAACTTCACAAAGGACTTTAATGTCAGATGTCTGGAAAATCTCTCCATATTGTTATATTGACAAAATAATTAGCATTTTAAAGTAATTGTAAAATCATAGAATATCAGACAGCATTCTAGAAAATCTTAATTATACAAATAAGTTAAATTAAATGGAAGGAGCTTTAAGTTAATGTCTTCCTTGCCTGTCAATACTGCCTTGTTTCATCTTTATCTGATTTTTTTAACAGGCCTGTTTATTCAATTAGTAGAGTTTCAACCCAATTTTCAATACTCTTTCAAGCAAATTCAGGATTCACATTCTAATTAATTCTGTCCAATCCATTGGCACTTTGGAATGATAAAAGATGGCAAACTCCCAAACATAGACCCTCTTTTGCATTATGGATCAAACTGAACAGGTAAACAAATTCTACTCCTAAATTCCACATACCTAAAGAAAAAAGCTGTCATCAAACCAGAAAGAGAAAAACAAATTATAGTATTTCAGATGTATATCATTATGATTTCTGAAGGCATGGAACATCATATCCAGTCTTTCTACATTTTCTGTTTTTCCTTTTTATGTTCAGCTATCTCATTGTTGGTTAACAGTTAATGCTGCAGCTCCCTCCTACCTGTCTTGGGCACTAGGTGGAGGTGAGTTGAACAAAAAAAGTATTATCTGTATGCTTTATTACTCAAGTCTAGTGCATATGCACATAACTTATACACATAGTGCATATGAAAAATGATGGCCAGGAAACACCTACTGGTCCTTCCAGCCTGTCCTACACAATTGTGATGTCTTGTGCATCACAATACCGACACTCCCAACCCCATCCCACCCGGAAGCCACATAATCTACTGGGAGAAGTAAAAATCCAACTCCAACCTCCAGCTGTTTGCACATAGTGTACTTGTATGCATAGTGTACTTGTACTTGTATACTTGATGATGCAAAACACCTAAGAACATAAGAAAAGTCAAGGATGAGAGAAACCCATTCAGCCCGTCAAAGATGATCACTCAAATACTCTTAACTCTCCTATAGTACATATAAATAGAAAATTTCATTGTGGGTTCTTTCAATCTGGTGCCGAAACGTCTGCAGTAGATCAGCAGAAACCCTGTTCACGCATCTATCCAAGGAAATTCTTGGTGGTAGTGGCTTATGTTAGTCAAAGTCTTAATTGATGGATTAATGCCTACACTAAAATAGAGGAGAAAGGAATTTCCGACAATACTTTAATCCTTCGTACACTATTATCCAACGCTGAAATTTTGGGTATCCCAATGTAGAAAAGACATGAAAGCCATACAGTATGTGCAGTGGAGGGTCACAAGGAATGGGGAGGGACTTGAATTATTTCCACTGAAGCAGAGATGGCCAAGAGGAGATTTACTTTTTTTTAGAATTATGAATGGTTTTGATAATGTGAATCGAGGAAAATCTATTTCTTTTGGTTGAGAGTCAGTGACAAAGGATTGACAACTTTAAATTATTTTAAATTACTGGTAAGCAAAGAGATTAGAAGAAATTTCTTTCTAGAGGGTTAGAGGGTTATTGGCCCATGGCTGCTTTGCCATAGGAAAGGGCTTAGAGAAAAATTATTGCTAGATGAAGGGTTAAAGGGAGAGAGTAGATCAGGGGGATTAGTTATTGATTGTTCCAGCTAAAATCTGATGGGTTCTGTGGTAACTCTTGAATCTCATCCTTTTGTCTAAGTACATGAACCGATGTTTTATAGATTGTTGCTTGATTATGATGTTTAATGGGTTGAGAATGTGCATATTCTGCTATCTTTGAATTTTTGGAATCCGCATCTGGTTGCAAGTTATAAGAAAAGCATCTGTATTAAATTACTAAATCTATACCTTAGTCCAACAGATCAGCAAGATTCACTAATTTGAATTGCAGAATAATCCTTATTTCTCATACCGTTTGCTGGATAAGAACTTCAAACAGATATAACTAATGTTTGATTATAAAAATTGCAGGCTAATAAGGATTTCCTACTGCCGAAAGGTTTGAAAAATGTATCATTTCTGTCCTGCTATAGATCCATAATGCCTCATTAAAATATCGTAATATTCTTATTTGAAGTTTTGCTGGCACAGAGAACACTCCACAAATACTTCAGGCTTTTGTGTTTGACCTCATTTTCTATATGTAAGTAAGTGACAATGGAGTATTTTGTGTATTCACCTTATCTATATCTCAAACAACAATGCCTGCTATCCTTACTCGTTAGAGTTCATGAGTCAATACTTGCTTTGTAATAACATCCATGATTATTTTGCAGTGCACTGTACAATAATAAAGTTGGTTTTCAAAAAAGCAAGATATTGTGCTTTCAACTGCAAAAGCCTTCATCAAATGAGTAGTAAATTTCCACTGATAAAATGAGTTGTTAAATCCAGGCAGACGTTGAGATATAGATCCTTTATTCTTTCAAGGAGAAAGCAGACTGTCTCTAATTTACTCTCTAAGGAGTCTGCTGTTAATTTTTCAAGCTGTGAAAAGTAGAACTGAGCTTATTTACTGACCAGGCTATCAGAGGACAGGGATTCTCAGACTTTCTGAATAGACCACCTCTGACACTGGGAGGAATCCAGATGAGGTCACCCAGCACCCTCTATTTCCTGTCCCAGAGACATTCCTGATAAACATGAATGTTGGAAACTCTTTGAAAATCTCATGGGAATACTTTCTGGTATTTTTGCACCATTGACCCTTTTTAACTTAATTATGCACTCATGTTTTCATGCTTATTTATGTAACACTAGTTGCAAGCATTTTAAAACTATTATATTAGAACTCAGAAAATTCATTAGAAAGAAGAGATGAGGAGTAAAATGTTCCAACTGGTGTAGGGTTGAAACACCCTAACTGCTTCTGTTTAGACATTTTTTTTTGTCTGTCACCAAATGTAAGCTGATGTATGTCAAGCCAATCACTTTCATGATTCTTTTATTTTACTTATGATTCAAATATTTTTACTTAAACTGTTGTCTTTTGTTCATCTTTTAGAAACAGAGTATTCCAGAGTGTTGATATTAGTCCCCTTTATCAGAAACATCCTTTTCAAATGCAAAGAGGGGTCAGTGTTTCTGTTATTTTTTACATAGTAAAAAAAAATTAATTTAGATAGGAAACTTACATTTTAGGTTCACAAAATATATACTTAGAGTATAATAAAATAAATGTGCTTTAGTCAGAATGGGTAGTGGGGAGGTGGTTAGGTTTCCTCTGGGCACTTGCTATAACAAAATCGAACACCCATTTATAAAAGACACCTTAAACATTTCACTTTTGCAGTGAAATTCACAGAGAAAATCTTACCCAGCATTCTTTAGAATATATCCAATCTTATCCTGTTTAATCGAGTTGCAGATATGTCTGGGATGATCCCAGTTTCAAAGTGGTTCCACACAAAATAATTTAGGGATTATTTTTTCTTTTCCTGCACCTGAAGAATACTCAGTTCCCAGGAGTAGTGGAGAGGAAATGTGAGCCATAGGATTTCCTAGAGTTCTCCAAACTCACAGCACAGAATACGTATGGTGATGAGGTGCTATGCTGAACAAATTCATGTGAGAATTCCAAACTTTGGTGAAAGAGAAAGACTGTAAAGTTCTGCACTGAATGATGATGGATGTTTGTTAAGTAAATATACACGGGAATTGCATTCATCTATATTGTGTGTAAGGCACTTTCTACTAAAATTCCTGCTTATGGATAGGTTATTAAACCTATGTTTGAAGAACATTTTCTTGATCCACTAGGAATCCATCCATGTTGCACACATCTCTGCTGGTGGAAATAAATGCACCTGCCCATTTTTAAACAAGTACTCAAAGTCTTCCAAATAAGATTCCCAATGGGCATCCACTGTTTATAATCCACAAGCAAAGGTAGAGGAGAAGGTTGAGTGAAAGGTAACCATAGACAGAAGGTGAATTATGCAGCATCAGGTTAGAACTAGACCCTTTCAGAGATACCCTGTTAATTAACTGTAGGATTGAAAAGAAAGATTGCTTGGTGCCCTGGAAAGGCATTCATGATGTGTCAATAGACTCAATTGATTAACTTGTCCATGATCAAATTTAACTCTTTCATGCACTGCAGCCCATAAAGTTATACCTCATGAGGTTTTGTCTCACTGCTGTAGCCTTGTTAGAACTTTGCTCCATTCTTCAGAATGATTTGCGAACCATATCAAGAATATGGATGTTGCTCACAAAACACAAAATAGTTAAAGCATTGTTCCAGGGAGCTAATGCAAATAACAGCAAGAAAGTTAAATTGCAGTACGACGTTGCATAAGACAGGTCGCAAATGCTTTGTGTGCTAGGGCACCTCCATTCATGTCTTTTAGCATTAAGCCCAGCAGGTGGGTAAGACTGCTATCATAGGGACATAGAAAGATAGGAGCAGGAGTAGGCCATTCGAATCTGCTCCACCATTCGATAGGATCATGGTTGATCTGGTTGTGGTCTCAGCTCCACATTCCTGTCTGCCCCTATAATCTTTGACTCCCTTGTCTATCAAAAATCTATCTAACTCAGCCTTGAATAACTTCAATGACCCAGGCTCCACTGCTTTCTGGGGAAGGGAATTTCACAGAATAACAACCCTCTGAGAGAACAAAAATTCTCCTCATCTCTGTCTTAAAAGGGATACCTCTTATTCTTAAACTGTGTCTATTAATTCCAGTCTTCCCCATGAGGGGAAACATCCTCCCGGTATCCACTTTATCAGTCCCCTCAGGATCTTGTACGTTTCAATAAGATGACCTCTCATTCTTATAAACTCCAACAGATATAGGCCCAACCTATTTAACCTTTCTTCATAAGATAAGACCTTCATCCCTGGAATGAATTGAGTGAACCTTCTCTGAACTGCTTTCAACGCACTTATATCCTTTTTCAAATAAGGAGACCAAAACTGTACACAATACTCCAGATGTGGTCTCACCAAGGCCCTGTACAGCTGCAGTAAAACTTCCCTACTTTTATATTCCATTCCCCTTGCAATAAATGCCAACATTCCATTTGCCTTCCTAATCACTTGCTGTATCTGCTATCAATTATTATTGAACTGTATGTTTCCCCAGAACTGTCCATTTGTGCCCTCAGTATCAACCCTCACCAGTCCATGAGCTGTAAGCTATTTCCTTGCTTGAATTTCCAACTAGTATGTGATCACAGCTTCTTTCAGGTTATTGCAAAGTTCGTAATGAACTGCCATGACTTATTTATCCTGTGGCAGTCCAGTGTCCCTCCCCCAACTTTTAACAATCAAGGACAAAATCCCAGGTGGCTACTTAGTGACAAGTACTGCCAAACTGACTTATTCAGAGAATCTCCAATCATGGGGGTGGCGAGCTTCAAAAAGTGCCTGGCGCATTCACGAGACGTGTGCCGCGGAGCCACCGCAATATTTCGCACAGTGGCTCATTAACTTGGAGGAGGCGGACCACCTGCCCCCAATGACGTAGAGACAACAGTGTCTGGCACAACCGCGCAGTTACCAGTGCCATTTTTAAAGGCCTTCAAGCCCTTTCGGGCCATTTAAATGTTTAAAGAGACAGGTTTGTCAAAAATTAAAATAACATTTTTCTTCACGCTTCCAATCCCCTCTCCCACCTCCCCCGCCCCCATGAATAATCAGTTTATAATTTGTCCTCTCCTCCCAAAAAAGGTAGATTTTCGATCATGACCTTTCCCCCCAAACTTTCTTTCCTTTTAACCACAAACCCCTTCCCACTATCCCCTCAACCAATCATGTTTGTTTTTGCTGCTTCCCCCATCTTCCCCCCCCCACCCCGCTCCCCCGTGCCCTGAAAAATTCACTCCTCCTGCCTCCCCACCAGTGTCACACCTCGGATCTGTGAATGGAGATCCAAAGGCACGGGAGTTCTGGCCATCAGCTGGAATATTGGCGTAGGACAGCCGTCGAGATAAGATAAGTGCTTATGCATTGATTAAAATTTATTTAAATATTTGAAGGCCTCGCCGCCGCCGGTAAACGGGGGTAGGGCCTTCCCGGCGTCGAGGCCCATAACGGGCCTCTCCGGAAGTATTTTATCGGCCACCCCCCCCCGGCCACAATTCCCGATGTTGGGGGGCTGGTAAAATTCAGCCCCATGAGTGATCCATCTCTGCTCATTGCATCTGAAACCCCAAAGTTCACCATTCTCCTATTGTTGCCATCCATGGTCAGTCCCTTCACTTACATTGACAAACCACCATCACTTCGAATTCATATTGTATTCCTGAAATATAGAAATAATAACAAGACTTAATCCATCAGAATAGTTCTTTTCTTTATTATTTCAAGGGATATGGGCATTGGTGGCTAGGCAGCATTTATTGCCCATCCCTAATTGCCCTTAAGAAGGTGGTGGTTGTATAAGTTTGTAAAGGATTAATACTGAAGAGAGTGAGAGACCCCTCCCACTGTACGAAAGATGATGTAACAATCACATGAGATACGCTTGAGGAGAAGGTATAGCAGCAGGGAGGATGCTCGCTTAGGTACTTGTGGAGACTGTATACAGTAACTGCAAATAATGAGTTGTTAGTTAACCTTTACCAGAGCCTAAGACTTTCTCTAGAATGCTACTAATATAAATACAACTAAACCCAATATGGTGGCAGCAGTGAAAACAACCAGGCGAATTTGAGGATCTTCTTACCTTTGGAAGAAACATCAAGTGAACAACAGTGAAGTTTAAAGATAAATACTGGCCCGGTACAGTAAGAAAACTATTTACCTGCAGAAGAGGCTGTGAAGAGCTCTGCAGCAGTGGTGAGTCAGAGCACAGAAATATAGGCTGTACCACAGAACAGAAGCATGGTGGCCTGCAAGTAGAATCCAGCGATCGAGTAAGTTATGATATCGATGGTCGGGGTTTGTGTTAAAAGCTTGCAGTAATTTTCTTAAGACATTGTGCTCGGGGAAAAAAAACAGAAAAATCCAATCTTTCACTCAGGCGAGGGCGAAGAGCAGGAAACTCATGAAAAGTGCAGGAAACCTCTGAAAACAGCAGGGACACCTCCAGTAAGGCAAGCAAGTCTGGGGAAAAAAAGAGAATTTCTCAAACAAAAGGGAAAACTCTTTATTTTTAAAAAGCCTATTAAAACAGCATTGAACAAAAATAGCTGGGACACATTCATTAAGGCAACCAAGACTGAGAAAACAAAAAAATTAAGGAAAGGGGAAAACCCTTAAAAAAAAAACTAATAAAACAGCAGGGAAATCTTGAAATAAAAACAAGAAATGCTGGAACCACTCAGCAGGTCTGGCAGCATCTGTGGAAAGAGAAGCAGAGTTAACTAGTTAGTGTTGAAGCCAAAACACCAGCTTTGGGCGGCACAGTGGCGCAGTGGTTAGCACCGCAGCACCGCAGCCTCACAGCTCCGGGGACGCGGGTTCGATTCTGGGTACTGCCTGTGCGGAGTTTGCAAGTTCTCCCTGTGTCTGCGTGGGTTTCCTCCAGGTGCTTCGGTTTCCTCCCACATGCCAAAGACTTGCAGGTTGATAGGTTAATTGGCCATTATAAATTGCCCCTAGTATAGGTAGGTGGTAGGGAAATATATAGGGACAGGTGGGGATGTGGTAGGAATATGGGCTTAGTGTAGGATTAGTATAAATGGGTGGTTGATGGTCAGCACAGACTCGGTGGGCCGAAGGGCCTGTTTCAGTGCTGTATCACTAAACTAAACTTTGGCTGTCCTTGTCAGATCAATTATACTCTTTCTGTATTGCTATCTGCAGATGAGCAGTAGGTTGAATGTCAAGTTCCCACACATTTCTCATACTTTTATTCCCTTTGTTCCAACTACCTATCAAACCCATTCTGAAATTTCCTCAGATTTGTTCCCTCGCCACCACTGTAACTTTGCCGGAAGTACAGCAGAAACCCCATGCAGCTAAGGGATTTACATCACACTTCCAGAAAAGTTATGACAGTGGAATTGAAGCAGCTGCAAGAAAATTTCTGGTCATAGTTTTTACTTCAATCACGAACTCTTGTAATGCATTCTACTGTCTTACATCCCACTGTGTAAAAATATTTCTCCTGCACCCTGTCCTAAATCTCTTACCTTAATTCTTTATATCTATGTGCCCTTGTTATAGACCCCTTAATCAAACCACTGACCACCTCCAGGCGCGTATCCATTGTCTCTCGAGATAAGGAGGCCCAAAAGAAAGAAATCATGGGAAGGTGTCTGTTTTTGTCTAAACTATCTTATCCCTTCATAATTTTGTCCACCTCTATCAAATCACCACTTAATTTTTTCTATTCGAATGAAAACAGCTCCTGTATTTCAAGCCTGCCTTTGTATTTGTGTTTCCTCACACCAGGCTGCATCTGTGTAAATCTGCAATGTACCATCTCTATTACTTCAACATCCTCAGGTGGCATTGTGGTTACATCACTGAACTAGTCATCCAGAAGCCCAGGCTAATGTCCTGGAGATACCAGTTCAAATTCCAGCATGGCAGCTGGTGGAATTTAAATTCAATTAATAAAGAAGACTATTGGAATTGAAAGCTTGTCTCAGTAATGGTGCCATGAAACTGCCATTGATTGTCATAAAAACCCATTTCATTCCCTAATGCCCTTTAGGGAAGGAAATCTGCCATCCTTACCTGGTCTGGCCTACAAGTGACTCCAGACCCACAGTTATATGGTTAACTCTTAACTGTGCTCTGAAATGGCCTAGCAAGCCACTCAGAGGGCAATTAGGGATGGGCAACAAATGCTACCTTGCCAGCCACACTCATATCCCATGAAATAATTTTTAAAAATCCTTCCGAGAGGGTGGAGTCCAAAACTGCACAGTTTATCATCTTAGTAATTTTTTATATACATTTACCATTATATCTCAGCTTTTATGTTCTTTACACTTGCCAAAAATCCAAGGATTCCATTAACTTTTTTATGGCCTTGTCCAATTGAGGTGCTACTTTTAATGCCTTGTGGAAACCACAAATCCAGCATTCTAATGAGTTCCACTGTTTAGGCAGATATAGGGCTCACTTTTCATTCCCTGCTTCGGGGAGGCAATTCAACTTATGTTTCACTGACACTGAAGTTGATAGGAAATAAAAATCTACTGAATTAGCATTGTCACTAACTATGATGTTGCTTTTAAAACCAAAACATCTTTTTTGGTTTCAATCTTTCACTCCTCATTGGGTACAGGAGTAGTGCTGGAGAACTGGAGAGTTGCTAATGCTATACCACTATTCAAGAAAGGGGAGAATAATAAACCAGAAAACCACAGACCAGTCAGCCAAACATCAGTGGTGGGAAAGTTATTGTAAGCTATTATCAGGAATAAAATAAACTTTTGTTTGGAAGGTCATGGGTTAATCAAGGAGAGCCAACACAGTTTCATTAAAAGCAAAATGTGTCTGGCTAACTTGATTGAATTATTTGATGAGGTAACAGAGAAAGTTGATCAAGGACTATGAAGAATACAAAGACAGGTTTTGAATGCATGTATGTAAATGCACAAAGTGTGATGTGGAAATATGAGGTAGTGGCAATTATGGAAACGTGGCTTAAAATGGTGAAGACTGGGTGCTTAATATTCAAGAATACAAAGTGTTCAGAAAAGATAGGGAAGGAGAAGAAGAAGGTGGGGTGGCACTACTGATAAGGGAAGATATTGTAGTGTTGGGGAAAAAGGATGTCCTTGAGGGGGCAAGGACTGAATTTATTTGGTTAGAGTTGAGAAGGAAAAAGGATATGATCATGCTACTGGGGGTATTTTATAGGCCTCCAAATAGAGTGAGAGAGAGAGAAAGAGCAAATCTGCAAGGAAATCAGAGAGTGATATTGGAGGACTTTAATTACCTCCATTGATTGGGATAATGTTAGAGTTAAAGGGTAAAGAGGGGGAGGGATTTCTGAAATGTGATGAGCAGAATTTCCTTGACCAGTATGTTCTCGGTCCAAGTAGGGAGGAGATATTGCTGGATCTGGTGCTGGGGAATGAATTGGGCCAAGTAGACCAAGGGCTGGATTTTACGTCGGGTGGACGGGAGCTGGCCACTGTCTTAAAAGTCGGTGGCAAACCTGCTTCTGCCCGGCCCAAAATCCAAATGTGGATTTGACCCACATTTTACGGGTCCCAGGGCTTTAAATGTTCCAAGGCGGGACTTCCACCCTCAAGCGGGTGGAAGTCCCGCCTCATTGAGCTGCTGGCCAATCATTGGGACGGCGCCATCGGGAGCAGTGGCCACTGCTGGGACTGCAGCCCAGCCGAGGACATGGAGCCAGGAGTCCAAGCCATAGAGTCATAGTTGCCTCACTGGACTAATCGGTCATGCCCCAGCAAGGCAATGATGGTCGTTTGGGGGGAAGGGGGACGGCTCAGATCCTGGGGGTGATTGGGGAAGAAGGGGCAGCCCTCAATCGGGCACCTTGTGCCCATTTGTCTGGGCCCCCACCCCGGTGCACTGAGGTGCTGCTAGGTTTCACTGGGCAGCCTTTCACATCTCCCGGACGCCCGCTTGCCACGGGTGAAATCCCCGTGGAGGCAGACGAAGGCCCTTAAGTGGCCACTTAATGGCCACTTAAGGGCCTTGATTGGCCTGGGGCGGGCGTCTGTGGGGAACACTTGGTTAAGAGTGAGTATCATCGTATCTCAAAGTAATGGAGAAGAACAAGGAAGAATCAGAAGTAGCACTTCTAAATTGGAAGGTGGCTGATTTCAATGGGATAAGAGAGAATTTAGCCACAGTAAAATGGCACCAGAGATTGAGAGGAAAAATTGTATCAGAACAATAGGTGATCTTTGAGGAGATGCTTCAGGTACAGGCTAGATACATTCCAACAAGCGCAAAAGGTAGGGAAACCAAAGCCAAGGCTCCTTAGATGACAAGGGAGATAGAGAATATGATGAAACAAAAAATAGGGTGCAGGATGCATGTCAAGTGAATTCTTCAAGCGAGAACCAGGCCAAATACAAGAAGTTGAGAGGGGAAGTGAAGAGGAAAATAAGACCAGAGAATATGAGAATAGAATGTCCGTTAACATAAAAGGGAAAACAAAAATCTTCTACAAGTATGTAAATAGTAGGTGGGTAATAAGAGGTGGGGAGTGGCCTATTAAGGACAAAGAGAGTGGGATATGCTGAGAGGCACAGGGAAAGGCTGGAATACTTAATGAGTACTTTGTGTCAGTGTTTACTTAGGAAGAAGATGCTGACAAAATATCAGTAGAAGTGGAGATGGTAGAGGTAATGGATGGGGTGAAAATCGATAGGCAGAATGTACTGGAAAGGTTGGCTATGCTTAGACTGGCTAAGTCGCCAGGCTCAGATGAATTGCATCCTAGGTCGCTAAAGGGAGGGGCAGTGGAGATAGTGGAAGGGTTTGGCATAATCTTCCAATCTTCCCTGGATACAGGGGAGGTTCCAGAGGATTGGATGGTGGAAAATGTGACACCCTTATTCAAGAAACGATGTAAGGACAGTCCGAGCAACCACAGGCCGGTCAGTTTAACATTAGTGTCATAGAGTCATATATGACAAAGAAGGAGACCATTCAGCCCATCGATTACATGCCAGCTCTCTGTGGAGCAATCCAGTCAGTCCCACACCCCTGCTCGATCCCCACAGCCCTGCTAGTTTATTTCCCTCAAATGCCCATCCAATTTCCTTAATTAACTCAAACCTCTCCAAGTGTCTGTTGATTTTTTTCCCTGATTAAACCTTACCCACCACTCATGTTAAACTAAGTGGCCTGCGGCTGTGAGGGCTGTCCTTACACCCTTTTAGAATACAGGTGTCACATTTGCCCATCTCCAAATTTCCAGCACCTCCCACATATTCAAAGAACATTGGAAGATTATGGCAAGCCCTTCTGCTATCTCCAACCCCACTTCCTTTAGCAACCTGTTGGGTAAGGTTTTATAAACAATAATCAGGGAAAAATAATCAATAGGCACTCAGAGATTTGAATTAATTAAGGAGAGCCAGCACAGATTTGTAAAAGGCAGACCATGCTTGACTAAACTAATTGAATTTTTTGATGAAGTAACGGAGAAGGTTGATAAAGGGAGTGTGGTGTATGTTGTTTATATGGATTTTAAGAAAGTGTTTGATAAAGTACCACTTAAATGGTTTGTTAACAAAATTGAGGCTCATGGAATAGTAGGGTCAGTGTCCAATTGGATTAAAACAAATTAGCTTAAGGACAGAAAACAGTGAGTCATATTAACTGGCTGTTTTTCAGACTGGATGATGATAGAACAGTCGTATTCCCCAAGGTTCAGTGTTCGGACCACTGCTTTGTTTTTTTGAATAATATAAATGACTTAGGATCATAGCATCATAGGAAATAGGAGCAGGAGTAGGCTATTTGGCCCATCAAGCCTGCTCCATCATTCAAACAGATCATGACTGATCATCTGCCACTATGCCATTTTTTTCCCACTATCCCCATATCGCTTGATGTCATTAGTATCCAGAAATCTTTTGATTTCTGTCTTGAACATGCTCAATGATTGAGCTTCCACAGCCCTCTGGAATAGAGAATTCCAAAGATTCACCACCCTCTGAGTAAAGAAATTCCTCCTCATCTCAGTCTCAAATGGCCTGACCCTTATTCTGAGACTGTGTCTCCTGGTTCCAGACTCGCTAGCCAGAGAAAACATCCTATCCACATCCACCCTGTCACGCCCTGTAAGAATTTTGTAAGTTTCAATGAGATCACCTCTCGTTCTTCGAAACTCTAGAGAATACAGGCCCAGTTTCTGCAATCTCTCCTCATAAGACAATCCTGCCATCCCAGGGATTAGTCTGGTGAACCTCTGTTGCACTCCCTCTATGGCAAGTATATCCTTCCTTAGCTAAGGAGACCAAAACTGCACAATACTGCAGGTGTTGTCTCACCAAGGCTTTGTACAATTGCAGCAAGACATCTTTACTCCTGTACTCAAATCCCCTTACAATGAAGGCCAACATACCATTTGCTTTCCTAATTGTTTGCTGCACCTGCATACTAGCTTTTAGTGACTCATGAACAAGGACACCCAGAATTCTCTGGACATCAACATTTCCCAATCTCTCACCATTTAAGAAATACTCTGCCTTTGTGTTTTTTCTACCAAAGTGGATCATTTCACATTTATTCACATTATATTCCATCTGCCATATTCTTGCTCATTCACTAAGCCTGTTCAAGTCCCCTTGAAGCCTCCTTGCATTCTCTTCACAACTTACACTCCCAGCTAGTTTTGTGTCATAATTTGGAAATATTATATTTGGTCCCCACATCCAAATAATTTATATAGATTGAGCAGCTGTGGCCCAAGCACTGATCCTCACAGTACCCGCTAGTAACAGCCTGCTATCCTGAGAATGACCCATTTATTCCTACTCTCTGCTTTCTGTCTGTTAACCAATTCTCAGTCCATACCAGTATATTACCCCTAATCCCATGTGCTCTAATTTTGTTTGCTAAGCTCCTGTGTGGGACCTTATCAAAAACCTTCTTAAAATCCAAATACATCACATCCACTGGTTTTCCTTTATCTTTTATTGATGCTACAAGTAACATCCTCAACAACTCCAACAGGTTTGTCAAACATGCAGCTGAACTTTTTGTTGCCACGGCCGTAAAATATGGCGGCCCGTCGCACGGGCTTTACTCTGCAGAGCCACCGCGATATTAAACGCGGCAGCTCATTTACATGGCCTGGGCAGACCACCACCCCCAATGACATGGAGGGGCATGCAGTCCGTCCCCGGCAACAGCGTCTGGCACCATTGCACAGGTGTCAACGCCATTTTAAAAGGGCTTCCAACCCTTCTATTTAACGTAAATTTTTAAAGAAATGTTAGTGCAAAAACTTAACTAAAGTTGTCCCAACCCTCTAACTGTCCTCTCAATGACTATCAAATTTATTACTTGCTCTCTCACCCACCCCCAAAAAAACTTATCTTGTGGTCCCGACCTTGCCCCCGCTACCCAACCCCGAAAGTTCATAAACTAGGAACTTCATCCTTTCCCACCACCCCCAGACCTATCAAAAATGGACAGAGAGCCGAAGGTGCAGGAGTCCTGGCAACTGACCACAATATCTGAGTTGGACGGCCGGCAGGAGCAGGTAAGTCATTAATTCATTAATTTACATTCATTATCATATTTAATGCTCCTGTCGCCGAGCAGCAGGGGTCTGCCATGAGGCCTCGCTACCACCGGCAATATGGGGCCGGGCCTTCCCGGCATTGATGTTCGTGGCAGGCCTATCCCGGATGCATTTTCCGGGACACCCCATCACAACCCCCGACATCGGGTGGTCAGTAAAATTCAGCCCATGATTTCCCTTTCATAAATCCATGTTGACTCTGCCCAATCATATTATTTTCCAAGTGTCCAGTTATCTCATCCTTTATAATAGATTCTAACATTTTCCCGACTACTGATGTCCAACTAACAGGTCTGTAGTTCTCCATTTGCTTTCTCACTCTCTTCTTAAATAGTGTAGTTACATTTGCTACTTTCCAGTCTGCAGGAACCCTTCCAGAATCTATAGAATTTTGAAAGATAGCCACCAATGCATCCATTATTTCTATAGCCACCTCCTTCAATACTCTGAGATGTAGCTCATCTGGTCCAGGGAATTTATCAACTTTCAATCCAATTAATAAAGAGGTAGTACTCAAAAAATTGATAGTAATTTCTTTCAGTTCCTCATTTTTACAAGTCCTTTGGTTCCCGAGTATTTCTGGGAGATTTTCTTTGTCTTCCTCCATGAAGACAGACGTAAAGTAATTGTTTAGTCTCTCTGCCATTTCCTCATTCTCCACCACAAACTCTCCTGTCTCTCTCTGCCATAGACCCACATTCATCCTTGCTAATCTTTTCCTTTTCACATACCTAAAGAAGCTTTTATAGTCTGCCTTTATGTTTCTAGCTAGCTTGCATTCATAATCTCTTTTCCCTTTCTTTATCAGTTTCTTGGTCCTCTTTTGTTGGATTCTAAATTGCTCCCAATCCTTGGGCTTACCACCTTTTCTGGCGACCTTATAAGCCAGTTACTTTGATCTAATGCAATCTTTAACTTCTTTTGTTAGCCACGATTGATTCATCTTTCCTGTTGGGTTTTTGTGTCTTAGAGAAATGTATATATGTTGTAAACCATTTAATACTTCTTTAAATACTAGCCATTGCCTGTCCACCATCAAATCTTTTAATGTATTTTCCCAGTCCACCATAGCCAACTTGCCCCTCATACCTTCGTAGTTTCCTTTGTTACGATTTAAGACCCTAGTTTCAGAATGAACTATATCTCTTTCAAACTTAATGTAAAATTCTATCATTGTGGTCACTATTTCCTAATGGCTCCTTTACAGCAAGGTTATTAATTAGCTCTTTCTTATTACATGATAAATTTAAAATAGCCTGATCCCTTGTTGGTTCTTCAACATACTGCTCCAGAAACCCATCTCGTATACACTCCAGGAATTTATCCTCCACAGCATTAGTGCTAATTAGCTTTACCCAGCCTATACGTAAATTGAAGTTACCCATTATTACTGTATTGTCCATGCTACATGAGCTCCAATTTCCTGATTTATACCGTGCCCAACATTACCAGTACAGTTTGGTGGCCTATAAACGACTCCCACCATGTTTACTGCCCTTTGCTGTTTCTTAGCTCCACCCAAACTGATTCTACATCTTGCTCCTTTGATCTAAGACCCTATCTCACTAATGTACTGATCTCGTCCCTTATTAACAGTGCTACCCCAATGCCTTTTCCCCTCCGCCTAGCCTTCCTAAATGACGAATATCCCTGAATATTCAGTTCCCAGTCCTGGTCACCCTGTAACCAGATCTCCGTAATGGCAATTAAATCATACCCATTTTCCTCTCTCTGTGCCTTAAAACCACCTATCTTGTTGCGAACGCTGCGTGCACTCAGATAAGAGGGCCCTTTACTTTGTTCATTATTCCTCATTCCGATCCTGTTTGATATTTGCCTCCGTCTCGTCTGCCTTCTAATTTCATTTACTACTTTTCTACTTCCTGTTACCAGTTTTGCTTCCCTCCAATCTGAGCTCCCTCTCAGGTTCCCAACCCCCTGCCAATTTAGTTTCAACCCTCCCCAACATCACTAGCATATCTCCCTGCAAGGATGTTAGTCCCGGTCCTGCTAAGGTGCACTCTACCCCAAAAAAGTGATAGAATCTGATCCACTAAATAATTTTAAAAGGGACTTGGTCAGGTAGTTGAGGATAAAGAACCTACAGGATGATGGACAAAAAGCGGGGATGTAGGACTAAGCACAATTGCTCTTTCAAAGAGTCAGCAAAGGTACAACAGGCCGAATGAATTGAAACTATCATTTTAGTTCTTCAAAAGCAAAATCCACCCATTATGGAATTTTCCTACTGTATTTGTGTCTAAGCATTTTACTAAATGTTTGGTTCTTCAGATTTCCCAATTATTATTAAATATAGTAATTATTTTTGCCTCTAAGTTTAGTATCCACCGCTTCAGATGCATGTGATCATGTAGCACAAGATTACAATTAATCAACTGCCTAATGAAAGTTACAGTAACGTTTACCTCTTCAGATCACAAACTCTGTATACGTCACAAAAAGTACAGCTAAAGGATTTTGTATACATTCACTTTTATTAGAGCTGTGCTGGCACAGCTAAAAGGTAGAATAGTTTTATAACCTGAAGTTGTTAACTCAAAACGCTGAGTTTTTCCTTTAAAATTGTAAACATTAAGCCCTTGAAATTACACGGTGGTTCTCCCAGGTGTCCTGCTGTATTACTGGCAGGAAACCAGCTGAGCCCCAGAGAAATGGCATACACAGCTGATCAATAGCCATTTGCTTCATTTCTCTGGGCCTTCTGCTGGTGTACCACCAGAGTTATGGCAGGAGATCAGGTGAAATTGTGTGGAATTTCAGGGCGAATTTTTTTTAATGAAAATGTTAGAGACATACTGCAGCCAGAATGAAACTTAAACTGTGTTCACTAACTCTGCTTGCCAATATTTGGATTCTCCTCAGGCAAGCGATTTCAACCCATACATCCATTGCTCCTTTTAGATTTTCAAGTACACACCATTGATCTTCACATTCAGGAAAATTGCTGCTTGTTTTTGAGCAGGCCCGTGAGATCACTCTGCAAAACTATTATCTAAAATAGCAGCAAATTCCTTTTATGCCTGCCTGCTTGCCACATCATGATTTAGTTGAGAAAACAAAACTTAAACAGTAACTAACTTTTAGATAAACAAAAGCTGTTTTTCTGGTGAACATTTGCTTTCCCACGTATGTGGCGCAGCACTGAAATGTAGCTTTTCCAAATGAAATCCTTGCACTCTAGGCCTTGCCACTGTTACAGGGAGCACATATTTGCAGGAGTGATCTTGGATACGGTAACCAAAATACAAAAACAGATCTTGGCAATCACTTTGGACATGATGTAGATCTACATTTTGTATCAAATACTTTCTGAAATGTTAGTGGAAAATGTTGTTGAAGCCAAGAGCGCTTGATGAAGAGCTACTGCTTTTGTTACTGTACATGTTTAGCGATAATTCAAATATGTGATAAAACTACATGATCTGTTTCATAGCACAAAACTGGAAAAAGTAATAAATGTAAGCAGAACATCGAATACCCTTGAATGTCCTGCCAAATTTAATACTCTGATAATGTACAGTCAGCGCAAATTTGGTAAAATAAATTATGGCATGGAGCCATTGAATCTGGCTGCCATTTAGTGTGGACAGCCTCCTCTTAAACCCACCTCAAAGTGACGGTCTAGCTGTGGAATACATTGTGTCTACTCAAGTCTAATAACTGGAGTTCTCACACAACCCCCAAACTTTCATGCATTGGAATTCAGCTTGGCATGATAGTTGGTGAACTAGAAGCTAGATCACAATCTGAGGGGATAATTGTAAGCTTGTGTGAGTGTAAAATGAGCGATGTTGAATCGGCAGCCTGTCTTACATCTCTCCCCATTTTTATTTCCATTGGCTTCATTGCCCAGGTTAAATGGAATAGTCATTGTCCTGATGAAAGGTAACAGACCTGAAACATTAGCTCTGTTTCTCGCTCCACAGATGCTGCCAGACCTGCTGAGTATTTCCAGCACTTTGTTTTAACTCAGCAATTACATTGCTTTACTATTCACAGAGAAGGTGCATATTGGGATTGTCGAAACACTATAGATGAGTGCAGAATATTTAATGGAGATTACCATTCAAGGAGAAATAGAACTTCAGCAGTTACTTAGACTTTGCATTTATTTGTTACATAAATAAATGTCCTTAATTTAAGAATTTAGGGGATAGCATTGATAAGCTTGGGCTTTGCACCACCAACACTTGTCATTTAATCTCTCCTGCCTTCCACCCTATCACAGATCTTCCCTTTTATTCTGTTTCCCACCCTCCCTCCTTTCACCTGTGTAAAGCCAATTACATTTCTAAGTTTTTCCTGTTTTGCTGAAAGGTCATCAAGCTGAAACGTTAACACTGTTTCTCTCTCCACAGATGCTGCCTGCCTTGCTGAATAATTATAGCATTTTCTGTTCTTATTTCTAGATTTCCATCATCCGCAGTATTTGTTTCCGTATAGGTGATTTTCTGATGCCTATTGTGCCCAGGCAACCCAGTGCACCTGGGTGTGGGTCCAGGGAAATCGCCCCTATTAAATTATCTCTCATTTTATATGAATTATATAAATATACAGCTTTTCTTAAAATGTTCATTTTTTTATGTTGATCAACAGCATACAGTACAGAATAAAACAAGGGCAAAGACCAGGCTGATTTGCAAAAATAGGCAATAGCATTTCCTAACAATTAATAATAGATGTTAATGTAAACCTTGTACATGTTTAATGAATATTAATGAGATTAATTATTAGACATTGGAACATGCTGTCGATGGAATTTAAATCAGAGTCCTTTGAATAAACCAGGTGAATAGGAGTCAGCCAGCATGCTTTTCCTGATACTTTACTTATTATTTGAAACTTGCTGAACTTTATTTACAGACGCATAAAGACAAATTGCCCATGTGATAAATTTGATGTGAAATTTGTTTTATTTTTCTTGTACATTTTATATGGCAGGCAGATAAATAAGGTGACATTGCACTGCACCATTGTGATGTTACCAAATGGACATGTTGATGCATTTATATGAGGTTTCTTTGTTTTTAACTAAGCTGTTAACATGTCTAAATCAGCTTACACCCTCACTGAAGTAATGGAAAGAACACTTTCATACAAACAGATTAACATGCAGAACCACACTACCAATGCACACAATTTCACCCCAAAAGAAAGGGGTGATTCTATGGCTTGGCACTCCTGGCAGCAAGCATAACTTGAGAAATTGTCGGCCTCGGGAGCTTGCAGCATTGCCAGCTGATGCAAACTTTCCCCATTATAGGAAAGGTTCCAACTAGAAAAGCAAAGTCACAAATGTGCAAGGAACTGATTTTCCTGCAGCTTAAAGGATCAGATTGAACACCAAAGGAACCAACATAGTTACCACATAAATGCCGTTCTACTGGACCACGGTGACGGTAACAACTACCGTGGAATCACCCTGCTCAGCATAGTGGGGAACGTCTTCGCTCAAGTCGTTTTAAACAGACTCCAGAAGCTGGCTGAGCATGTCTACCCTGAGGCACAGTGTGGCTTTCGAGCAGAGAGATCTGCCATTGACATGCTGTTCTCCCTTCGCCTGCTACAGGAGAAATGCCGAGAACAACAGATGCCTCTCTACATTGCTTTCATAGATATCACCAAAGCCTTTGACTTCGTCAGCAGACATGGTCTCTTCAGACTACTAGCAAAGATCAGATGTCCACTAAAGCTATGAAGTATCATCACCTCATTCCATGACAATATGAAAGGCACAATTCAGCATAGCGGTGCCTCATCAGACCCCTTTCCTATCCTGAGTGGCGTGAAACAGGGCTGTGTTCTCGCACCTACACTGTTTGAGATCATCATCTTCCTGCTGCTCTCACATGCGTTCAAGTCTTCAGAAGAAGGAATTTTCCTTCACACAAGATCGGGTGGCAGGTTGTTCAACCTTGCCCGTCTTAGAGCGAAGACCAAAGTACGGAAAGTCCTCATCAGGGAACTCCTCTTTGCTGACGAGGCTGCATTAACATCCCACACTGAAGAGTGTCTGCAGAGACTCATCGACAGGATTGCGGCTGCCTGCAATGAATTTGGCCTAACCATCAGCCTCAAGAAAAGGACATCAGAAATGCTCCATCCATCATTATCAGCGACCACGCTCTGGAAGTGGTTCAAGAGTTCACCTACCTAGGCTCAACTATCACCAGTAACCTGTCTCTCGATGCAGAAATCAACAAGCGCATGGAAAAGGCGTCCGCTGCAATGTCCAGACTGGCCAAGAGGGTGTGGGAAAATGGTGCACTGACACGGAACACAAAAGTCCGAGTGTTTCAAGCCTGTGTCCTCAGTACCTTGCTCTACGGCAGCGAGGCCCGGACAACATATGTCATCCAAGAGCGACGTGTCGACTCATTCCATCTTCGCTGCCTCCGGAGAATCCTTGGCATCAGGTGGCAGGACCGTATCTTCAACACAGAAGTCCCTGAGGCGGCCAACATCCCCAGCATATACACCCTACTGAGCCAGTGGCACATGAGATGTCTTGGCCATGTGAGATGAATGGAAGATGGCAGGATCCCCAAGGACACATTGTACAGCGAGCTCGTCACTGGTATCAGACCCACCGGCCATCCATGTCTCCGCTTTAAAGACGTCTGCAAACGCGACATGAAGTCCTGTGACATTGACCACAAGTCGTGGGAGTCAGTTGCCAGTGATCGCCAGAGCTGGCAGACAGCCATAAAAGCGGGGCTAAAGAGTGGCGAGTTGAAGAGACTTAGCAGTTGGCAGGAAAAAAGACAGAAGCGCAAGGAGAGAGCTAACTGTGTAACAGCCCCAACAACCAAATTTATCTGCAGCGCTGTGGAGGAATCTGTCACTCTAGAATTGGCCTTTATAGCCACTACAGGCACTGCTTCACAAACCACTGATCACCTCTAGGCCCTTACCCATTGTCTCTCGAGACAAGGAGGCCAAAGATAAGAAGACTAGAGCAGGTCAGAGGTTGAGTATTCTGCAGAGAGTGGCTCACCTCACTCCTCTGTGATGAGTGACAAATCTTTTGACCTCTCAATCCTTCCCTACAAGGATTAAGCCACAGGTGAGATGGAATACTCGCCACTCAGCCATAACAACACTCAAGAAGCTTGACCCCATCTTGGACAAAGCTGCTCCTTCCACTACAGCTCGCTCCCCTGTGACCTCCACCTCTGAGAAGGACAAATGGAACAATATTGCCTCAAAGTTGACCTCCAATTCCGGCACCATTTTGACTTGTTCACTGTTCCTTCATCCTCACTGCAGTAATATCCTGTAATTTCCATCTAACACCATTCTGGAAGCACCATCCACACAAGGACTGTAATTGTTCAAGGAAAATTCTCACCACCACCTTTTCAGGACAACTTGGGATGGACAATAAATACAGTTTTATCAGTGCTGCCCTCATTGCTTGTATAAGCAGAGTATAAGTTACACTCGGAACAGGCTTTTCAATTGCTAGATTAATATGATTTTAATGGAACAAATCTCATTACATTATGAGTTCATTATCCTTCATGACTTGCAGAATATTTTTCATTGTGAGCTTTTTACATTTAGATCAATAATACAAAGCTGTTCTTAATTTGGCACAAAGCTGGTGATCTCATTCAGAGAGACAGAATGGTGATGTGGAATATAGAAATGTCACACTAGTCTAACAAGGAGGCTTTTCTGTGGTGAAGGCTGAAGCATGTTGTTGGAGCAAAGCAGTACTTGGCATTAAGCCCTTGCTATATATGACCTGGGAGTGGCGACACTGGCTGCCTGAAATTTCCCAGTACAAACATTCCTCACCTTGATCAGCACAAGATTCACTCAATAAAAACTCATTCATACATTTGTTGTCGCCTGTGCATTTTCTAGCACTTTAGAAACTCAATTAACTTTGTACAGTGATGACACATGCCTTTGGATATCCTTCTAATAATGTGCCCAAAAAGCAGGTTTGAATTTATTGTATTATCTTAACTATTTCGCAAAACCATTGCCCCTGAGATTTCTGGAGTTCCACTCCAGAATGTGGCGGAACAGAACTCCCAGCAGTTCACTGATGTGGATCAAGACACACATTCCAAATTGCATGGACAGGGTCATTAACATTGTTGGAGCAGGCAGCCTAAGAACACTTCAGAGGCACTTACAGCACGTGGGAAAATCGGAGCAACACCATTTGCTCCATCGGCTGAACAGAGACCCAGGAAGGGCACAATTGGTACTGTTGATTACTTGGTGAAATGCTCCGAAGGGAGCAAAAGTGTACCTTCAGCAAGGTAATTGATCACTTCAGTTATTAATTACCTTTGTCCGCCGATAGGATTAGGGCCTTAGCAAGACCCTTTACAGGTACTCAAGTTAGTTTACAGCCATTAGACTTGTTGTAGGTGCACTTCATGAGGTAACCTAGGTCAGACCAGACACACCAACTGACCTACAGGGAGGTCCAGGCTGGAGTTGTCACCTCAACCCCAAAAGATTGATTTCTGTTTTCCTTTTTAAAACAGCTCTTTTTGTAAGGGGATCATGAGGGAAACTAATGGCAGGTTTTTAAGTGGTTAAATGGGGGTGGGGGGGGGGGTGGTAACTGAGGCAGGCAGGCACAGAATTTCCCGATGCTGGCCATTGTGTTGGTTTCCCAACAGTTAGCAATTATTTTTGTGACTAGGGCCAAGATGGGACCTGACAACCCTCCCAATTCTTAGCAGCATTTAAGCCAGATAACATGCTTGTTGAGGGCTAGCCTGCAATTTTTGAGGGAAGGCACGGGATCCACACTGGAACTAGAACAAGTCAAGTAGAAGGAGGTGGCAATGCAGCAGGGAGAAGACATAGCCGCACCATTCAATTAAGCGGGTTCATAAAAGGGTGTGCAGCTGAGAGAGGTGTTCATCCATTGACAAGCAGTTGTCATCGGGTGAGCCGCGTTTGTGGAGCAAGTGCTCTACCATTTGATAAGATCATGGCTGATCTGAATGTGGTCTCAACTCCCTTTTCCTGTCTGCCCCCGTAACACTTGACTCCCTTGTCTATCAAAAATATATCTAACACAGCCTTGAATATATTCAATGACCCAGCCTCTACTGCTCTGTGAGGAAGAGAATTCCACAGACTAACGAACCACTGAGAGAAAAAAAATTCTCCTCATCTCCATCTTCAATGGGAGACCCATTATTTTTAAACTGTGTCCCCTAGTTCTAGTTTTGCCATTAAGTGGAAACATCCAGCCTAAGTCCCCTCAGGATATTGTATGTTTCAATAAGATCACTTCTCATTCTTCTAAACTCCAATGGGTGCAGGCCCAACCTTTGAAACCTTCCTCAAAGATAAGCCCTTCATCCTTGGAATCAGTCAAGTAAGGAGACCAAAACTGACCAGTCCTCCAGATGTGCATGAATCGCAGAAGGTTGGTCTGCAGGTACAGCAAGTAATTAGGAAGGCAAATGGAATTTTGTCCTTCATTGCTAAAGGGATTGAGTTTAAAAGCAGAGAGGTTATGTTGCAGCTGTATAAGGTACTGGTGAGGCCGCACCTGGAGTACTGTGTGCAGTTTTGGTCTCCTTACTTGAGAAAGGATATACTGGCACTGGAGAGGGTGCAGAGGAGGTTCACTAGGTTGATTCCGGAGTTGAGGGGGTTGGCTTATGAGGAGAGACTGGGTAGATTGGGATTATATTCATTGGAGTTCAGAAGAATGAGGGGGGATCTTATAGAAACTTATAAAATCATGAAGGGAATAGATAAGATACAAGTAGAGAGGATGTTTCTACTGGCAGGTGAAGCTAGGACCAGAGGGCATAGCCTCAAGATTAGAGGGAGCAGATTTAGGACTGAATTAAAAAGGAACTTCTTCACCCAGAGGGTTGTTAATCTATGGAATTCCTTGCCCAGTGAAGTAGTTGACGCTTCTTCAGTAAACGTCTTTAAAGCTAAGGTAGATATCTTTTTGAACAATAAAGGAATTAAGGGATAGGGTGGGAGTGCGGGTAAGTGGATCTGAGTCCACGAAAAGATCAGCCATGATCTTATTGAATGGCGGAGCAGGCTCGAGGGGCCGGACGGCCTACTCCTGCTCCTAGTTCTTATGATCTTATGATCTTATGTGGTCTCACTAAGGCCCTATACAGCTGTAGCAAAACTTCCCTACTTTTATATTCTATTCTCCTTGCAATAAACGACAACATTCCATTTGCCTTCCTAGTCACTTGCTGTACCTGCAATGATTCATGTACCAGGACATCCAGATCCCTCTGTACCAGAGTTCTGCAATCTCTCTCCATTTAAGTAATATTCTGCTTTTCCATTCTTCCTGCCAAAGTGGACGTGTTCACATTTTCCCACATTAAACTCCATCTGCCAATTTTTTGCCCACTCACTTAACCTATCTATATCCCTTTGCAGACTGTTTATGTTCTCTTAACAATTTACCATCCTATCTATCTTACTGCCATCTACAAATTTAGCCTACCATACATTCAGTCCCTTCATCCAAGTCATTGATGTAGATTGTAAATAGTTGAGGCCCCAGCACGGTGGCACTCCACTAGTCACATCCTGCCAACCTGAAAATGACCCATTTCTCCCTATTCTTTGCTTCTGTTAGTTCATGGTGTTGGGGGTAACATATTAGCTCTTATCGGTGTAGTAACCTTTGATGTGGCACCTTATCAAATGCCTTTTGGAATTCCAAGTGCACCACATCTACAGGGTCCTCTTTATCCACGTTACTGGTTACTTCATCAAAAAACTCTAATACATTAGTCAAAGACGATTTCCCATTCACAAAACCATGTTGACTCTGCCTGATCACATTATGATTTTCTGAATGTCCTGCTGTAACCTCCTTAATAATGGATTCTAGCATTTTCTCTACGACAGATGTTAGGCTAACTGGCCTAGTTTCCTGTTTTCTGTCTCCCTCCTTTCTTGAATAGAGGTGTTAACATTAGCTATTTTCAATCCGCTGGACCCTTTCCAGAATCTAGGGAATTTTGGAAGATCACAACCAATGCATCTGCTATCTCTGCAGCTACTTCTTTTAAGACCTTAGGATGCAGGCATCAGTTCCTGGGGTCTTGTCAGCTTTTAGCTCTAATAGTTTTCCCAATGCCTTTTCCCTGGTGATTGTTTTAAGTTCTTCCCTCCCTTTTACCTCTTGTTTTTCAAGTATCTTTGGGATGTTTTTGTGTCTTCAACAGTGAAGACAGGCACAAAATACCATTTCCTTGTTACCCATTATTAATTCTCCAGACTCATTCTCTAGAGGACCAACGCTCACTTGAGTTACTCTTTTCCTTTTTGAATACAGAAACTCTAATTATCTGTTTTTATATTTCTAGCTACTTTCTCTCATACTCTAATTTCTCCCTTATTTTATAGTCATTCTTTGCTGGTTTTTAAAATAGGCCCAATCTTCTGATTTACCACTAATCTTCGCAGAATTGTACACTTTTTCTTTCAATTTGATGCTATCTTTAACTTCTTTAGTTAACCACGGATGGTGCATCCTTTTCCTAAAGCCTTTCTTTTCTCACTGGAATATATCTTTGCTGACAGATGTGAAATATCTCCTTAAATGTCTGCCACTGCTTCTCTACTGTCCTATCTTTTAACCTAATTTCCCAGTTTGCTTTGGCCAACTCTGTCTTCATATCCTTGTAATTGCCTTTATTTAAGTTCAAAGCACTTGTCTTAGACCCACACTTCTCACCCTCAAACTGAATGTGAAATTCTGTCATGTTATGATCACTGTTGTCTAGATGCTCCATTACTATGATGTCATTAATTAGTCTTGTCTCCTTGCCCATTACCATGTCTAGAATGGCTGCTTCTTCTTCTTAGGTAGTCCTTTGGGAACGAGGATGACATTCTTCCATTCCAGAGTTGTGGGTCCTTAGGTGACTGAATAGTCCAATTCTGAATCTGCGCACTCTACCATATGTGGGGCAGGTGGTGTTTGATGAGGCGAGTGAATGAGATGCTCGAATTTCCAAATGCTCCTTCTGCTGTTTGCATTTGGTCGCTGCCTAGGCATGTCAACATTGTTCGAACTGGCTGGCACCTTTGCGAATGCTTCTTCATTTTGGGCGGTCTCGAGCAAGAGATTCCCATGAATGAGTGGAGATGTCACATTTTTCAGGGAGGCTTTAAGGACATCCTTGTAACATTTCCTCTGCCCACCTGGTAACCTCTTGCCATGACGGAGCTTGGAGTAGAAAGCCTGTTTCGGGAGTTTTGTCGGGCATGTGGACGATGTGACCCGTCCAACATAACTGAATAGCCATGACCAGTGTCTCGATATTGGGGGTGTTGTTCTGAGAGAATGCACTGATTATTGGAGTGCTTGTCCTGCTACTGAATTTGCAGGATCTTGCTGAGGCAGTGCTGGTGCTATGAGATGTCTGCTGTATGGTGTCCATGTTTCCAATGCATACAATGTCTCAAATACACTCTCTGAACTCATCTTCCAGGATATCTTTGTCAATCTGATTTGTCCAATCTATATGTGGATTAAAATCACCCATGATTACTTGTGTGGAGTATAAACACCAGCA